>NC_134139.1:143005000-143630000 GCF_033958435.1 Carettochelys insculpta | reverse complement strand
CTCTTCTTCAAGCTGTATCTCTTATCCAGGGTAGTTGGTCCAATAAAAGATAACTCACCCATCTTGTCTCTTTAAAATCCTGGGACCCACACGGCTACAGCAATGCCACATACATTGATTTCAATGGCAGTTAGGATCTTGAATACCTTTGTAGATTTGGGCCTTATGCACTTTCCAAAACTGTACCCTTGATTGGGCCCCTAAGCCACATGGCTAGTTGTTGTAGCCAAAGGTCATGCTAGCCATTCAGAGCACTAGCTGGCTCAGCTGTGGGCTATTAGCTGATAGGAAGCTTATTCCAGCATCATCTGTAGGAGCCTGGGAAGTTCTGACCCCAACAGCTGTGAACTTGATCTGCCAGCTTCCCAAATCTCAAAAGACTGATGGATGAGAGGGAGCTGTGACTAACCTTTGATCAGTGACAAGCTTTCAACCTAAATGGTCAGTTTGCAGTGGGTTACAACTTACTGCACTGTATTTTCAAGGAAAGAGCTAGAAACTCTTTATATTAAAGACCTAGAGTCTTGTCCCTCAGGTCAAGTGGGCACAGGGCTTCACATTCAGAATGGCTTGAGGGCATCCCTCATCTCACTCCAAATCTTCTTGCAAGAAAAATGGCATCCACTGCTTTCAGTGTGCATTGGTACTACATATTTTGAAAGTACTTCTATACCAAAGTGTGAACAAAAGCTGATCGCATAAGATTTTATTCTGGTGTGTTAATTTCCTTCTCATTGGATTCTTTTCTTTAATAACATTGATAAAAATTATATGCCAAGCTGTGGGGATTATATTCACCAGTCACTCAGTGAGAGCCTCCCTGGACACTCGTTAAAAGAGTATATCATCTCAGCGTGGCATGAAAATGTTTTGAGTCACTTGCATGAACTGATTAATGTGTCGGACAACAAAGCAGGACAAGTGTTTTGATTTAGCACTGAACAGATTAAATAAATTACCATATAGTCAACTTTGTGAAACATACAAAAATACTCACACAAAGGTTCAGACACAGTAAATTCAGAGCTCAGCCTGCAAATGGATACATTTTTGTTAATAAAGTTTAAAGGGCAGCCTAAAAACACTAGCAATTCTCCTCCAATTACACTTACTTAATTTAAATCCAGATTTGGACTCCAAACTAAACCTGAATAATCAAACTGTAGAAGTTTGAGAGAATATTCAGAAAAGCAGAATGACAAATTCTTTTACTATCAAAGTTGCGACATAAATCAGTAAAGCAAGTTACTCTGCAGCATTTAAAAAGTCACCACACTCCTATAACAGCAAGAGCAACTAGGTCCACTATAGTTGCATGAAAACTTTAACATGATTTATGAAATCTCAAGGCTCCTTTCTAGGGATAAAAGACATTTCCACTGATTAACTGTTCAATGTATATTTACTAGAATTAACCCCAACATGAGAGTATAACTACACTTTCCTCCCCTAGTTAAATTTTAAAAACATGTGGACTGGTTCTGCAGGTCTTAGAGGGGAAACATTTTTGTTATGATCTTTAGATGTTTTTCAGCCATTTACTGCCAAATCTAGCCCGCTGATCGAATTTTTCAACCCCCATTTTCTGTTTCCTCTTGTACAGTCATTTGCAATAGTACTCAAGAGCCTGTAAAACATTACCACTCTCACTGGGTAGCATGTTAAACCCACTTTGCATTGATTACCTGTATGGTACAAAATGGTGCCACACTGATCAAAAGTATTTTCAGAGGTGTTGGTTTGCCTGCATGTCAGTTTGCAGCATGGTACAACCATTTGTGTGAAATGGCACCCCAGAAGATCAAACGTACGTGTTCGATCTTCCATGGTGAGTGTAGACCCAGCCCGTATCTTTGCAGAACAAAGCAAGCAGTCCCGTAGCACCTTAAAGACTCACAATATTATCTATATTCGGTAAACAGTTTTCATGGGAAAGACCCACTTCTTTAGATTCTGAAGCAGAACTGAGATGGAAACTGAGGAATCATCTAAATATAAAAATTAAAAAGGAGGGGTGGTGGGGAGAGGGAGGAGGAGTGGGAGGAGAAAAACCCTCTGGGAAATGCCAATTAAATGGGATGTCTGGCAGAGGTGTTTGCCTGCCTGTTGATCAACAGCATGACCCAAGCCTTTGGTTATGCTCATTCTTGAAGACTTTGAATTCATTGTATTTGGGCACTTAGAAATATGCAAAGCAAATTTTGTGGCTGAAGTGACAAGAGTGGAGAGAAATTCTGCAGGGTACTAACACTGTCACTGAAGCCCTTAGTAGCAGACAAGTGTTAATTTCCTAGTTTTGGTTGATGAAGAGAGAATGAGGTCATCCCATCACCACATCTTTTGGAATATGTTCAGGTATGTCACATTACCAGGGGTCTGTCACTAACTAGTTAGCCTCACAAGTCACTCATGCTTGTGTTCCAAAATAAAAACCTCCCTGTGTGCTATCACTATTACAGTCTTCATGTGCTCAGCATTTGTCATGGCTTTCACCTTCACATGACAAGGGGGCTCTTCAGCAGCTAGTTAAATTTAAATGCTCAAGAAAGCGCTGCTATTTGACGGCTCTCAAACTTGCTGTGTAAGTCATGTCAAGGCTCATCCTATGGTAAGTTCCTTTTTTTTTATTGAAGTTGTGGAAAAAATACCCCAAAACCCCTTAAGTTTCCAAAAAAGTGCTTAGATACACACTTTAATATAATTTCTGTGACATTTTCATAAAATACAGATATATAATTATAGATATAATGCATATATAGCATTTACTGTATTGATAAAAAGCTCATCTTTGCCATGACACGCCAATAACTATTTACAATATGAACTGAAGTGTAAAGAAGAGACGTTTCAAGCAATATTGTGAGATTATAAGATAAAAATAACTTGAAGAAAAAGCAACCAGTAAACGGTACTGAAAAATTCCCAAATTACAAAGCAAATATCTCCCCATGTGTACATGCACACACACATGCACACACGCTACAAGGCAAATATTATCTCCACTCACACGCACACACACAATCCTGCAGTCCTCATCACAGAATTTTCCACACTAAGGTCTTCCAGGATTTCACATACTAGCCTCTCGTCTGTATATAAGCCCATTAAGATGGCACACACAGTACGGATAATTCTCCTGCTTGTCCCTTTCAAACATAAAATACATAAAGCATTACATCCATTTAAAGCTTTGCATAATGGCAGGATTTCAAATCTTTTCTTAGACAGGGATTGATGGCCACATATATCTTGCCAAGTAAACTGTCATAGCACCAATGACTTGGTGATTGTTGAAGCTCTGTCCCTTGCTGACTGTATTTTTGAGGCACTTTACAAAGCTGAATGTCTTTATTTTAGTATGAACCTTCAAGACAAGGCATAGCTGTGAGGAGAAAAAAAGAACACACTGCACTGCTGGTACTCTGTTAGGTGATCTGTCCGAAAGGACATGCAGAAGTTGAATTCCAAAACTAAATGTGGGCCTACACCAACACCCAAACTCTATCTCATGGATGTATATGCCCCCATTACTGTACTATCAGTGTGCCTCACAGGCTTTAATTTGTTTCTCCTCATAACAACATCACTGTGAGGTAGGGATGTGCTATTATCCCATTTTACAGACAGGAAACTGAGGCACAAAGAGGTTAAGGGCTGGATTTTGAAAGTTATTTAATTACCTAGTGGATTTTTAACAGTACCTGTTAGGTGCCTAGGTGCTTTTGAAAAATCCCTCTGCACCTCTAAGGAACTTTAAGTCTGGCCCTAAGTGACTTGCCCACAGTTACACAGAATGTCTGTCACTGAGGAGGGACTTGAACTCAGGACTCCACAGTCTTGAAATATAAGCAATTATTGTTTGCTAGAAAATAGACAACTGGCCCTGAGAAATGCAATGATCTGCTTTTACTGAAATCTGAAACCCTACCACTAAGAACTTTGTTTTCATTTACGCTATGTGGGCTTGTCTACAATAGGCCCCCCACCTTTGAAGGGGGCATGTAAATGAGCCGGAGCGGAGAATAGCAATGAGGTACTGCACTGTATAAGCAGCTCCTCATTTGCCTAATTATGGCTGCATTTACTTCAAAGTTGCAAACTTCGAAGCGCTGGCAAACCGTGTAGCCGCGGGCTGTCACTTTACATGACTCTGGCCATAAAATGTCTAAATTACATTTGCATGTGCTTTAAGGTGAGTTTATACTTCCAGTGGTAGCACAGGAGGCTTCATATAAAAAGAATGAGACCATCAGTCTTCAAAAATTCTGATCTTTTCTATCGTTCATAAGATCCAAAAATTGAAAGGTGTGTATAGAAGAATCCATCTCTAAACATGCAGCTGAGCAACCAAATTTATCATGACTGAGCTGCATACGTGCAACTAAGAGCAAACATTTACCACAAATCTTCTTTTTGTCACTTAAATGCATCTTGTTTCACTGTGAGCCACGTGAACCTTGCTAGGGATTGACTTAGATCTCTGCATTTCCAGACAAGCTAAAAGCAACAAAGAGAAATGATCTGTTTAAGCTGAATAGAGCAGAGTGAAAAACAAAGCAGCATCAAAAGAAAGAAAGAAAGGAACGAACAAACGAACTCCCACAGGGAAGGAAGTAATAGGCTGTAAGTGCCATGCTAAAAACATTTAGCACAGTACCGTGGAGGTTGTCTCCAGCCGGCCTGTTCCAAATTCTTCCTGGTTACAGAGGCATCTTCTCACACTGCTTTCTACTTCTAGTAGCACTTACATGAAACTGAGGGCAGAATTTTGGTCACCTGTTTAAAATGGACCTAAGTACCAGCAAAGACCAATCCTTTGTGAGGTTTTTAGGACAGGAGGCAAATTTGCCCACAAGTAGCGTAAAATTGATATTGGAATTTCTCAGCCTGTTACCTCAACCCAAAGAGGAACATTTTAAAAGACTTAACCCTGCATTTTAAAACAAACAAATACTTCTTAAAATATTCTGTTCTCCAGCAAAACTATTTAAAATAAAAAATTTCTATAGAAAACATTTATGGGGGAAAAGATAGCAAAATGAATCTCCCCAGATAGTCACTGTGCAGAGGAATAGGACAAGCTGATTTTTTCCACTGCGGCTTTTAAATTACTTTTATCACCACAATCTGAATGTGCACCTCAAGTTTTTAAATGAAGTGTCACTATCAGGTGAATCTAGACTAACCCTGAAGTCTCCAAATAAGAATGCCATGTCGTTGACAGGCTAAAAATAGCACAGCCTGAGGGAAAAAAAGCTGTTCTTTCCATTTACTTGGTAGCTAACCTCCTACTTTAGACTGGACTCTGTATTCTTAGCACTTGAAGTCCAAGTAACTATTGCATCTCTTCTAACAGAGAAGAAAGTTGTACTGTGTTTGCTCCATCAGCTCAGCACTGGCTGAAAACTGTGGGGAAACATACTCGTTCTGTAGGAAACGTGTTTTGTTTGTATTGTTTAATTCCAGACCAAGTGTCATTTCGTTATTTAAAGTGGTCAGAAAGGGGGAGGGAGAAAGGGGAGGAATCCCTGCTTAATTTGTTGCATATGTTCCAATGTGTTACACAACTAACTGTGCTATACCAGAAAACTAAATGGGACTGGGCCACAACAAACTTCAGCAGAACTCAAAATAGAAAACAAGCTGGCCACAAGCAAGTCAAAAAGATTCAGTGATGCCCCCTCTCACATTATACACATGCTTTACAAGCCACATTTTGTCCTTTCATATTCCAAGAGAAATGTACTGTAGACACCAAACATACTGTATTTTTCCTTAAGAGGCTTCATCAAACCATATGTGCAGACACTTGAGATGATGACAGTGTTAAGCTTCCTAGGGTCCTAGAGTCAAAGAAATTCTGCTGCCCCCCACTGCTAAGTAAGTGAACTCCTTCCACAGGGGGCAACATCTGCCGATCAGTCATGGTTCCACTTGGTGAGGACCCCAAGAAACTTCCTTGGGAAGAAACAATTTTCTCAGGACTGGCAGCCAGTTTGGGGGATGTGGAAAAGTTATATCCATACAAAGCACAGGGACTGTGTAGTCTAAACGTGTTGTACGAGCCTTGGTGGGTCTGATTAGCGGTGAAGGCATTGCTTGATGGGGATGGCATGATGTACTGAAGCTGTGGAGACATCCCTGAAATCTGCATAGATAAACTGGTCTGTGGGCAGCTGAATGCATCACCATCATTGCCTGCCATGGACATATTCACAGTTGTGCTACTTGACACACCCACGTAAGATGGAGTCCTTGGGGGTGCAAAGGTCTCACTGGTTTGGTTTGTGAGCCTGTTGTAGGTTTCAGCCAGAGAAGTGCTGTATCTGTTAAGGGCCAAGCCTGAGCGGGCACAAGCTGTATAGTCAGCTGGAGCAAGACTACAGAGCTGGCTAGTGTTGGGACCCAGGTGGAAGGCAGGAGAAGAGCAAGGGGACCCAGGTAAGAGGTGAGGGTGGGTGGATGGAACGCCATTGCCAGATCCCTGGAGTAAAGTAGAGGAACCTGCATTTCCTGGAAGAGAAATTTAAAACATAAATCGCATCCTGGAAAAGGTTAACATCTTAAACTGTGTTCGATTAGCAATTAAAATCTGCACTTTCCTGACATGAATCCTTGACACGATCACTTTGATACAAAGTGATTTTTGATAAGTATTACAAATATGCTCCCTTCAAAATATGCTTACTTAATATGTAACACAGGCAGGATTGGCCAATCAAGGTTTGTTCACCTATTGCACAGATTACTTTTATTTCAGTACACCCTGGAGGCGAATTGTCAGAGCCTACGCTATGGTGGCGTAAATTTCAACTCAGAATGTATCTTAATTTAAAATTATGAACTCTAAAAGAATTTGCCCTGGATTATTTATAACTGGCCTGCCCTTTGGAGTGCATTTATAACTTCAGGCTCAGTGTATATTACACATTCCCCTCTGTGCCTGACCAACTGAGTACAGGAGTCTGATACAGCTAGGGAACTAGCCCTCTAACTGAAGTGTTGAGACAGTTCCATGAAAATCAAGGCAGAAGATTATGAGGTATTGCCTAATTCTCAAATTATCCCACTATGTATCGACAAGTCTGTACTGTACAATTTGTTATAATCAGAAGGTCTGTGTTGTTTCTGAACCCTATACTTGAAGAACACAGGTAGGGAAATGAGTTGCAAAATTGTACTAGTTAATACAGTTAGAGCTCTCCAGACTTTGAGATTCTCCCCAGCTTCAGGAGAGCTTCCTGTTCTTTGTGGGTGGCTCTCCCTCAAAAGTGACTGCATAAAGCTGACTTTGGCTTTCTGTAATTACCTAAGTCAGTGGCTCTTAAAGGGAGGAATCTACAGCTCTTCTCCACTCAAGAGTTGCACATGACAATGGGATCGCTTGAGAGTGATGTGAGGAGACAAAAAAAAATTCTGTAGATTGAACCTCTCTCATCCAGTACCCTCGGGACCTGACTGGTGTCAGATAAGAGAATTTGCCAGACCAGGGGAGGTCAATATTTTCTCTCACATTACCAACACTGCCACTGCTTACTTGGCTCGTAGAAGACATTTGAGGTAAATTACAGCTACATAACAGCACAGAACACTGAGAGCCAGGTCTGGTGGCTGTAAACAAACTTTATGGGACCACAAGAAACATGGACACACCCATGATAAGTGGTAATCCACCTAACTCAAATCATGCCAGATTACAGCTGTTGCTGGACATGAGAGTTCCAGATTAGAGACGTTCAACCTGCAATTTTTCAAGGCAGGTAAACTGATATTATTACTCATGTACCAGTAAACTTTGTCTGCCTCCTTCTATTCTGCCCACAGGCCATGGTACTGACTCTCACCAGGCACCATGAGATTCTAAAATCCCAACTTGAAATGTACCTATTTTTTTTCCTCTCAGGCTGTTCCAATATGCTCTCAACGTGCAGATAAAGTCTAACTGTCAGGATACACCTCAGCTCTGTAGCGGAGCTACCAGGCCAAGATACAGAGATATGTTGGAGTTCAAATTTTGCCAGAGACCTAGCTTCCATTCTCACCACCTGCGAGCAGCAATTGTAACTTCCACAGCCTGTGCAACCACCAGAGGAGGTGAGGGGACCCAGACCTGTGAGGAGTCGTGTGGGAAGCAGGAAGTTTACTGGCTCTCAAAACAGGCAGTGTTGATCTGCCTCCTGGATAGATCAGCCTGGTAGGTAGGCAAGCAGCATGAACTGCCTTTGGGAAGTTATGTACTCAAGTGTCTAGACAATATGTAGTCAGCTTTCTGTTGCTAGAGTTCTCTCTCTCTCTCTCTCTCTCTCTCTCTCTCTCTCTCTCACACACACACACACACACACACACACACACACAGAGGCTGGCCTAGCAGAGACTCAGCCAGCCTTCCTGAAGTTTCACATGTAACATATTATGCTGGTTTAAAGCTATTCTGGAAAATCTGAGGCAAATAAAGCGGTGTGTTTTGGAAATAGCATGATTTTTAAAAACAGAAGATGATTTCACTTCTTGAACACTTTCCTAGCCTTTTGGGGGGCTTTTTTAAACTCAGAATGGCTTGGCACAGAAACTCCAATTTTGCGTTTGGCCCTGGCAAGGATTGGTGCTTGGGACTTGGGTTTGTTTGTTTTCCCACCCCCCAGAAGCTGGAGGAAAGAGAGGGCAGTTACTAAAACAGGTTTCTATGTATATGATAGGTGCTGAGTATTTAACATTTCCCAGTGTGGGAGAGTGCCACAAAGGTTGGAGGAGGAGCCACAACTGCAACCAGGCAGACATGTGGCATGTGTGGGGAAGCATTGGAAGCAGAAGAGGGCTGGTTTGGGTGGGGGAGGAATGAGGCATACACCTGAGCACAGAGAGATGGTTTTGGAGGTAGCAGGAACCCAGGCCCATGGAGTGATCTAGAGACTGCTGCCTCTGCTCAAGAAGTGCCATTTCATGGATTGCTTCCTCCACATAGCTCTCCCCACTATGGGGTGAGTGGGAGACAGGAAACCATAAAAGGGTTTGGGCCTAGACAGCAGGCCAGAGAAAGCCACCTGGAAAGAGGCAGCCACTAGCTCTCTGCAAAGTCTTCTGAAGTCTCTAGGCAGCTTGCAAAGTCCACAGTTCAGAGCAGGTCTTACATTTTTCAGAATCTGTGGAGTTTCTGCATGGGAAAGCCAGTGTTACATTTGCCAATATATGGGAAACACTCAGTGCCCTCCCCCAGCCCACCCACACTTTTAAAAGAAAAACTGAAACCACACACAAAGAGAGAGAGTCTGGAAGCGCCTAGTAAAAGTCACCTGTGAATGAACTTGGTCCAAGAGCAGTCAAAGACTTAGAGACCATTCTCCCCTTAATAGTTTGCTTTTTCAGCCACAGTAGTGGCATTAATACCAAGAACTGACTTGGCTTGATCACTTTACTCCTGCAGAAAAACTAAATAACCACTGCAGCCGCATTTACCCTGAAGCACCCTCCCTTTCACTGCTCTAGCACGAGCTACTCCTGCCAGCCTACCAAACTCATGCTCTTACGCAGTCATTGGGAAGAGCTGGCTTTCTGCTTCTTGTCGTCAAAGGACATCAGTCTCTGAACAATTCTCCAGACATATGGACACTCAAATGCGAGTGCTATGATACAGCAATATATACAGCTACATAGCTCAGCAGGACTGGACCAGAAGACCAACAATGTATGAAGCAAAACGTCAGAGTAAGCCAGAACCCACACACAGCAAAGACACTCATTGCATAGACCAGGGGTGTGCAGTAAGCCAGACGTGGCTCACCCGGGTTAGCCCCTGGCAAACCACCAATGCTTTATTTACTTCTGCCTCTGCAAATATGGCCACCTGAGGCTCCTGTAAGCTGCAGATCACCAAGCCCGAACAATGGGAGCTGCAGGAAGTGGCGCAGACTGGGACAACATCTCCCATTGGCTAGGAATGGCAATCTGTGGCCAACGGGAGCCACAAGCAGCCAAACCTGCAGAGGTGCAGATGAATAAAGAGCTGCCAGCTCACCAGAGGCTAACCCTGGTGAGCTGCATCTGGCCCACAAACTGGTTATTGCCCACCACTGGCACAGACATACCAAGTAGACAGCCACAGAATGCAGCCTTTGGAGCTGCCATCAAACCTCACTTAGCAAGAGTTCTTCACTAGAATATCTTCATTTTAAAAGTAAAGTGTAACAGGAGTACGGGAGACAACGCTGAATGGAGCACAAGTACAGTTGTTTGGTTGATCTTTACTTTGCACTTCCATACTTATTTTAAGTGTAGCCTTTCGTTTGAAACTTCTGGCTAATATTTGAGAGTTTATTTGAAAGAACCACCAAGCTTCTCCTGGGGCCCCTTTGTTTCTTATAATATTTCCAGCTTCAGTTCCATCTCAGTGAGAGTTGTCATTGGGGTAGTGTTCTTTTTGCTTAGTAACTTTCATATGGATAAATGGATTTTGGGTTTTCCTTGGTGAAAAGCAAATTAAGTATTGGGAAAATGTTCCAGTTAACGCATAGTTATGTCAGGAATAGTATATGGCCCCTTTGTATGATTACTTGACTAATGTTGTAGAATAATGAATTTACTGACTCATTCCATACTGGGTTTTAGAGTCTACAATAATTTCTTTTGCCCTATTCAGCACAAATCTGGTTAAATTAGCTTCTTTCTATCTCTGACTATTAAAAAACAAAACAAAACAAAACAAAAAACAAAAACAAAACAAAAGAAAATCAACCACCATTTGCATTTGGAGCTGTGCTTAGTTTTTTCTGTAAGTGATGACAGACCTAGTTTTTTGTAAGGAGTAGTTGCACAATTTTACCTTAGATGTTTTGGTGGACTCCAAATAAAGTTATTACCTTGTTTGGGGATCCCAGGTATATCTTCAAATGTGAGTGTCCTCAGTGAAGGTCTCCAGAATGCGTAGGACTCCACTAAAGCTTCCAGTCCCATTCTAAATAGAACAAAAACACCATTATGTGAAAAGAGTGATCTGTATTTGACCTGTCACTTTTTGTAACTAGTTCATCACTTAGTTTCACACACATTGGGGCTACGTCTACACTAGGCAAAAACTTCGAAATGGCCATGCAAATGGCCATTTTGAAGTTTACTAATGAAGCACTGAAATACCTATTCAGCGCCTCGTTAGCATGCGGTGGGCCACGGCACTTCAAAATTGATGCGGCTCACCGCCACGCGGCTCGTCCAGACGGCGCTCCTCTTCGAAAAGACCCCGGCTACTTCGAACTCCCCTTATTCCCATCTGCTCATAGGAATAAGGGGACTTTGAAGTAGACAGGGTCCTTTCAAAAAGGAGCCCCATCTGGACGAGCTGCGCGGCGGCAAGCCACATCAATTTCGAAGTGCCGCAGCCGCCCGCATGCCAATGAGGCGCTGAATATGTATTTCAGTGCTTCATTAGTAAACTTCGAAATGGCCATTTGCATGGCCATTTCAAAGTTTTTGGCTAGTGTGGACATGGCCTGGGTGCGTCTACACTAGGAACTAACCTCGAAGTTAGGCACTACATCTAAGTAGCCAGCAGAGAGTCAACACACATTTTTCCCTTACTCTGAAGTTAAGGGAGTTCATCTTCAAAGTCCTTACTCCATTTCCAGAAATAAAGTAGGGTGTGTGTAGATGCTCTATTTCAAAGCTGCTTACTTCAAAGTTGTACTTTGAAGTAATTTTTGTCATGTAGACACAGTCTACGTGTTTCCGGAAAAAACATATGATTAGAACAATGTTCGACAACCACTGATCTGCAGTGAACGTTCAGGTGGTCACAGAGAACTGGCTGGTCCCATGATGCTGGCTCTTCTTGCTTGCAGAGGGTAAATCACTTTTTAAAAACTGTGAGAAGTACCTTTTAATAATTTCCTACTAGGACTTTTCCACATATGTCTGACTGCTAGGAGGATGATCTGCCTCCTCACATTGGAAGGAAAGCAATCCATAAAACAGCTTCTGTTCAAATGTGATTCAACACTCTCTTTGACTTAGAAAACTGTGCTTACAAGATGAATGACTCATGGATGTGCTGTACTTTAAGACTGTTACAGAGCTCTATGGGGCAAAAATATCTTTAGAAAATAGCTTTGATAGTTTTCTGTCAGCCTTTTGACTGCCAAATAGAAGTAATTGTCCAGACAGATGTCTCATTCGCTGTGCCACCTATATTTATGCTAGATCATTCTTTTTGTGCCACAAATTCACAGAGCTACAAAGTCAACACACTGACACGATTTTGCTGCTACACTCACAAGTCTTGTTAAGTATCAACATCTGGGCCATAGCACAAACTCACGCCTTTGAACAGCAACACGCAGTAAATTGGGAATATGCAAATAGTCCAACTTGAGGCTGTTCCATTCGCTTCTGATATTGCTTTTTTCACACGGCAGTTCCAGCAGGATCACAGATACGTTGCAGGAAAGTTATAAAGTATTTATTAGCTGAACCTGGACGAAAACTTAGCCTTCATTTTCTGCGGTAATGGTGACTTTTCACTTCTAGTTAAAGTGGAGATAAAAGCCACCTCCTGGAGGAGTGTAGCCAAGGCGATAATTTATACAAGATGCCTTCGAACAATTTCCACATTTTATCACCACCCTAATTTATGCTATTAAATGGCCAAGTTTATTTAACCAAACAGTTATGTTTTTCCTGAAGTATTTAAAGAAAAGAAATGTCGGTACCTTCCTGAGTAAAAGATTTTTATAGGGTCAAACCCGAGGCCTAACTGAAGAATGAAGCTATTCTCAGCACATAAATTGTGTTTCACTTTGCAAATGTACAGAGGGTGCTTGTAAAGGGCAAAGCTACTGATCCTTATAAAGCAGCCTGTGAGACTGTAAATGACCTGAAAGGGAATATTTTTAATTAAACAGAATTGTTTTTAATGTAGTGTTACAGAGCACGGATATTGCAGCATAATACATAATTAAAATGCACCGAAAAGGAGAATGCAAGCTCTAGATACTATAGCATTTTTAACATTCAGTACAGACTATCATACCTATGTAGAAAACACATTACAGAATGCCATAGAAAATAAAGCTTTTACATTTATACTCTTCAAAGGAAAAAGAAACATGCTGCAAAAAGAAGAAATATATTCCCAAATGCTTCTAGCAGCTGAGAATCTGGTACCTTCTACAACAGACAGCCTTACAGTAATGCAAGGCGTTTTTAGATTTCTATTTTAAAGACGATTTATACAGATGACCTCTTCAGTGGAATGCCCTCACAATTCCACTCTGCCAAGCCATCACATTCTCCTCATTTGGAATCAGATTTTTCATTCAACGGCCATACCAAAAGAATTTAGTTCTGGTATAAAACAAACAAAAACAATCTGCAATCCAGTCCTGCAACAGGGATTCTGTGGTTGCGTCCCTATGGTCTGACCGAACCGGAGAAAAGCCAATGGAGCACTAGCTGTGCAAACACAGTTGTGAGATGGGTTCTAATTCATCCCCATCTCTGGATTTCAAAGTGCATCCCATCTTCTGAAGGAGTTTCTTGGAATATAAAGGGTGAAATCTGGCCCCACTGAAGTCGCAGAGGCTACAGTTACAGTACAGTCTTCTGTCGACAGAAGTCACTGTTGGAAGAGATTTCTCAACAAAATTTCTGTTGACAGAGTGTGGCCACACACAAAAGCTAATTGTCCACTCTCTCAACAAAACAGGCACCTACAAGCACTGTAGACAGGCCTGCTCATTATCCTGGAGACCCTGTCTGCCAAAAGAAGGCACCCCAGAGCATCCAAACTCTTTTTGTTGACAGAACCTGTCAGCAAAAGGCACTCTTCCTCATCTGGGAGAGGCAGAAGGTTGTTGGTGGAAATGCTGACTTTTGTTGACATACTATTGACAAAATTCATTTTGCATATGGATGCTCCACTGATTTTTTTCAACAAAACCAGGGTTTTGTTGGCAAAACTCACTAGTGTAACTGTAGCTTAGAAGCTTTGCCACTGACTGCAGCGGTGTGAGGGTTTTCCCCCAAAGGTTTCTATGTCGTAACTATTCATATTTGGGTATTTGCAAGCACCAAAAATAGTGTAGGTACTAAAGAAATATCAAATATACTATCACATGGTCATTAAAGGAGTTCAAAGGCGCAGAGTGAATTTCTCACGGCTTTCAGAACATTTAATTTGCCTCTTCCTTAACTAATTTTATCTGGAAGTTTGTTGTTTACTCAATTCTAAGATGAAGGACTAAGTTTACTAAAGCTTTCCCAGACACGAAGAAGAAGCCTGTGTAAGCTCAAAAGCGTCTCACCCACAGAAGACGGTCCAATAAAAATATATGATCCCTCATTCACCTTGGCCAGGTCTACACAAGGCCAAAAAAATCAATTTAAGACATACAATTCCAGCTGCAACAATTGCACAGCTGTAATCAACATATCATAGGTTGATTTTTCTGGCAGTCCACAGAGTGGGAGGTCAATGGGAGAAAATCTCCCATCGACCCCTCTTACTCCTCGTGACAGTGAAGTGTACCATGGTCACCTGTAGAGCCCTGATGGTTTGATTTACCATGTCCCCTCCAGGTGCACTAAACTGAACCCAGATGATTGACCCCGAATGAGTCAATTTTGCAGTAGACTTACCCCTTATCTCTCTAAAATCCTGAGACTAACAGGGCTACCACCGTACTGCAAAAAAAGTTCATGGCTGGCATATTCAGGCACAACTCCCTTCTGCCAATGGAGTGGTGCCTATTTTGACTCAGGACCAGGGTTGAAAATAAGTTAAATTTCTTGCAGGTACTATTGCGTAGCTCCCACCCAGCAAGGTGCTCAAGGTAGGGAGTTGGGACAGGTGGTGCAATATGACGGTACACTTAAGGGTGGGCTGGAGCACAGGGTGCTCATGGCAGGGGCTCAGGGTGTGGGAGGAGTAGGCATGAGTCAGGGTTGGGGTGTCTGAGGAGTGGCTTAGGGCAGAGGGTTGGGGTGCGTGTGGAGGAGTGCAGGAATCAGGGCTGGAGTGTGAGGAGAAGCTCCAGGCAGAGGGCTGTGGAAGGGCCAGGGCAACTCTATGGACAGCAGTGGGGTTGAAACGCCCCCACCACACACAACTCCCACCAACCCCGCTTGCTCTTTGTTCTCCCCCTCCGTCACTCTCGAGGCGGGGGGAGGAGAGGACTCCCTACTACGCCCCTCCCTCTACCAGCTGGGACCAAGAGGACTTCAGGGATGCTGTCTGCTGCCCTCTCACCCCCTGACAGTGATGAGCGGCATGGCAAGCAAGAGGTGGCATTGGAAGAACTGGCGGGGGGGCTTCAAACTGTCCTGCCTCTGAGGTGCTCAGGGCTGAGGCAGTCCTTGGCATGTCCCCACCAGCTCCGTTCACCCACCTGCTGCTAAGCACAGCAGCCAGCAGGAGATCCCCGGAAGCAGCAGCGTGCCCCAGCTGACTCCTACCGGAGCCATGCACCAGGGCGCACCCCCTCACTTTCACCTCTGCACAGGACTGAGCTTGGACAATTGTTTCCAACCACGAAAATTCTTAATCCTTGACAGCTGCAAACATGTGGTGGGAAAGTCTGTGATTCTATGTAGTGGATTCCAGGCCTGCTGATGGAGAGTGGACAAAGGGGGCGGTTGCCCTGGGGGCTGGCATTGCAATGGGACCCAGAGCTCCAGCCACCGCTACTTTGACAGCAGTGGCAGCCAGAGCCCCGGGCCCCTCTGAAGTGCTGCAGCAGCACTGCTCCAGGCAGCACAAAGGAAGGGGGTCCCAGAAGTGCGATCTGGGCAGCTCTAAGGCCTGAATGCCCTGGGTCCTGTCCTTCCATCCATGGCCCTGTCCCTTCACTGTACACTCCTATCCATCATCTCTCACCTTCTCTTTCTACTATTTATTATTTGTATTACCACAGCACCAAGAAGTTCTAGTCACCGACCAGGACTCCACAGTGCCAGGTACTGTAATGTTCTTCTCCTCCTCTCCCAGCATCATGCACTTAAACGACATATTAATTTACCCTCCAAAAGCAAATCTGAGCTCTTCCGCAATGTGATGTGAGCCTGGAATGATCTCCAGTTCTTTCACCCTTCTACTAAAATAGAAACTCCATAAACTGGCAGGAACACCCTGACTATCTTCACTGACACAGTCTGTTCTCTTCTCTGGAAGGTCAGGTCATAAATAGGGCAGATGTAGAAAGAAGAATGGAAAGTGGCCACTGAAATTGTTGCATCATGTCTATTACAACTAAGTGCTTTCATTTTCAGGCAGAAGGGGTTAGTTAGTATGGGATTCACGAAAGAAACGGTGTTCCAACAGTGCTCAAGTTTTCTTTTCATGTTCTGTGTCGTAAGTTGCAGTGTATATTAGTTCATGAATCAAGTTAAACAGTGAACTTTTAAGGCTGTGTACTAGTCACTACATGTACAAACTTTAGGTTTCATTCTCTAATTCTAAGCAGAGCTTTTTTTGTGCTGGTATGGGCCAGTATGCTGTACTGGCACCTCGGCAGCCCCAGATGGGATCTCCGGCCGAGTGGAGGAGGACCCCGCCAGCCCTGTAGCTAGGAGCCATCTGGGGTGTGGAGCTGCACTGGGACCACCAGCTGTGGGAACCCAGCTGGGTGGCAGGGGACCCTGCCAACCCCACAGCTCTGAGTCAGCTGGGGCACAGAGCCCCATCAGCAGATCCGGCCCTGGGGAGCTGGAGGAACCACAGCAGCCCTGGGGCTCGGAGCCAGCTGGGGCAGAGCCCCAGCCCCTGGGACCCAGCCAGGGAAGGGGAGGGGATGGGGACCCGGCTGTGAACAGGCTCCTCTTTTTTATACAAAAAAAGTGCTGATTCTAGGACTAACACTGTGACACCTAGTGCTTACTAGCCTGAAAGATCTGTAAGAACAGACACTCCTTTCCTGTGTGCATGGCATCTGTTCTTTATACCCTTTAACAAATTAAGTCACCGTACACAAGCCCATTTTTCTAAATCTTACCTGTTACGTCCAGAATCTCTAAATCCTTTGGCAAATGGATTCCTATCGATCTTTAATCGAGTGATCTGGAAGTATAAATGAAAGTGATAGCAAAACTTTACCAATTCAGTCTAAGTGATATGCATAGCAAATTATTCTCCAACCCTGAGCTGCCATCAAAGGTGTTGGAACTAGAGGTCTGTGTATGATGCAGGGGAGTTGGACTGCTGCTGTACCCCTGAACTTGAAGGGGTTTCCATTGTATACACAGTTTAGAGTTTTGCTCAATGGCTGTCTGCACCCCCACTATACACATTCTTCCAGCATGCCTGGCTGTCATTAGACTTTTCCATTTTAATTCCTCCCATTTTTGAAGTCAATGAGTGTTTATTTTACACCAAAGCTGGTTGGGGTTCTTGAAAGAAATTGTCTGGAAAATGCGGCTTCTTTGCTGGAGACAATGTATAGTCTCCTTGTTTGTGCCAGTTACATAAAATATATACAGACAGAAGTAAATGCTGACTAAGAGAGATTTCTGTTAGGCTACTGTGCTCAGATACACACACTGTAAACAAACGAAACACAAGGAAATACTTGTAATTTCTTTAACTCAACAGAACAGTTACCAAATAATGACAGCCCATCAGTCAGAGGCCTCTCCCAATCTCTGTTGCACCCAACATCATTTTGCTTCCTACTTTCTGGAAAAAGTAGGCCATCAATAAGCATAGACTCCATATCTATCTATACATACCAAAAAACATAATTGTGCTAAATTATTTGGAATGAATGTTCATTTTAGACAACTAAATAGCTTTTAAAATCTGGCTTTTAGGCTATGTCTACACTACTGCCTATGTCAGCAAAATTTATGTCACCAGAGCTGCGTCTACACGTGCACGCTACTTCGAAGTAGCGGCAGTAACTTTGAAATAGCGCCCGTCACGTCTACACGTGTTGGGCGCTATTTCGAAGTTGAAATCGACGTTAGGCGGCGAGACGTCGAAGTCGCTAACCCCATGAGGGGATGGGAATAGCGCCCTACTTCGACGTTCAACATCGAAGTAGGGACGTGTAGACGATCCGCGTCCCGCAACATCGAAATAGCGGGGTCCTCCATGGCGGCCATCAGCTGGGGGGTTGAGAGATACTCTCTCTCCAGCCCTTGCGGGGCTCTGTGGTCACCGTGGGCAGCAGCCCTTAGCCCAGGGCTTCTGGCTGCTGCTGCTGCAGCTGGGGGTCCGTGCTGCATATACAGGGTCTGCAACTAGTTGTTGGCTCTGTGTATCTTGCACTGTTTAATGAAAGTGTGTCTGGGAGGGGCCCTTTAAGGGAGCGACTTGCTGTTGAGTCCGCCCCGTGACCCTGTCTGCAGCTGTGCCTGGCTCCCTTATTTCGATGTGTGCTACTTTGGCGTGTAGACATTCCCTCGCTGTGCCTATTTCGATGTTGGGCTGAGCAACGTCGAAGTTGAACATCGACGTTGCCAGCCCTGGAGGATGTGTAGACGTTATTCATCGAAATAAGCTATTTCGAAGTTGGGTGCACGTGTAGACGTAGCCCAGGGGTGTAAATATTCCATCCCTCTGACAGGTGACATAAGTTACACTGACATAAACGCTCATGTGCACAGTGCTACGACAGAGGGAGAGTTTTCCCTGCAGGCATAGCTTATATTGCTCATGTATGTGGGCTTTTTATGCTGATAGGAGACATCTCTCCTATCCGCATAGAGCATCTTCACTGGATGTGCTTCAGCAGTGCAGCTGTATCAGTACAACTGGGCCACTGTGGCTACGTCTACACTACAGAGATCTTTTGAAAGAAGCTGTTCTGGAAGATCTCTTCCGAACGAACTTCTTTCAGAAGAGTGCGTCCACACACAAAAAAGCAGATCAAAAGAGTGATCTGCTCTTTTGAAAGAGAGCGTCCACAGAGCCCCTGCTCTTTTGAAAGAGCAGGCCAGGGATCGAAAATGAAGACTGAGAGTCTACACACGTTTTCTTTTGAAAGACGCTTTTGCAAGCGGGCGCTCTTCCTGAAACAGGAAAGAAAGCGTGATTTCGAAAGGAGCAACACGTTCTTTTGACTTCCTTTCAAAAAATGCTTTGCGTGTGTAGACACTCCATGGGCTCTTCGAAGAATCTTTCAAAAGAACTTGCTAGTATAGAAGCAGCCTGTATGTGTAGGCCTGGCTTCATTTTTCTTGGTTCAGATCTTTTCAGGTGCCCTTTAGGCAACTAACCTCCCTGGGAATGTATCTCAAACCCTATCTGTGAAACAGGAATAGAACATCTTAAATCCCTATCTGTTTAAATTGCAAGAGCTTCTGGCCAGGAACCATCTTGTACAGTGTTTTGCATTCTGGCACGTCTGTCTCAGTCAGGACAGCCACATGCTACAGTCATACAAAAAGCTATAAAATATTTAGAGTACTAAACAAACGCCTTATTAGTAAGTGGTGAAATAAAAGGCTTCTCCTTTTCTTCTCTTGTACTTCTCTGGCATAGTCGGTCTAGCCAGTAAAATATTACCAAAAAAGCCAAAAATTACCTGTTGATTCTGGTATGCTGTTACCGTAGTGAAAACAGTTTCTGGAAAAGAAAATGCTTTCACACCTTCTCCTGAAGGAATAGGCTTGACTGGAGAGAGATCATCTCCACAGTCTTTACGAATGACATGGACCCGCGGCTGGTATTTATGCATTGAATGAAGGATAATCTACAGCAACAGAAACAAAGAAAATGTAACATTTATTAGAAAGGACATTTCAAGGCTGCTAGAATTTGTGGGAAAAGATTAAGGCATGTGCTGCTTTCCATGCAATCTCATAGAAATTCAATTTTCTACAGCTTATGGTGGGTCTCATTACGGCTGTTTATTCACTCTGTACTTCGAACACTGCCAGTGCTAAGCATTCAAAACTCATGACTGAGGAACTCAAAAAATAATTAGGTTGGCTTAAAATGCATGGGTGCAATGCTGGCATCACTGAGAAGTCAGTTGGAAGTGTCCCATAGACTTCAGAGGGGACTGGATTTCATCACGTATGACTGCAAAAAACATCAGTTTGCTTTCTGGATGTTGAAACTTCAGGAAAATCTTGAAAATGCTGCAAGAGTGGTGAATTTGGCAGGTAGTTGTTTGTGACCATGAGAGCTATAAATGTATTTGGTGGAAAGGGTTGTAAATGACAGCTGAGATTCTCATGACTTCAAGAGCAGGGGCTTTAAGAAACCCACCAATGTTAGCAACAATGTCTCAGAGGGGTAGCCACATTAGTCTGTAGCTTCACAAAAAACAACCAGTCCTGCAGCACCTTAAAGACTAACAAAATTATTGGTTAGGTAATGAGCTTTCATGGGTAAGACATTAGCAAAACTGTATTTACAGTATGTAAACAAATACAAGGAACGTTACTTATATAGGAATAATACATATAGCCACTGCACTACATACCTGTCAATTTAAGAAGAAAAGAACAATTCCCATTACTAAGGTTTTAGGCCCCAAAACTATAAAAATCTTATGAATGTAAGGTCATCAGATAAAAGACATTCATAATAATTACCAGGATTGCTGTGGCATTTCTACATTTTGGAGGAGGCATAAAACACAAACGATTTGTTCTTACGTTTTTTCCATTTCATTAAAGAGAAACATACTTTTAATAGATTTCTTATTAAATATCAGAAACATGGCAACTTTTAGAAGGTCTAATCAATAAAGAAATAACCAGTTTTATAGCTACAGGCTTGTAGGAACTTAATTAAGATTCAAGAGCAACCTTTTTAAAAATTGACTGCTTTTTTAGCAGCTACAGAAAGCTTATGCAATCAGGCATCACAACATGGAGATTTTAACTTCACCCAGCCTGAATAACGCCAAATACCGTGAAACATCATTTATCCAAATGAAATGGGGGACGTTACATTAGCTTGAATAAACAAGGGTTGGCTAGGCAGAGTACTTTTTAATGCATTTAGTCCTGGCTGGGTGACATGATCCCTGTTTTGGATAAGCAAAGTTTCCAGATAATCAAGTATTCCATTATATTGCAACTGGGCTTTTTGACAATAACTTCAGAAGAGCGCCAGCAAATGGCTTCACACAGCCCCTTATGGACGTTCTAATACAAGGTGACTTCTCCGGCTTCTGTAGCTTCACTTGGAGCAAATGGTCAGAGATTGGCTTTGTTCAACTGACTGTTTAAAAATCTCTTTTCACAATCTTTCCAGCATTTTTCTGTCGGAAAAAAGTCTCCATAGAAGAAGCATTAGCAGGTGAATAAAGAACACCAAAAGTCTGATCTTGCATCCCTTGCACAGCCTAAATACCTGATGGTGTAAGGGAGTAATGGGTACATAGAGAATTCAAGCTCAAACCAAAATGACACACTACACCTCCAGTCATCCATTGCCTTGCACCTTGTCTAGTAATTTATACCAATGTAACGGAACATAAATTGTTTTTCTATTATTCTGACTGTGCAGAAGTTCCCCCCCACCCCACACGCACAGCTTTGTTCTGGGTTAAATGACTTTGCAAAGTGCAGGGCAATTGTAAAGTGAGCCCATTTTAAGGAGGAAATAACTAAATCTCACTTCTCTCTGAATATATTTTACCCTCTATTGTTGCTAGTAATACCTGTAATTACCATTATGGAGAGATCAGTGAAAAGAAACTTATGTTTTTTCAGTTTGCTTCCTCTGTGCATTTAATAGCACCGAGTCGACACTGTCCGTGCCATTTTTCCTGAAGAATCAGTCAGTTTCTGGCATTTGTATAGGTCTTTTTCAAAGCAGGAAATAGTCAAATGGCAAAAACAGCCAAGGAATTGACATTACCTTGAACTTATTTTTTTAAGTACGCTGCATCCCTTTAAAAATTGAGTCAATGACACCCATCTCAGATCACTCAGTTATTTAAGATAATTAAACTTAAATTGACATGCAGATCAGCACAATATTCGGGTTTAGCAAAATATCGGTTCAATTCCTGTACCTCCTGGCCATGGGCCCCCCTGTGAACAGGAGTAAGGAAAGCCAAGGCACATGATACTCTTGGGGCTACAGGACAAGGGAGGAACCAGGCTAACCTCTCACTTCTGCAAGCGGGCAGGGCGATCCAGGGACAGGGAAGTGTATTGGCCCTGCTAATGCTTCCAAAGTGCACCTGCCCCCAGTGCTGCATATGTACCCCAAGGAGCGCATGCTGAAATGGAGAGTGACAGGTTATAGTTTGCTCTTTGCTAGAGCTGGGGGGAGGGGGGGGAGGGGGGCAGTGGCATGGCTGGCAGGGAGCTTGTGACTTGAGAAATCTCAGGCTCCCTCTCAAGATATTCCAGGGACAGTGCAGGAACATAAACTACAATTGCAAATGGACAAATCCAGCTTGTACAAAGCAAGAAAGCTCTCAATGATTGGAGCCTTCCATATAACCAAAAGAAAAATAACCAGGAACAAAAGCCCAACAGAGATTCTTGCCGTGCAGCCCATCCACACGATGACCCTTTCTCCTAGCTGCGAGGTTCCTTTCCCCACTTCTCAAAAAAACAAGCCAACCAACCAAACAGAAATCCTCTTTGACCTTTTCTACAAAGCTAATTTCTTCAGGCTTCACATGTGTGGAGAAACATTTTGAGCCAAGATATGAAAACCACCTTCCAACACTTTCATGAAGCCTCGCAATGCACATTTAAAGGTCAATATTTTCAACCTTTCCCTGAAGGTCATTTTAACAAAAAATCTACACAAAGTACTCCAAAACACATTTGTGAACACAGGTAGAGTACTGGCTAGCTTCCATCTGCAATCCGACCCCTGATTTAAAGAGGGGAGAAAAGAGACAGGGGTTTGATTCAATTTAAAGATCTCTGGTGGGACTCCATTTTGAACCCGGAGTTAAAACAAGTTACTTTGCATCAAAAGTCGTTAACAGGAAAGTGTCAAAAATATTGACTTTTTACACAGAAATCTTGGTCAAAAACGGTGCAAACATTTTAACCAGTTCTAATCATAGATGATCCATCTTACCAGGCAGCCTCTATTTCAGAAAGTGAGCAAAGCTAAGCGTGGACTTGCAATGAGTTCCCCACGTTTGCGTATGTCAGTTGTAAAGTGAAGTTTTCTTTTCCGTCATCATAAAGTTTCTAATTAATGATACTGATGTGTTTGTATGGACATCATTATATGCAGGGTTACTGCCCTGTATAATTTAATAACGCCGTATGCAACAAATAAATTAGATGATTCACAATAAGCCCACAGCACCACATTGAACATGTATAAATTTCACCTGACCCTCCTGTTGTTCCACATGCAAAATCCACAGGGGGATTCTATGAGCAAAACTGCTTCAAGATTCAGTCCATGGGTCTGTTCATATAAAAGAGTGAAGACCAGGGCTCCCAATCAAAATGCAGATGACAACATCAGCACACAGAAGTGTTCCCAGGATGTGTTCAAACAGCAAAGTGAGTAGCCCTAGAATACTAAGAAATGTGGCCATTTTCAATTCTCAAAGGGCTAAAATTGGGGCAGGCACCGTCACCATCTTTCTGTACAGGGTGTAGCACAATGAAGCCCTGAACAAGCTGGCCATTAGTCGCTTCCAGAGCATTAATATTTACTAATGTGTCCTCAATTCACATATGTAGCTCCTGGTCATATGAATGGGAGTTACACATGCGGGGCAACTGTATCAGGATTTTAACATGTCCCTTGAAAGTATGTAACATTGGCTAGGACATTTTACCTATTTATTTGGTGTCATGATTTGTTATAACAACGTGCAGCTTTCCAATTTCTCTCACATTACTGTCACTCCATGGAAGTCAATGGAGTTATTTTGCTGAAGAATCAAGCACCAGAACACTGATGGGGAAAATTGTGTGTAAACTGGCCACACTTCGGATGAATATGGATGTTTGAAAAGAGCAAAATCAATAGACTGTCTAAATGAGTAACTGGACACAACATCTACAATGTGTAGAAGGAATGGCTGAAGGCTAAATTCTGTCTCTGTCTCCTTACATCACCCACAAGAGGTAATTGGGGAGCAGAGCTGTTGAAGCCAAGTGAGGTTCCTCTAAGCCATTCTGCCTGAATCCAATGAAAATAAACTTTGCTAGAGCACAAATTCCACCAAATTAAGGATGCAAGGAAAAAGTTTTAGACCCTGAATTTAAATAAATAATAGTATGGAAGGTTGTGTGGGCCTGATTGACAGCTCTCCTTAGAATCACAGAATCCTAGAGCTGGAAAAGACCTTAGGAAGTCACCAAGTCCAGCCCCTGCACAAAGCTTATCTAGCCCTCCTCTCTTTCTCACCACACAGAGAAAAGCGGGTCCTTTCCATTTATGGGAAGCATTTCTTTTATTATCACAAAATACACAATTATTTCTCTTCAGCTATTGTTGTCATTTCCATTCAGCATTCCATGCTACTCAAAAAGAATGCAACCATTGAAATAGCCACTGTTATGCTTTCTGGTTTTGCCTTTTCTGGTAATAATGAATGTTTCCAATTTCCCAGATTTTAGAACGATGAATTTTGCAACCAATCTTCTATCACCTTAAATAAAAAAATCCTTTAAATTTACATTTTTGTTTTGTTTTCGGGGATGTGGGTGTTGTAGCTCTGAAACAGTTCAATGTGTTTTGAATCTCTGTAGAAGAATACTATTTGGCTAGCTTCCAAACAGAGACTTTAATAAATAAAGAGTGCTGCAGTAATTTTAAATTTCTCTGCACCATGAATAAGAGTGTGCTATAAACACTGTGGATTTCAGCTCAGGAGGTGGAATGCCTGAAATGTGATCTTCCACAATAAAGTATAGTACACACTATACAGTCCAGTAAATACAGTAATTTAGCCCTTTGTCCATCGCCAAGATTAAATCTTGAGCCCCAGTCCTGAAACTGACACCACATGGGCATATGGCTGTGTCTATGTGAGGCCCCACAGAAATCAATGGTTACAACAATCTACCTGAACGCTTGGCTATGCCTAAGCTTGGAGGTAGGGGCATGATTCCCAGCTCACGCAGACATACTCTCTATAGCTCTCATGGAAATAGCCTACTGAAAATGGTAGTTGAGCCATAGTAACAGGCTAGCTGCCTTCAGAACAAACCTGTCTGGATCTCATGAATTACGCTCTTGGGGCTGTTAGATCAGGCTGCCACTTGCTTCTGCCCAAGCTACCAATGGCACACAATGCTAGTATGTTTGCACAAGCTGGGAATCCAGCTTCTACCTCCAGGTGTAGACATAGCCTACCTGGTGTGGGGCTGAAGTCATACAGAATTACAACTTTCTTCCCTTTTTAATTGCTTCAGTACAAGTTAGGGTGCAGTTGGTGCAGCCCTTGTTCACATTAATTGCAAGTACACAAGTAATCCCACTGAAGGCCACTGAACTTCTCATGCTGAGTAACATTTATTCACCCTGGGATTGCAGAATCGGACCCCAGGTTCATAATTGCACAGGTCATGTAAAGATGGAGGTGGCTGATGCTAATTCCTAAATAGAAATGCTATTAATTCAAACTCTTTTAGGGACATATCTACAATGAAACAGCAACCTGACTCCTGCGATATCTGACAATAACATACCAGGACTCTTTCTTGAAACCAAGTGGGGAAAACCAGCTGCTTATTCCTATGTAACATGAACAGAGGCTGGGAAAGAACTGAAGAAGAGAGAGTTCAAGGAGAAAGAACAAGGTTTAACACAGCAGAATTATTGGTCCAGATTTTCCCTAATGCAGATCCATTCTATAGTTGATATGAAATGGCTCCACTTTACTACCACCTCTCATATAGGGACCTTCAGCATGGGCTGTACAAGCCCATCTGGAACCCTGCTTTCACCGCTCCCATACCTGCCCTGGCTAGATCACAGCTAGCTTAGTAAGTACACCCAACCTGCAATCGCACCCTGTACAGACCTACCCTAGACAGATGTGCTTTCTTCAGAGAAGCTTGAAGAATTTACAATTGGGACCATGATCTCACACAATGCTGCAAGCAGTGGTTCCATTGATTTCAATGGGAAATGTGCACAGAAGGAAAATACTCCTAGCCAGACAGAGTATTTTTTGCATGTATTGTATTCCCTGTTATCCCTTTTCGTGACTGAGGAATCATCCCATTTAATAAGTCTGGTCTCTTTAGAGTCAATGTAACCCACATCCGGTTTCTGACTTGTCATTCAAGTGCTTAAAACTCCCGACTCTTTGAGTTCAACGTTCCCTTTGAAAGAAAGCCAACATTTGCCATTTATTACTGGATTTGTCAAAAATAAAGGCTTCATCCTGTCTAAAAACAATACTTGTTTTTTAATTATTTCCTAAGGTGTCAAGTACAGCTATTTTAGGGATTGTTGGAAAGATGCTGGCTTACATCTGTCATGTTTCAACAGTTTTCAAGAGAAAAGGAAATATGAATATAAACACATTTTGTCACATTAGATAATGTCATAACTAAACAATTCAGAGCTTGCACACAGAACGCTCATACTGCAGCAGTCTGCCAGCTTTTCCAGAAGTAATGAGCCTCAGCTGTGAAAGGGTCTTGCTTCATAAGGTATGTAATAAATCATTATCAGAGCGAACCTAGCTCCCATGTTGTTCATTGTGGAGTGCAATTATTAACACCTTGTGGGATTTCACACAAATGCTTAGGTTAAAAATACAGTTAAATATACTTTTTAATTAATATAAACTTATTACATATTATTAACATTTATTCCAACTACTAGTGAGTTTAAGCACACTTCCTGATAAGAACTGATATTGCAAGATATGGTGGGAAAATGTAAAAACAATTCTGTACTTTTAGGACAGTGAATTCAGTCCTGCACAATTCTATCTATGCAGGAGTTTTATATTTTTGAGATGCCAGTAAAAACTAGCATCCATTTTTTAAAAAAATTACATCATCAATTATCAAAGTAAAAGAACAAGCACGTTTTGCATGAACACTGGTCAATTTTTATGAAGCTTTGCAAGGCTAAGTTCATTATTGTCAATAGGGAGATGCATGTCATAAAATCTTTGTGTAATGAGTGACATGCTAGTTTGTAATATTGATGGGATACTCACATGTCCTTGATCATCCAGTTCGTTGTTTGTTAGTTTCAGTTTGTCAAAGCTGATCACTTGTCTCATCCAAGTCTCCCCGGAGGCGGGTGAATCAGGGTGAATATAAACACGAGGAGGTACTGGTGAATCAGCATTCCCGGCCACCATCCATTTAGAGCTGTGGTAAACGTACCTACCAAAAGAAGCCCAACATATGTCAGAATGAAATGGGAAATAATTCATCAGGCTTCTTCTGATTGATATAGCAAATCTTTGTGCGCATTGCTCCTGTCAAACTACAAATGGTGGTGGTGGTGGGGGCAATAAATACAATGTGTCTAGGCAAAATATCCCAGAGATAAGGGAACATTAAAACCAGCTTAAAAGAAATCTATACAAATAGTTATGAAATTCCACTCAGAATAGAGAGCTAAAAGGAAAGTAATCAATATAAACAAAATCACAGCATTTCAGGGAGCCGTCTCCTGCACTGCTGCCAAGATTATCCTAATAGCTGCACTAAGAAACACAACAGCCTTCTCTGCTCCAAATAACATGTTTGATTTACCTTCCCTTTCAAATGGCCAATTGTCAGCTGCTGCATAACAATTCAGGCACAAAATATTAGCAAAAGCATCTTCAACAGATAGGACAAAATTCTGCTTTCATTTAAAGCCTGATGCAACTCCCATTAATGCAACTGCAGTCTTTCCACTAACCACCAGTTATGCTATGACAGAGTCATTGATCTCAGTGGCATCACTCTGGATGAGCTCCAGAATAATAGAGCAAAATCTGGGCCTTAATTTATACAATGACATAAACAGCTCTGTACATGACTCACTTAGCATGTTGTTTCTAACATGAAACAGTCCACAAATAAAGCTATTCCAGATACAGCACTGCTTGCGACAATGAAAAAGGGAATGACATTCAAATGAGAAGATTTTTGTGAGAACCATATTGATCTTCTTGACAGAACCACAGAAATATTTAAATAAAAAAACCACATCCTGCTATGTTTCTTTTTATAAAAACAAATAAAGTCATTCTGTAGTAAAAATAAGTTATCCTTCAGTAGAAATATCTTATTCTGATTTCAGCTATTTTTTGGACAATTATATTTTAAACCCACTAATTAAAACCTGTGCAAATGAATAGATTTGATAGGCATATGGCATTCAGAAAAAAGAACAATGCCCGTGACAAAAAAAAGTTCAATTTAATTTTAAGAAACATCTTTCAACACTTTTGACATGTATGACTCTTTGTACGGTTATTCTCTTTAAGAGAATAAAATATGCAATATTATCAAGAGTGGAAACTTCTAAAATTATTCATTACAAATAGGTACAGATGTAAATCACACCAGCCATTAAATGTGAAATGATATTCTGTGATTGCTTCTTTTGAGAAATACCCTTTACCTAAATCATGCAGTTTGTTATTTGTTCTGCTATATCTTATCTGATTTATTATTGTTTTTACTTAATGAATGAATTAGATGTACTACTTTATTTACCTATACTATGGTGCGAACTTTAAAAATTGTACTTCATTAGTATTTTTGAAAATATTTCAAAACAATGCCTGACTTATGTGATAAGGTTTAATTTGGCTAAATTTAAATTATCCTGAGCGGATGACATTTTAGTTAGTTCTGTCATTCACTTCAATGGAAGCACAATTGAGCCCAGCATAGAACTGTTACAGTAGCTCTTAGATGGTCAGAAAAAGCATTGTGTGGAGTATCAAACCATAGTAATGGGACTAAGATAATAATCACTATTAAAGAATGAATTCACTGCAAAACAGTCTTGCTTGTAGAAATGTGAAATCCAATAAAAAGTAGTTCCAGAAAGATAAAATAAACATAATACTGAATAGATTATTAACAAAATGTATATGTTCCAACCATGAAAATACTGCATTTCATCTATGATCCCATGAGCTGAATTCAGGGGGGTTTAATTTTGGAAAATTAATGGTCAGCAGTGCAGAAGCAAGGACAGTAATACATATACACACACATCTAAATGGAAAAGATGCATTTCTTGTTAAAACTACTAACATTTAATAATGTCCTCATTTTAATAATCAGATTTTTTAACTTTAGGTAAGTGCTCCCATTTATCTCACTGCTCATAAAGATCTGAAACCATATGTTCACAGTACTATGTAAATTTACATTTCTGTTTGGACCAGATGACATAAATTTTACTTTGGACCCAAATCAGCATAAATATTTTCCGTTTTAAATGAATTGCTCTGGCCTACATAAAACTTGTTTCTGTTTGTCATGGTATAATCCAAAAACAAGCAAACCTCACCAGACAACTACTATATGAATTGTTCTCAGTTTTTTTATTGTCACCTTGCTGAAAAATTCTCCCTAAACAAAACTATAATTGTCATAAATGTACCTCTAGAAGGAGAAAACTACAATGAGTAATTTTAGGTTACACAACGAACATAATTCAGACCTAGTGCTGGTGTGGCAAGAAAAGAGATTCACTGAGAGTGTGATCAGCTTGTTCTTCATTCCCTTTATCAAAGTTTCCTATTTCTACAATTAAACCTACATTGAACCTATTTACCACACTGTTCTAACAATGGGTTGAAATAACCAAAATGATAACTTGTGAGGATCCAATCCTGCTCCCACAGAACAACTTGCTAAAATTTTTCTTTTCCATTAGAATGGCAAAAAAGGTCAGGCCCTTGATTCATAACGTTTCTAAACACGCTAATAATTACTTGCATCTGATGCAGCGGGTCTTTGCCCACGAAAGCTTATGCTCCAAAATATCTGTTAGTCTATAAGGTGCCACAGGACTTCTTGTTGTTTCTGAAGATACAGACTAACACGGCTACCTCTCTAACAATAATTACTGTGTACCTAAACCTGCAAATATTCAATCAAACTGGTAGACCCATACAAAAACAGGACTATTTGCATAGCCCAGTCCATATTTACATAAATATGACCCTTCTTTGAAGTATTAAATAATTACAACTGACTAATCACTGCTCAATATTATTTAACATGACATTTCACATATAGAAATGCTATTAATCCATTCAAATCAAAAATCAGGAAAGAGATCTACTTGTTATCCTCAAACTGTAACAGAAAGAGCAGCATTTCTCATAAATCCATTTGAACCATAATTCAAAAACATGTAAATGCTTTGCATTGTAATGTAGTGTCACTTAGAATATATATATTTTAATACTTATTAATTCAGAGGAAATTACTTCAAAGCGGATACACTTTGTAGCTATGGATTTTGAACAAAATGCATTACAAATTTCTCTTAGACAGGGCTAAATTGCAGACTGTGAAAGCAAAAAATCTGACCGCTCACCTATCGCACATACAGAACATTAAGCCAACCACAGAAAGCACTTCAAAAAAACCTGCAGTTTTTTCTTACATACTTGGCACAACTTATTTTTATGCGCTGAGACAGAAATAGGAATTTGGAAGAGCATTAAATTCTACCTTCTGCTAATTCAGACACAATTAATATTCTATTCTAAAAGCCAACATCTGTATGCTTTACATCACAAGGTTTTGTTTGTTTGTTTTACTGTACCTGTATCGTTTGTTGTCCACTGGCACAATGTCCATGGCAATGTAGTACTGCTGATGTGGGTCTAAACCTGAGATCTTCACTCTCATTGCAGGGAACATCCGCCTGAACATAGAAAAGGGGAAGTTATTTTAATATGAAACAGACTTCAGAACATTGTACAGCAAAAGAAACCAGTTTTTGGGTATCCCCCTCTCCCCCTAATCTGGAAAAGTGTGTATCTTTATTTTATCATTATGACCACATAGCCATAAAATGGTCCATTTGATGGGCCACGACAGATTTTCAAGATGCATTTTTACTGAACAATGCTTCGTATGTTTTGTGATATGTTTTGAGAGTAAAAACATCACTACGTCATTTCAATTTTATTGTTAGATAGTAAGTCATTTTGTTCTGAGACTTTTATTTTAACTACATATGCATTTAAAACCTGCTGGAGATTTAGTAGATATCCACTTGATCTTAGGCTGAAAAGCATATGAGAGGCAAAAGTAACAGCTCTTATCAAGTAAGATCATAACCTGCAGAAATTGAAACTGTCAGCTGAGTTCTAACTGACAGCAGCAAAGGCTGCAACACTTATGTGTCAGCAAATTATACTTTTAAGACATGGTGATATAAATATAAAACAAGAAGGCAGTAGTAAAACCTAGTGTGCCATGTGATAAGCAAAGTATACGTTTCTTATTCAGATGGGACATCTGGTCTGAAGCATACAAAAGGTGAACTGCACGAGATGCTCTGTATTTGAAAGGGATAGTAAAACTTCTTTATTAAAAATAAAAACCCAGACACAAATTGCGTTTATAAATAAGTTAATGATTTAGATCTTTTGGTGGCAAATAGGGAATAATTAACCAATGTGGAGATTTTAGATACAAAAAATTATGCATCAATTCACTTCATGTTTGACACATGGTTTTGACATAGAAAATTCATTCTGAGAAGCAAATATAAGAAATGTTAAAATGACATAATAAAATATATTTTTTCTTATTACATAAATCCAAATGCCATTCCAATTAAATTCCATGTTTTCAGCAGTTCTGAAATGATTAGCAGAATTTAAAGTCGTTTGTAAATGAAAAAAAAAATACATGTTATTTCTATACTTTCTAAACAAATTGCAGGGTGAATCTGTTTCTTAATACTATTTCAGTGCACCTGTAAGATAAGAAAAAGGGAAAAAAGGACCGGACACTCAAGACAAATGTTGCTTTGTGCTGGTAAAGACTGCATTTCAATCATTAATAAAGTCTCACTGAAAATGGAGACGGTAGCATATGGATTCAATCAAATATGTTTTTGTAATTTCTAATAAGTTCAGATATTTTATACTAGCCAGCTTTTTGCCATGTGTATCCATTGAAAGAGTAGGGGGGGAGTTTATTTTAGAAGAATACAACATTCATAGACTTCATCCTAATGAACAGGAAACCTTAAACCCCACATGCTCCTGTGCCCATCGAAAATTATTGTGATCTACCTAGGTCATAAATCAATTTGTTTTCTCCACTTTGATGTATTTGCCGATTGGAGGCTGTGTATGCCATCTGTATAGTTATTATAAATTAGCTGTCCAAAAGAGCACAGCAAAACCTGGCTTCTGTGGCATCAGATTTTGTATTTGATTAACATAACCGAAGAAAGTTCTATTATGGGACAGTGTGTTTATCCACCTGAAGGAAGCATAGCATAAATCAGGAGGACAGTTAAAATAGCCTGTCTCTTTTGCAGGAAGTCTAATCTTCCTTCATCAATGGACTTCTGAAATAAGCCATGTGAACCTCCTACAAACTCCAGCTTTCCCTAGTTGCAGGAAACAACGAGGGAAGGGAGAAATTAAATTGGTCCACAGAATAAAAATTAACAAGCCAGTTTATACTATTCATTGGTTGTATTTATGGGGTGGGGTGGAACTGACTTAACGACCCAGCCCTTTCCGCGGGGACCCGGGCTGCCTACAGGAAAATAAGCCTTAACCTTTTAGATTTCCCAGCGTGATTTGATTTGGACGCGGTTGGACCGTCTGATTTGGAGGACTCTTGAGCAACTTCTCCCTGCCGCGGAGGCCCTGCGGCGCCCAGCCAGAGGCTCGGAGCCCGGGCGCTGGCGGGCGCAGTGGAAAGGCGCAGCGCACCTTTGCCTCGGCAGGGGGACGGGCGGGGAGCGAGCCGCAGGTCTTTACCTTCCCGCCTTGGTGATGATCATCTCGGTGCCGATCTCATGGAAGCGCTTCCAGAGCTCGGCTCCCTGCAGATCTACCCGGGGCGCCTGCGGGGTGGGCGGGGGGGAACCGGGCCTAGACCCCTTCGGGGAGCCGCTGGGCGACACTGGCGGGGACCCTCCTAGGAAACTCTCCTCGCAGCTGCCTGGAAAGGGAAGCGGGGGAGAGCGTCAGGAGGAAAGCAAAGGAGCAGCGGGGCCCGGATCTCCGCAGCCGCAACTCCCAGGGGCTCCGGGCGGAGGAGAAGCCGGGCCCGGGCTCCTGGATCCCCCAAAGAACCAACAAAAAGAGCAAGTCCGACGCCTGCCCAGCTGGGGAGAGCCGCCCTCCCGCCCCGGCGCGCTTCCCTCCCCGCGGGGCCCCGGCCCGCCCGGGGCTGGTGCAAGCGGGGTGCCCGGCCGGGCACCTGGGCCGGGTTTGGCCGCGGAGTTCAAAGCCGGGCGGGCGGGTTAACTCGCGATCCGAGCCCATCGCCTGGGCAGCCCGAGCCGGGCCACTTGCCCCGCTTCTTTCCACGTGCTTTGGCCTCCTGGCCCAGACCTGACCGCGCCGCTGGCTGCAACTGACGCGGGTCCCAGCTGCGCCGCGTCCGCAGGTCGGGCTCGGCCCCTGGCCTGGAACGCAGCTGTCAGAAAACCCGGGGCCAGGCGCTCCGCGGGCACACGCCGCGCCGCCCCGGGTGGCTGCTTGCCCGGGGCCTGGAGCAGTTTAATTAACACGTCTCAGCTCGGCCCGGTGCTTTGCCCGCAGCTCACCGGCCGGAGGGGCTTTTCCCCGCGGTGCTCGGGGGAAGCAGGAACCCGGCGGGAGGAGGAACGTGCCGGATCCGCGCCCGGGCGGGGTCCGAGGGGCGGAGGAGGAGGGAAGCCGGGCTCTGGCCGATGCAAACCAGCCCCAGGGTAGAGCCGGGCGGGGGTTAATCCGGCGCAGGGGGGGTTACACGGAGCGAAGCCGAACCGGCCCGGGATCGGCTCTGGCCCCGAACACGTCCCCTCCCTTTCTCCGGGGGCCCGGGGCTGGATCCCCGGGCGCGGCCGCCGCGTGGGGCCGCTGGCTGCTTTGACAGCTGGGGCGGGGCGGGGCGGCGGGGGAGCTTGTCCGGGACCGGAGCGGGGAGGAGACTCACCGGCGGGTCCCCGGGCGCCGCAGCTCGGCTCCAGCTCGCCGCAGCTCCGGCTGGGCGCCGACACGGCCCCCGCGTGGGGCTGCAGAGGGGCGCTCCGGGCTCCCTCGCCGGCCCCCTTCTCGCAGCCGCCACCCGCTTCCTCCTCGGCCGCCGCCGCCGGCTCCTCGGCCGCCCCCAGCTTGCGCCGCTTGGGCGGCGGGTGCTGCTGCTGCTGCTGCTGCTGCCTCTCGGCCCCGATCAGCGCCTCCACCGAGAAGGCGTGCGCCTTGAGGCTCATGGCGGGGCAGGGCGGGGATCGCCGCTTCTCAGCCATGCCCGGCGCCCCCCGGCCTCCGCCCTACACGCCGCGCATAGGCACAGCGCGGGCCCCCGGCCTCGGCGGGCTCGGCCCCCTGGCGGGCCGCACGGCTCTCCTGGCCCGTGCCGGGGTCCGGCCCAGGCTGTCCCTGCCCGTCCCGCGCCCGGCCTCCGCCGCGCTCTGCCCCGTCCGCCGCCCAGGCGGGACTGACATGGGGAGGCAGCGCGCGGCGCGCACCAATTAGGGCTGGTAATTGAAATGTGTGGCCCGGATCTGTCAGCACGTCCGAGCCGGGGGGCGGCGGCAAAGCACTCGCTCATTAGTGTCAATAAAGTGGCCGAGGCTGGGCGGAGCCAGGCGGGGCTGTCACTCAAACCCGGCGCGGGCCAATCGGAAAGCGGGGATTATCGCGAGCCCGGTCAGTCTTCCTTATAAGGGCAGGAAAGGGCCGGTGCTGGGGGGGTGGGATGGCGCTCCCGGCAGTCGGCTCTCGGGCAAGGTGCGCGGCTCTTGCGGGGGCCAGGGACAGCCCCGCCGAGCAACAGGCGCTAACAGCCCCGCACCCCTCCAGCGCCACACTCTCCCCAAGCAACGCGGGAACCGGGGGCGTTACAATGAGGCGCTGCCCGGCAATCAGCGCGTAAAGCCTCCCTCCCCCCGGATCTCCCCCCGGGCCATTACATGGCGGAGTTGTCTGTCCTGGCCCCATTGTGGCCAGTTCTGGGACCGCACCTGGCCGAGCCCTAAAACGAGGAATCTCCCTGGAAACGCCCCCCCACCCCCGCAATAATCAGTGCCCGCTGGGATCGCGAGCTGCGGGAGCTTGTTTTGGGGCGGGGGGGGGAGTTGAATTACCCCCCTGCGCTGAGACCCTGCGCTGCCTTTTCCCCTGGCGAGGGTGGCTGGTGCTGAGCCCCTGTGGCTTCTCATTCAGACGGGGCGGAGCGGGGACCGCAGCGCAAAGCCTCGCAGACCCCTCTGAACGAATGTATTGCAGACAGGAATTACCCCAAGGCTGATAGCAGCACCGGCGTATCCGACCGCCGTAACTTGCATAGTAATCGATTTCAGGTGCGGAGCAGAGCCCCTGCCCCCCATCAGACGCTGCAGAGCTGGGGCCCTTCTCCTGCTCTTTGCTTTCCAGTAGTCAAACACACCGCGCGCCCCGCCGGGGCTCTAACCACCCCGGTGGTACATAGGGCGCCCGCCACCCAATGGAAGTCCTTCGTGTCATCCCACCGAAGAACAGAGCAATGAATTTTAAGGTGTGATTCCGAGCGATCGGGGATTGATGGCCCAGTTTGAAACAATCCCGTCAGTGTTGTGGAAGGGCAGAACTGCAGCGCGTATGTTCTTAGACTTATTGTTCGGCCACTCGCGTAGCAATGTCCTGGGTCCCACGGTGCGGGGACCCTCAGCCCCGTCTGTACCCCTAGTACCGAGTGGGCTGAAGCCCCAGAACGCGGGAGAAGGGAGAGGACCGTCTAGCAACTTGCTCTCGGGCTAAACCAGCTTTTCAAGTAATTGCAACCATTGTTTTACGCTTTCGCAGCGCTTTAACGGCGTGTCCGAGGCGCAGCCCCTGAATCCACCAAGCAGAGGCAGTACCCAGCCCGCCTTGGAGAAAATAGTAACTTGTCCTAAAGCAAATCATAGGCAGGGAAGTCGCCCTCCGCTTGATGTCATTTTGAATCTATAGGATAATGTAAAATGCCCAGTGTCAGTCACTGAGCACTGCTGTGCGCTTAGTTTATCTTTGCGTTCAATCTGGGATGAATTAACTGTTCCACGGTCGAAAATCTGCCCGTCCTACCTCGTCCAACTGTGATTGAATGTGAAGAAAATCAGATGTGCAGAGCGGATGAAAGCGCTAAGCTCGGGCAGCTTTCGGGAGTTTCAACGCCGTCGCGCTGGAAATTGGGGCAATAGAGGCAGAGGCGGGAAATGCATCTGGGCTTTGCGGTGCCTCCCTGGCTCTCCCTGTAATGAGGACTCTGCCCGCCGATCACCACGGCCTCCACCCCACCCGCAGAGATCTCAGCCGGGCGCCTGCTCGGCCGCAGGGATGTGAAAAGGCAGGAGTCGCCCGCGCACCCCCTGAGGAAGCTGAGAGCCATCCGCAGGACAGCTCCCTAAGGGACAGGCCCCATCGGAGGGGATCAGGTACTGACCCGCCCACGCGGCTGCTTTAAGCTGAAAACACCCCCGTGTTTCCCACCTGGGAGCCGGCCCGCTGGGGCTTGCTCTGGCGAGGGTAACTGACCAGGAAGAGGGTAACTGACCAGGGCGAGGCACAGTGCCCAGCCCCTACCCGGGGGCTGTGTTCGAAACGTGCGTGTTGGCCTCCGTGTTGATGCTAACGCTGTTGCACGCGGGCGAGAGCCAAGCGAACCTCTACAGAAAGCAACGCCCCGGGGGCAGGCTGCGGGGGTGCCAGGGGGTCAGACACTACCTTCCCAGAAACGCGCGCGATGAATGCAAACAATCATCGCTACACCAGTCCGCAATAAAACCCTGCTCTGCCTTCCCAAGAGCACTGCTGCGGCTGGCAGGGCAGCCTGCCTTGCCATGCTGCGCGGAGACCCAGCTCCCAAGCCTGAGCGGGACAGATTTAAACACCGCCCAATCACCGCCTACCAGTGGCAGATGCCGCAGGGCTAAGCCGTTGTCCGGTACGGGGAAGAGTGTAACGTACAGAGACGCACAGCGTCTGCAGTGTGCGCCCACTAATGAAAGGGTTATTATTGCTCTGACCCTGTTTTCACATCAGGTACATAAACCCCCCCAGGATTCCGGGGCATTTCCTTGCTTAGCGTAGTGGTGTAAAATCTGCCGATTGACTCGCTGTTTTCCTTCTCTCGTAGCGGGATGCCGTGAAGTCTGTTTGGACGCTCTGCGATCCATATGGCTGTATGTATTTTGGAAGGGGACGATGAAAAATACTCCTTCATGGTGTCTCCCGGCGTGAGCTTTCTCTTTCTGGACTTTAACAGTGGATGGGATCTAAGCATTTGCACACTCTAGTTCTGTATTCGACGTTATTAAAAATTTAGACTTAAATATATATATTTAAACGGCTTGATTTTTTCTTTCTCCAATATCTTGGAGGATAACAGAGGTTTGCTTGCAGTTTGTTGTCATTCAGACCTTTGCTTTCTGCAAGCATCTTTGGACAGGAATTTTGGTTATTATGAAAGGGGGCAAGAACGTCATAAAGCCGCGCATTTTTCCCCTCGTTGGGCCGATGCCGAATATCTTTGCTCAACCAGGTAATCCAGGATCGGGCCCTGAGGAAGCCGTTGACATCATTTTACAAAACGTTGTTTAAAGAAAGGGGACCCCAGGTTATAGAAAAGCCCGCAGATATTTTAGCTCAGCTTCTTTGCACTAGAACAAACTAAAGATTACCGACGACAGAGGAGTTGGTCAGGAATTCTCGGAAGCCAGAATTTACTGTGCATGGTAGGTCTTTGCTTCAGTATAACGTTCCTAGTTTGCCCGAAGCAAAGTACTGGGCGAGACAGAGCAAATATAAAATGCTGAAAAGCAAGTCAACACCTCAGTTATTCCACCCACCTACGGTATTCAACTCGAGGGGAACAAAAACAAAAAACTCTCGACTGAATCTCCCAGATATCCCTATCACCTATAAAAACACGCCAAAATAGGGTTAAGTACGGTTTAAATCTAAAACAGACAGGAAAACTTTCTTAAACCCTCCTGGCTGTACAGGGGTATTACAGTTTCTCAGCAATAAACTACGGGCGGCTCTGTAGGCCCAAGTCTGGATAGTAGGAACTGGATTGCAAGCACCAGTTCTGGTGAAATGCTCGGGCTGTTTAGAACCAGGTAGATTTCACCTGCTCCCGTGTTAAGCGCCCTTCTCTGTTTGTAACGTTAGCCTAAAAAGGGACGAGGCAGGCATGACGAATAAAAGGCTGGCTCCAAGGACTGCGCGTTGCGGGCTAGCTGGTAGATCAGTCAATCTATTGACCGAGAACGGGCCTGATCCCGTTCACACTGGCTATCGGGAGGGTTTTGTCAGGGATTTCGGTGCAAACGGAATCTAGCGGGATTCCGCATTCGGAGCCGAAGTGAAGGGGCTGGGTCCTTCACGTCCTAGCCGGCCACAGCCTCCCGCTCCGCTTTGACTGGATGAAGATGCTTGAACTGGGCCCGGCTCGATCCAGGGCGTGCCATTGTTCCCCAGGCAAGCCAACGGCAGAATCTCCAGGGGTAAGCGGCAAGCCCCCTCCAGGGGAATTCCGCTGTTCCACTCCCTCCCCGTTGATTTCCGGGCGATCCGGATCCGTTCCAAAGACTCGCGTGTAAACGGGAGCCGTTCTCCGCGCAAGGGAAAAGGGGCCAGGCTTTTGACCGACTGGATTTTCCAAACCGAGGTGTCAGGCGCACAACATCCCTCGCCCCGCTGAAGGGGAGTTGTGTGGTGGCTCACCTCCGTTTGGAGCCTCTCAGCCCCGCTTTGGGAGTGGCTTTCCTTCACCGATGTTGTTGAGAGTTTTCCAAAGGTTGTCGTCCCCAAGCTCAGTCAACCGTTGCCCGCCCAATGCTGACACTACCGCCATGTCCTTGTACCCTTATTGAGTTTACATTGAACTTGACCGATTCAGGCCCATTAGGCCACACATGGGTAAAAGCTGGGCTGGGATGTCAGTTACACCCGAAGAAACCTAGAGTAACCCCGTCCACGAGAGATTCGCGTCGTAGAATCCTAGGGCTGGAAGAGAGCTCATAGAGGCCATCGGAACCAGGCAACAGCTCCGATATTCGCCCGGCTCAGGACCTCAACATCTGAGCCAAGGTTATTTGCGGCCATTCAGGTGGAGAAGATGCTTTTGGGGAGCATCCAGTGAGTCAATAGTCCACGCCTGGGGTGGGGAGCTAAAGACACGGGGTGGCCTCGTCCGCGTTGCTCACGCTCGTGCCACCAGATCCGGGTTCTACCAACTTACCAAACCGCTATGGACAAAGCGGTTCTAGGCACCAACCCGCCCCACCTTAGCCTGCCCGAGAGAAGGGGAAGGGTGAAACACACCGCCCTTATCGCCAGCTACCCAGCACACCGCTTCGGATGCTCCCAGCCAAGACTCCCGTGCAGCCTGAAACAACGAGACCGGCGGCCAGGGGCAGATTAGATCCCTTTGGCGGAACCAGCCCGTCTGATTTATTCAATAACCAGGTGTCCGGCGATTATGCAGTACGCGGGAGAACCTCCCGTGGATTTCAAAGAGGGCTGCAGAGTCCGGCTTCAAACCCGTGAAAGGTTTGACTACATTATAGCGCTGAGCTGCCTTCTCCATTTCTGTTGCATTTGGACCGTTGTTTGGCTTCGCCTCCCGCCTTCGCGGCGCGCCAGCTGACCTGTGTTTTAATTAACCGCAAAACGATCGCCCTCCCCGTAGCCACAGTTTCGGTTTTAAAACTCGGGGAAAAAAAAATACATCTGCGCGCCCGCCGCTGGGCGTAAGGACGGAAATAAACGCGCGATCACTTTTAATCCGCTTCCCCGAGAGATGAAAACGTTGAGGAACCGCCTTGGAGAATTCAAGACACAATTTAAAGCCGTCGGCGTTAAAACTATAAATATTATCTTCCTCGAGTGTTCTAGCGTTTAAAAATATGACATCCCTTTGGAATTATGCAGGCACCAGTACGAAGCGTTTGAAAGGCAACCTCTAGCCTTTACTATGACTTTGCCACTCCTATTTATTGTTAATTGCAGAAAACGTGATTTAAAAAGCAGCCTTCTCGTGAGTCTGGTCACAACGCAGGAGACGGCAGACATTAAATGAGGGCTGAGGAAACCTGAAGCTTAACTTTTTTATTGCTTTCCTATAAATTTAAGTAACATTTTCACTATTGTCCCAGGGAAAAAAAAACATATCAAAACATGCAGCGAATTAAATTAGGGGGTCTTAAATAACCAGCGTTTCGGGCAGAGGCACTAATTGGAAATATTTATGTTTGGGATTTGGGATTTCAGCAGTAAAAAGATACAGTGTGTATCCCAGTTTTATCCTACCGTGGGCCCACAAGAATACTGTGGAGCGTTTGTAAGCAACAATTTGGAGCTAAATAGAATTTTCAAGCAAGTCTTGTGTTTTTATGGTCAGCCTCGCTCTCTAGTCAGGGCTAGTTCTCACGTTACACGAAGTGCACTTTAAGAAGCACTACCTGCTCTAGCTGTCCAGGAAAAACTGAATTATGGAACTAGGAAACATATGGCAGTTGCATATTGCATAAGGAAGGTACATATGAAAGTTATAAATTTCTTTTTAAGTAGCCATTGTAAACGCATTTTATAGGTTTCACAGTATGTATTACATCTGTAATTTTAATTTTTGCAATATACCTTTTTTAAAGATACCTGTGTTTTCCCTCCCACGGGGGAGGAAATGAAAAGAGACGTTTATGCGATAGAAATGCTACAAGAAAAACAAACAAACAAGCCAACTGCATCGACGAAGGTTTTACTCCAGGCTCCCTCACAATGGAAAGGACACTATGCCATCTATTGGCAAAGGAGTTATTTACAAAGCTACAGGTACAGAAAAAAGCATGTTCCTCTTTTTCTGCCCCCACGTGTGCATGCGTGTGAGCGAGAGTGATTTCTGCACAATATACTTTTTTTTACAAGCAATATCCAATTAAACTCAGAGAGAGAGAGAGAGAGAGAGAGAGAATTTATACAGAACAAATTAGGTCATTTTTCTCCGGAGGGATTTTTCAGCTGGTTGCAAATTCTCTGCTTGGAGCTTTGGAACGGGAAAATTTTCCGATCATTTTTAATTTTAAGCTACCTCAAAGCGATCGTTCCCAGGAAGATGAAACACGAATTTAGGGTTAGGCAAGAGCTTTCAGCTGGACTCGTGAAATAAGACTGCGGGACGTAACCCAAAAGCTTTGCTGCGGACCCTCCCGTGCCATCTCTATTCAGACAAGCCCTCCACTGACTTTAGCAGGCGTTATTCACGGCAGAATCAGTCCCGATTTCCCTGTTCCCAATGGGGCGGTCAGATAGTTGGAGGGGGTGGGAGAGTGAGAGTCTGCCCTGAAATGGGGCACACCAGAATAGTCTTCAGTGCAGATGGGACAAAGAGGAGGCCGTCCAGTTCCGTACGATTAGCCAGCCAGAGGTCACCGCGTTTGGTGCGTTGCCAGAGAATGATATGAATTTCTCTGGAGGGACTAAGAGCCGCGTGACATAAAACACGTTCTGATGCTAATACCCCACGGTTGTGCCTGGGCCTTTTACTCGCAGCAATGCCATAAGTCAAAAGGACGATAGACATACGGGCGAGCCCCCCTGTTCCCAAGCAGGAGCAGGGCTGGTTGGACAGCAGCGCTCAAGAACTAGAAGAGTTGTGCTGATGGGACAGGGCAAGCGACAACCTTCTGCTCCAAACGCAGAGCAGTTGTTGAAGGAAAGTCACTGCGCTGTTCTCTGGTCGCCTGCTCCCTGCTTCTCCCCCGCCCGAGGGACTTGGCTTTGCCACTGCACTCGCTGGGGCTATCTAGCGCCACGGGAAACACGACACGGCTCTGGGTTTTGCTTCTCCGCGCTGGAATCAGCCTTTCACTGTACCGCAGCCCCGGGCCATAAATGGGCTTCTCGTCCGTGGCTGCGGAAGGTGGGCAGAGAACGCCTAGGAGCACCTGTATGTCTCTGCTTGAAAGGTTGCCCCTGCCCCGTGGATTAAAAAATAACACCCCCCAGGGCAATATAAGCGACTCCCCCGCCCCCCAGAGGACGATATAAGATTGAGCCCGTTTCTCGCTCATCCCAGCGTGAACAGCGCAGCTAGATGCCGTTTTACAAAGCGATCTGATTTTTTTGCAGAGGCCAGTCCAGGCTTTATCTGCAAGGGGAGTGCAATGCCAATTGCGAGCAATCCTGCTCACACGTTCACACGCGCTGGTTTTTAATCTAGCGCTTGAAGCAGAGGTTAGACCCGAAAGGCTTTGCTCGCCTCCGCTTTCAGCTTGCGTTGATCATCCCCCCCCCCCCCCATCCGCTCTCTGGCTTTTTGTCATAGCCGAAGACAAACAAATATGCTGTACATCTGAGGCTACTTTTCAATAAAAGCTCGCCTGACTTCACCCTGTTCCCCTCTACTTTTGTAGTGCTTTATTTTTAACGCACATTTGCTTTTAATGAAGAGCTGCGGAAGGTCAAAATATTCAGGATAATTTACAAAAAAACTCCTTTATATAATAGTTAAGCCTGGGATAGGGAGAAACAATTGTTTACGCTTTGAAGAGAAAAGAGCATTTGTGTCATATTGTACAGGCACACAGCTGCGAAATCTCGGGCAGCGAAGTGGATTGAGATATGTTGTTCACCTTTCCGTGCATTAGGCTCTAGGACAGATTTGTTGTTGTTGTTGTTATTATTTAAATCCGCCGGTCCGGCTTCAAAGCCCCCCCAGTGAAGCATTTTGCAATCGCCTTAAAACCTGTGTTCCTTGCTCTGCCTTAACTGAGCCGAAGAGCAAAGCGCCGGCTGTGTCTTCGCTTGGTTTGGTTTGTTTTCCGTCGAGAGCCTTGAGAAAGATTAAACGGAGCAAGGATTAGGAGTGGAAAACACATTTATCTAGGCGGAAGCTGGATTTCATCTGGTGAGCACGCCTGCAAGAAACCCATCACATAGATTTTCTTGCAACAGACATAAATAAACGGCTGCATCTCTCTCTCTCGCTCTCTCTCCAGTGAAAGGAGCCTAGAAATGCCATTGGTGTCCAAGGACGCAGCCTGATTTTTCATGTCACCTGAAAGCCGGCATTTGGCTCGTCTAAATTAAATTCCTTTGCAACCAGCCAGACCAAAATGCTTTCATAGAAATTTATAGGCGATCGTTTCCGTGGGGCTCGCGAGCAAGCCTTGCGTGCATAAGACATCTTTGAAACATATTGCTCCTTCCGCGTGGTGAAAGGCAGCCCGTTATTGGGAGCGGAGCTAGCTCTGGACCAACACAGAGAGCGTCCGGGCGGATGAGGCAGCAAACAGCTGGACTTAGGCTACAGTGACGTCCTGGGGTAAAATCGCTGGGCGCCTTCATCCGTTTAAAAAGGAGAATGCACCGAGTCCGCGCTGCAGGGCGCCCGCATTAGTCCGCTCCCCGGGAGCAGCGCGCGGGGCTTTCTCCCCCCCCCCCCCCCCCGCCCCAGCGCACGGCCCCGGGAGCAGCGCGCGGGGCTTTCCCTTCCCCCAGCGCACGGCCCCGGTGGTGTGAAGTATACATCATCTCCCGAGGAATTTGTCTTGAAAACTCCTCTCAGCCCCGCAGCCTTCAAAGCCCGCGGGAGGGTTATTGATTAGCGCGCTCGATCGGAGGCGAGCTGGGAGCCCGCAGCACGGACGGGAGGGCTTTGCAGCGCGCCTGCGAGGCTGCGCTGGGGTGCCCGGAATTAACACAAATACGTCGGGCAGGGGGGCTTGGACTGAGCGTCTGCCAATGCGGTGTTACGTGTGCGCTAGATGCTCTGCATCGCCCATCCGGGCAGCCCCCGCCTGCCGCCGCCAGCAAACCCACAGCCTTCAAACCGGAGCCACCGGCCCGGGCAGGGCTGTCTTCCCGCGGCCATTAGCGGGGCTGGAAACGGGGTCGGGGGAGGTGGGATCGATCCCACAAATAGCCCCTTCGGATCCACGCCGGCTGCGCTTTGGCAGGCCCCCGCCCCCTCCCTGGTGAGCGCAGCAGGGAGCGGCCGCAGCAGCCTGCCCAGGTGCTGAGCCGACACACGGCCGCCGCTTCTGCCTGGGGAGGGGAAGGGAGGGGCGCGGCCAGGCCGCCTCCCCGTGTCCGTCCGGCTCCGCTCTGGCCAGCGGGCAGCCCCGGGACAGCAGCTGCGCGGGCGCGCGCGGAGCGGGGTAGCTGGTTTGCCCGCGGCAGCCGATGGGGTTGGAGCTGCTCCGTGCCCGGCGGCGCCCCCTAGAGGCTGCGGCGGGGCAGGCGCTCCAGGCCCTGTGGAGCCGGGGGGGGGGGGGGCGGAACGGAGCTGGGCGCCCCGCCCCCCTCGCGGCTCACACTCCGAGCGCCTGCCTCGCTCTCCCTCTTCCCCGCCCCCCCACCTGGTCCTGTCGCTTCCCTTGGGGACAGCGGCCGGGCGCCACGTAAGGCAGTGACGTGCAGCGGGAGGGCATCGCTTCTGCGGGACGATGTGCGCCCCACGGCTAGATCGCCGCCGCCCTGCGCTGGCCACAAGGGTAGGCGGGGGTACAGCTGCCCTAGCTTGGGTGGGTAACCCCCTCCCCGGCTGCCCGCCAAGAGCTTAGGGTGCGGGGAAATCCCCCCCTGCTGGCTCCCTCTCCCCAGCCGCAGGAGGCTGTGCTCATGCACAAGGCTGTGTCTACGCTGCATGCTATTTTTTCAGGGTATTTTTTTTAAGGTCTCAAGGCTGAAGTGAGGGAAGTCGGCAAATCGCTGTCACGCGGCTGTGTCTACACTGCAGGGTTTTGAGAGATAACTTATTTTGACTTCTAACCTCTAAATACGTTGGTTTCTGGAAAGAGTGGTCACATTACAAGAGCATTTCCAAACTGAGTGTTCACAGCTGGACTGTGGCCACACTGCATTCCTCTTTCAGAAGCGGAATGCAAATGAGTGAGACTAAAAATGCAAATAAGGCACAGATTTACATGTCGTGAGCCTTATTTGCAGATTCTCATATGGTCACGCCTCTGGAAGAGGCTCTTCTGGAAGCAAAAACAGCTATGGAGACAGAGTTCCTCCAGAAACAAACCTCATTTTTGAAAGAACCCTTCTTCCTATTTTGTTTCAGGAAGAAGGGTTCTTTCAAAAACAGGGTTTGTTTTCTAAGGAACCCCAGCTACAAAGCTGTTTTTGGTTCCGGAAAAGCCTCTCCAGAAGCTTGATTGCTTGAGAATATGCAAAGGAGGCACAAGATATGTAAATCTGCACCTCCTTTACATTTTTGATTTCACTCATTTGCATTCCACTTCCAAAACAGAATGCAGTGTACTTGCCGCCCTAGAGACTCAAATTCTGAAATAACAGCAAGCCTTCCTGGAGGCTAATTAAGTCATAATTACCTCTGCTTAATACACACTGAGTCAATTTCTAAATAGAACAGGGGAGGGGTTGGCAGAAGTCGTTGGCGGTGTCTACACTATGGTGAGCGTTCAAAGATTATCTTCTGGCAGATCTCCTTTTGAAAGAGTATGTCAACATGCAAAAAACCCCATAAAAAGCAGTCTGCTCTTTCAAAAGAGAGTGTCCACACAGCCCCCTGGCCTTTCGAAAGAATGGGCCTGGGATAAAAAAATCCAGCACCAGGAGAAGCGCTCTGTCAAATAAAGGCGCCCCAGAGCATGTATGTGCTTTTTTTTCCAAAAGAAGAAGGGCCAAATTCGAAAGAGCGCATTTTGTGTGTGGACATTCTTCTTGTTCTAACAGGAGAGGGCCTGATTTTCTGAAAGGACTTGCTAGTATAGATGCAGCCCTTGGTTTTCGTGGAGCTACTAATTTGAGTTAAATACCCTATTATTCCAGAATACCAAGCTTTGCAGTGTGGACACAAGAGATTTTTTGTGGGGGGGGAGGTATGTTTTCAGAAAAAAGAGGGTTTTCGGAAGAAAAAACCCCAGTGTAGACAAGCCCAGTCACAGCATTGCAAAAGGAGCATTCACATAAGCCAATAATCACTATGCTTTGTTCACACCTTTTCCTTTTCTACCTTGAAGGAGGGCAGGTGACAAAAGTCATTCACAAAGCTGGAGTTATTTTCAAAGCAAAGCCCTCTTTATCTCCCCTTTTTGTGCATGGCAGTGTGAACACTCCACATTTTGGTTTTTCCTTTCCAGAAAAAAGTGTTTCTCTTTTCCCGAAAAAAACCCTGCAAATGTAGACAAGCCCACAGGCACAAACGTCAGGAGGTAGGCCTTGGCAATAGGGCAGATTGTGTTGTTGGTAGGATTTGCACCTGCCTTCGGGGGTTTCTGAGATTTCTGTAAGGCTTTCCCCCTCCTTTGGACCCAAGTGTACAATGTGAAAGGATTTAGTTTGAAGTTGCCAGTCTAACCAGTGATAAGAGAAACTGAACCTTCTCCTAGCCGCAGATCAACCTCACTGTAAAGGTAAGGCTGCTTCAAGAGATTAGGAGCATACCGGCCTTGGCAGGACAGACATTTTTATATGTAACAGAACTATTCTGAGTAATTTTTAACAGGTGATTTAATTTTCTCTCCATCGGAACTCTGTGTACTGGCACTTATGGGAATCTAGACCCTTCGCTTCACGGACGAAAGGCTGTAAAACCATCCCAAATAAATAGTGTAATGCCTCCCCTAGGTGTCCTCGGCCTGTCCCTTCCGCTACTGATCCCATGTATTCTGCTTGTGATCTGCTCCTACTCAAGGGCATTATTGGAGCACAAGGTGCAGAATGAACTGAGGTAGACCTAGCTTGCAGGTCTGGACCTTTTGAAGGAGGCCAGGCAGGGAATCTGGATCTGCACTGCACAATTCACACGTTTCTTTATTTACCTTTTGTATATCTATATCTATATATTTATACAGATATATCAATATCAATATTGATATAGATAGCGCCTTTTTGGTAAAACAAGGGAAGCTGGTACTCAGCTGGCTCCCTCCCTCCACACGCTTACTAGCCAGTCCCGGGGGTGTGTGTGTATATATATATATATATATATATATAGGGTTAGGGATAGATAGATAGATAGATAGAGCTCCTTATATGTATGTATGTGATTATATATACATGCACACACACGTCAAAATGCAGTACACATTACAGCATCTATAGCTCCCTCTCCATAGGTATATGTAACACCTGTTGACTTAAATAGGAATTATGCACGTCTAAAAAGGAGAGCAAAGCCTTAGGTCTTCTTCTCATAGTTTATATGAGATCAAAGGGAATCTAATGGAGTTAATGAAGGCGGGGGTGGGTTTTGTCTATGCTCTCCAAGACAGTACAAGCAACTCAGAAGGAATATGTGCACTTTAAGCAGGCAGAGATGGACTCTTGTGGCAGGATTTAATGGACACAGAAGCAAGCATGTCACATACTCAGACACAGGAAAGGTTTGCTTATTTTCCCTTTAGCAGTAGTCGTGCCAAGTCATAGCTTTGGCCAGCCCTGGATGAAGGGCTTCCAGACTCTGCAATTATTCACCTTTGTCTCTTTGGAAGCGCGAGATTCTTTGTACCCAGAGAATTCTATATTTTTCCTTTTAAGCTGTGGGACATACGGGCTTTGCCAATTCATGGCAAATGTGTAATCTAAGCTTCCAACAGACGCGTCTTTAAAGACAGTAGAGTCTTTGATTTGGATCCTTGCTGTGAACACTTACTGGAGAGTTTGGCGTAAAGGATGCAGGATGTTACAGACCATCCTGGTGGTGTGTACAAAGCAGCCCTCAAATCCCAGAGGACTGAAAGGAGCCAGGCCCCTTTGCCTCTGAATTAGCTTCAGACTCTTTTTCCCCAGTTCCTTGACTTTGTGGGCTATAAATGCCTCTGGGTTCCCTGCACAAGGAGATGGGATCTGCAGAACAAATACCACATCCCACATTGCATTACCTTTTTAACTTTCGCTTTGCAGGGTCAGATGCCTAGCAGTAATGCGCTTTGCCGACACGCCCAGTCTCAGCCACCTCCACCACTGTCGCTCATGGCCCCATGGAGAACCATCTGCAGGGTCATAAAAAGAATGAATGATGTCACAGGGGCTACTGAATGACTTTCCGTGGGGAGCGGGAGAGCGAATCTGTACACAGCCATATCATCTCCAAGTGCAGCTCTTGGAAGAGTGCATACATGGGATCAGTTGGGGACAAATTGTTTTATATATATTGTTTGCATTAAAGCATAATACACCATTAAATTGTTCGGGGCAATTAAGCAACATGCTCTTAACAATGTGATATGTCCCGACACTGCCGAGAATCTTGTAATGCCATTTGACGGAAAAGTGACTCCAGAAGTATGCTCAGCAGTTCTAATTATTGACAAAGCACCTCTCTTGCTGTGGAAGGTTTAGCAGCTGAAACGAAGGACTGGGAGACCCCTTTGTTTTAGTACATGCAGCCAGAGTCTGCCTTAAAATTATTTCACTAGGGCTGAAACTTACGTAAATTTGTAAGAGGATGATAGAAACTATTTGGTTATGTCTACGCTGGAAGCATCTGTCTACAGAAGTCACTGTTGGACGAGATGTTCCAGCCAAACTTCTGTTGACAGTGTGTCTTCACATAAAATTAATTCAATCTTTTGATCTGTTCTGTCAACAAAAGCACCCCCCCCCCACCCTGTGGAGCATTTACATGGCTTTTTTGTTGATAGTTTCTGTCAACAAAACACATTTTGTTTATAGATGGTCCATGAGTTTTGTTGCCAAAACCCCATTTTGTCTACAAAACTCTCTAGTGTGGATGTAACCATCATGTTTATCATTTCCTATGAAAATGCTATAAAGAAGAACCTATCATTGCATAGCCCCATGCACTCTTTCCTCAGTTCTGCCTGGTAAAAAAGATTGCTGTTAGCTGTGTGCCTGTGAGTGACATGACTTTCATCCATTTTAAGAGTGTCCATGTGCTCTGATTCTGAATGCAACTTCACATTTGCATCCTTTTCCTGTTTTTTATATTTACGTGCAGTAGGTCAAGTTGTGGATGTAGAAGCACCAGTTTTGTACTGTTTGTTTTGTTTTCTCTGACTCTGTTCCTTGGTTGTTTTGTTTGTTAGTTTGTTTGTTGGTGATTAAAAACTAGCTGAAAACTCACAAGGCCTTCCTAGCCTGTTTACGTATCTAGGATTGCTTTAGTGAGTGAGTGAGCAGTAATTTGTGTGATTTAATAAGTAGCTTGACAGCTACATCTGTAGTAGATTTCAATATAATTGGCTTCTTAGAAATACAGAAAACACCAACATTCTACCTCCTTTCAGATGGCTGCTGAAAAATAATTATGCATGGTTTAACTTCACTGAAGTTGAGGTCCCATTAAAGACACAAACACTTTGGGATCAATTACCAGTTATAATAATATCCACCATAATTTTTTTCTTATGGATCCCAAAAATTGCCATCAGAATTAAGATTTATGTACTTTAAATATTCTACCAAGTTTTGCTGTGGCAATTACAAGAAGCCGACAAATTAAGAAATGTAAGATATTTTTATGGGACTTAATTAGATGTGGGTCTGAAATGAAACTTAGACATCAAATTCTGCAAATAAAGGGACATCCTGTGCCTCCATGATCCACATGTAGTTGGGCCTGGCCTCACACATGGAAAGAAGAGGCATATTCACGTTTGTGGCATTATACCTTCTTTTCCCAGGTCGTTTAGAGGAAGCTCCATGGAGTGCGGGGTGGAGGGATGACAACCCATGGCCAGAGCTGTGAGCCACATCAGCTCTCCACTTGTCCTGAGAAGATCACATGGCAAAAGCTGTACTTCTTCTTTCTGTGCTGCTTTCTCCATGGTGGGAAACTCTCTTTTTTAAAATAAAAAAAAGCTCCTTAGCAACAGCCCCAGACTGAGGGAGTTCCTAGGAGTATGACCCCCTCCAGAGCCATTCTGCCAGGTTGGGGGTGGAAGGTAATGGATCTGGTTGAGTCATGGTTAGACTGGACAGTTCGGGCATCCTGTGGAGCCTAGAAATGATACAATGAAGTGGGAGAAACAGAATTCCCTTGGAGAGCTTCCCTAATTCTTAGCTCTTGGGGAGGATGTGATGTGGTCTGAAGTCTTAATGACAGTCCTTTTAGTTTTCTTTTTACCATGCTTGAAAATGGGTATGGAGAGAGAACACATGTTAAATAGGACAGACCTTTTTGGTAAACATTTAATATTTTACCAAGAAGTCCATACAGGATGCTGAAGAATGATCTTGATCAAATTATTAATAATTTCAGTTTGTCTAATGTGTTCTGTTTTTCAGTGTCAAAGAGCTGGTCATGGGTAGAACTTCATCAGATTGTTTTTGAAAGGTGATAAGTCCCCTGATAACTCCTCACAAAAAGTGCCTTCGTGTATTGACGTGCGCATTAGGCTCCAAAGGAAAGGCAAATCTGGAAAGTTACTCTAAATGTGTATATGTTAGTTATTGAATTTGCTTGACAACACACTGTTTTTCAATCTCTTACTGAAAGCAAACATGACTCTGGACTTAATTTATAAGGTCTAAATTTAGGACAATGGTAGTGCCACACTCAGTCCATTTTACCTCAGATTTGAAATCTGTTAACTATCAGCATCTCTACCTCAGACAAACACCATGAAAAGTTATTTACTGGCTGTCGGAGATGCTAAATCTTTTCATTGTAATGGTCAATTGTGTAAGGTCGCAAGTTCTCATTTTCAGTAATTTACAATGAACTAAAGGGTTTTTCCCAGTTAGCAGCAACACTTAAGACTTTCACAGCGCCTTAAATCTTTAAAGCAGCATACAAACATTAATTAATGTTTATACACATCTACCTCATAAGGAGTTAAATATTTTGATCCCTATTTTACAGATGGCCAAACAGAAGTAGTGGCATTGTGGTCTGCCTAAAGCTATACCCCAAGTTAAAGACAGAGGCAAGATTAGACATCATGACTTCTGGTATGTGAGTAGACAGGGAGTAAAACTTGTTAAAGCACCCAATTGACTCAGGAGGCTAGGCCCTACAGAAAGCCAATGGGGCTTTTAAAATTATGCATATAACAAATAGTTGTTTCACACATTTCTACTCAGCAACCAGATTTTAAGATAAACAAATCCATTCTCAGCTGCAAAAAAGGAAGCTATTTAGATCCATATCCTCAACTGGGACAAATCAGCAGACTGAAGTCAATGCAATGCTATAATCTAAACCAGTTAAGGATCTGGCCCAGTAACAGTAAACTTCCCTCTTTCCTGACCATCTGCCTCAATTATAAACTCTTTGGACCAGGACTGTAATTTGTTTTTTGTGTATAAATTGCCTAGCACAATGGTGGAGCCTAGCTGAGGCCTCTAGGCACTTCTGCAATGCAAACCGTACATAGCAATAGTATAATCCTAAATGTTACACCACTTAATTAATGAATTTAGGATTGTTCAGAGGTCTGAGAAGGAAAATGGCCTCACATATAATTAATCCTCTGAGAAGCCAGGGCATATAGGACCTAAATTAAAGGCAATCTAACAAAGTTCCCACATTAAAAGCTCTGGGACGCAAATTAAACAAAACAGATACTTCTTTTTATTTTTGAGTTTAAAAATGGGTATTCCTGTGTTTAAAAGGATCATGTTTTATGTGCAGTGAAACATATATTTAAGCAATCCTTAGAAGACTCAAAAGACCCTTTGGAATATTGCAGACTTAGTGGGTTTCTCTACTGTTACCATTCTAGAGCTGATAGTCAAAACTCCTATGGAACTTTGAAAAATATCTGTAGAATAACAGACAGATCAAAACTGAGGGGGCATAATTATAATTTCTTCTCAATCTATTCTGCATGATCACACAGGGAATAAGACTGCAGTGGTTCTAACACTTTCAGTTGCTGTAGATAGAGAGAGATACTGCTGGAGAAATAGGAAGAACCTTTCTAAAGAAAGCAGTTCATCATATGATAATGGGAGCATTCTCTTTAAGAACAAACAGATGAGAGTTGTTGACAATATACAGAAAAAATATTCCCTTTCGTGCTGGCAGTTTCATGGTGGGCCTCACAATAGAGCTGAGGAAATAGTCTACTTTGCTGCTATGGGTTTATATAATCGAACTTTTGCCAACAGTTTTCCTGAGTTCTGACAAAAAGACATTAATTGTCAAGAGAATACAAAGACAGATTTTCAGAGACCCATATGATAGGCACCTAACTTGCACTGAAAGATATCAATGAACTTCTCCATCTTGATTAATTTACGTGCAATTGAATCTGTTGACCAATAAGAGTCTATTGCAGGGGAGTAGAGAGGATTGTGTTTCAGTACTGTTTTTTTTTAAGTATTTAGCTCAGTTAGACTGTGATGAGAATATCTGACTGCTACTAGTATATTAATATTACTGCAATATCATAATAAGAAGGTGTTGTCTTATGAGACTTCTTCTCTCTGCACCAGGCAAAAAGCAACTGTTGATGGAAAGAAATGTGATGTTTCTGTCTGAAGTCTTGTGCAGGATTTCAATGAACACTGTCATGGTTATGGTCAGATCCTTAGACTCTGCTATACTGAAGTCAGTTGAGCTACACTGATTTAAACCAGCTGACAGTCTTGCTCCGGATGCGTAAAAAGAGCGGCCAAGTTGACCTCTTTGTCCTGTGGCATTCCGCTTTATGCTCAGTGCAGCAACTTTCTTTCAGAAGCTGGACAAAGGTAACAGAAAACTAAAAACTCTAGTAGAGCACTCAGTCACCTCACTGTAGGGGCCTACTCTGTTCGTATTCTGGGGCTCAGCTGCCCATGGAAACTTATTGTGGGTTCTTAGCACCCAGGAGCAGAGCCTGAATGTTCAATGGTCTCAGCTTTGTGCTGCCAACAACTTCTCCTCTTGGAGCAGGGGGTTTGTTGTGTAACAGAGGGAGTGGGGTGAAGATATTATCAACAAAGACTTGCCATTAAATTACATTTAGGATCCTTTGATGATCCTGACAGCATTCCTAGGCACTCCTGTTAAAAGACAGGAAACAAAGAGTAGGAATACATGGTCCATTTTCAGAATGCAGAGAAGGAAGTGGTGTCAGTCAGGGGATCAATCAGGGGGCCTGTACTGTATTTGAAAATGACCTGTAAAAAGGTGTAAAGGGTGAGGTGGAAAATCTGCAGATGATACAAAATTACTCTATTAGGGTTTAAAAAAGAGCTCGATAAATTTTTGCAGGTTAGGTCCATAAATGGCTATTAGCCAGGGATAAAGTATGGTGCCCTGGCCTTCAGTACAAGGGCAGGAGATGGATGGCAGGAGATAAATCACTTGATCATTGTCTTCTGTTCTCCTTCTCTGGGGCACCTGGCATTGGCCACTGTTGGCAGACGGGATACTGGGCTGGATGGACCTTTGGTCTGACCCAGTATGGCCATTCTTATGTTCTTATGTTCTTACTCAAGATAGCAAAGCCCAAAAGATACTGCAAAGAGTTCTAGAACTGGGTGACTTGGCAACAGAATGGGATGTGAAATTTCGTGTGAAATGCAAAGTAATGCACAGGGCAAAATAGAATTCCTGCTACCAAATATCCACCTAAATTAGCTGTTACCCATCAGGAAAGAGATCTTGGAGTACTGCAGTACTCTGGCGGCGTTCTGTTTCCAGAATACTGCAAATTCATCTGAATCTTTGTCACAATGCTTGTATCATCTTGAACTCGTTCTTCATCTTCAGAAGACTTCAAAATTATCTCCAACGCTTCTTGAATCAATGGGACAGACAAAAATGAAAAGTATAGCTGTCCTGAACATACACCAAGAGTATATCAGGGAGCTAGATGTAAACAAGATTGCTGAAAGTTTCATCCAGAAATCTATAATGAGACATAATGTCTTTAAACTGGCACATTACTGAAGATAGCTTGTAGATGATGTCAATGATTTTAATAACTTGTAATTCATGTAATTATGGAGTTCATAACAATTTAATCATTATTTAAATGGTAAAGGTATCAACAACAGACACATTCAGTTACTAGAATATGAAAGAGGTATATAAATGTGCTGAAAATAGCCTCTTCCCAAACTGGCAGTGCCCCCCAGCCCTACGGCAACAGACACCGCTCCTCAAAAGCACTCATTGGCAAAAACAAAAGTCAGGACAAGTGCACTGCATGTGAAGTTCAAGGGCAGGGGAAACTCACAGGGACCAAATTTCCACCCCTTAACACTGATGTTCCCTGAAGTCAAAGGTACACCGGGGAAGTTGGAACAGCAGCAAGCGTTCCGCTTCTGTTCAAACTACATGAAAAATACTGAGAGCTCAAAGAAAGGGTGCGTGTGTGAACAACCACGTGGAGGGAAGAGAATGACAGATAAGAGAGGGAACACAAAGAAATAAAGAAAAAGTTGCAGAGTCACAAGGCAGCATTTGTGGCCATAGCAAGGCATGTTTGCAGAAAGCATTTAGCAGTATTATAACCCAATCCAGCACTCTGTTTGTACCATGGGATTTGCCTGTTTCTTTTTGTGTGGCGGTTGTACCTGTTTAATGATGTACACTGATGCATGATTGCAACACAGAAGAAAAAGAAAAGGCTTTACTTAGATGGTAAGCTCTTCAGTGCAAGAATGGCCTTTGTTATCTCCATGTGAAGTTCCCTGGTTCCCAGCTGTGCTTTCTAAGCACTACCACTGCACAAACAAGGGGCAATCAGTGCTCAAAGTCGTATTCTAATGCTGACTAGTTCAGTTCTTCACCATATTGTGGGGGAGATGAAGAGCTTTCTTCAGAGGCATGAGTGACATAACTTTATCATTAAGCATTATGGGAGAACCACAGGGAATGTTTGATGTGCAACAAGCACATCCGTTCTTCCATTAGATGAACTTTACTGTATTAAATGGGTGAATGCCTTGTGTTCTTGAAGAAACAGCTTCCCTGTGGAGGAAGCAGGGAAGTGTCTACATTATTTATAGGTTATCCAACTATCTAGCTACTTATGTGTGTGCTATATTTTATGAGTGTTCCAGTAATAGATATGCTGTATAAAGCTGGATATAAAAGGGCCAGCAGAAGAGAGATTTAATAGGCACCCAATGTAAAACTCAGACTTCTAATTTACCAAAACTGATTTACCTTAAGTTATAACTAACAATTATAAGAAACATCTGTGCCCCTGAACACATTCCAAGGAATATATTGAAACAGATCTTCGCATTTTAAAATCTGTTCCGATCACTGCTTTCCCACCTTCCCCAGGGAAAAACAAATGAACAGCCACCCTGCCAAAATAAATCCATTAGATCATGGATTAAACAAGTCTTCAAAAATTAGTTGAGATGAGAAGTAATATCCTTTCCCTTCATGGAGAAGGTTTTCAGAACAAATTCTGTTACTTCGAGCTTATATTATGTAGTCTTTGGAAGCAATCCTTTCAAAAATTTTGCTGGCACTCTGAATGTGGGCTGGTATAATCTGGCTTTACTAGTTTCCAGGAACTGTAATGTGTTAGTTCCCATTTTTAACAAATGAAGAGCCATTGCCTAGAATGCTAAAGAAAATGGGGTTGTCACCAAGAATATAAAATTGGTAATTGTTTTCATTTTAGTCACTGACTCATTTTCCTCCTAGCTTCATTTTTACATCTTCCTAGATCCTAATGAACCGATACGTACGTAATAAATAAATAGAAAGGCAACCATTTCTCTCTCACAAAGATCTGTTCTGATACTGCAAGTTGAGAGATACAGTATAATAAAATTGAATGAAATATTAACATATGGACCACAATGATAACGTAGTTTTAATTTTTTGCTATTTTGGATATTTAAATGATCAGATTACTTTTGTGCTTAGGAAGTTTGCCACTGGACCATTCCCCTTGAGTTCAGAACTGGAGTGATAGTTCCATTGTAATAATCACATAGGAGCATTATTTGTTATTAACCCATTTTTGTCAATGACTTACTTTCATTGGCTTATGTTTATCACATTTGCACTTTCTTAATCACCACTGAAATTATTCCAATGAGCACTTTTTAAAAACAGTTGCCTGGTTATTGACATGAGTAACTGAGAAAAGACAAGCCAGTCATCAGATCCATAACATACTCCTTTGCCTCAAATACAAAGTGAAATCTTGCAAAACAAAAATAATTTGCTTTGCCCAACTCCAGTGAAGAGGTCATAAATATCATCCTCACTAAATAAATCATAGAAGAGGAACGGGTTGATTACAGAGTAATAGACATAAGGCTTGATCCTTAGTTTGACAAGTATCCCATTGCTTGAGCATGGGAGTAGGTCAAAGTATGTGGCTTGGTCACCAGCCAGCAGTGATAGACAGAGTGAACAGGAATGGTTTTCCTATTTACCAGGCAGAGGCAGCAATGTTGGGGTTCAGATTAGGAACCTGAGTCTCCACTGTTTTCCATGTTCATTCCAACCTGTTCCCTCAACTGTTGTTGTGGGAGAGGGAAAGAGGAAGAATGTAAAGTAATTGCTGTTAAGGGTTCTCTTTCAATGCTTTCTGTAAAATCTGTGTAATGTACAGTTACTGTAGCTGTCCTATTACCTGTCAATTGTGAATGGCTGTGTCATTGCTTAGATCTGTGCCAAGATGATGTAAAATACTACCAAATTAGCATGGCAACATTTTACACCCACTTTGTTGTGGTGTAAATGGCTCCATAAGATGCAAGACGTGGAGAATCAGACCCTATGTTTAAACCAGGGTTAGGTTTTGAGGTCAAAACAAATGCCAATGACAAAATATATCAAACTGTTCACATGACAGGTGTCAAGTGTTAGAAATCGTGCAAGCTCAGCAGACATCAAGCTGTTTCTGCAATCCTGAAATCTTGCAAGGATGGTTGATTTGACAGGGTGTCTAGACAATTCACACCTTTAAGCTTCAATCAGATTTGAGGCCAAAAATAGGAGCAAATTCAAATCTGAACCTATCTGTGATATTCAAGGTTCTGGGCTTGTCCCAGTTCTGTTGATTTATACATTCAGTTCCATGGTGGGGCTTTCTAGAATAACTAGAAGCTGCTGACTAGGTATACAGTGAGATATTTGGAGTGCTAGTTCTTTCTCATGAAACTCAAGAGTAACAGGTGTCTCTGTATGCCTTTGCTGACTAGACTAAAATGTGACTTCCAATCACATTGTGACAGCAGCACAATTGTATTTGTACAGTAGCACTAAACTTTATTAGTATGCTGCCCTCTTTCAGTAATGATGGTTGTCTTGTGGAACCATAATTAATGTTTAATTTATCTTCTGGCCTTCGGTGGTTTGTGCTGTGTGACAGTATATTAATTTAAGCGCTATATATCAGATTGAAACTGCTTTCTTACTCCATGGTAATTGGCTACTGTTGCAATGAAATTTAAATATATTAACTATGAATGTTCCATTGTGAGATCAACATTTATTGCTGCATTTTCAGAAATGCTTCTGCTTCCAAAAAGTTGGGAAGAGTGTATCCGCTGATTTGCATGGGATTCAGAAACTGTCTTCCATGAAACATGGAGTTATACCTTTCTCATAGAATGGGAAGGAACCTTGAGAGGTCATCAAGTCCAGTCCCCTGCACTTACAGCAGGACCTATTGCCACCCCTCAGATTTTTTTTTAAATAAAAACACACAGAACAGCTCCCTCAAGGACTGACCTTGCAACACTGGATTTACACAGTCAATGTGCTAACCACTGATCTATCCCTTCCCCAAGTCAAAATGAAGGCATGAGACCTTCACTTCTAAGAGTAACTCAAATCTGTAGGCAATACCAATAGAAAGACCAGTTGGACCAGACGCTTCTCTTTCTTACTACAGTACAAGCTTACAGCTGAGTGACCCATCAACATTTAAAATACTCAGGTATCCCTCAGAGCTGTCAGACAGTTTTAGTTATTTTTTTCCTAAAAAATTAATGCAATTAAAAAAAATCCTCTTCCCATGACAAATGCACACAGGCATGGATCCTCAGAGGCAGAATAGCCACTTTGCACCAACCTGCTGGTGGAACAGTCTATGGCTACGTCTACACGTGCACGCTACATCGAAATAGTCTATTTCGATGAATAACATCTACACGTCCTCCAGGGCTGGCAAAATCGACGTTCAACTTCGACGTTGGGCAGCACCACATCGAAATAGGCGCTGCGAGGGAACGTCTACACGCCAAAGTAGCACACATCGAAATAAGGGTGCCAGGAACAGCTGCAGACAGGGTCACAGGGCGGACTCAACAGCAAGCCGCTCCCTTAAAGGGCCCCTCCCAGACACAGTTGCACTAAACAACACAAGATCCACAGAGCTGACAACTGGTTGCAGACCCTGTGCATGCAGCGTGGATCCCCAGCTGCCGCAGCAGCAGCCAGAAGCCCTGGGCAAAGGGCTGCTGCACATGATGACCATAGAGCCCCACAGGGGCTGGAGAGAGAGCGTCTCTCAACCCCTCAGCTGATGGCCGCCATGGCAGACCCCGCTATTTCGATGTTGTGGGATGCGGATCGTCTACATGTGCCCTACTTCGACGTTCAACTTCGAAGTAGAGCACTATTCCCATCCCCTCATGGGGTTAGCGACTTCGACGTCTCGCCGCCTAACGTCGATTTCAACTTCGAAATAGCGCCCAACACGTGTAGCCGTGACAGGTGCTATTTTGAAGTTGGCGCCGCTACTTCGAAGTAGCGTGCACGTGTAGACGTGGCCTATGTGTTACAGGAGACATCCTTGCAGTGCTCAGCCAATCCTACAAATATATAGATGTGTTTATTGTGTGACACTCCACTGCTCTCCTTCCACTCCCCTGTGCCAGTCTATCTGGGGAAGGGGGTGTGCCCACAGAAATAAAAGTGAGTTTGGGATTCACCTCAACAGTGCTGCAGTTTTGGCTCTCAGTGGTTGATAAAGGCCAGTGTGTGTTCAGAGCTGCCGTCAGCACAGGGGATTCACTTGCACGGAACCATGTCAGGATCAATACTTTAAGGTACCCTTGTACTCCACCCAGTGACTTGCACTCAGGGCATTTTGTTAACATCAGATAATATGTCTCACCCTCTGAGTATTAATTTGTTGTTACCTATTTACATACTGATTTTAAATTTTACCAGTTGTAACTTTAAGCAAGTATTTAAACATCCAACAAGTTCAAAGACGGCGGATTTTATGAAATGCTTGAATTAATGGGCTGATTAACTTATTCCATTTTTCAAACTACCAAAGCTGCTGCTTTATGGGTATTTGACTTGAGCTATGTTCATGTGTATGCATGGTCAGAAGTTTTCATGGTCAGGTGTTGTTTGCATACATAGGGCTGGTGATGTTCAGACCATTGCTGATGAGCATCAGCCCATGGACTTTGCTTAAAATATGAGGTGAGCTTCATATTCCCCTATATTTGGTGATAGCTGTCCCCCTCCTTTACAGGTGTGGACCACACCACAAGGGAAGTAAAGCTATATTAGGTATTCTGGGGAGAAATTGGGGTCCAGTTTATCAAGAAGTGATGGAGCATCTTCACACATCAACTTGCCAATTTAATGATGAGGCCTTTCAGCTAAGTTAGGTGTAGGTGACACAAGCCCACAGCTAAGAAGTAGAAAAAAAAAAACAGGCTACATGTTGACAGAAGGTGGGTGGGGAGAACATGGAAATTCTCAATAAGGTCGTAGGAACAACAAGAGGGTAATCAGTAGGGAAACCTACTAAATATCTTAGCTGTCTGTACACAATACAAGAAATAGGAGACCTAGGCTATGTCTACACAATTGCATAGCTAGAACTGACTTATGAGCAGTCAGCTTCAATGACTGTCTATGTGGAAGAAGGTCAATGGGACCATTTCTCCCATTGACCTTCCTTAATCCTCACCACTCATGAGGAGTTTGAGTTGACTTTGACCCTGGAAAGCGCCATTTTGCACATTCATGAAACAAAACCCTGGAAGATCGACATGGAGTGGGTCAATCTTCCGCAGCAGTATAGACATAGGCCTGAATAGGAAGAACAGGAAGTATAAGTTGAACGTCGACGTTGCCAGCCCTGGAGGAAGTGTAGACGTTATTCATCGAAATAGACTACTTCGATGTCGCTACATCGAAATAAGCTATTTTGATGTAACGTGCACGTGTAGACGTAGCCCAATAGATCAATTCAGATTTGTTACTCTTGCCTAGGGAGGTTGTGGAATCTCCATCACTGCAGATATTTAAGAGCAGGCTGGCATAGACATCTATCGGAAGTGGTCTAGACAGTGCTTGGTCCTGCCGTGGGGGCAGGGGACTGGACTTGGTAACTTTTCAAGGTCCTTTCCGGTTCTAGTACTCTATGAGTCTATGATTCTCCATGTCCACTGAAAGTGGAACAAGGACTAAAAGGACTTAGTGGGAAGCAAAGGAGATATAGACCAGATTTTAGGAAATTTTTTCTAACAATAAAGGTAGTTAAGCTCTTAAGTGGGCTTCCAAGGGATGTTGTGGAATCAGCTGGCAAGCGACCAGGGTGGTTGCTAACAGGAGGGAGTTTTGAGAGGGGCTTTCCTGGGGAAGGAAGGGGCAACCTACAGCACCTTTGGGTAAGTGGCTCTCTGGAGTGTGTGGGTGTCTGGGTTTGGGGGTTCTGGGCCTGTGTTTGTCTGTTTGTTTGGTGTTTGGAGTGCTGAGTGGTCTGTTTGTTTGAAGGGCCATGTGCTCAGGATGGCAGTTGGAAGCTGTTAGCCTTGATTAGGTTTAGGTTTGAAATCTAAACTCTGCGTGCCAATTGGCTGAGCAGTAGTCAGAGGGAAGGGCTCTCAGGAAGGCCAGAGCTTTTTAAACCCTGCTGGCAAGCGACCAGGGAGGTTGCTAACAGGAGGGAGTTTTGAGAGGGGAGTTTAGAGGGGGAGCTTAGAGGGAGCTAGTTACTTCTACAGGGGTAAGGGGCAGCAAGATGGTTACAGTGGCGGTGTTTCCCAACTGCTGGCTGGAGCTGAGGGACCCGCCGCCCCCAGGGTGCAGCATGGGCAGCGGGACGCAAGTGGGCTTGGGAAAGTGTGGGAGGCGAGGGGACGAGACCGAGGGGTGTCGGTGGTGGGCATGTGGTTTGGGGGCATGAGGTACGGCTGTGTGGATGGCAGCACCCACAGAAGCTGGTGGTGGCAAACCCAGCTCAGATTGCCTGGGCTTCCAGTCCCAGTCCTGCGATCCCTGCATGCGCATCCCGCAGCAGCTCTGTGGGGCTCCAGGGGCAGCCGCAGCCAGAAGAAGAGTCGGTAGGTTTGGCAGGGACCCAGGGCGTGGCTGGGTCGCAAGATCGGCACCTTCCTGGAGGATGTGGGGCTGCAGCAGTGTGCGGCCAGGTGCGGAGAGGCTGGGGGAAGGGGGATCTGAAGGTGTTGAGAGCTGATAGGGGGCAGGGTGATGAGGTGGGGGGACATGGGAGTGGATGGGGGACAAGGGGGCAGGGAGGGTGGATCTGGGGTGATGGTAGCTGATGGGAGGCAGGGGGTGGGGAGGAGGGTCCTGGGGAGGGGAGGAAGTTGTCAGGCCACAGGGAGCTTTGGGGACACGTGGTGCCAGGGAGGTGCAAGAGGTAGTGGGATCGTTACCCACATTCTCCATGCCCCACTGCCTTGTGGGTTATCCTGGGAAGGAGCAAGGCTAAGGGAGTAAACCCTGACAGAAAATCTGGAGGGGAGCCCTAAGGCGGTTCTGTGCCAACTTCTGGCATTGACTCGGCAACTCCTGAAGCTGAGCTGGTGCCAGACGTAGAGGTTATCCTCTCCTTTGGACTACATCAGTAAAGCCAAGAGGGGAACACTAGCGTCTGGGCAGCCCTGGGTCCCAAAAATTGCCCAGGCTCATGCCTGGAGAGGTACTCCAGCATCGCTTAACAGTGTTGAACCAACACAGGAGGTAACAGATACCGGTTATAAGCTCTTGCTTGATTGGCGTAGAGAACGAGTGCCAGGGGTTGCCTTCAGCAGTGGGGGAGATCATCGCATCTCACTGGACAGTCACCGCCTGCCTCAAGCTGGGCAGGCCCCAGCCAGAAGGGTGCTGTCCCGCCACAGTTCACCTGCCTCACTGGGTGTGTGAGGCTTAAAGTTCCCAAACCTGACAAGTGACTGAAATTTGAGCACCAGGCAAACTAATAAGAAAATCAACAAGAAAAGGAAACCATCAAAGTTTTAAGCTTGCTTGCTGGAATGTGCGGACCATGCTGGCCAGTTTGACTGAAGATCTTCAGGACATCAGTGACACCCAAAAGACTGCTGTCATCAATGAGGAACTGAAGAGGCTCCAAGTTGACATTGCTGCTCTGCAAGAGATGTGACTTGCAGATTCGGGATTTCTAAAGGAAAAGGACTACACCTTTTTTCTGGCAGGGTAAAGCCCAAGACGAACCCAGGGAGCATGGTGTTGGCTTCGCCATCAGAAACACCCTTCTACAAATGGTGGAGTTAGTCATGGGCGGATCAGAAAGACTCCTTTAGGTCATACTTCAAACTTGCACCGGTCCTGTCCACCTGATCAGCGCTTACACTCCAACCCTGTACGCTGCACTGGAAGTAAAAGACAAGTTCTATGACGTGCTTAGTGCTGCCATAGTGGAAATACCTGCTCGCGAACAACTCTACATTTTGGGTGACTTCAATGCAAGAGTTGGAGCCGATCATGACTCATGGCCTTCCTGCTTAGGCCGCTTCGGTGTGGGAAAAATGAATGAAAACAGACAGCATCTTCTCGAACTTTGCACATACCACAATCTGTGCATCACAAACACATTTTTCCAAACCAAGCCACAGCATAGAGTGTCGTGGAGACACCCACGCTCGAAACACTGGCAGCAACGAGACATGGTCATCGCTAGACATGATAACCTCAAAAATGTCCTTCTGACAAGCAGCTATCATAGTGCTGACTGCGATACAGATCACTTGCTAGTTTGCTCCAAACTCAAGGTGATTCCCAAGAAGCTGTACCACTCTAAACCAACTGGAAGGCCCTGCACTGATGCCAGAAAGACAGCAAACTCAGAGAGAGCTGAAAAGTTCAGAGAGACCCTCGAGGAGAACCTGCGCAGCAGCCCTGGGGGTGCCGATGTGACATCCAGATGGCAGCATCTGAGGGATACAATTTACAACACAGCCTTGTCGGTGTTTGGAAGAAGAGCCAGAAACACAAATGACTGGTTCGAAGCTAACTCCGATGGGATGATTCCAGCCATCGAAAAGAAGCGCGCTGCACTCCTGGAGTACACATGCTTGCCGAGCCAGAGTACCCTGCAAGCACTCAGAGCAGCCAGAAAAACAGTGCAGCAGATGGCCAGGAGCTGTGCCAACAGCTACTGGCTCCAGCTATGCAGCAGCATCCAGACCAGTGCTGACTTTGGTAATCTCAGGGGAATGTACGAGGGCATCAAGAAGGCATTAGGACCCACCCAGAACAAGATGGCACCTCTGAAATCCAAATCTGGTGAAGTCATTGCTGACAAAGTCAAACAGATGGAGCGCTGGGTCGAGCACTACTCCGAGCTGTACTCACGCAAGAACATTGTGGCTGATACAGCCCTCGATGCCGTCGAGTTTCCACCAGTAATGGACGAACTGGACCAGGAACCAACTGTGGATGAACTGAAGAAAGCCATCGACAGTATTGCAGTAGGAAAGGCCCCTGGTCAGGATGGTATACCACCAGAGGTAATCAAGTGTGCCACAGACACTCTCCTAGAACCCCTACATGAGCTACTGTGCCTGTGCTGGAGAGAGGGAGAGGTTCCACAGGATATGTGCGACGCTAATATCATAACCTTGTATAAGAACAAAGCAGACAGAAGTGACTGCAACAATTACCGTGGAATCTCCCTCCTAAGCATCACTGGTAAACTGTTCGCTTGCGTCATCCTCGGCAGACACCAGAAGATTGCTGAGAGGGTGTATCCCGAATCACAGTGCGGATTCCATGCAGAGAGATCTACCATTGACATGGTCTTTTCTCTGAGGCAGCTGCAGGAGGAATGCAGGGAGCGGAGGAAGCCACTCTATATTGCCTTCATTGACCTGACCAAGGCCTTCGACTTGGTCAGCAGGGATGGACTGTTCAAACTACTCCACAAGATAGGCTGTCTGCCACGGTTATTTAAGATGATTCAGTCTTTCCACGAAGACATGAGAGGAACCATCCAATATGACGGCACATTATCGGATGTTTTCAGCATCAGGAGTGGCATCAAACAAGGATGCATCCTTGCTGCGACATTGTTCGGGATCTTCTTTGCGCTCCTCCTGAAACACGCCTTTGGATCTTCAACAGAGGACATCTTTTAGCACAGAAGATCTGATGGGAAACTTTAATCTTGCAAGGCTGAAAGCTAAATCCAAGGTGCAGGAAGTCCTCATCAGAGATTTGCTGTTCGCAGATGATGCTGCTGTAGTGTCACACACAGAAGACCAGCTTCAGAAACTGCTGGATTGGTTCTCCAAAGCATGCAAGGACTTCGGGCTTTCCATCAGCTTAAAGAAGACAAATGTACTTGGCTCAGGATGTTGCTGAACCTCCATCAATCAGCATTGGCAACTATTTGTTAGAGGTCGTCCATGAGTTCATTTACCTTGGGTCCACCATCACTGACACCCTGTCATTGGAGTCTGAGCTAAATAGGAGGATCGGAAAAGCAGCCACAACTCTGTCCAGACTCAGCGAGTGAGTGTGGAATAACATCAAGTTGTACACCCACACCAAAATGCAAGTCTACAGAGCCTGCATCCTCAGCACCCTCCTTTACAGCAGCGAGTCTTGGACCCTGCACGCCCGCCAGGAAAAGAGGCTGAATGTCTTTCACTTGCGCTGCCTCAGGCGCATCCTTGGAATATCATGGAAGGACAGAGTGTCCAACACCGCCGTCCTTGAGCAAGCTGGAATCCCAACCATGCACACCGTCCTCAGGCAGTGGCGGCTCCGCTGGCTTGGCCACGTCCTCAGGATGAATGATGGAAGGATCCCAAAAGACATCCTGTATGGTGAGCTAGCCTCTGGCAAAAGACCTCCCAGATGCCCCCAGTTGCGCTACAAATATGTTCAAGAGAGACCTCAGGGAGGTAGACATAGAGCTGGACAGTTGGGAGGAGCTGACAGACGATCGCAGCAGATGGAGGCAGGAACTACACAAGGGTCTTCAGAAGGGTGAGATGAGGATCAGACAGCTAGCAGAGGAGAAGTGAGCGCACAGAAAGCACAGTAAGGACCTGCCAGACACCCATTACACATGCAACAGATGCAGCAAGGACTGTCACTCTCGTGTGGGCCTTCACAGTCACAGTCGACGCTGCAAATTATGATCTCAAATGGAACTACGAAGGGCACGATCCATAGTCTACATAGACTGAAGGTTGCTACTACTACTACTACTACTACTGTGGAATCCTCATCACTGGCTGTTTTTAAGAACATCATAGACAGATGCCTCTCAGGGGTGGTCTAGGTCTACTTGGGCCTGCCGCACAATAGTGGGGCTGGACTTGATGATTTCTTGAGATTGCTTAAAGCCCTGCATTTCTAGTGTCACTCTTCAGAGTAAGCAATTGCTATAGACACTACAAAGTTATTACATAGAAATGAGAGAAGAAAGGTAGTCAGTTCAATTGTGAGTAGACAATTTGTGTATTAATATGCACTCCACACTGTGGAAATTTTCACAAATCTTTGCCTTGCAGCACTTACATACATCTCCTCATTTTTGTTAGTGTTGCTACAATCTTCATAATGTTTCATAGTAAGTTTTTGTTTTAGTTTCCCTAAAGAGAGGTCTTTCTGGTAAATATTTGTTGATATGCATGATTTTTGGTGATTTCAGAGAGGTATTCAAGGTGTTTTTCAATGAATTCAGTACCTTGATAAACATAAATGATAATACTGCAAATAATATCACAATATATGTACATTTTCTGACTGTCTAAAATGGTTCTGTTAAGTGGCTAATTATCCAAATACTAAATAAAAAAAGAGTTAGATTAATGAATTCCAGACAGTTATTATGCCATATCATGTTAAAGCAGCTGCTAACCATACACATTACTATATCTCTGCTTATATTAATCATTATGAAATGTTCTTTGTGGGGGTGGGGAGGAAAGGGTTTATTTGCCTGGGGGAAAAATATCTGCCAACTTTCTAATGAATTAACGTGAATAATTTTAGAGCTGGGTAGACACTTTGTAACATATAAATTGGTTAGGAGTAGAGGTCACATTTTCAGAAGCACTCTGTGAAATTTATGTCCCATTTTTAAAAGTGATTTCAAGCCCTGGGGAGCTTAAATTGTATTGAATTTCAGTGACATTTCAATTTCAGCACTTAGGCGCTAAATGCTGAAGTGGATTTTGAAAATGGAGAAATCCTGAGTCATGTAGCAATTTTGACAAAAAAATCAAGATCGAGGGTAAAAATTTGAAATGTGCTTATCTGAAAGGATTTGCACAACTGGGTTTGGTCTATAGCTAGCTCACTAAGAATTCACAGTGAGTATTTAAAATGAGGGATGGTCACACATAGGGGTGATGGGTAGGAGGTCAGGATGATCAGACACAGTCACATATCCCTCCCTTAAATGTGAGGGGGGAGCGTAAGGCCAGCATCAGAGCTGGAAAGGGAGAGGCGGGGTCAGAGCCTTTCCTCTTCCAGTTCCAGCCACACTGCCTGCTGGGGATGCTGCCCAGTGCAGTGCAGTGGCTGCAGTCTCTCGGGCAGGTGTTGTGCTGCACTGGCCCCAGGCATGCAGCATGGCTAGAACCTTCCTGGGAGAGGACAAAGTTCTCCCCAAATCCCTACCAGGTAACATGCCATGGGGAGGGGACAGGGAGTGTGCAGGGGCCCCAGGCTCAGGGCAGGAACAAGTCATGATATGTTCCCTGATTCAGCTGGTGCCCTGTTATATTTCTCCCACACAGGTCTTCAAAATTTTGAGGAGTAAAGGGACTTTGAAGTAGCCCAGGCACTTTGAAGTACTCACGGGGTAGCTGTGGCTACAGGCGAGCTGGCACTTCTAAGTTTAACGCTTCAAAGTTGCCATGGGGGAGAATTAGCTTAATGGAGTGCTGCCTATGCACCACAGCACTTCATTAATAAACTCCCAACACCCTGCTTACCAAGCTCCCTTCAAAGTTGGGAGCTAGTGTAGACACAGCCCTTACAAATGTTGGATATCTCAGAGGGGTTGCTGTGTTAGTCTGTGTCTTCGCAGAACAAAACAAGCAGTCCTGTAGCACCTTAAAGACTAACATTTTTATTTATTAGGCAATGAGCTCACGTGGGAAAGACCCACTTCCTCAGATTCTGGAGCAGAACACAATCTGAAGAAGTGGGTCTTTCCCACGAAAGCTTATTACCTAATAAATAAAATTTTTATTTGTTAGTCTTTAAGGTGCTACAGGACTGCTTGCTTTTTTGCTAGGGATGCTCTGAGCAGAAATACATGAATATTGTGAAATACTTTGAGATCTGCTGATGAAAACTCTGTATATGAGCTTGGTATTATTATTTTTTGGTTGAGAGGGTGAAATCCTGCCTCCCCCAGAAGGAATACTGTAGAGGTCTATTGTTTGAAAAGGATTGCATTGACTTGCTTAAGTCCTTCAAAACCTTCTCTACTCCACTGTCAAGCTTTATGGGTAAAGACGACTGGAGAGGAAACCTTCCAGAAACCATTAACACACTCAGCTGGAATGCTCACTGGTGAGAGATGAAAGGGCTTCCTCCTCTGAAAACTTGCAACAGATGCCTGAAGCTTGATTAATATTATACTAGTTTTACACAGACATCACTCCACAGCCTCACAATGGTCTCTACTACCCTTGTTCGAAAATTGTATTATTGGAACTCAGTTATAAGCTATGGCAGTGGGGAAGCGTTCAACATATTCGATCTATTGCCGGGAATATAGGAAAGGTACGAAGTTTATTAAAGGTCCATCTGCACAGCCCATAGCAGTGAGCTGCCCAGCCTGTGTCAACACACATTGGTGAACAAATTTATTTATTAGGCAATGAGTTTTCATGCAAGTGGGTCTTACCCATGAAAGCTTATTACCCAATAAGTAAATTTGCTAGTCTTTGACCTGCTACAGGAGTGCTTGTTTTTGTGAAGCTACAGACTAACATGGCTACCCCGCCGACATGTAGCCTAGAGTGACTTGCTCTAGTGCGCTAAAAACAACTTTGTAGACAGGACTTTGAAGTTGTGGTTCAGGCTGGAGCTTGGGTTTGATACCACTCCCCTTGCTTAGGCATCAGTGCCCCCTTCAGAGCATTAGCATGAGCCCTGCGAAGCCAGGTCTGACAGCCTGGGCTTGAAGGCTGGCTACCACAGGCAGTGCAGTGGAAGACTTCAGGCCTGGAAAAACTAAGAAGACTATTCACTGGCTGGAGTGTCCCTTGTGTTTGTGTCAGATCTTAGAATCACATTTCACAAGAGAAATGTGTGCTCAGCCACCGACGAGTGGTTTAGAAATAGCCTGACATCACTCTCAAAACTCCCTATAGGAAAGAAATGAATATTTGTCCAACAAACACAAAATATTAAGGGCTTCTCTCAGAACACCTTCCCATGCTGAGGCCTACAATGACCTCTGCCCTCAGCTGTTGACCTGAGAGAGGAAAGGGAGTAGTATAATAACGGTTCTGAATAAGCATCCTCTTTCAATGCTGCCAGTAAAGGCTACTGCATATAGGGAAGAGCTCATAATCATGTCAGCAGGTGCCTGGGAAAGGCTAGTAAGTCAGGTGTGGACAAACAGAATATTTCTTTTCAAATATAAAGAAATCTGCATTTCCAGCTGTAGTAAAACCACAGAAGCTTCAAGAAACAAGCTATAGGGCCAGATGCTCATTTGCACCGAGGCCTCTTTACACCACACTGGCAGTATAAAGAGGCCTCGAAGGGGGTGTAAATGTAAGAGCCAGAGCAGTGTACGGGGGCCTGTGTGCAAGTGTGAATCTTGTCCACGGCGTCCAAGAGCTGAATGTGTTGATTTTAAAGCTATTTAAACAATATGTTATATATAATTCCGGCAGTTGTGATATTTGCGGGATACCTCATGGATTCTGGGTCCTCCTTGGAGAGCAAGAGCTTCGAGCTTAAGGGTGAGTGTACACTGTAAGTGCTACAGCTGTTGTGCTACAACTGTGCCACTGTAATATAGACACTTGCTGTGAGTAGAGAAAGCATTTTCGTGTCACTGTAGTAAGTCCCCCTGCCCTGAGAGGGGGCAGCTAGATTAACAGAAGAATTCTTCTCTGGATCTGGCAGTGTCTACTCCAGGGCTGATGTTGTTTCAATTACATCTCTGAGGGGTGTGATTTTAGAGTCTGCTGCACACTCCTTGCTCTTCTCCTATGACAGCAGACCTCTCAAATAGATATGGCGACCACGTGCTCCTTAGTGGAGACTGCTGCAGATTTTCCATTCGTGGCGGGAGGCATTCTGATGGCACAGTGTGACTATTGCCACGTTGCTGGCCCCATGGAAGTCACTGCAGAGGTGTGTGGGGAAGGAGGAACTTTGCAGAGAGCATGTCAGCAGCTCAGAAAACTAATGTGGTTGAACAATTAAATAACACCTTCAGGCTGAGATTTTCAATGGAGCCTAAGAGAGTTAGGCACCCACAAAGTGACTCCTAATGCTTAGGCTGGGTGTGACAGGTTGTCTTTCTTCCATGTGTTCCTCTTACTCCTTCCAAATCCACCTGGGGTGAGTTGTCCTATAAGTGACTCATCTCTCTGGCTGAATCACTTGTTCAAGTCCACCCCTTGCAGGGTACACAAAGAGTCCAATCTTCAGAAATCAGCAAAAATTTCATGGGCCCCATTGGGTGATGCTCCTAGGGTCTGGGCCCTTGCATATTCAGTGTCTTCCCCAGCAAAGGACCCAGCCAAAGGATAAACTTCTGTTGTTGTCCCCTCTTCAGGAGGTGGTAGGGGATCCTGGGCCTTCTCTTTTCACCAGTCTTTATCCAGGTCAAAATGGTAGGCAGCTAAGTCCTTCAGCTAAGGCTGGAATAAAGAACTGAACACAAAACTAAAGTTGTTGATGTGTGAAGGTCATTCATTCCTCCTGTGGTGGCTTAGTCAGGTTCATATCTCCAAACCTCAGGCATCAGGATCTCCAGGACTGCCCTTTCCAAAGTGCTCAGAGCAAGTCTACTCCTTTCATTGCCTCCTTTCCTCTGAGCTGCTCTGCTTCTCTTTATAAACTCCACCTCCACCTTGTGCAGCAAAACTGGGTCACAAGGGCCTAGAGTAACTCCCTGGCCTTCTTTTCCAGCATGGGTTTTGTATACTCCACAATAACATTCACGTCCTATCGATTTCCAAAGGGAGTTGGAGTCCAACTCGCCTCAACTCATTTGACATCCCAACCTTTGGCTGATCACACATTAAATTAGCAACTTTTAAAACCCCATAAAATTTTGTACTAGCCCTTAAAAAAACTATATGGGATCTGAATTTTTTTTTCTGTTGTCACAGGTTTTCACTATAGCTTTGAGTTTCCTGCTGAATGTGCGTGAACTATCAAGTAGGGGACCAACAACTGACCTCTTTGTATTTAAATTTTACTTCTTTAAATGACCAGATAAATGTGTTTCAAAATCAGAGCTGAGATGCCAGTTGCTGCACATCGAAAAACACCCAATCCATGCTTTGCCCTGACTCACACCCCAGCAACTGCTCTGAAGTCAACAGTTTTAAAAGATGCTTCTATTTTCACGTTAGCATTTCCATAATCCTCAGTAAAGAATGTGGCAAATCCATCCAGGTTGAGAAACAAAGGGAGAAAGCAAATGTGTGGAGTTAAAATGACTATTTTGGAAATTGTTAGTAACTTTCACAGCAGAACATTGGGTGGACGGATGATAAGTCACAGAAAAGTCAATAAATAATACAGATCTTGCTACATCAACATACCCAAGAGTATAGCTGGGGTTCTGAAAGGTCAGGTCTGGAGGTTAGGGAGATAGAAAGTGAGCCCGCTGCACCCTGTGGTTATGATTCCTATCTCATCCGACTGGGCCCAGCTCCCCGCTCTGGGTACTGGGATCTTGCATGCAGGGTCAAAAACTGCACTAGTTTGGCTCACTCACTGCTCTAGTAGACACAGATGGATGAGTTGATGAGCCAAACTTAAATGGTGCTGCAACTCTGCTTAGCAGACTGCAATGCCACTGGAGATAGGTGAGGGAGGACTCCTCAAATGTGTTTTTATATCCATTTACAAGATTTCATAGACTTTATTCAAGTGCATGACTTTTGTGACCATCCCCCAACTTCAAGGACAAAATCAGAGCCCTAAGTGTAGCATACAAGGAGTAAACTGTGGTGGGAGCCTACGATGTGAGATCCTGATGATCAAATGAGGTGTGCATGTATAAACTAGTATACCTATGTGGACTTCAGGATCAGGGTCTAAGCCAATGAAGAATTCTAACCAACTTTATTTCACATCTAATTTGTCAAACATAACAAATTACACCTCTTTGAGGACTACATGAGGTCCCCCCATTTGAAAAGCTCTGACATCTCAAAAGATTTTGTTGGAATCTTCCTGGCTCTGAGAGAAATTTTCAAACCAGAAGAACCTTTTTCAATGTCTCCACTGTATGGGACAACTTTGAACGTTTATAACCACAACAGCTGCCAGCTATCCAAGTGCCAATGAAGTCTGACAAAATGCGTGAGAGTACACTTGTTTCCACATTCTGATGAACAACCCACCTACCCACTAAAGCATGGTTTCCCAAACTGGGGGGCGTGAAGAAATTCCGGGGGGGGGGACATGAGGAGACCCAGCCCCTCCATCATTCCTCCCACCCCAAGAAAGAGCTGACCTTTGCTTCTGGCTCTCAGCCCCTGCCATTTTAAGTGGGTAACCCAGCAGAGCCTCTATAAAAAATGGGCATCTGGCAAAGACCCACCTGGAGTTAGCTGCCTTCTGCAAAGGTGAGTGAGTGTGTGTGGCAGGGAGGATGGGGTTAGATGGGAGGCCAGAGGTGCTTGGCTCAGGTGAGGGGGATGTGGCAAGAATGGGGGGCTGGTGGTGCCTGGCTTTGTGGGAGGGGAAGAGTTTGGGTTGGCAGCTCACGGGGTTTGTGGGGCTCAGGTGTCTGGCTGGCTCGCAGGACTCCTGGGGCTTGGGCAGCTGGCCCCCTGCAGTGCAGGGCTCAGATAGCTGGGTGGCTGGCCCCGGAACCCTGGGGCTTGGGCAGCTCGGGCTGGTGGGTGGGCAGCGGGCCCTGGCAGCACAGGGCTTGAGAGGCTCAGGCTGGTGGGTGGGCAGCAGGCCCCGGCAGCAGAGGGCTTGGGCTGGCAGGCGGGCAGCTGGCTCCAGAATCATAGGGCTTGAGCAGCTGGCCTCAGCACCATGGGGCTTGGGTGGCTTGGGCTGGCAGGTGGGCAGCTGGCCCCAGCAATGTGTGGCTTGGGCAGCTAGCTCTAGCAGTGTGGTGCTCACGTGGCTCGGTGTGGCTGGCAGGTGGCTGGCCCTGGCAGTGTGGGGCATGAGCAGGAGGTTCAGGAGTCTGGCCCTGGCTGGAGTGAGCAGCTGGTGGGTGGGTGGCTGGTTCCGGAAGCACAGGGCTCAAGTGACCAGTGGGTGGGTGGGCAGGAAGCTGGCCCTAGCAGCTGGTGGGTGGGCGTGTGTCTGGTCCCAGTGGCATGGGGCTCAGGCAGGCCCTTCTGGTAGTGCAGGTCTAAGGTGGGAGGGCGGCTAGCATGGTTAGCTCTAGCGGCTCTTGCCAGCTGGAGCTGTACCAGGCACCTGCAAGGGGTCAAGGAAAACTATTTGTGCTTATTTTTAATTTAAAATAACATTTTATATCAAGGTTTTGTATTTATTTTAAATTACAAATTGAATTTTTTGTTAAAAGAGGGGTTGGATGATGGGAAAGAAGAGGTGGGGTGTGTGAAGGTTTCTCAAAAATCAGAAGGGGGGCATGATGCTGAAAAGTTTGGGAACCCCTGCCCTAAAGTAGCATTTTTGTCAAACTTGACAAACAAATTTACCTTTGGACTTAGAATACAATTAGAAAATTCATCCCAAGGTATGTTTATTATTTTTTTTTCTGGAAAGTTATAAATGCCTGAATACCAGAGATTTAAATACACACAGCTGCTTAATGGCTGTGTAGCTAATCCCAGAAAGTTTTCTCAGGCAAAAACTCCCTCTGACCTGTGCTGAACGATATTTGGATTGCTTCTTAATTAAACACTATTACTCAAATTTCACATAAGGTTCCTTAAGGAATAAATTGTACTCACCCATTCACTTCCTACTCCCAGACGTGCAGTATCACAAATCCACATGGTGTTCCTAAGTGGTGGATTTTACATCTGGATCTCCAGCTTGCTAGGAGGCATGTGGGACGATGGAGACTATTGACCAGGAGGGTCAGGCATGTATGTGTCACCTGGTATATGAAATATTTACATTCATACACTATTGTAAATTCTTTGAGGCATTATCTGTAAGTAAAGTGCTTAATTCAATAGGACTCTTGGCTTCTAGGTCTGACTCCTATATATTTCAGTGCAGTAGTTACCTTAGATTTTCTTATACTTATGTTGGCCTATCTCTTGTTTTTTCTCGACAGGTATGTAGAGACTCGTTCAGGTGACTTGTTCATGCATCTGATGCAGCGGGTCTTTGCCCACCAAAGCTTATGCTCCAAAATATCTGTTAGTCTATAAGGTGCCACAGGACTTCTTGTTGTTTTTGAAGATACAAACTAACAGGGCTACCCCTCTGATACATGTTCATGAGTTTTCTCTCAGGTAAGCATGACAGCATATCCACATTTTCTAGGGATAATATGTAAGCTACCTTCATCCTGCCAAACTCATTTTCGCAATGAAAATAAGTCATTCCACCACTATTCTCCTTTTTTAATTACAAAGATGGAGCATCGCTTCCATTGAGTCCTGGCTTCAGCTACGTTTAGTATTGCAATAGCCCACTGTAGTATTTATATTCCCCCTCCTCAAGCTATCAGTATTCTATGAGGCCACTTTGGAAGAGATCTTGAGAGAACTCTGGATGCAATGAGAATTTTAATGATCTGTCAGTGACGTCATGTCTGTGTTGTGTTGAACATACAGGTCTAAATGTTTCTCTGTATTTAATGTACTGTAGAAATTCCATTTCAGGATAGCACTGAGACACTTGAGAGCCAATTTTGCATTTCTCATGTAGCTAAGTCCTTGGCTCTTGGCCTTGTGACTTCTCGCACTTCCAGAGTTATCCTATAATCATCCAGAAATAGTGGGTTGTTGTGTTTTGCTGCTTATGTGAAAACTGACACATTCCTCATCAGCCGACAAGGGAGGAGAGCAGGCTTGAAGTATTGTGCACTAGTGCGTTTGGGATTTGTATTATTTCACAGCACTGTCAGCCTTTCAAATTTTGCTCTATAGCCTAGTATGGTGTCAGTTCTTTCGCCATACAGCAGAGAACTAACCCCATTGTAGTCACTCTCTCTGCCAGAGACACTAGCTCATGTTGCCAAATATCTCCCCTCAACACATTTATTGAACATTAAAACAGCAGAACAGCATTGAATGAAGTCCAGTAATTTTATAGGATATATTTTAGTCACTCGACTTTGAAGATTATTCCAAGATTAATTATAAAATTTCTGTGTCTGGATAACATATTGTTAACAGTTATTTTGTAAGTGCTAATGGCAAGATGGAAGATTTCCAATAGTTTTATTGAGGAAGTGGCAATTAAAATGTTGAGTACTGCAATATCCATACAAAATAATAATAATAATAATCATCATCATCATCATCATCATCATCATCATCCTGTATTTATGTGCATTTTATGTAAAATGGGGACAAATATTTTCCTTCTGAAATAAATGTAACAGCTTTATTTTTAACAGTCACTTTTAAAAAAACAGACATTGATTTGTTTGCCAACTTCAAATGTTGTGTGTCTTGAACAAGTCTGATTTGGTTTAAAAGAACATCGTGAAACCATTAGGAAATCAAGACAAGTCGCTATCTCTTCTGTTTTTCCACACACAGACAGCAACAATATGCTTGCGGTCTGAATAACATATTGCACATGAATGAGTGCAGTGTGGGTATGTCTATACTGGGAAATTTTAAGGTGGAAAATAGTGCCATCACTAGTGCAGCTGCACAGAAGGGTGCTGTTACATTAGTTCTGTGAAAAAGCGTATTTGTCTTTGTGTACATGCAGCTAGTTAATATGACGACCGTGTATTGGTGCATGAGAATCCATAGTTTTCTTCCAAAGTCAGTAGATTCTATAAAGTTGTTGCTAGGCACTGGAAAAGGAGCCCTAATGGAAGCTATAGTGTAGATAGGAATCCATCAGCTGTTGGCTTTGTTTTTCACCTCTGTGTCAAACAAACCTGAGGAACTTAATCTATGTAGCTCATGACCTAACACATTTTTCTGTTTTTAATATGTTACAAGACATCTTGTTATTAGTGCAGCAGAACACCAGGACATCACTCATTTTTGTTTTGTTTTTTTCTTCTTCAGTGTTTCTATTTTCATCTAAGCCTACTGCATTGGCATCATTTAAGTCCCTTATTTATTCCCTTTCAGTTAATCTTGTTTTGAGATTAACTTCTTGAGTCTGGATTTTATGTCTTGCTCTGGTTTTTGTGTTGGAGAACTTTAAGTTTTCAGGGCTAGTTGTTATTGTTTTCTTGAATGGGATTCACACCCTTGTATCCAGTGCGGCATCCTTTGCTATGGACAAAAGACCAGACTCAAGTACAGCAAACACAAAAAGGGATTCTTTCTTTAGTTTGATGGAAACACATAAGCTCAGTTGGCCATTGGTTCACTGACTCAGACAGAGAAATAGAGGTATGCTGCTCAGGCAAAGTGTCTGTCCAAATTAGAGTTAGTCAAAAGATTTTTTTTTTCATGGAAATACTCTTTCAAAATAAAATGAATTTTTGACCAAATATTTTTCTTCTGAGAGTTTTCATGTGGTTGAAATGTTTGGATTTTTTATGAAAAAAATGTTTGAGTTTTCTCTCCTCAGCTTCTTCCTCCCTACGCCAATACAGGCTTTTCCACTGGAAGAAAAAAAAAGGGTCTGGATCCAGAAAACTAACCCCCCACCAGCTCAATTTTGTTTTGCATCAGACTGAATTTTTCTGTTTTATCTTGCTTTGCCCAACAGCTCGGTAAATGGTTTCATTTGTTTAAAACATATTTCCCATTTCATTACATTTTTTTTCACAGGACAAACTGATTTTTCAGTCACCTCTAGTCTACAGGCTGGTTCAGGTTAAGCAGTCAATGTAGGGCTGTCTCTGCTGTGGAGCTGATATGCAGTGGAAAGCAGAGGAACCAGGCCTCAGGTTCAGATCTATTCCTTGCTCCCTTAGGGTATGTCTATTCTCACGAGAAGATCTTCAAGCAGTGGTTAACCTTTTGGAGTTCAATTTTGCTGCATGTGTGAAGATGCAGCAAAAATTGATCTCTCTGGGTTCAGCCATTGACCCTGGTATGCTATGCTATTGCACGGAGTAAGGGATGTCAGTGCGATCCCGCAGAGCCCCGATCTACACTAGGGCAGAAAGTCCATTCTGATATATCGATTCTAGCCATTTGAATTGCATATCTGGGATCGACTTTGTTCCCTAGTATAGGCCTTAGGCAGCAAGAGCTGAAGCACTGTAGAAGCGCTGTTCAGCTTTCCTGGGAACTGAAAGGCATGATGCTAAGCAGTCACGGCTGCTGGCCAATGCGGAGTGATGTTAACAGAGAGTTGTCAGTTCCTTCCTGACTGTAGGATGCTGATGAGAGGAGGTTGCACGTAGGTGGGAGAGGGGTGGGCAGAAGAAGTAGATTTCTCAGGAAGGCACAATAACACTGATCTCTCCACACATTGGCCAGGCTCCCAATTCATGACCTGACAGAATCTGCTCCCTCCTGTTCTCCCACCTGCTATTTAGATAGCTATCTAGGAGAAAGCACTTGGTAAACAGCTAACAAAGAGACCTTTCTTCTTTTTCCTCAGAGTCTCATTTTTTTTTCCTAAAAATTTGAGCATGAAACTATATCATGGACCGGCTCATTTCCCACTGAGATCCTGCTGGAGACCCAGGGCAACATTTTCAAAAACAACCTAAGTGACTAAGTCATTGGGATTTCACTTCCCTTTAGCAAGGCTAACTTTGGCACTAATGGGCCTAAATCACTTCTGAAATAGGAATGTAGGGATACTTTTGACAATGATACCTCTAGCCGATAGCACATTGCTGGGTACCTGTTGAAGCACAGTTAAACAGAAGGTCCCATGCACCAAAACTTCCGACCTATTCTTGAACTCCAGGAGAATTTGAATTCAGATCTGAATTTTTGGCTTTGAACTCATTGGCCAGCAAAGGCTGAGGCTGTGTCTACACTAGAGAGTTTTGTCAACAGAAGAAGCCTTCTGTCGACCTGACTCAGGGAGTGTCAACACACACAAAATTTTTTGTCGACAGAGCCTTGACAGAACTGTGCATTTGTTTCAACAGTGTTATTCCTTGAAAATTTGAGGAATAATGCTTCTGTTGACTGAGTTCAGTTGACAGAAGTGCAGTATAGACAACTTCTGTTGACAAAGGGGGCTTCCAGGTCACCCGGCAGCCTGTTTGCAGAGCTTTGATCAGCCATTGTGTCGACAGAGGGCAGGGCAGTCTGGCTGCTCGTTGTTGACAGAGAGGATTGCTCTGTCCCTCTGCTTTTGTGCGCACATAAACTCTGTCAACAGATGCTTCTGGTCTGAATGTAGCGTGGCGCTTGATCTACATGGAGTTCTGCCCAGCACCACTGCCGGCAGAGCTATGCAAAGTGAACTTCTCGGGATAGCAAACGGCTGTCCATTTGCATTCTTCTGAAGCTCATTACTATAGCCAAAAGTTTGAAGCATAAAGGACTGGCAACAGAGGGGGTATTTAGCTGGCAGAGGCACATACACATGGCCTCTGCAGTGCCGGCACCCCCTTCTGCCAGCACTGAACTCTTGCATAGCTGTGGTAATGAGCTTCAGAAGTATGCAAATGGACAGCCATTTGCAATCCCAAGAAGTTCACTTTTCATAGCTCTACCGGCAGTGGTGCTGGGCAGAGCTCTGCGGAGACATAACCTGTGTGTGCTAACCACAGATTTTTTTGCTCCTTTCTGTATATATGACACCCATCTTTAAAACAGCCAAATATCCATTGCAGATTGCACTGCACACAACTGAATGGGCATCAGCAATCACTGGCTACTATAGAGAGAACTTATGACTTGATTCTGCCGGATGCTGCAAGGCGCCTGGGATATGCTTCACAGCCTGGAAATAGAGGCCACTCTACACTTCACAGGCAGATCACAGGTTAGACAGACCAGTAAAAGTGATACAGTTATCTAGAAAGGTTGAGGGCCCATCCATAGACCACTGGAGATTTGCCTTGACATGGTTATGCATTCTAAATGTTACCTTGGCAATAAGCTAAAGATACCGGGCCAAAATCATTCCTGGTGTATGCTCAGTGAAGTTGCATGAGGGCAGAGTTTGGCCCATTGTTTTATGGAAAGAATTCTTTACAAGTTTCCTTATCACAGATCAAATTACTTGCAAGAGAAAGCTTGCAAATGGGGTCAGTGAGGATTATAAAATAATGTGGATATTGTAGCTCCAAATGGTGCCTTCTATTTTGACTCTTCTCCAGAATGTCCAGCAGTAACTGGAGGTTTATTTTCATTATGCCTTCACCTAAAAATGTCAGCAGTGCTTTCTGTGAAATATTTTTTGTTTAGATCTGTCACTGGAGGAAGAGTAGTGAAAACAGTTCACACTAAGTAAATGCTTATATGGGTGGCCATTTATGTCATTATACTTTATTTTAAAAACTTTCTTCAAAGTTAAATAAAATTTCAAATAGGCTGATTAGAAAACAGTATGCCATTCTCAATTTGCCTTTCCTTGTGGACAAAGATTTTTTCCCCCTATTGGACTCCAGCCTAAAATGAAACAGCACTAGAACAAAGGTTAAGAAGTTGAAAGAATTCATTGCGGGGCTTGGGGGAACCAGGTACAGCTTGATTTAATATCAGTATTTCATATGCCCTGAGATTGTGGTTCAAACTACAAGATAGCTGAACACCATTTTTATAGCTTTCCATCTGTGAAGAGTTATTTCTCAAAGCACATTGTATGAACAATCTACCAGGTATTCACGCTTGAGATCATATGCTCTCCTAAATGAAATTTTTTTAACGCACAATCTGTCTGTGACGATAATTTTCCAAAGTAAGGAGTCTTAAAACCAGATTTATAAAATTAAATGTTTTACACACCAAGTTATTCTTCATGACACACTAACTCCTCCTTCCCCTGGCCATGCAAGAACTGTAGTGCATTAAATACTTGTGAAGCTAAGGGACAGTATTTGGGATGAGGATTTTGGTTTTGTGCTTGTACAGCATAATGGGGGCCTGGTCCATGCCTAGGGCCTCACAGCATGACAGTAACATAGATCAAATAAAATGAGGCAGATTGAAATGAAAAAGGGTCATTTGTGGGTTAATTAATACAAATGTACATACAGTTCCTTTAAATAAGTGAAGAAAAATATTTCTCTTTCTGTTACAGAAATAAGAGTTCAAGCAGTCATAGTTTGGAACTGGAAACTGTCACAGGATTTCACACAGACCTTGGTTCTACTCTTCAGCAGAGGAGGCTGCTCAAGGGATTGCCACATCCATAGTATATAAAATACCTTGGAAATGTTGCAGATCAGTTTTCACCTATGGATAGTGTTACTGCTATGGTAACAAGAGGTTTGTGGGGTTGCCTTTTCATTGATAGGGTCATTGACCTCCAGCTACATGACTGAAGTTCTCTGGCCTGTGTTATGCAGCTGGAGAGGATAGACCAGATGATTATAATAGCCTCTTCTGGCCTTATAGATTGTGAATGTACTGAAACTTTGCTCATTTTAGGGAAGTCTCAAAATTTGCTACAGCCTATAGGGATACACAGTCTGTTTGTGGCTTTCCCACAGTCTTTCTGAAGCTCTCCACACTGGGTTTGCAGCTGTCAAGCCACATTGATTGGTCTTGGTGGATGTAAAGAGAACATCAGGAAATTTGTCTTCTTGCTTGTGGCCAGGTCAGTATTGTCGGCCTCCTTCCTTCAGCTTTGCTTTCCCTGGCTCTAGCCATGTCTGAAGTAATTAGGAACACTTAGAACAGAGGGACAGGTATGTGCCAAGGGTGATGTCAAGACCTTATTGAAGTCAGTGGAAGTTTTTCCATTAGCTTCAACAGGGCCAGAATTTCACCCGAGGTGTAATAGGAAATATGCATGGAGTTCCTTGTTCAGGTGCAGAGCCTCATTGCTGGGTCAGGAAGGATTCTTCCCAAGGAGCAGATTGGCTCAGCATTAAGATTTCTCCATTTCTTATGGCATCCTGCCAGGTTCATAGACGTGGGGAAGATTTGTGTCACTGGTAAGGAAAGACATAAACCTTGGGGTGATACCTGGGGGTTTACTCTTCAAAACAGAAAATTGCGGTAAAGTTCTTTGTAGAGTCAGAAGCCTATTCCACCAATCCGTTTTATCATTTTCTGCCTCTAGTCTGATCACATCCAATGTTTCCCAGAGGAGTTTTTTTGCAACCTGTGGTCAGATTCTGGATTAGTTTGACCTCTTCTAGTATTTTGTTTCACCATTGACACCCTCCGCCAAGCGTAGTTTCCCTCTGTCTCTTCCATGTGTCACCCTGAGTTCAGTTGCTTTAGTAGGTCATGGATGGAGATACAGTAATGTAGCTGAGTCCTGACCCACTTCTGAATCTGAAGATCCAGATCAGGGCCTTGAACTGCTCATCAGGCTGATCGGCAGCCTATGGAACCAAATGGTCCCTTAGGGATGATGTGATTGTGGTAGCTTGTCATGTCATGGAGGATAGCTGCTTCTCTGCAATGTGTCAGACCTAGATTCTAAGACTGAGAGCTCTCATTGTAAATACAACTAGCTGGGGCATGTTTCACAATCAGGGGACATGGATTGCTTGGAGAAGCTACCAAGTTTTGTTCAAATGTTCTTTCTTCAGATTTGTTCAGGATGCTTGTCCTGCAGGGAGTGGAGCAAGTGCTTCTAGTGTAACATAATGCATGAAGGCAGAGGGGCTGAGCTGAGCCTCAGACTAATTTTTGCACCTTCAAGTGAGGAGATCAATGGAGCACAATCAAGGCATTACTGGATCTCACTCCACAAAGATGGATTGCTTTATTCTTCCTTAAGGATATGATGGCCTCAGGCTGGTGAGGGCAGAGGGTCCTTAGGATGTGGGCTGGCTACCCTGTGAAGGAGTCCTAAAATGGGAGCAGTGTTAAGTCCCAGGCTCCCTCTTGAGTGGAGAAAGAGGGACACACCTCAAGAAGAATAGAAGAGGCCATTGGGCCTTTCTGCCTCCCAAATAAGCAACTGGAGGGAGCAGGACAGAGTAAGTTCAACTAAGTCTGGTACTACCTGTGAAACCGTCCAAGTATGCCTTCCCCGCGTGAATCCTATGAGGTTTCAAGTTTAGAAAGTCAGTCTTAGCCAGTCTTAAGCAAGGGACGACAGGTGGTGAGGGAAGATTCGTAGGTCTCTTGTGTAAGAAATATGGTGATCTACTCCATATCATTATCCAGACTTTTTGGTGCTTCTCCAAGCCTAGATGTTTGTGGGATTCATCGATTACTATTTAATGAAGAAGTTATGTGACTTCAGATTGACATTGGAAGTGGAATGCTCAGAATAGCTACCTTTTTCCAATGGTGCATATTAAAGGAAAAACCAGAAACTTGTTTGTGACATGTAACTGAGAACATAGAGACAGGGTAAATTTAAAAAGAGTGCTTAATAATGCTGTGCAATGTATTTTTGAAATATATACCTCTTCTTGCCCTGGTAAGCACAGGGAGTTCAAACAGCAATCAGCCAAGCTGGAACAGGTACAGGACACCAAAACTGTTTTTCCTTATAGTTGCCCTCAATAAAGCATCATTTCTCATACTACTTGGGGCTGATCTAAGTTTTGGGAGTGTGCCAATCATTTTTCTAAGCCTTCTGTCTTTATTTTATGGCTTATATCATACAATTGACCAACTCAGGAAAACATCTGTTTCAGACAAAGCCAAAAGTGATGAGGAGTCTACCAATATATAGATGGCCACATTGTCCTTTTATGCCACCATTACCTGTCTAGCTGGTCTCAAATACACTAATTTAAAAGATTGTTTTAGTCCTTCCATGTCACAAGGAATTCACTGCTCATTTAATTGGATGACAGCATTTTTGTTAGTTAAGTGTGTAATTAAAACTACAGCAATGGATGCAGACCTGCACAGCTTAGTGGCTATACCACCAGTCTTGCGGTACTAATCACAAAGAGCTATAGTTCAGCCAGAGGTCCTGCATGATGTGAGATTTCAGGGAGTTTAGCATAGTCCCCAGTGGAGTGTTATCTAAAGCAAAAACAAGCATAACTAATATGGCAGCTAAGGATGCTTAGGAGACACCCCATTCTGGCACACTGAGGCTACGTCTACACGTGAAGCCAACATCGAAATAGCTTATTTCGATGTAGCAACATCGAAATAGGCTACTTCGATGAATAACGTCTACACGTCCTCCAGGGCTGGCAACGTCGATGTTCAACTTCGACGTTGCGCGGCACCACATCGAAATAGGCGCTGCGAGGGTACGTCTAGGCTATGTCTACACGTGAAGCCAACATCGAAATAGCTTATTTCGATGTAGCAACATCAAAATAGGCTATTTCGATGAATAACGTCTACACGTCCTCCAGGGCTGGCAACGTCGATGTTCAACTTCGACGTTGCGCGGCACCACATCGAAATAGGCGCTGCGAGGGTACGTCTACACGCCAAAGTAGCACACATCGAAATAAGGGTGCCAGGCACAGCTGCAGACAGGGTCACAGGGCGGACTCAACAGCAAGCTTCTCCCTTAAAGGGCCCCTCCCAGACACAGTTGCACTAAACAACACAAGATACACAGAGCCGACAACTGGTTGCAGACCCTGTGCCTGCAGCATGGATCCCCAGCTGCCGCAGCAGCAGCCAGAAGCCCTGGGCTAAGGGCTGCTGCCCACGGTGACCATAGAGCCCCGCAGGGGCTGGAGAGAGAGCATTTCTCAACCCCCCAGCTGATGGCCGCCATGGAGGACCCGGCAATTTCGACGTTGCGGGACGCGGATCGTCTACACGGTCCCTACTTCAACGTTGAACGTCGAAGTAGGGCGCTATTCCTATCTCCTCATGAGGTTAGCGACTTCGACGTCTCGCCGCCTAACGTCGAAGTTAACTTCGAAATAGCGCCTGACGCGTGTAGCCGCGACGGGCGCTATTTCGAAGTTAGTGCCGCTACTTCGAAGTAGCGTGCACGTGTAGACACAGCTTGAGAGAAACAAGGCACGCTCTCTTTCCAGAGTCATTGTTGCTGGTGAGGCTTGTGGTTCTTAATGAAGAACCTCAGACGCCCTGTACCCAACGTCCACGGTGTGAGCACAGTGAATTCTACCCTTCAACATGTCACATATACAACATTAAACTTCACCCAATATCTTTGCAGTCTGAAATGACACTTGATCTGCAAACATTAAACCTTTAGTTTAAGAGCAAAGTCTTTGCCATTTCATCATATTTTGTTTTACTTTTATTAAATCTACCAGTAATTCTAGTGCACTAATTGCTAAACTGCCTACGCACCATGTACAAAATTAGCTGTTTTTGTTTTAAGACCTATTTTTCCTTCCCATTCTCACACTAAGCCTTCGGTCAGCCTGAAGTCAGTCTTTCGTGGTTGTCTTTCAAATGACAGGCTGCCAGCAAGGGAGACTTTCACATTTCTGCTTCATCCAGCCACTACTTTTTTTTTTTTTTTTTGCATTCAGATCATTTATAAGCGTGACTCACTTCCTGCAGGCATCATGGAAGACGTGAATGATGTTTTGCAGTTACTTGTAACTGGCCCGTCAAGATAAATGCAAAATGTGCAGCTTCTCATATTGTTGTAACGCTTATCCTGTTCCACCCCATCCCTTCACCATCACTTGCTAGCTCCACTAGGGTGACATACCTACAAACAGCTGGAACAAAGACATGGCAGCAAGCTCCCTCAATCTGTGTGGGAAGTGGCACAGGAAATAAGGTGGTGAACTGAAGGCAGATGAATCTGATTAGAAAACGGATTTCACTGACATTTCTGAAGTGACATAATTAGGGGAAGATGAGTGTCAAAGATAAAATTTGACAAAGTCCACTACACTGTAAAAATTCAAACATCAACATTTTTCTCCAACAAGGTTTGTGCTGAAAAAGACACCAATTCAGCATTACACTGGCAAAACTTAGGCTATCCTGGGCTGTGAAACAGCCTATTGGGGAACACTGCTGCTGGGTGTAATTTAGAGCAGCCTTGGGAGTGTCCTAAAACATGCTGAGGGGAAGACTTTCCTCTGGCAGCCCTGAAGGAAAGCAAAGGTAACTTATAGCTGCCTTAAGTCCTCATCCATCCTTTCGTCAGCTGTCATGTTGTGAGTTTTGGCACACTGAGGATGGGACCGTCGAATACTTACAATACCTTCTGCAAACTCATTTTGATTGGATACAACAGACCTTGAGGTTTCTGATAAAAATTAAATTTGCTGCACCTCACATTCAACAGAGCATCCTCAGCTGTCCAATGTGGCAGGCTTGGCTTCCCTGTCTTTCAGGAAAACATTCCCATGCAATTCCTCTCTTCTATATATTCACTCTTTAAGGTCTACTTTTTTTCACCTTCTAAATCTTGTGGGGCTAGTGCCCCAGGTTTGCAAGGATTTCTGGTATACACGAAACCATCAGTTTAATTGTGAGTTAATTCCTTAGTGGTTTCTATTTGGATAAAGAATTCTTTCCCACAAATGCATGTATTAAGCCACATCTCTCTCCTTTCCAGAACTGAAATCTCATGTAAATCACCACTTTCATCTACTGCTCAGAAGTGGCTCTTTTTAAAGTGATTGCCAGAGATCTGGGGCAACGTTAGCATATTAGCTTCCTGAATTGTAAAGGGCGTTCAGTTTTCTTTTGCAGTATGGAATGCAACTTTCCTGACTACTCTGTTCCTTCCTGAGTATATTATTTTCTTTTATTGTATACTGCTGTCCCTACGGGATCTCATGTACTGCTTCAGACTTCTCCCTTGTTCCTCTCTCTGATTTAATGTGATAATCTTCTCATGTCTTATTCTGTAGATCTAACTGCCACTTACGATTAATTTCTGACTACTTTAAATACAAGAAAATCCACCTTTCCCATAATCTCCATTCTTAGGACTACAGTTATATGCTTCCAGGCTGCTGCTGGCATAAATTTTAGAGGAATACAGTTCAGTTTTGTAACCATGTAATTTACATAGACATTTAAAGGCATTTCAGACAGTACGCAAAGGTCTTCTCACACCTTTTATAATCTGAGAAGTATCTTGTTAGCCTTGGATTTACTGCCAGTTAGGGAGCTGAGAAAAAATGATTCTGATCTCGTACCTTTAAATTTCTACCAGTCAGAGATCTTCTAAGATAGCCACCATTTTTGTAAGGCAAAGCTGATGTAATGTGTAACAGGAAAAATTCACTGGACTCTCATGGAGACTACTCTTATTCTCTTGTTTTGTCAGTGACAAATTCATTCACACTAAGGGTATGGCTGCACACTGGCTGGGAGGATTTGTAAGGCTCAGGTAGCTTTGCTCAACTTGCTGGGAATCATGCTGCTGCATAGATTACCCTTAAAGTAAATGGCTGCTTTACTGAATGCAATAACTTTCCTACCACCCTAACAAAGGTTTTGCACACCCAGAGCAGTTTACCAAAACTGCCCATCTCTTCCCACCCACATTTTGGAGGTACAAATTAAAATGAGACTTAGCCAAAGGCTCCCAAGTTTTGAGACTGGTTTTGGATATTTTGCAAAGCCAGTGTATGGTCAGTGCAGCTTCCCCAAACTACTAAAACAAAAGCCATCCTCCATTTCATTGTGCACATTGAAAAAGTCTAGCTCCCTTGTCCCTGTCTAAGTGCAGACAAAGAAGGCTCCTCACTGGCATTTAAGGGCATTGAAGATAATAAAGTAATGAGATGCAAAGCCTTATTACCTTTGGGCCTGTGATAAGTCAAATGGAGCAGATTAAAGGGGTTTCCTGTTAGGTCAGGCATTCAGGGTAAGGAAACCATATCTGGTGTGATGCATTTCATCTGCCTTGTAACAAAGAATCTTCATGATACAGCTTGGCCCTAATCACAGCTGATTAACACACATCGAGCTGGACAACTGGGAAGAACTAGCAGACGACCGCAGCAGATGGAGGCAGGGGTTACACAAGGGCCTTCAGAAGGGCGAGATGAGGATCAGACAGCTAGCAGAGGAGAAGCGAGCACACAGAAAGCACACTAAGGACTTGCCAGACACCCACCACATCTGCAAGAGATGCAGCAAGGACTGTCACTCTCGTGTGGGTCTTCATAGTCACAGTAGACGCTGTAAATGAAGTCCTCAATTGAAACTATAAAGGGTGCGATCCATAGTCTATGCAGACTGAAGGATGCCTACTAACAGTATGGTAGGAAACATCTTCTGTATAATGTTGTAATCTAAAGAAAAGGAAATTAAGCTGTGAACAAAACATCTCAAGTCATTTCAAGAGAGATTAGCGTGTGCATTAGTAATAATTTGTAAGTGATAAAGCAAAGATAACATTTTAGCAGAAGCATCGTCCATTGTGGCTGACTTCTAACCTCTGTATCAAATTCCTAAACTACCAACAAAAAGGGATGAAAATATAAGATCCTGTCTCCCCAAAACAATAACAGAAATTAAATGGGGGTCAAGCAATTGTTTGGGGGCCACTAACTGGAGCCCACTTTTCCATGACCTGGAATAGGCATAAAACATTTGTGTCTCCCAGTTATGAGGACAGGATTTCTGGGTCACTCATGAAAATATTCAACATGGCTGGACCTACCCTTGATCACTGGGGAATAGTACAAAGCTGAAGGAAGTTGTCCACCTGAGTGTCATTTACCATATCTTAGCTACAGCTGTCATCCACTTTTCAGCCCACACAACTGCTGTTGTGTCCAAGCCAATTTAGTTTTGCATCTCCTATTGACTGGCTTATGGTATGTCTACACCAGGAGTGAGCAGACTATGGCCCATGGGCTGGATCCAGCCTGCTATGCCACTGGATCCAGCCAATGGACTGCCACATTGGGCTCACAGCAGGAAACTGCTTAAAGCAGAATGGGTCTGGCCCATGCTGATTTAAGCTGCTTCCTGCTCCATGTAGCCATCTGCTCTGGACACCAGGCGGTGGGAGAGGCTTATTGCACTGTGTCCCCCCACCCCCCCAGCAAAAATCTCTCAGCTTTCATTGGCCAGTTTCTGGCAAATAGGAGCTCAGAGATTTTGCTGGTGGCGGAGCTGCCCCAAGAGCCTCCCACTCCCCTCAGCATCTGGAACAGAGAGCCACCTGGAGTAGGCTTGAGGGATCTCAGGCTGCGGCAGGCAGGGAGCCTGCTTCACAAGGCTGCTGGCCAGAGTTGCCTTGGTATATGCCTCCCGGCCAGAGCCTGCCTGATCCCAGTCACCATCCAAACCCTCTGAACCTTCCGTGGCCCCAGGTCACAACTCCAGCCCAGACTCTGCATCCTCTCTTACACCAGTCCTCCAGGCCAGAATCCTCTCCTGCATCCATACTTCTTCCCAGACACTGCACCCCAATACCCTGCCCCAGTTAACAATCCCCACCTTCAACCGAACTCCCTTACAGATCCCACTCTCTCCTGCATCTTGCTTCCCTACCCTGAGCTTCCTTCCACGTCCAACCTCCATCCCATACCCTGCAACCCCTCTGTAGCAGAGTGCAGCCCTTGACCGCTTACCAAAATCGTGGAGTGCCCCCCGCCATCAAAAATGATTCCCCACCCCGTCTCCACTTAAATTCTAGAGAAACTTTATTGTTGCTATAGTGCTTCAGTGTAGACTCTACCTGCACTGATGAAAGGGGGTTGCCCATCTGTAGAGATAAGCTACTTCCCCAAGAGGCACTAGCAGGTCAGTGGGGAAATTTGTCCACTAACCTGACAGTGTCTACACTGGGATTAGTTCATCTTGAATACAGTGCTTGGAGATGTGGATTTTCACACTCCTGAGTGACCTAAAACTGACTTAATGTTCTAGTGTAGATTAGGCTTTTGGTAGCTCCCTGATCACCTTGATGGTGTGTGTGAATCCAGTTCCTTGGTACCTCTCTCCCCTTGTCTGGGAAGTCTGGGCACCTACCTAAGGGTTTGTACGTTGCACTGGGTGCCAAGGTACCTAAAAGAGAGGCATTAAAATGCCTAAATCTTTTTGTGAATATGGGCCAATGGGCCCCTGCATAAGCTGCGTATAATGCACTGCCCTTCCTCCCAGGGGTTGTGGAGAGTATAATTTCATTTAAAAAAGGATTGTGAAGTTCTCAGATATGACAGAATGGGGTCACCTAAGATAGCCACAAAAACTAAATTTTCCATTTTCCTTCTAAACACTCCCAAGATCCTCATTTTTAGCCCCATGATCAATTCCATCACCTGCTTTTTATTTCCAAGGCTCAGAGTCAGTTATTTCTGACTCATCCCTCCTTCTCTGGGCACATCTCTCCATCTTGCCAGCTTTTTCCTCTACAGCAGCTCCACGATTTATTTTTCCACACAAATCAAAACTTGGTCCAGGATCGGGCCAGCTCCTCTCTTGTATGATATTCACCTCATGTTTCAGCTTCTCTGAAAATCCTGCTGCAAAACTTATCGGCTTTACCAGTTTCACTTTGGTTAGTCTTCAATCATAAGTCAGTTCCCTTTCATCCTCATTTAAGTCTTCAGTGGTTTAAATGGTTAAATATATTGTGGAGATGGTAATAATACTGCCAAATACACAAGTGAAGATAAAGCAAGTAATCATCATACAATCACAATGGAGATTTGTAATTGTCACTTCCACAACTGCCCTTAAAACAAATGCAGATTAGCCTGGGATTTAATTTAAGGGAGTTTTTAGGTTAGAACTGAGGTTTGATGTGTGGTAAACTGCTATATTTAAGAATCTGAAGCTTGAACCTCACAGTTCTCCCTTTTAAGCTGCCTGTCCCTGCTTTACACCTTTTTATTCCCTATTCATTCAATCTTGGTCTTTATTATGACACTATTTGCCTCTCAATTATCTTCGTATGTATGAACCAGTGCCAATGTGATATTCATATTCATGCATTTACTAATCCTCAGCATTACCAAGTGGTATCTTCTGCTCAATCACATTGCGGAGGATATTTATTCAAAGCGAGCATTAGTTTCTTTCTGCACGTCATGCAATGCTCCCCAAATCAGAATGACTTTCTTTAGCGCAAGACAGCAGAGAAAAGAAACAAAGAGATGATACAGATGGAGCTGCCACTCGAAGGCAAAGCAGGTTCATGGAACCTAAACCAAAGCTTCTGAATCACCTAAAAATATGGAAAAGAATTTTACCCACTGTTCAGCAAAAAGCAAGCCGCATACACTAGGAGTCCATGAAAGCTGTAATTGGGCACACCACTCAGTAAAGAAGAATGGCCATTTTGGGCCAGACCAGTTAGCCTAGTATCCTGTCTTCATATGGCAGTCAGATAATTCCGATGTAATGAACAGAACAGGGAAATTATGGAATCTGTTGTGCAGTCCCAGCCTCTGGCAGTCAGAGCTTTAGGAACAGCTCTTCATTTTTCTTCACCTATCAGGCTGTGTCATTCTTCTACTGAATTTTTTACACCACGCCCATCACCATGGCGCCTTACCAAACCAAGTAATCAGTAGCAAGTCCTCTCGTTTTACATCGCCTGGAGACGCACCTGGCAGCATTCACCTCTGCTTCCCCACACCCACCAGACAACACAGGCAAGTGGAAGAATAGGGAGGGTGCTCTCGGGGACAGAGCTTCTTTCCTTTCACATATTTGGGGTTCGTAAAGGCAACAACTGGGTGCCTATCACAAACTGCAGCCTCCAGAGCCTGAGGACAGAGAAAGCTACAGTTCTCTTTTAGCAAGAGGGAAGCTATGATCTCTATTAAGGCAAAAAGTCATGCCGGAGTGAGTCCAGGGCCCTCTGCTGTGCAGGGGCACCCCAGATGTCTCCAGTGATCCCCGTGACTCCACAAAGTCCCATCAGAGACTGTGGGCTTGGAAGCATCAGAGAAACATAAGACTGCTCTGACCTCAGCTGGCGAGCACCCAAAGTCTGAAATCGGAGCCCAGGGACAGGCAGCTGGCCAAGAACCCTACAGGAGAACAAGTGTCCAGTGCTCCCACATGGGATGCCTCGCCATCTGCCCAGCCCCTCCATTTGCTGGCCAGGGGATGAGCCGTGGGGTCAGTCCTGGCCTGTTGGCCTCTGACTTGCATGGGGAGGCCCTGGGAAGCCCAGTCCCAGTAGCTGGCCCTGCCCAGGGGAAAAGCTGATTCTCTCTCGGTCTCAGCCATTCTAATCCCCTCCCCCCAGAAGCACAAGGCCTCCGGCTGGCCACACCACAGGCTTTGGCATGGGCACCACTGCTGGGCCTCCAGTGGCACACATGGCCAGGCTGGTCCAACCCAGCCCCTCCCCCAGCAGGAGCCAGCAGGCCCTGCATTGGGGCTCGGGGAGGGCAAGTCTGTGCCGCTCAAGCCCCATGGCAAGGCTCCAAAAAACAGAGCAAATTACATTGGGAACAAAAATGGGAGTGGCGGGGAACAGAGGAAAAAATCCATTGTTTCCAGTCTCAGTAACAATCTTAGGCTACGTCTACACGTGAAGCCAACATCGAAATAGGCTATTTCGATGAATAACGTCTACACGTCCTCCAGGGCTGGCAACATTGATGTTCAACTTCGACGTTGCGCGGCACCACATCGAAATAGGCGCTGCGAGGGTACGTCTACACACCAAAGTAGCACACATCGAAATAAGGGTGCCAGGCACAGCTGCAGACAGGGTCACAGGGCGGACTCAACAGCAAGCCGCTCCCTTAAAGGGCCCCTCCCAGACACAGTTGCACTAAACAACACAAGATACACAGAGCTGACAACTGGTTGCAGACCCTGTGCCTGCAGCATGGATCCCCAGCTGCCGCAGAAGCAGCCAGAAGCCCTGGGCTAAGGGCTGCTGCCCACGGTGACCATAGAGCCCCGCAGGGGCTGGAGAGAGAGCATCTCTCAACCCCCCAGCTGATGGCCGCCATGGAGGACCCAGCAATTTCGACGTTGCGGGACGCGGATCGTCTACACGGTCCCTACTTCGACGTTGAACGTCGAAGTAGGGCGCTATTCCGATCCCCTCATGAGGTTAGCGACTTCGACGTCTTGCCGCCTACCGTCGAAGTTAACTTCGAAATAGCGCCCGACGCGTGTAGCCGCGATGGGCGCTATTTCGAAGTTAGTGCCGCTACTTCGAAGTAGCGTGCACGTGTAGACACAGCTTTAGATGTTAAAATAACGGTAGTAAGTTAAAAGTTTAGACAGTCATTACTTATGTCGCATTAATATTTATGTTCATAATTTAACATCCTCTAATTGCTTTTACAAAGGGAAAACCTGGCAGACTTTAAAATAGGCCTTTTTATGTTCCACTTCAGTATAATAAAGTAAGAATGTAATGAAGTAAGGAAAATATATGCAAATATAAAATGTTGCTTTGTCATGCAGCTATACCACCATGGGCAGCTTTACCAGGGTGTGCTGCGACACTGGTTGGCATCCGTTGTCCCAACTAAAAAATCACAAGTGCCCAATGACAATGTTGTGGCATGGCATATGTAGCCTGCCATCAAATAAGGCTACTGCCCCCTCATTCTGCATGAGATGAGGGCCTGGGATACTTGGATCCCTAGATTATTTTGGATAATCTAAATGGCGTATGAACCATGATTTGGTCACAGGTATCCAAGGGAGCATGATTCCTTACGTCACTCCAGGGAAGCCAACCTGTCAGAAAATTCCTCACTGCTTGTTGGGCAGGTTTGGGAAGATCCAAAAGCTATGGGGGTAAACCCCGACAGAAAATCCAGAGTGGAGATCCTAAGGCACTTAGTGGGGAGGATTTGTCAATCCTGCTTTCCAGCATCTCCTTGCAGTCACCTCAGTTCCTCGCGTACTGACTTCTGTCCTTCCTTTGGAATCAAGTGGGGTGACTGAGAGAGGGCTAGAGCTGCTTGGGCAATGTACTTACTCCAAATGCTAGCCCAGTCAATGCAGCATGTAAGAGGTTACCAAATGGAGAGGACACTCCATCCTTGCTGATAGCATGGAAACAACATGGGAAGTGGCAGTTCTGGGTTATAAGCCCCCCTCAACTGGTGAAGAGGAGGATGCCATGGCTCACTTTCATTGGTGGAAGGAGTCATCACACTCCACTGATTAGCTACCACCCGCCCCAAGCTGGGCAGCCCCCGGTCAATAAGGTGCTGACCCGTCACATCTGTCTTCCTCATTGGGTGCATAAGGATAGGCCAAATATCAAAAAGCAGACGTAAAGGATGTACCCGCCATAAAACGAAATAATAAATCAACTTGCCTCTGGCTCAGTAGCTGGAATGTGTGGCCCAGGACTTGAATCTGCCCATGACCTTATGAACATGGACTCAATATGCTAAACAGCAGTCATAGGTCAACAGCTACACAAACTGAACGTGGACATCACTGCTCTCCAGGAAACCAGGCTGGTATATGCTGGGTCAGTGAAAGAAACCAACAACACTTTCTTCTGGAAGGGCTTTAGTTCAGAGGAACACCACCTCTATGGAGATGGATATGCTGTTCAGAACAATCTGCTGAAATCTATCAATACTCCCACAGCTGAAATGGAATGCATTGTATCCTTAAAGCTCTTTACCAAGTCAGGATATGCCAACATCATCAGTGCTTATGCACCCACGTTGGCGTCATGCACTGAAGACAAGGACTGCTTGTATTATAATCTTCAGAAAGTTATAGACTCCTTTCCAACTGGTGAACATCTGTACATCCTTTGTGACTTCAGTGCAATAGATGGATGCAACCATCAGTCCTGGCCCATCTGCCTCGGTCATCACGGTATTGGGAAAATGAACAAATATGGTTAAAGTCTTCTTGAATTCAGCCCTCAGAATCAGCTCTGCAACACTAATACTTTCTTTAACTTGAAAGAGTGTCACAAGATTTCATGGCACCACCACAGATCCGGTCACTGGCATCAACTTGACCTCATACTGGCACGCAGGAAACATCTCAATGCTGTCAAATTTACATGCATGTACCACAGCACAGATTGCAACACAGATCACTCCTTGATCATCAGCAGAGTGAAAATTGTCCCAAAGAAATGCTATATGGCAAAGGAATGCATTAAGCCAAAGATCTATACCTGAGATGCGCTAAAATGCTCTGTCTATACAGATGATCTCACTTGCAAAATGGAACATAAACTTGAGCAGCAAACAGTTGATGAAACATGGTCCATGCTGAGAGATGCAATATACGAATGTGCCAAATCTGTCTTTGGAACATGTAAATTCCCTAACGAAGACTGGATTGATGAAAATGCTGACATTCTCAGGTCTCTTCTTGAAGAGAAACACAAGGCACATCTGAACAACATAAAGAACCCATCTCAAAGCACAAGAAATCGACTTCAACATGCAATATCTGTTCTTCAGAGAGAATCCAGGAGGTGTGCAAACAGGTATTGGGCTGATCTATGTTCTAATATTCAAAAGGTATCTGATTTTGGCAACTTGAAAACTATGTATGATGGAGTGAAGAAAGCACTTGGACCAAATGTTACCAAAATCACCCCAGGGAAGCATTTAAATGGACAGGTGAACACAGACAGAAAGCTGCAGGTGCCCAGATGGGTGGAACAGTAATCCAGTCTTTATTCTCATGAGTATACAATACAACCCGAACTTGACAACCTCATCCCAACTCTTCCAGAAATGTCTGAGCTAGATGCAGAGCCTACGGAGGAGGAACTTCTCAAGCTCTTGATGCTCTCCCCAATGGAAAAATGCCAGGAAATGACAGAATCCCAGCTGAAGTCCTGAAGGCAAACAAGGCTGTGCTCTTCCCCTTCCTCTATGATTTACTTCTAAAACATTGGAGAGCAGGAGATGTCCCACATGACATGAAGGAGGCAAACATCATCACTCTGTATAAAAACAAAGGTGACAAGGGTGACTGTAACAACTACAGAGGCATCTCGTTACTGAGCATGACAGGAAAAGCATTTTCCTGTGTCATTCTCAAACACTCGCAAAAAACTCACAGATTGAGTCTATCCAGAAACACAATGTGGCTTCAGGGCAGGCAGGTCCAAAATGGACATGATTTTTCCTCTTTGACAACTACAAGATAAATGCAAAGAACAAGGAAAGCCATTATTCATAGCATTTGTGGACTTAACAAAGGCATTTGACACAATAGATCAGGACCATACAGAGTATTAACCAAGAATGGCTGCCCTCCGATCTCACTCAAGCTTATAACATCCTTTTACAAACTTGAAAGCAACAGTGCAATTAGAACCATTTGCAATGAACAACTGAGTCAAACAAGGGTGCATTCTTGCCCCACCCCTCTCTGGCATATTCTTCTCAGAGTGTGTTTACACTAGGAACTAACTTCGAAGTTAACTTTGAAGCTAGGCACTACTTCAAAGTAGCCAGTAGAGCATCTACACACATTTTCCCTTACTTGGAACTTAACTTCGAAGTAGGGAGCCCTACTTCAAACTCCTTACTCCATTCCTGGGAATGGAGTAGTGCCCTACTTTGAAGTAGGGTGTGTGTAGACTCAACCTCAAAGTCGCTTATTTTGAGGTACAACTTCGAAGTAAGCAACTTCGAAGTTATTTTGTAGTGTAGACACACACTCAATTCTACTAAGTTGTGCATTTCAAACTCACGCAGCAATGTATTTCTCCACACAAGATTATATGGCACTCTCTAGAACCTGGCAAGACTCAATGCCAAAACCAAAGTCAAGAACGTCCGCATTATGAAACTCCTCGTCACAGATGATGCAGCTCTCGTTGCTCATAATGAAGACACACTACAGTCATTCATGGATTCTCTGCCCAGTGCCTGCAAGTTGTTGTCCCTTGACATAAGCATGAGGAAAACTGTTGTATTCACTCAAGGTATACCTCAGTGACCCAATGTCATTCTGAATAACAGCCCATTAGATGTCATTCAACAGTTGTATTACCTTGGATCTACTGTCACCACAAACCTATCCATGGACGAAGAACTGAATATCAGAATTGGGAAGGCAGCTACTATTTTTGGCAGACTTACACAATGAGCATGGAACAATCCTAAGCTGACAGTGAAAACAAAGATACCAATCTACCAGGCATGCATATTGATTATCCTGCTATATGGTTCTGAGGCCTGGACCACCTACTCAAACCAGGAGAAAAAAATGAACAGCTTCTATCTTCACTGCCTCAACTGAATTATGAATATCAACTGGCAAGATAAAGTTTCAAATGCAGATGTTCTGTCAAGATCTGGCATGACCAGCCTCACAGTGATTCTCAACAGCAGAAGACTGCGATGGCTTGGTCATGTGAGAAGAATGGGTGAGGAACATCTTCCCAAAGAAATTCCCTTCAGTGAACGGTCATGTGGGTTGAGAGCAAGAGGAAGACCGAAGCTAAGATTGAAGGATACATGCAAAAATGCCATGAAAAAATTCAACATCGATCCAAAATCCAGGTAAGCTACAGCATCAGATCGAAATACCTGGTGACAATTGCTATGACAGAGCATATCATCCTTCGAAAATATGTGTACAAGCCACACAAAAGAACTTCATCTTAGAAGGAAAAACTCTCAGACTCCGGAATTCGGAAATAGACTGACATGCGGTTATTGCCATCGACCGTGCAAATCCAATATTAGACAAATAAGCCATGAGAGAAGCTGCAGACTCAAACACTGCCATAGATGCTCACAGCTGCTGCTAACCACCATCTCTCAAGATGAAAAGGGGCCATAGCCATAGCCATATCATACGAATACAACCTCCTGTGAAGACTCACAGTAGGATGGGATTAGTGTCACTCTGAGTAATCAAGCATCAGCATGCCACTGTCTACCAAATGAAGACCCAAATCAGAAAGTAACCTGCTTGTTATTGTAGTCGCCTTTGCTGCCACAAAACCAACTTTGCTGCGTCTCTCTTAATTACACAACATTGTCTTCTCCCTGAAATAAGCCCCCAACACCACCTGTGCAAAGTCACTCATTGTCAGACATCTGGTGCTCCATACCACGCAGCATGTGCCCTCTCTAAAATGCACAGAAGCAGGCCCACCAACAGGGAGCGTAAAATAGGTAGTTGCGTTGTGGTCTGGAAATTCAAAGGGGTCTGGCTGTGGCCTCTGCTACTTTGGCCACGTCAGCAGCTGGCACTCTGAGCCCATTTGACACACTAGCATTGCTGCTCCAGTGCCCCAGGCGGCAGTAAAGCATTGGGTGGGGAGGGCAGCACTATGGTCTGAGTGGTACCTTCTGCCCATGGCCCCACACTTTCTGGGGTGCAGAGCCAGGCCCTCTCCCACCTTGACCCAGGGCCTGCCGTGGCTGCTGGCTCCACTGCACAGAAGCCAGATAAATGAGATTTCTATAGTATGCATTAGCTGTTTGGCTACCTGCCCGTGCTATTTAAATTTAGCCAAAGACAATGTTAATACACAACCTCACCTTAATAAACCAGGCCCCAGACCCCCTCAGTACATTGGCTAGCACCACCTTGTAGAAAAGGAATCACATACTTCTACCAAAGGCCCATGTCTTCGGTGTTTCTACTTCTTGTGACGCCATGGCTGTGTCTACACGTGCACGCTACTTCGAAGTAGCGGCACTAACTTCGAAATAGCACCCGTCGCGGCTACACGCGTCGGGCGCTATTTCGAAGTTAACTTCGACGTTAGGCAGCGAGACGTCGAAGTCGCTAACCTCATGAGGGGATCGGAATAGCGCCCTACTTCGACGTTCAACGTCGAAGTAGGGACCGTGTGGACGATCCGCGTCCCGCAACGTCGAAATTGTGGGGTCCTCCATGGCAGCCATCAGCTGGGGGGTTGAGAGACGCTGTCTCTCCAGCCCGTGCGGGGCTCTATGGTCACCGTGTGCAGCAGCCTTTAGCCCAGGGCTTCTGGCTGCTGCTGCTGCAGCGGGGGATTCATGCTGCATGCACAGGGTCTGCAACTCGTTGTCGGCTCTGTGTATCTTGTGCTGTTTAGTGCAAGTGTGTCTGGGAGGGGCCCTTTAAGGGAGCGGCTGGCTGTTGAGTCCGCCCTGTGACTGTGTCTGCAGCTGTGCCTGGCACCCTTATTTCGATGTGTGCTACTGTGGCGTGTAGACGTTCCCTCGCAGCGCCTATTTCGATGTGGTGCTGCGCAACGTCGATGTTGAACATCGACGTTGCCAGCCCTGGAGGACGTGTAGACGTTATTCATCGAAATAGCCTATTTCGATGTCGCCACATCGAAATAGGCTACTTCGATGTAGGCTTCACCTGTAGACGTAGCCCATGGCTGTGTCTACATGTGCCCCAAACTTCGAAATGGCCATGCAAATGGCCATTTCGAAGTTTACTAATGAAGCGCTGAAATGCATATTCAGCGCTTCATTAGCATGCGGGCGGCAGCAGCGCTTCGAAATTGACGCGCCTTGCCGCCGCGCGGCGCGTCCAGACGGGGCTCCTTTTCGAAAGGGCCCCGCCTATTTCGAAGTCCCCTTATTCCCATGAGCTCATGGGAATAAGGGGACTTCGAAGTAGGTGGCTTCCTTTCGAAAAGGAGCCCCATCTGGACGCGACGCGCGGCGGCAAGGAGCGTCAATTTCGAAGCGCTGCTGCCGCCCGCATGCTAATGAAGCGCTGAATATGCATTTCAGCGCTTCATTAGTAAACTTCGAAATGGCCATTTGCATGGCCATTTCGAAGTTTGGGGCACGTGTAGACGTAGCCCATATGAGTGACTCTACACAGGGGCTACGTCTACACGTGCACCCAACTTCGAAATAGCTTATTTCGATGTTGCGACCGATGAATAACGTCTACACGTCCTCCAGGGCTGGCAACGTCGATGTTCAACTTCGACGTTGCTCAGCCCAACATCGAAATAGGCACAGCGAGGGAACGTCTACACGCCAAAGTAGCACACATCGAAATAAGGGAGCCAGGCACAGCTGCAGACAGGGTCACGGGGCGGACTCAACAGCAAGCCGCTCCCTTAAAGGGCCCCTCCCAGACACACTTTCATTAAACAGTGCAAGATACACAGAGCCAACAACTAGTTGCAGACCCTGTATATGCAGCACGGACCCCCAGCTGCAGCAGCAGCAGCCAGAAGCCCTGGGCTAAGGGCTGCTGCCCACGGTGACCACAGAGCCCCGCAAGGGCTGGAGAGAGAGTATCTCTCAACCCCCCAGCTGATGGCCGCCATGGAGGACCCCGCTATTTCGATGTTGCGGGACGCGGATCGTCTACACGTCCCTACTTCGATGTTGAACGTCGAAGTAGGGCGCTATTCCCATCCGCTCATGGGGTTAGCGACTTCGACGTCTCGCCGCCTAACGTCGATTTCAACTTCGAAATAGCGCCCAACACGTGTAGACGTGACGGGCGCTATTTCGAAGTTACTGCCGCTACTTCGAAGTAGCGTGCACGTGTAGACGCAGCCAGGATGTGCCGGCGGTGCTTGTAATGGCAACAAAGGGCGTAGTGGGAAAGAGGGGATTGACTCTTCACAGTGAAATAACAGCTTTGTTGTCTAGAAGCTGTGTTAGTAGCAAAGTATCTTCACCATGACTTGATAGAGGCAAGAGCTTTCCACACCATGGTAGACACAGCTTAGTTTACACCAAGCTGAATGACATCAATATCTATTTCAAAATTAGAAATAAAAAATGGATTGCCTTATGTGTGCACCTCATAATCTATTTTAAAAGGGTACTAGTTTCCAAAGGCTCTTCAGGACACGTGGTATCAAGCCATAATGTTTCTTGTAGAGAAAGATATGCTTTTCCACCAGTCCTGTGAAATATAATGGTTTCATCAGAGACATGTCAGTGTGGTCCAGAGTAAATCCCTACTATACTCCCCTACAGAGCATGTGGGCGAACAGAGAAAGGAATGCATCTTTTGTATTTTACAGCACATTGAGCAAGATTTGAAGCTGAGATTTCTGATACTGCTTTTGGGCCTGACATAGATACCACCTCTATGTGGAAGCAAAAATGCAACAGCTGCTTTCAATGCTGTTGGGACTGGAGGAGGGAACGGGGGAGGGTGGGGAAGTGGCTGTATTCCAGACATCACATTTCCAGCAGTCACACCCAGGTGAGAACAGTGCAAATTGGAATGTCTGGTTAGTGTTTGGATCACCTCCTAAGGCCTCACATGTGGCTTCTTCACCACGTGGAGTAGTAGCAATCTAAACCAAAGTGCTCAGGAATTCAGGTCTTGCTCACTTTTACAACTTCACTCATTGACTTAGCTTTTGCATTAGTTCTTTGACAGTACTGGGCAGGAATGGTACAGAAAGTTTGCACCCATGTAGGCATAAACAGCCTCCCACTGACAGCTGGCAAAGGCCAGCACATCAGAAATCACCAACAAGGTGCATTTTAAAAATTTACTGGGGCATTGAAGGGGATGTAAGGCTAACTTCCTGCTATCTGTTTCCTCCAGGAACACCCTGGTCAGAGGGAGATGGTTTGTAAACGTTCTGGATCCTGACTTGACTGAAAACCCCTAGTTCTGCAAAGGATTCAGATGCTGGAAATCTGCTTTAGATAACGATTGTAGCCTGTTAAATTTCAGTCTCTGGAAAACCTGTTATACTTTTGTTTAATTTGTAACCTGGTTAATACCTGCTCACTCTAAAAATCTTAATAATAAACTTACATTTGCTTTACTATCTATAGACTATAGTGCTGGGTTCCTTTACCAATCTTATGTTCAGTCTATGTCTATTCTACAGATTATGTTGGCATAATTTATGTGGCAATCCCCGTGAGGGACTTAAATTATGCTGGAATAAGTGCTCGTGTGCATAGGGCGATGGCAGCAGGAGAAGCTTCTGCTGCTTGCAGAGGTGATTTTGTTATGCCAACGAGAGAGTTCTCTCCTGCCATCATAGAACATCTTCACCAGATGTGTGCTAGCAGTGCAACTGCATCAGTACAGATGCCCTCAGACATGTCCTCAGTTGAATCAAACCAGATGGAATGTAGGTACTATTGCCTTGGGAGTGGTAATTTCTGTGACTGTCCGGTGGCAGAGCGATGTTCTTCAAACATGCTCAAGTACACCCAGGGTTAACCTGCAAAGCAGAGAGAAGGCTAGCAAAGCTTGTGAGGAGACAGTCTGTGTAGCTAACACACGGGGAGGGCAGGGAGCTGACCGCCAGGTTAACACCAGCTAGTAACAAGAAGGCAGGGGGAATACACAGTGACCAGAGTGCCCAGAAAAAGTGTGTATCATTTTAATTACCCTACCAACACTCCAGAAACTTTTTCCAGAGTTCAGAATAGAAAGTTTTCCCCCTTATGGATTCCTTCACATTACTGGGGGGTGAAACCAGAACAGGCAGACAAGCGAACCCAAACTTGCATTGATGAGTGCTCTCTACAGTCACCATTTTCCTTTGGTTTACCAATAAAAGTAAGACCAAAGCAGGGCTAGCATACCCAAGCACCCCAGTTTGCATTCTGAGGCTCATACTTAAATACTTATCTCCTTACATGCCTATTCTTTGTCCAAACCCCTTCCCGTTTTACCTTGCAATCTTGAAAATAATGGGGAGGATGTGAAACTACCATTGACCCTGTGTTGAGGACTATGTATTTAGCCCACCTTATCTCCATGAAGAGTCTCCATTAACACCAGACAACCACAAACTTGCTCTCCTTGCTATACACTAAGGTCTGGAAAGATCAGGGACTTTACATATTAGCCATTAGAATTCTGCCTATTGCCTCTTTAAAGTGTGTTCTTCTGGCAGTGACAATTACACATAGTGTACAGTGACAGAAAGGGCATTGCTTTCCACACTGACCATTGGAGTCTGCAGGGTTACCATTTTCAAAATGAGGATCAATGTGATTGCCATCAAAATAGTAAGGGTTAAAAATAGCAGCATGTCAAGTTATCCCTTCTGAGGAAAAATGGGGAGAGGAAAAATAAGGCAGGCAAACATGCAACTCTGCCACCGTCATCCGGGTAACCTCCTTATGTATTTGATGGTGTTGCAGTGACACTTCACCTGGATTAAATGTTGCTAACTGCTTATGCTAAACTCTCTCTTCAACTTTGTATTTCACTGTAACACTCTTAGTACCTTTCCCAGACCTACAGAAGCACTCTGCATGTCCTGAAAACTTGTCCCTCTCATCAGCAGATGTCCATCCAATAAAAGATATTAACTCACTCCTTGTTGCTCTAATGGTTACCCATGACAAACTGAAAATCTATGAATATATCAACAATACAAGGGTGCACGCACTGAGGCAGGGGGGGATACATCGTACCCAGAAAAGGCCAATCGGGGGTGCGCGGTGCGGGAATGGAGGGCAGTAGGGCCATTTGGCCTCAACATCAAGCTCAAAACTGGCATCATCTTTAAACACTTGTTAATTTTTTTGCATTCGATATATTTTGCAATTTATTTTTATGAGCACCCCTCAATAATTAATGCATTTGCACAGAAAAGGGGTAGAAAATCATTTGTTAAATAAAAAATACTCAAATTACGTCTCACTCTTTTTGGTGACTCATTTTGTTTTCACGTGTTGTCATTTTTTACTTTTATTTTGGCTAGGGGCCTCAAGAGCTATAAATGATACAGGCTTCTCTGGACCTCTCAGAGGGCCTGTGCCTGTTGATTATGTAATCCGATCTCCTGAATAACACAAACCATAGAAATTCACACACTTATTCCTGCGTCCAGCCCACAACTTCTGGTTGAGTTATAACATGTCTTCTAGAAAGACAAATAGGAAGAGCTTTCAATTCTTTTGGGAGATGGGGATGCCTAGATTGTGGACAGTGCTAGAAAAGATGGGATGTGAGGACCCGGCTTATAAGAGACCACGTTGAATAAGTAGTGTGGCACAGAATCGTAAAAGGTTTCAAAGGTGACATCAAGAACTCTAAGTATGATTAGATGACGGAAGAGACAATGGAGAAGTCTGGAGAGAATGACAGTCAGATCAAGGGACTGTGAAAACAATGTTAGTGGCAGGACAAGGCAGAAGAGGTTCTTTGCTAGGCCGGAGAGATGGGAGGTCATACCAATCACTTTATGCAGCTTGAGAAAAGAGGTTCTTTGCAAGGCCACAAAGGAGGTTCTTTGCTAGGCCACAGAAAAAGACCTAGATAAGAGAGTTGAAGGAACAGCCACAGTGATAGAAGAGGCAATTGAGAAAACTGTTGTGGAAGAAGAGAAGATCAATAAGAAGAAGATTACTCAGGAGACACTGAATTTGGTCCAAGAGAGGAGAGTGTTGAAGATCAGAAGGGATGTTTCCAAGACAGCGGAACAGCTATATGAGGCGAAATGCAATGAGGTAAGTAAAGCAGCCAGAAAAGATAAGGCAAAATGGTTACAGGAGCAGTGTGAATGAAGATATAAAGATGTATTACAGCAAAAGTAAGACCAGGGAAGTGTAAAAGATGATTAGCAATATTAATGGGAAGTGGCAGCTGAAGCAGATGGCAGTCAAGGATGAGAATGAAGAGGTGCTCATGAACAAGGAGAAGATTGTGCAGCGATGGATGAGATATTGCACCAATCTCTACAAAGCACAGTTGGACCCGAGTGTCTGAGAGAGACTGATAGAAAAACTGAAAGAGATATCTCCACTGATCATTGATAGCAAGACAGATATTTTGAAAGAGGAAGTAGAAAGAGTAGTGAAACAACTAAAGAACAAGAGCCCTGGAAATGATAAGATCACGGGAGAGATGATCAAATGTGGCAGAGAAAGTATGATTCAGGAAATGCACTGACTAAGTAATATAGCCTGGAAAGAAGGGAAGGCACCTAAGGGATGGACTAGATCCGTGCTAGTGACAATACACAAGAAGGGAAGTGCATTGGAGTGCAGGAACTACAGAACGATTGCCCTAACGAGGCATCTAGGCAAGGTGCTGATGATGATACTGATGGAAAGACTAAGACTGCAGATAGAAGAACATCTAGTGGACAAGCAAGTGGGGTTCAGGAATGATAGAAGTACCATACCGCAGATATTGGCAATAAGATTCATAGCGGAGAAAGAACATTATGCCAAATACCAGGGTTTTGATTTTTCATTCACTGTTCATTCTGCAAGTACGCCTGAATAGCTGTAACTTCCATTGTGCAACCTTCTGCAGTAGGTTCTTTTTCAGCTGTATCTTCCTATATAATTCCTCATTGGTGACCTTCCACATCCATTGTATTCTCAGGATGTTTCTATAACAGCTCATCTTGACCACCAATATTCTTCTCTTTGAATCTTTTGTTATCACCCATGTCTCACATCCATACAACATGTTGCTGAATACACACATTTTCAAGATGCTCAGCTTCGTTCCTAAGCTTTCTCGATGAAAGAACAAGAACATATACACTTGCTTTGTTGATTTTCAGAAGGCATTTGATAGTACAGATCAGAAAGTGACTTGGGAGGTGTTGGAGTCACATGGAGTGGATAGCAGACTAACATGGTTGTTGAAGAATATCAACAACAATGTGAAGGGAGCAGTGAGACCTTGTGGGGAGTTGGGAAGTTGGTTTAGAACAAGTAGAGGTACAAGACAAGGCCAGAGAAGGTTCTGATCTGATCTGATATCGCCAAGTATCTTCATCAGGCATCAAGAGAGAGTGAAGGACAAGAACAAGGAAGAAGTAGAAGGGATATATGTGCACAGGAAAAGAATTAACAACCTGAAGCTCGCAGATGATATAGTTATCATTGAAGAAGAGGAGGAGAAACTAGCAAAAATGGTGCTGGTGCTAAACAAGGAAGGGAAGCGGTACAGACTGATTAGGAACATCGATAAAACAAAAACAATGGTATTTGGAGATAAGGAAATAGGGCGGAAGATCAATGTAGATGAGAGTGAACTAGAGAATGTAGAGAAGTTCACATATTTGGGGAGCAAAGTAATTAGCTTAGGAATGAAACTGAGCATCTTGAAAACACGTGTATTCAGCAGCATGTTGTATGGATGTGAGACATGGATGGTAACAAAAGACTCAAAGAAGAGAATATTGGTGTTCGAGATGAGTTGTTATAGAAAGTTCCTGAGAATACGATGGATGCAGAAGGTCACCAATGAGGAATTATATAGGAAGATACAGCCGAAAGAGAACCTACTGCAGAAGGTTATACAATGGACGTTATAGCTATTTGGGCATATTTGCAGCATGAACAATGAATGAAAAATCAAAACCCTGGTATTTGGCATAATGGACGGTTTGAATAGGAGAGGCAGGCCCCACAGAGAATGGGTAGATGATATGGTAGATTGGCGAGTGTCATAATTTTGAGGGTTAGCCAGCAGCCTGGGAGTAAAAGGGTTAACCTCCTTAGCCAGGTGGGGTTGGCCTATAGGAATGTAGGTAAGAATTGAATTTTGGCTTCTCCCTTTTCTGTTCTCTGTCTTTTTATTTCTTCTTCTTTCCAGCCATGAGAGAGACACACACAGAATATCTCCCTCCAAGAACAGGCCTGCCAGTCTTCTGTAAGTAGGGTAAAGTTTAGATAGATCTGTTAGGCTTTATTGTCTCATGGTTTGGGAAGTGGGGTCTGATGTTTGTGCGCTTTTTAGAAATGTTCTTTTACTCTCCTTGTAACTAAGTTCTAGGCCCATGGTGGAGACTCCCCATGTGTTTTACTTTGTGACTCTTCCATCTAGTCATGAGGTTTGCAACACAAATATTGTTGTAATAATAAAAGTTCTCTCTTTTTCTTTTTATTAACCTGGTATTGGTTAATGTTTGTGTCCTGGTTTTTACTTTTGGGGCTGAGATTTCTCAAGTAGTCTCTCCCTGCTTTCCTTATTATTACTTGGGTGGTGGCAGCGAATTTTATCCCCAAATTCTAAGGGTTTTTAGGACTTTTGGGGGGAAGTTTATACCAAAACCTGGTGGATAAGGTTTTGGGGGTACTTTTGCTGGCCCCCACTTCTGCATTTATCTTGCTAGAGTGGGGAAGGAGCCATAACATGGTGGCAGTGGTGTTAAGCCACTCCGCACTGGACAGGGAAAGATGGAAGGAAATAGTAGGAGAGGCATCAGATACCAATGGGCGCTGAGCCCGTGGTTTTTGATGATGATGATGATGACCACCCATAGGGCTCTAAAATAGCTCTTCTGGAACAGAAAAGTGTTGTGACTTTGGCGTATCTAATCTGGGACTCTTCCAGGGAAAACAGCAAATGCTATTTGTCCCTGGCAAGCTGGGAAGCTTCTGGCTATAAAGCTCCAGTTTCTAGCCGTAATTGGTTGTCACCGAGCCAGGTCTGAATAGAGTGGTTGCGCAAACTCAGTAGTAATTTGGAGGTGAATATTCTACTTTTAGGGAACCAGAGGAAACAATTTCTGTGGCAGGTGGTTTAATGAAAACCAAACCTGGCTGTTTGGCTCCAGTGTTTGCATCATGAGAAGAGGTTGCAAAGGAGCTGGATTCTTGGCCATAATGCAAGGAAGGTGATGATTTCAATTTGTTCTATAGTTCTGCTATTTGGCACCTGGATACCCGCAAAACCTGTGGAGTAAGATTTGGTTTATGTTCCTTGAGCTGCCACCAGCTCATCATGTGACTTAACATCTGTACGATGGGGATAATGATCCTTACCCAATTTTGTAAAGGGGTCAGAACTTCACAGGAAAGACACTAATTGCTGTGTGTGATATATGTGTTAATGTGTAATAATTTCATGCATACACACACACACATTTATAGGGATATTTTTGCATCAGAAATGGGCTTTATTCCAGAAACAAACAGGGCTACTTCTCTGGGAATATTGTCCAGTTGCTAATTTCACTACCGGAACTGTGTTGCTGCACATTCTGGCCAATGTCCACAACTGCCTCTATTGAAAATAAAAGCTCTGATGATTCTAAGGATAATGGTAAACATATGTAGCCCAGCCAGTCTTATACTTTAAAAGCCAGAAATCATTAAAAGGTATTTTAGTTGCTGGCAATGTAAGATCAGTATAGGAAACATCATCTAACAGAGAAATCTCATGCCATTAAATTTCATGCTCAGACAGAATTTGGCATCTTTCATTCTTTCAATTGACTAATTCAAAACTAGGGCCAAAGAGTGTTCTGATGTTTCAAATTAGTTTGTCATAACTGCAAATAAAAAGAGAGGAAAAAATCTGGATCTTTGATTTTGTTTGTGTTGGAAAGTATTTTCAATTCAGACTAGGTCACTTGATTTTCTTTTGAGTGTACATGAGACCTTTGACTTTTTGGAGTACACAGGAGACGAATTGAGTAATGTGATGTCATTGCCTTGTGGAGTTCACATAACACTAAATATATTAGTCACTTGTTGCCAGTACCAAGAGGGTAAAGATGAAAAGCAGAAGGAACATAGTATTATGTACATGAACAACAATGATTATTCCTTACGATGCACATTGTTTACTTACTGTTTAATTACTCCATTTGTTTTGCAAAAATTGCTAGACTATATTCAGAATCAATGCTATAACTCAGCTAAAGTGTTCATCTTCTCCCGATGGTGTAAATTTATTAGGTTAAATTGGCAAAAATTAGCACTAGGAGTAGCAATTTGAATTTATTATAGATTAAAAGCATGTAACTTTTTTTTTTAAATCTAAGACTGTTCAATATTACACAGACTAACAGAGCTCTTATATTAGGAAAAGTTCTCTCTATATTTTTAAGTGAACCTTTAGCAACACACAGCAAATATCTGTTCATTTGGAGGCAGGGCCAGCACTTCACCAGGAGCAGAGAAAGCTATATGATTTCTTTTTCCTTTATAAACTGCAAGTGTCAGATCCTTGCGCTCAGTGAAATGAAACTTTGGCGTGTATACAGACTCTTTGTTTTTCACAATGAATATTTATCTGTTGGCTAATGACCGCACAGTCTCACAAGGGATAGTAATAAATATAATCATGCATAATTTTCTTTTTGCAAGGGTTCCCAGCCAGGATTCTGATAGGGAAGAAAAAAAAGTCCTGTTTTTTTACCAATGCTGGGATTACTCCAAACTGCTTCTTGAACAACTTCTGCTACTGCTGTAGCTCTCATTGCCTATTGTTTAATTTATTTATTTTTCTTTGGAAAAAGAACCCCATCAGCCTTTGATCAAAGGGAGCACAGAATTAGTAAGGCAAAGAGGAGAGCATGCTGTGACACAGCTGCTAGTGCAGAAAACATTAAATTAAAACCAAGATTTATCATAGGGCAAGAACCAGAAAAGCCAAAATTTTAAATTAGCTATTAGACAATTCTCAAATCAATTCAATGTGATGGAATCTTTTATTAGGGATGTGTGGGGTAAAAAATGGGCAAGCAAAATGTGGTCCATGGAATAAATTATATGTGATTATAATTGTGAAATCCCAGCTCTTGACAAGTTTAACAAACAAACCAAAGGGTGGTTAACCCATTTCAAAGATGCATTATACAAATCGACTAGAAAAGCTATATGAGTTTGAGTAGGCAATTAGTAGAGCAATGCCCTCCAAGTAGTGCTGCGGCGATTCAAACCCTGCCCCCACTGCCACAGTCCTTAAGTGACTGCGCTTCTCTGAAAGGTGATGGGTTTATACCAGATACGCCCAAACATGAATGCACGCTTTATACTAGAGAACTACTTGTTAGAGGCTCACGCCAGTGATGGATTAACTCTGTGGCTCCATCTGAAGACAGAAAATGAGAAGTCTGAACACCCTGCAACTCACCTTCTGGTTATAAATTCAGCTTACTTCGCGTACACATGAAAATGCAGTGATCACTGAGAACCAGCAACCACTCACTGTGATGAGAAGACAGACAGCTCCAAATAAAAGCAGAAGACATTCTGTGTCTATCTGTCTGTCTGTCTCTCTCACTCTCAAACACACACACACGAGTTCCTCCCCACTCCTCCTTTTTTAATTGGTGGCTATTATACTGGTCTTGATCTACCCAGTCCATGGATTAATGGTCAACTCCGAATCTAGAAAAAACAGCGAGGAGTCCTGTAGCACCTTGGAGACCAATCGATTTCATTAGGACACAAGTTTTCGATGAAGTGGGTTTTGCCCATGAAAGCTGAATCTCTGTGCCTTAAATATTGAGTCTCTTCTGGTCTGGCTATGCTCTGAAGGAGTGGGTCTGTCCCACAAAACTCACCTAATGAATTATTTTGCTAGTTTTTAAAGTGCTACTTGACTGCTTTTTGTTCTAATAAACCAGTTAGCCTCTAAGGTGATGCAAGATTCCATGTTGTTTTTACAGACACATACTAACACAGCTCTCTCTCTGAGTCTTAAGGTAGAAGTCACCTGCGATTAATCTCTGACAGATCATTTACAGCAAAGGGCATACTAAGCTACCTCGTCTCAGAACCAAGAAAAAAAATAGAATTTACTTTGGGTTCAGTTAATGGCATGTAAAATGGTACAAAATCCTTTGCACATTTTGCAAAAATAAGTAGCAATGTGAAAAAAAACCCACACCTGTGTTCTTAGGTGAGCAAATGGGGCAGCATTTAGCTTCCATGGGAGTCCATGGGCATCTATCCATTGATTCCAGCTGGAGCTACGTTGGATCAGTAATGAATGTAACTGCTGAAAACTACCAGGAAATCTGAGGGGCTCTTGCCTCATCTGAAGTGCATTTGCCTTTAGTTAAGAGAGAATTCTATATTAGGGCTGGAAAACAAACCTTCACGCCAAACTATGCAATTCCAGGTGTCTAAAACCAGACGTTTAAGTCCACATTTGGGGGAGATGTGTGGACGGGATGCCACATGCTCCATGTTGGAGGTATGTGCAGTTTGCTGACAATGATTCATGAGTGGCTTTGTTTTAATGCATCGCATTAGGTCAGATCAAGCAATGGTCAAAAAGAGAGGGAGACAGATATCTAATAAACACGTGCGTCAGAGCACAGAATAGGTTTCCCCTGTGTCCTTCTCACCACTGCACATACACATTCCTAGTTGCTGCACCTCTTCAAACGTGCAGGAGAAACTTCTGACGACTTGCTACTCTTCACTCACATTTGAACTCTAGGGTCAAATGTGGGGGATCTGCCTTCAGCTACACCCACTTCCCCCCCACCCTTTATACCCTTGACCCAAACTTTGGCTGCATACAGCTGGGAGCATTTGGGTGTGCAAAACTCCTTTGTAGTTGTTCCTGTGCTTCAGCGATTGGTGAAGGATCCACCCTTTAAGCCATCCACCCATTGCTGTTGGGTGCAATGTGGATGAGCTGCTTCTTAGAGGCAATACCTTTGTGCAGACAGAAGCACTTCAAAGCAATGAGATGCCACTCCACCATCACCTCTCATCGAAAGGCTTTGCTTTCCAAGATCTGCAGCCTGGTGTCCTTCTGCACCTTTCACCAAGGCTAGGTATGGAAATAGACATGCTGATGAAGTGACTTCATCCATCCTGTCAACAAGGACCTGGCCATGGTGGCATTTGTTCTGAAATAATTGTTCTGTCATTCATAACTGCAAAGAAATTAAATTGCTGACCTTCTAAAAAGCTCCATGTGGCTCAAAATGCAATGTCCTCATACTAGAAGTTCCTTACCGTGGTCATACTCCTTTTATTGACTCCTTGCTAGGGAACCTGCTCAAGGCTTCAGCCATCTGCTTCAAATCCCTTTATGGCAGTAATCAGAGCTATCAAAAGGACTGTCTCATTCATATTGCCTAGTAGGTTAAACTGACAAAGTGTGGATTGTTCTTTCAGTCATACACCCTTATTCCTCAGCAGTTCAATTTGAAAAGGATATAAACAGAATACATATGAAGATTATGTAGTTCTGTTGGGCAGTTTTAGACCTGCACGACTAGACTTGGACAATCTCCCTGACTTCAATAAAATTGTACAGGTGTTACGGTAGGACAGAATGTGACCCACACTATTCAAGTCTATTCAATACTTCCCAAAGTGACTCCTTCAGTACTTTCCAGAGTGACTTTCTACCCTCAAACTGCACAGGGTGCACTAGAAAACTTTCAGTTCTATTGAAAACAACAGACACTACTGGGGTTAGGATTTTGAAATGGTTGGTGAACCAAAAACTTCTCTAAATGCATGAGTTGAAACAAATCCAGTGGAAATTTGGAAAAATAAGGAATTTCTGAATACAGTCTCTGATCTCATCAGTCATCTCCACCTGTATATAAATGAACATAAAATAAGTGAATATATTGGAAAATGCTGGAAAGGTTTCATTTTAGTTCAGAGATTTGCATATTTTATGAGCTTTGAATTTAGTATTTCACTATATCTCCATGGAGACAGGAAGGTATTTTATATGTTGTAGCTTTCATTCCAACCAAAATGGAAAACCTAGAAATACACTCTCTAATATAAATTGAGCAGTAGGGATACGAGTAATAAACTAACTTTGTTGAATAAACCTTGAGCCAATTCTCCTCTCCATTACACCAGTACAAATCCAAACTAATATCACTGAGATATGTGGAATTACACCAGTGTAACAAAAGAATTTGGTCCTGATCCCATTCCATATGACCTGATGCAAGTGTGCTCTCTCAGATGGCTGCCTGCTGCTCTTGCAACGGAGGTGAGAGGGATATAGAGAACTCAGTGTCAGAAAGCGATTTTCAAACTCTTGTACAGGCCATGATCTGCAGTGCTGTTGATGGCAGCAATTGCCAAGTGGAACTCTAGTTTCCTTTATTGTCATCTCAGCAGGATCTCAGACCTATGCCATGCCGAAAGAGGCACAGTGCACCATTAAAAAACAAACTAGCATTCCTTCCCCATAGCAGATGAGAAATAGCATCCAATGACTCAACAGAAACAGAGAAAAGACTTAAATACATACAAACATAAATACAATTTGAATGCTACACAATAGCACTGAGTATCTGTGCCATTCTTCATTTGTCACGGTTATTGTATAAGTCAAACATGGGCTATGTGTACACTACATGATAAATTCAAATGTATTAAAATTGATTTAATAATGCCATTTTTAAATTAGATGTTGAGTATCCTCACTTCCCACAGGCTCTCAACGAAGTCGACACATTGCTTCCACACTGAAATCACCAAACATCGACTGTTGCAGCAGTGCATTGTGGGAACCTATCCCACAGTTCCCTCAGTTCTGCATTCTGAGTCAAGAACCAGGTGCAGCAGCTCTGTCAGTTTCCCAGGTCCCTGCAGCTTGGGAGACCTGGGAACCTGAGAGCGCAGCAGCCCTGGTCAATTTCTCATCTTCCTGAGTTGCAAGACCTGGGAAACTGACAGCACAGCAACCCTGGTCAGTTTCCAGGTTTCCGCTAGTAGCGGGGAGCTGGGAGCCAGGTGTAGCATGTAGCTTTGTGGGATACATATGGGACACTTGTGAAGGCTAATAAATTTGAATGAAAGACATGGCACTTCCACACTAGCCTTTATTCAACATTATATACTTGAAATTGAGACTACACTCTGTGTTAATATCGACATTTTGTTATCAATATTAGGGCAGACTAAATCAAGCTAACGTCATTTACAGTGAAGACAATGACATTTTAATGTTGAGCTAAATCCTTTAAATTTGATTTTATCTCATTGGCCATGTCTACATTAGCACAAATCTTCAATGGCCATTTCCAAGATTACTAATGAGGTGCTGAAATGCATATGCAGTGCCTCATTAGCATGCTGCTGGCCGCAGCTCTTCAAAATTGCAGAAACAGCAGAATAAGGAATAAGGGGATTTTGAAGTTGCTGGTGGTCCTTTTGAAAAGGACCCCCGTCTGGATGAGCCACGCGGGAGCGAAACACGACAATTTTGAAGAGCTGCAGCCAGCGGCATGCTAATGAGGCACTGAATATGCATTTCAGTGCCTCATTAGTAATCTTCAAAATGGGCATTTGCATGGTGTAGAAGTAGCTGTAGTTTAGATGCAGCCTGTCCAAGGACAGGAAAGATTCTGGTTAAGAACTAGACAGGTGTGAGGAGTCCTGATTTTGCTGCAGACCTTGGGGAAGGTACTTAAGCCCTGATTTCTGACAGCACATAAACTTAGTGTTAAGTCTGTGAAGTCAAGACTCAGGTAATGGGACTTAGGCACCCAGGAAAGCGCTCTTCTGATTAGGGAGACTTTCTTGAATTGGGGAATTAACCTCTGCTCAGTTTTCTTCGTCTATGAAATGGGGATGTAAGGAGATGGAAGAAAGATAGCTATTGACAGAACTTTACTTTAAAGGCCTCTTCCCACAATCCCTCTCTTTGAAACGGCCAGTTGGGAGCCAGCATGGAAGCCCATGTTGAGTCAAGCTGCTGAGTTGAGACACTAAGGCCAAAAAACAGGGATTCTGTTCTCTTATTTGGAGGACTTATTCCCCACCCCACTATGGTTTTAAATGTGCAATTTTTCTTCCCACCTCTATTGATCTCATAGATATGGAAGTTGTTCTTTGGGAAAAATAAGGCTGATGCAGCTTAGGAGCCTTTTTAAGCATCTCTTGGTACAAAAGGTTTTTCCAACCTTGCCAATTAGCCAGCCAGGTGACATCCAGCATTGGTGGTGATGGTGCTCCTACTAGTGACATAGACACAGTGACATTGACTCAGCAGCAGGGCTAATTAGTGAAACTTTATTGTGATAGTATCTAAAGGCCCTGTTCAGGGTGTTAGTGTGTGATGCACTACATAAACACGTAACAGGGAGAGTTTTGAAGTTTCAGTATTTAAACTGCTTATCTCTATTTTAAAAGGTGGATGATTTTGGGAAGTAATCCGACAATAACTGGACTCTACATTTGGACACACTATTAGATCAGCCAGTCCTGCTCCCATGGGCATATAGAGAAGATAGTGCAGCTGTGCATCTGTGGCTGATATTCCTGGATTAAAGCTGGCAATGTTGCAATTGCAGAAGCAGCATTTAGTTATGAGTTAAAAATAAAACTGAGACAGCCTTAAAATATTCTGAATTTTAGAATTCTTCATTTTCCAAATACAGTTGGTCAAGTTCCTTAGTTTTGATTTCGTTTACATTATTTTATTTTTTAATGTTGTCAACTTCCTTTGAAGTCTTGAGCCAAGGTTTTCAACAGTGATCATAGTAGGGTTGCTAATTTTGGTTGGACATATTCCTGGAAATATCATCACATGACAGAATCTTTAATGATTAATTTCTGAAGACTCCAGGACAATTCTGGAGGGTTGGGTATCTCAATTTTTGGATGTCCTGCTGGATGCACCTAGAGAGATCTGGTTTTCAGAAAGGGCTGGGCACTATGAATCAGGCCCCTTTTTGGTTGCACACCCAAAAGCTGAATCCCTCTCAAATCACTAACCACTTTTGAAAATCTTGAGTTTGGTTTGCACCATGTTTTATAGTGGAGGGTTACCTAAAAAAATGTAATCCAAAGAATGATTATTAGGCTTTCTATATAACCTTATTGAAGTTACCAACAGCATCTATTTACCCTTTCTGAACATCTTATGCACAACTTTATATCACAATGATGTCCCTTAATTATGATTAAGCTAACACAATTCTATCTTACATGACTTCCAAGCAGCAAACTAGGCAAATTAAAAACTAAAACAATCCCTTCTTTTCAGCCACTGGTCACCTCTACTGTTCTTCCACCATTCCATATGCTATGAGGAAAAGAAATGGGCTTTGGAGCACATTCTGAGGGTGATCAGATGCGAGCTACTTCAGATCAAAGATAGGGAGAGGGAAGAGAAGTGAATGCCCTCCCAGAATTCCCTTTTCATGCTTCAGCTCAAGCTTCTCTGCTGCTCCTGACTGTAATAGATGACATGGTAGGTTAATCATTGATCTATAAAGCCCCAAGTGACTTGAAACCAAGGACATTCTTACCTGGGAGGACAACAGGGCTTTGCAGGTGAAGGCCTTGTAGAAAACAACAGGCAGCCAGTGCAGAACAGCACAGGGCCAAGCACTTCGACCTGTGGCTATCTCAATGAGTATTATTGTGACAAGGTGCCCCTTCATCTCCTGGTTGTGCTGGGGATTAGCTCTGACTGGGCACTGTGTCCTCCTCTAGCAGTGTCTCCCTCATCAGCCTCTTGCCCTGTAGGGCCCTCTCACTCCGAGAAACTCAGCCTCCAACCAGGGTCACTATAGCTATGTCTAAGCTACACAGTTATTTCAAAATAACTTAGCAAGTGTCTACACTAAATAAATTTGAAAAAGCAGGTGCACTATTTCAAAACTGGTAGCATAGTGCTTATTTTAAAACAGTTATTTCAAAGTAAGTACTGTTTAGGCAGGGAATAAGGTCTAAGTCAAAATAATGGGCCTCCAGCCCTTCCCATGGTGCCCGGCGGTGCACTGCTCACCTCTCTGGCCACAGACAGGAAAACTCCATGCTCATCCCTCCCACCCCTCAGAGGCCATGAAGGCACAACAAAGTGCACAAGAGTGTGTGCAGAAGCAGGCCCACACCCAGCAGCCTGGTTACTGGTCACTCCTTTGCCAACATAAGCCAGCCCGAGGGCTCTGAGCTGCACCCCATGACTCTCCATGCGCCTGCTCAGGCCTAGAGGAGATGGGTACCTTCCCGGTCAGGAGAGGAGATCTGGGACTTCATAGAAGTATGGGATTATGAGACCATCCTGCAGGATCTCCACTCCCAGCACAGGAACATAGCTTCTTTACAGCCACATGACAGATGTTCTGGACTCACAGGCCACATCTGCACCCAGTAAGAGGTGCAGATGAAAGTAAAAGAGCTCCACCAGGCCTGTGCCAGGGACAGAGAGGGCAGGTTCAGGTCAGAGGCAGGGCCCATTAGCTGCCCACACTACAGTGACCGGACCTGACTGAAAGGTGGGGCATTTCCATCCCCATACCTGGTCATTGGCCCTGACCTGGACCTGCCTGTTTTCAACTTGGAGGCGACCAGCAATGATGGAGTGGAAGAGGGGACAGTGGATGACGACAGGGACCAGGAAAGGCCAGCCAGCCAGCCCTGGGGACCAGAGGCCCGACGGAGGAGCCATCCCAGGCATTGTCCGACACGGGTGAGGGACCATGCAGTGAGTGCCATCGCCACCCCCCCATACAAAGGGTGGAGGGGACAGCCAGGGAGGGAGGGGGCGGGGTGAGTGCTCCACACCTCACCCTGGCCCTGCTCAAAAATCCAGCAGGGATATGATGCTGCCTGCCCTCACTTCGTAAAGTGGAGGGTGATCCGGACCCTAAGATGCCTATAAGCAATGTCCATTTAGACTCCCTAGATTTACTTGCCCCCTCATCACTAATGTATATAGGAGTCAAACCTGGAGAAAAGAAACCTAAATCCAATGTAGGGTGAGCTAATGTGAGTAAGAGTCTAATTTCAACTGTCTTAATACCTCACTTCTAAATAGAATCCTCTCTTTCAGGCAATTCAGTTCATGAGCTATCAGAACCCGCGTGTTTGTAGGGCTGTGTTAAAAATTAAAGTTTCCACACTTTGGTGGTTTTGCAAAATGTGGAAAAAATATATTTAAAAAGCACAGCATGTGTAGACTTTTCCCACAACCATAAGAAAAGTTTTACCAGTGAAAATAAAAAAATTAGGAACATTTGCCCAAGGTTTGCAATTTGATTTTGAAACTCAGAATCTATAAATATGAAAGACAATTTTTACTTGACAAATGTGTATGATTTCACACAAATACTTCCCTTTCCCTTGCACAAGTGTAAAACAAAACACAGCCACCTCCTTCACATTAGACAGTGGCAGGCTTTAAAAAAGGGACCAAGATGGCCAATTGCAGGACTGCAGTTGAAAGGTTGTTGAAAAGGGTAACCAGCCATGACAAATAACTGCATTGTGCTGGGTATTTGTAGGGATTCTGTTGTAAAACATCAAGTGTGTGAAACAGGATCATTTGGTGGGAGTAACCCAAATGGCATAGGGTGGAACTTAAAATACAAATCAAAGGTTCTGTACAAGATCAAGTGACTGGGGGTAGGTGGAGAAGTACTCCCTGGTAATTATTAATGGCTGCGCCTGTCATTGAACATGAGTGGTGCTTTTCCTACTTCACAAGGGCATTGTGAGGATTAACATTTATACAGCATTTGATGATGATGTATAGCACTATGCAAATGCCAAGCCTTACATTAGAGCTAAGAAATATTATGAAAGAAGAGAATTAATATTATATGAAGCAAGTGATTTTCATAATTCAACTATGGTCATTGGATGATGGGACAACCAGTATTATGGGAAATGTTCATTATTATTTACTTTGGGGAGAGGGGTGGATCCTCAGTGCAACACTCACTATCCATGTTTCAGCACTTTGAACTTCCCTCTGCCCGGCACTCAGTTATAATCACAATCCCACCAGCTCAAGCAGACTGGCTAAGAGTCCCTGGAGCCATTTTAACCAGCATTTAATAAATTGGAAGAGATGCTGGGAGGCAATTGAGGTACTTCCTTCTATCGCTGGTTCTTATATGGTTCCCATTCCTATAACATCTTTGTTTCTCACAGTCTTTAATACCCCGTGAGGCAGGGAAGTGCTATAATCTTCCCTTTGCAAAGAGAGAACAGCGTTAGCATGTGGCAAAATCCCACAGGTCTGCAGCAGAACATGGAACTGAATCTCTAATCACCCTTACCTCTTCATGATGGACAGGGGGCATGAATATGTCTGCTACACTTCCAGAAATAGAGCTGTGGTACTTTAGCAACTGTTCATTTGTTACATGGTGTCTAAACTTGTTTGACTTGTAATTAATGTATAAATTCTTTGAGGGGCATGGACCATGTTTTCCACTGAGCACACTAAAGGTGCTAAAGATAACGTTTTAATTAAGAATATTTTGTGCACAAATGAATTGTTTTGTTCGTGTTACCCCTTTAGCTTGAAATTGTGTCCTGAACAGTAGAAATTTCTTTTGCCAGCATCTCAGACTATATGAATGTGTGCTCTAGAACTGAAAGAGATAGGATTATTCCTAATTAAATCAAATATCTTTATTCTTTGCCAGTTATAGATTTTAAAGGAACAGACCAAAGATAGTCCTGCCTTGTATATCGTTACCATAGCTTTGTACACAAACCTGGCACAAATAGAGAACAAAAAACAATTCTAACCTTTTAACAGGTGAAATTGTTATTTAATAACATTTGTATGTACATTAATTATTACATCCAGGGATTTTTTTTACAGTGGATTCCCTGTTCTCTTCCAATTCCAGTGAGCCCACATCCTGTTCAAGGCTTCTAAGGCTATGTCTATACTTACCGGGTGTTTGATGCATCGCAATCGATCTTTCAGAGTTCAGTTTTGCTGCGAGTGTGAAGACACAGTAAAATCGATCTCTCTGGGCTTGGCCTTCAACCCTGGTACTTCATGCTATCTCAGGGAGTAAGGGACATTGGCACAAGCCTGAAGAGCCCCAGTCTACACTAGGGAACAAAGTCAATCCTGGTATGTCAATTCTAGCTATACTTATGGAGTAGCCAGAATTGTGTTTCTAGGATCAACTTTGTTCCCTAGTGTGGACCAGGCTTAACTGGTGACCTTTCTTTGGCAGTGTTGTGCTAAATGAGATTCAATTTACAGCCTAAAAATGATAGCCCAACATCAATGCACAGAACTGTCTTCCCACAGAATGAGATCGATTCCTATACCTCCTTCCCACACCCAGCAAGCTGGGGAGTCTAGCGGGAAAGAGAGGTGCTGGTTTTGGTCTGAGGGAAAGGAAAGGGACATAAATAGTTCCTTTTGTTGTCCATGACATTAAATCAAAGAAGTCCATAGCATCTCCACAGAACTAAAAACATGGGTCTAGGACACTGCAATAGAGGTCTAAGCGTGTTCATGATCCCAGCCCTATGACATGTGGAATAACCTATGTAATTACATTCCCCTCAATGCTTCAGAGAAGTCCCAGAGACTGTAATACAGGCTAACTTCAATGTAGCCACAGTAAAATGTGTTTCTAATTTACAAATTCGGCAATTTTTCAATAAGAGTTGTTGCACTTTGTCTGATCTATTCTCAAAATACGGAAGTGCTTGAAGCATAGCCACCTGCAATAACAGATTACTGTTCCCTAAAATATTGCCATCCACCTACAATGTGGAGGCATAAAGCGTCTCTAAAAAAGAGCTTTGTTATTTTTTCTAAAAGAAAGAAATGATCCCAAAGTAAAGCTGGTTTGCAGCAGCCTTTCTGCTCCCAAATGCAACTGGCATCAAAGTCTAATGAAAACCTGTTTGCGGACACTGGATCTGATCCAAGGTACACTATTGGCATATTCCAGATCCCAGGGGACATGACTCATAAAAAACACAAGGCTGTCATCAGATGGCTGGTGGCTCAAATAAATCAAATTTACTTTGAAAATTGAGGCATACCAAAATTTTATTAGGTGAAACTGGCATTTCTTATAGCCAACTTGCACATATATATTTTTATTACTTACAGCAGTTTAAAAGTATGCTACCAATCACATGCAAAACAAGAGGAGATTGCAAATGTACATTTTTTTATGGGGTGGCAGGAGGAACTCTCTTTGTATAATACTGCATGTTTGTAAGAGGTGGTACCAAAGAATGGACCTCAGCGTTTATTTTATTACCAGAAGTGGTTTCATGCAAATTTCTGCACGTCCTCCATTCATGCTGCTTATCACTAACCTTAAAGACTGCATTTTATGAGACAGTAATTGGTCATTAAAACAATCAACTGCACACACGGTTGACAGATAATATTTGCAATGTGCACTTACAAGAAACAGACATGAATGCAAAGAAAGCCCTTGATGATCTAAAATGGATCTGATCTCTAAGCTTCAAAGGTCTAGGGCTGCTTGTGTGCTGCACATGTTGAAGCAGTGTCCAGGCCAGCCAGTGCAAGAGTGTAATGATTACTGACAGTCCAACTGTAGCTGAATACAATTTGTGAGCACATGCTTGAATTTTGTACTGTTCATATTTTCTTCAATATCCTCTGAAAAAGGGCTACAGGAAAACCCCAGTTATCCAACTTGATTGGGACCGACTAATAATTGGATACCCAAAAATGTTGGATAATTGGGGGTATGGTGTGTGTGGGGCCTGCAGAATGGGAGGCTGGAAGGGGGGGCTGCCTGGGCCCCTTCTGAAAGGTCAGCTCCCTTGGGCAGGCTGTGGGATGCTGCTGTGGTGAAGTTGACTCCCCCGACGGGCAGCCCCCACTGGTCCTGGGGTGCTGAGCCCAGACCAGCCCCAGGGCCAGAGCTCCAAATGGTGCTGAAGCTGGAGCCCCAGCTGGTGCCAGGCAGGCAGCTCCTGCCAGCCCGGATCATGGAATCCCAGTGGGCTAAGAAGGGTGCCAGCTGTCTGCGCCATCACCCCAAGCAGCTCATTGTGTGGGGAGCCCCAGCTAGCCTGGGCAGGCAGCCGCCACTGTGGGGCTGCCATCTGGCCATGGCTGGGGTGGGGGAGATTATCCAGCCCCCCAGTAATCCAGCATTCCATTTCATCCCATGTTAGATAAAATGGAGTGTTGGATAGCCAGTGGTCAGGTAACTAGGGTTTTACCATATGTATGTTTCCATTTGTGGTATCCAGTTGATCCTATATTATCCATCGTCTTGGAAGGGTTACATTTTTATCCATCAATGACAATTTCACTGAGCACACACCAACAGAGGATGAGTATTTCCATCCATTTTCTATGCCCTGCAATTTCTCATGACTATTAAGGCGTACTAAAGAGCAGAAAAAAAGTGCTTAAAAAGCCAAACATAGTTTAGAATTTCAACAGATAATAACAGAGTTCTGCCAAGCCTAATTATCCATTACATTCAAACCTCAGGGACAAGTTTTGCTCTTGTTGATATCGTTTAACCCCCATCTGGGCTCACTAAGGACCAGACTTCATTAAACTCACTCATGTTGAGTAAGATACAACTCCCCAAATTATCCTGCTAAATAACAAAGTGCTACCTAATCAGGTATAAGTGAGCTACAAAATAGCCTTCATTTTAAATAGTGTGTGTGTATAGAAATATCTGTCAGAAGCCAAGAAAGGACAAGGCCAAATACTTAAACTCCCACTGAAATCAACTAAAGCCCATAAAAAGCTCTCTGGATTGGGTTTGCTTTGAAAACCAAAATAAGGCAAAAAGAGTATCACTGCAGAGAAAGTCTTTGCTTTGTCTATTTGCTAGCTTGATTTTAAGATTAAGAGGGATTTGGCCATCTTGACATGTTGTTACCATGTGCGCTGAAACTAGAGTCACTGAGAGTGTGGCAACACCCAGTAATTTGAAGTGGTTTCCATCCCATACAAAGTTTATAGTTAGGTTCAGTGGTTCTCAGCATCCTCACTATATGACTTATTCCAGTGTCACTGGAGAATAAATCAGTGGGGTCACACACAACAACTCCACGACTGATATATATATGTTACATTTTGGTCATCGGTCTTACCGAACATCTTACATTGGTTTGAAAGTCATCTTTCTTTGCAAGCATTTTGGCTTATGGGCACTCAGTGGGGATGTAAATCAACAAAGAATGCGGATCATAACATACAATCTGTCGTGCATGACTACAGCTAAACTTTGGCCACATGGGGCCAGATTGTCAAGACAGCTCAGCACCGAGTAATTCTCTGATTGAAAATGCAGCCAGAATTATAGGCACAAGACCACTCTGGACAGAAGGTAGAATTTTTGGAAGTGCTCAGCATTGGTTTAACTCTGTTCCCATTGAAAACATTAGTAAAACATTGATTTCAATGAGATGAACATTTCTGAAAGTCCCTCGCATAGTGACCACAGGGTACTGCACCCAGAAATATTTTGTGGCTAGGAAGTAGTTGGCAAAGTGGTCATAATATTCCCAGCATGTTTAAACCTTGTTCTTTTGTCAATTGAAAAATGCTGTTTGAAGTAGAGAAATGACCTCTGAAACAGAAATACTTCCTTGTAAAGGCTGTGAAAGTCAAGAGTTCACCCAGGGGCATCCACAGTATAAGGGACTACCTTTTGGAATTCCTGTAAGGATGAAGTGAGATTAAATGATGAACATGTCGTATGTGCAAACACAGAGCCTGAACCAAAACCTATAACCTGTTGGGAAGAACTTTCACAAACATAAAGACTTGACCCGAAGTCTGTTGAATGCAAGACATCTTCAGGCTTTTAAATCTGTGGATGGGTATAACACTACTCAAGGGCTGTGTCTACACTGGAGAGTGCAGCCAACAGAAGGGGCCTTCTGTCGACAGAACTCAGGAAACACCCACACTCGTAAAACCTTCTGTTGACAGAGTCTCAGCAGAACACTGCTTTTTCCTCGACAGAGTTATCCCTCAAAAATTTGAGGCATAACTCTCTGTCAACAGAATACTAATGACACAAGTGCAGTGTATACACTTCTGTCGACAGAGAGGGCTTCTGGTTGCCAGGCAGCCCTGTTTGCAGAGCTGCCACCATGCTTTCTGTCACCAGAGGGAGTGCAGCCTGGCAGTTCTCTGTCGACAGAGCAAGTTGCATGTGGCAGCAATCTCGACAGCGGTTCCGTCGAGATTTCTCTGCTGACAGCAACTACTGTTGACAGATGCTTCCAGTGTAAACATAGCCAAGAGGTTTTAGAGATTTCTGAATGAGAGCTCAGTTGTTTAACTTATTGCCTTATTGCAAAGGAATACACTCTCAAAATAAAGGACATCTCTGAGTCAGCTCTGATCATTCAGGGTACAGCTACTCAGAAAATTCTCATGGGAGCAAATCTTGGAGTCAGGGTCAATTGACATGGGCTCAGGCTGCAGGACTAAAGGTAGCAATATAGATAGATGGACGGGCTGGAACCGGGGCTCCAAGACCTCCCCCTCTCCATAGTCCAGCCATTTCCTCCCATATCTCAGTCCCATGTCAGACCTATTGCCTTCCTCTCTGAGCCCACCACATCATTGGTTTTTATGCCCAGCCTTTTTGGTCAGTCAGTTCCAGCCTCCTCCGGCCCCCCAGCTCCTTGTCCAAGCTCATATTCCTTTTCTACCCACAGCCAACTGTCTCTGATTCATCTGCTCTCCTTTCCTGTCCAGCAACTCTCTGTTCCTCCATCCCTGCCCAACCAGCCTAGGCCTCCCGTCTCCTCTGCCAACTAATTTCAGTCTCCTCTTCCAACTCCCAGGTACAGCTTCATTGCTCTCAACCCCCCATTCCCAGATTCTTCCCCTCATCCCACAGTTTGATTTCTGTTCCCTGTGCTTTCACATCAGGTGGATTCCTCCACCAGACTGCCTGGACAATGCCTCGTCACTGAGAGCACAGGAGATAAAGTCTTTGTGCTTGGAGCAGCAATTACAAGAAAAGTCCTTCTGGGCTCCCATAGCCTCAGGCTGGAGCATGTTCCTGTAAGGCACGGCACATGAGTCATCTGATCAGCCGTACAAGAGAGGCTTGAGTGTACCCCGTGAAGATGGAATAGTGACTTTTTTGCTGCTCATAATTGAAGTCTTTACTGAGCATATGCAAACTGATGTTCCAGAGGCTTGTAAGTTGGTGTGACTCAACTGTTACAGCCACAATGTCTCAAAACAAAATTCTTCTTGAGGCAGACACTGAATGTGGAAGAGGAATGGTTAAAGTTAAAGTCACCAAGCCATAAACAACTGAAAACATCCTAAGTAACTGGTGCTGCCCCCTGCCTGTCTATAATAAAGGTAGCCCCACAATATTATCCTAATATGCACATCATATTTCTCTTTGGTCACCAACTAACCACAGTGTCAAAACCTGACCTTCGTCTTGACCTGTTCTGGATTTCTCATGGGCTCCTGTGTAGAATGAACAGAGCCAGATTAAATCAACAAGAGGCATGCTTGTCCCCACCCTCCTGTTGAGGCCATAGCACATGCCAGGCCTGTCTTCCCCACAGTCTAGTTCTGCCCATACTTTGAATGATGGATGAGGGCGGGGCAATTATACACATCACTCGACTGGGAGAATCCACTTTGGGCTGCCTGGGCCTCATCTAACCACCATTCCCTGTTTTCAGGAGGGCTAAGGTATGTCCCAGAAGAAGGAGGACTCTACTCTCTCCCACTTCCTGAGGTGACCCTTCCAGTGCCAGTCTAGCAGGACTATGAGGGAGGGTCATAGAGAAGGCCTTATTACCACTATCCTCTCGCAGGACACACATATACATATTTTTCCCCTCTGTGATGATGTAAGCAGCCCACCACCCTAAGCTGCAGGTTTCAGAGATACCAAATTGGTAAGGCAAGACAGCTGACATCTGCTGGTGGCACCATATTGGTACTGTTATGGTAGCACTGTCTGTGGACTGCCTGACTCAGTTATATTCTGGCCATATTTTCAAGGACCTCTTTGCAGCTAAGAGGACTAGTAGCAGTTTGTTTTTTAATGAACATAGGAAAGCTGAGATTCTGAAGTTATCCCAGGACTCCAAGACCCACAGCCCCAGGCACCTGCCCATTCTTATTCTAGCCCTGGTAACAGACCTGTGGATTTAACTGGCAGGAAAATCCAAGCCAGAAAGTATGGATTTCTCATAAGCACATGGAAGATTGGCAGAACAACTATATACAGGCAAGCGGGGGCTAAATTTGCCCTGGCTAGATCTTTTATGCAGAAATCATATTATGTCTGTGGTTTATTGGCCTTACTTTAAAGACAGAGTGTCCTTGAGAGTAATTTCTCCCAGGCTGACATTCTTTAATTTTGAATTCAGTAGATGTATATCTACAATGCAGAAATACATGTCAAAGTAATCATTATTAAATAAAGAACAGCTAAATCACCTAGCTTTCCCCACCACTCACAGTTTTACTACTGAGCTACCTTTTGGCCAAGAGTGAGACATGAGCCCCGTTGTACTTCTGCTCAGCTCAAAAGCAGAACTTTCTTTGCTTCCAGTGGGAAGGGGTTGAGGCAAAGAGACACCAGGTCTGTAAGAAGTTGAAGAAAACAAAACAAAACATTGAATTGTTCGTCAAAACGGGAGCATGCGAAGTTCAGTCTGGATACACATTTATACAGCTGAGGATGACAAGGCTGAAACACCAGAGCAGAAGGAGGTGCCTCCTCCTACAGAATCTGCCCCCTGAAGAAAACATCTGCCTGCCTGTTTAGCTAAAGAATGTGAACTGCTACAATCTGAACTTCAGACAAAGAAATGAGTCGTTCTTTAATGCACAAGGCCGGGGGTGGGGAGAAGCAGCGCAAGAGAGAGAGCAGACGGGATGGTCAGAGAAAAGAATAGAAAGTTATTTACCATACTATTTTCTGCATGTAACCGTAAATGGACAACTAAAGGAGATAGTGATTAGAGGAGCTCCAGCCCATCGAGACTATATTTACACTGCAGGTGCTATTTCCGGATACAAAGGTATCCCAAAATAGCAATGACATGGTTTTTTGCAGCACCTAAAATAGAGCTATTTTGGTAGCGCTATTCTGGTTCCTTTACTCCTTATCAACCCAGAACAATGGAACATTAGAAAGAGCCCCTTATTCCAAAATTCGGTGACATTGGGACAGCACCAAGTTCGGAATAAGGTGTTTTGAAATAATTTACGCAATTTGCATAGCACAAATTGCATAAATTATTTCAAAAAACATTGCAAAGTAAACATAGTCTGAGGGATGACACTAGGGCCAAATTTAACTGTGGTAGAAGGAGGTGAAACCCCACAAAAGTCAGCACAGTTGCACCGATGTAATCAGGACTGAGCTTGGCTTGGAGACCACCAACATCTAGGACCTAATTCTGCCAGTGACAAGGCACTTTCTGGGAGAAATAGGATTTTCAAGGAAGTTGAGGTTGTAAGGTCCCTTAAATCTAATTTGTAGTGTCTACGTCAGCAGGTGGTATACGTATGCCTACTGTGCAGAGAAAAAAAAAAGAAAATGAATGTAAAATTCAAGTTGTGTTCCTATAAATAGTTTATGTGCCCTCTAGTGGCCCTTACTATCTTCAATTTCCATTTGCAGGTAGGTTTGAGCTAGCATGATCTTTGAGAAATACATACCACTAATTAATGATGCAGATATAGCCTCTATTCTCAAGAAAGGTTACTGGGCTGCTTGATTAATGGTAACCTTGAAGTCACCAGGGAACCACATTCCTTTTCTTTTACTGTATTATAAAGATGCCTTGGATGTAATTCCAGTGTCCTAAAAGTGTTGATGTTCTGCCAGTGTCTTTGATGGCATCACAAGAGACTAGTTACATTTTGCAAATGTTAGGACATGGTCCATCTTCAAGCACAGTTTAATTTTCACATATTTAAAGATTACAAGACCATCCTGAAAGACTTCAGCTGCCTCTCCTCAAAATTTCGGCTAGATTTTGTTGTGGGCTAGAGTTTGTAATAATAATAATAATAATAATAATAATAATAATAATAATAAGTAAAAAACCCTTTTGACCACTTGCTGGCATTTTACACTCTGGCACTGCAGATGTGTTATTCGGTAGAAAATTCATGACTTTCTCCCTTCAGAGGTTAGCGAATGCTATTTTCAGCTCTGGTCCTGTCAATGTAAGACCCAAAGAAGCCAGGGCTTCTCCTGTGTGTTCACTAACATTGATGTTTTCTGCGATTTCAACCCTAAATAGTGGCTACTATTCTACTATTAAGCCCAAACAGCAGACCCTCTGTCATGCTCCACTTGAAAGTAGGCCTGCACTGCACCTGGGAGTGGCTTCTCAGTGCAGATAGAGGGATGCCCTGGCTCTGCTCCAGTTAGCATGCTAACAATAATAGAATAGCGGGGTTAGCATGAGCAGTGGCTTGGGCTTGCTGCCCAAAGAGATACTTGCGATTTGGGTTTGTACTACGGTACTACCTGCGCTTCCTCCAACTGCGCCGGTATTTTCAGCGGGCTAGCTTGTGCAGAGAAAGTAAAGCTTTCAGTGTGAGTGCTTCAGCTGCTCTACTCAGAGATGTTCCAGCTCACACCCTATTTGGCATTTGGTACCTAGAAGAATATACAAGCTCTTAGCTTCTAAGTTTGTGGCCTGGTAGCTATGAAGTTTAGTCTAAGCTAGTTTGAAGGACTACTAGCACCTTATTCTGCAATTCTTAGTCAACATAGTTTCTCGCTGAGGAGGATGGGGAGTTTTGCCCAAGTCCAGGGCCTCAGTATGAGGCCTGTTGTTGGAATCTCCATTTAAAAACGGAGTCTTCCCCCTTCTCATGTTATGCTCTTGAATAACTGATGAAAAGCAAGTTTTGTACCCAAAATATCACACCATTACAGAAACAACTGTAAGCAGTGAGTCAACAGTTTCAAGAATGGCCTCCATATATGCCTCATTTTCTGAGCACATGGCTTAGGATGAAATCCTGACTTTATTGAAGACAATGAAAAACCTATCACTGATTTTAATAGACACATGATTTCACCATGGGTGGCAGTGATGACACTGCATATATCTGAGTGTATGTGTGTCTGATTTTCAGAGATCCTGAATACTTCTGGCTCTTAAAGAACTTTAATTGGAGTTTCAAGTGTTCAGCACCATTGAAAACATAATCACATCACAGAAGTCAGGGAGGGAATGTGCGGGCCTTGTGAGCTGCATTTTAACATTGCTCAAGAGCACAAGCTGCTCTAAAATAAATACAACTGGTTACTCTTGTGCCTTAAATTTTGAATTATATGTGCTACAAACCAGTTAGAGAAAAAGCCACACTTATTTCAGAGTAAAACATGGTCCGCTCAACTAACCACCCACAAAAGTGGAGCAGGAGTAATTATTCAGCATACATTTCTCCCCATAATGCAGTTTCATCCAAATTACCAGTCATAGGCTGCATCTATACTATGAGATAAAACCTATTTTATTACAATCTATTTCATAATGCTGCATTTTATCCATTCGATTTAGAGCATCTTCACCTTCACACGTGCTCCCCACAAAATCAACTTACTGCTGCCACATACAAGTAGCTTAATTCGAGTTTTATTTTTAGATTTCACCAACCCTCTAGCAAATGTGAACTCCTGAAGCATTATAGCAGTCTTACCACGGAGTACCACACGGTCCCCCTGAGCATGCCCATTTATCTTGCCACTGAGGCAATCTGGACTTAGTGGTGGTGGTTGCCATGCATCAAAGATCACAAAAGATTCAGGTTGCTGCCAGTCCCAAGGGACCAGCCACTTACCGCAGGTCAGTTTGTACCTAAGATTTTGCATCAAAGACAGCACGCCTCGTAGTCAATCCATTAGTTAACTAAGGATTTATTAGTTAGGAAAGAGAATTATTTACAAATTAAATCAGGGAAATGTATATGTACAAATAAATTACAGTCTATGGTTTTAAAAAGGTATCAGTTGTTATAATCTGCCATCACCAAATGTCTTTTAGTTCTAACCCAAGATATCTGTTTCTGTTTCTTCACTCCAGCCCTGAAAGACTCCAAACAGCAGAGAGATGAAAAAATTTGAGACAGCTATTTTAATTTTCCTTCTTCCAGCAATCAAGCTGATAGGATAAGTCCTCTTGCAAATGGTCCATGAAGAGGCAATTAGCAAAGGCTTTGTATCTGAGTCTTTGTGATGTTTTAATAGTCCTTCTGGATGGGGAAGATATAACTTTCATAAGAATTTAGCATTTAGCAATACATAAGATATTTATTGGTTGGTTAGTTACAAAGTTCAAAACAAACATTTTACAGCTATAAAGTAAACACTCAATTATTAACCTTGCAATGGGACAAAGGCATTATAAGTAGAATCAATACGTGCAGCAACTTAAAAGAATTTAGTAAAGTCTAAACACATTTTCATAAGTCCAAAACCCATCTTAACCATACGAATACACAGGAGAGCTGGACTGGTTTCCAGCAAAGAATTTGTCAATGCTTGGCTGAGGCTGAAAGCCTTGACGAGAGCTGGCACCTGCTTTGCTTGTATCACAAAGGCCTGTCTTGAAAGTTTAACCCCAGCTGTGTATCTGCTTTAATGAGGACCTAGCTACAGTTGGAAAATTTTCAGCACTGGAAATACCAGTGCTACAATTCCCCAATTGTAAATCAGGGCATGCACCAGTGCACCTTAATCCATACTTGTAATTATACCAGTGTAAGTTTCTACAGACAGGGCTTAAGACGCTAACATCTATTGGGTGTTAAGAAAGAGTATTATTAAAAGCCATTTTTAGCAAGATGTATTTCCTCTCTTCCAATATGGTATTTATTCTGAATGTGATAATGTAAGCTGTAAAATTCACAAGTTTAGGCATAAATAGAGATAGAGATATATAAGCAAAGTGAGCATTGTATTGGGTCCACTTTCTGACCGGCAAAAACTGAGGGACTTGAAAACAATAGAGACTGTAAAAAGTCTTCTTTCTTCTCCTTCTTATGCGTCTTTTTGAATCTTTCTTTTTTGAGGATGGTGTCTTAGAACTAAGTTAGTGATGTATTTACAATGCAAACTAAAACAATACTGCTACAACTACCAGGCAACAAGGGAAACCTGTCTCTCCCAACACGTGTGAAGGTCAAGCAGACGATATGGCTAGTTGGACAGACGCCATAGTCAGCAACAGGTTAAACTAAAAAAAGGAAGCAAAGAAACAGGTTGCTGCATGTTCTCCTGCATGCAATTAATATTAAACATTTATCATTAACTTCATACACTGAATATATACACTAGAGATTGCCGCCTTAAGTAAAGGATGTTAACAAGATTCATTTGAATCAGGACAAGCAGTGTAAACAGGATGCCATATAAAGTGTGATATAGTATACAGAGGGCAAAGTATGTTTGAAGGTTAGCTTATTAATAAAACATGGCTGGCCTTGATTTAGTTTATAAGAAACTTAAGACATTTATCAACATCTGTCTGAACCCATTTCTAGTCTCTTTGGACTCTGTTGTGGATAAGCTGATTAATAAAAGATGATGCCTTAGGAAGGAAGCTTAGATCTTTGTAAGCAATGACAAAAGAAAATGCAGTGCTTAATCTACATATGAAAGGAAATCGTGAAAGTAAACTAGTTTACCACTGCATCCCTGCCTGCCAGTTTCCTATAATATTTCATATGACTTAGTTTTTGCTAAAGTCTGGAAAAATAAGAAAGAATTCCAAAAATTAAGTGTGGAATTAATTTACAAGAAAGATCATGGTATTCTTTTTTGAGACTCTGAAACCTAATCCAGCTCCCTTGTGGCTTCCTCCCCTTAGTGTTTTTAACTTTGCAGCTTTCCATGTTTGTTTTTCATTTGTCTCCTTGATCCTTTAGTCTTTCCTTTCCCTTAGGCTAGAATAAAGATCTGGTATTAAACAAGTGCCACAATTTGCCATTGATAGTCATTGCCTAATAAAATATTGCCCCAGAAGCCAATTAGAGAAAGATGTTTCTTGTAATAGCCAGTAATTTGTTTAATTTTAATGTGCTCTTGCCCGATAATAAGTTTAAGAGATGCACATGTGTACTTAGAACTCCAATAGAGTGCAGTTCAGGTACAACTTGTGTGGAACATTCACCTCCAATGTATTTGGCTGATAGCATGTGTGTAGCCCAAGAGGTTAACTTTGCACCCATAGCAAAGGTAAAGTCACACCTCACAGATATATGAAGATTTAAGCCAAAGATAGGACCAGGCTGCGGTGCTAAGTTTGGCCTGGATTCAATTTTCCTCCAAAGTGTGGGGCAGTGAGATGAGGTGTTCAGTTCTGAGCTCAATTCCAGTTGTCTTATTCCTCAACAAAGATCTCAGATGCTGAATGCATTTCTGCAGTACAGAAGAATCAGTTTTACAAACCAGTGTCTCTGGACACTTGTAAGGAGTTGTCATCACTGGAGGTCATTTTGAGCACATTTTAAAGCTATCTTACCCTAAAGTGGCTTTTAAAGAGATTAACCAGACCACATGGGCCAGTTCTTCTGCTGGAGTAAATTGCCATGGCTCTATATAAGTCAGCAGAGCTATGCCAATTAATACCAGCTGAGGATCTGGCCTGTTGTATTGAAAGACCAAGTCTGAGACCACCTACTTTCTAATACAGCTCATAAAACTGCTTTAAAGACAGTTTAGACCCATCTGTTCTAGCAGCCTATGCTGCATAAACACCTTTCTCATGTAAAATTGGGTTCTGTTATGCACATATGTGGCAAGTCTCAGAGAGGCAGCCATGATAGTCTGTATCTGCAAAAACAATGAGGAGTCTGGTGGCACCTAAAGACTAACATACTATTTAGGGCATAAGCTTTCATGGGTAAAACTCTGTCAGGTGCCACAGAATTCCTCGTCGTTTTTACATATATGTGGGCTATACTATCTGATGCCACCAAACCTCAATACTACATTCCCCACTGTGTGCTGGACTTGCAGGACACCTGCAAACTTACCTTTCTGAAGCTTAAACAGCCTTAGGATATTTTTATAACGAACAAAAGAAACTTTACTGATGTGAGTCCTTCCACCAAGATAAATGGGACTGGCCATAAATACAAGTGTTTCAGGAAGGGTGTATAATTTACAACCAAAATTCCCTGTTCACATCTCAGGTTGAAGGTAGATTTTTGAAAAATACAGAGAGCCAAAATGTTAAAAAAAGTTCAGTCACTTTTGAAACGCAGGAAGCCATATGATAAGACAAGCTTCCTAAAGACTACGCTTGTAGCTATATGGGCCTTAGCATGCAAATACTTTGTTAAAGCTTTACATTAATCTCAAAATAGATTTCTGCATGCACTGCAGAAACACTGAACTTATACTACTGGCTCTGATTCTGCATTCTTGCTAGCTAAGATTATTCATTGGTTCCCGGATGTCAGGGCTGATGGTGGTGGCCAGATGGCGTTGGAATGATCTGTTACCTCACTCGGAATGGCACTGTGGTTGTGTGTTTCCCCAACAGTGATTAATAGGCATGGACATGCGTTATGCACATGTTGATGGGTTTAAACACGCTATGAATTGTCATGTTGGTTAGCAATCACATATCCAGCAAGGAAAAATAGAGCCCTTAGCATCTGTCCAGCCTCAGGGATGTGGGCATTAGGGCTGGATCATGAGCCGCTCCCCGCGTGGAGCCATGGAGAGATAAGCAAGATGTTTCCTCTCCCATAAGTGAAGCTGCTTAAGAGCCACTCACAATAGCCGTCAGTCACTGTGTTAAGGGGAACACAGAGACATTTCGTTCCACCTCTGCAATGTGTCTAATAATAGGAGGTAGGGCATGGGATTACTTCCTTAAGTCTGTAGAGCAGGGTTTCATGCTAGGGGAAGTATATCATTGTTCTCACCTGCAAGGAGCAACCTCAGTAGCAACTGTGCCCCCGAGGCACAATGTCTCCAGTACTCTTTCTGAGTCAGTGCAGCTCCATAGCCCTAACTAAGGGGCAGAGTAGCTACAATCTAGTTGCTTAGTGTTTGTGAGCAGCCAAGTCAGTGGTAGAGACAGTCAGGGGCCCAGGACTAAAGCAAAGGATCAGAGCTGGAAGCCAGGAATTAGAGCTCAGAGTACACATTAGGGCTGGAAGCAAGGCAAAGGAGCAGGGTCTGTTGCCACGGTCAACTGGGGATCCACACAGTTGCACAGACAACTTCCTGGTGTTCCCTGTAGGTTGAAGGAGTGCACCTGTACCAGCGATGGGCCCCAGAGTCACTGGCAGTCAGACCCTTTTCGGGGCAGCATGTTCTGAGGTGCTTATATATGAGTGACAGTAAGAATCAGTGCAACGTTACAACTATGTCAAATGGTTAAGGGTATGCAACATTTTCCATATGAGGAGAGACAAACTTGGACTGTTCAGCTTGGAAAAGACGTAATGAAGTATGGATATATATAAATACACACACACATAGAGAGATCTATAAAATCATAACTGGTGTGAAGAATGTATATAAGGAACTGTTATTTACTGCTCCTCATAACACAAGAGCCAGGGGGTCACCAGATGAAATTAATAAGCAGCAGATTTAAAACAACAAAAGAAGGTATTTCTCCATGCAACACACAGTTAACCTGTGGAACTCCTTGCCAGAGGATGTTGTGAAGGCCAAGACTATAACATGGAGTTTAGGCCCATCAATGGCTATTAGCCAGGATGGGTAGGTATGGTGTCCCTAGTCTCTGTTTGCCAGAAGCTGGGAGTGGGTGACAGAGAACGGAACACTGGATGATTACCTCTTCTGTTCATTCCCTCTCAAACACCTTGGGTCAGAAGCCAGAATACTGGGCTAGACGAAACACTGGTCTGACCTAGTATGGCTGTTAGCATGTTCTTATGCCAAAATGGACGTACCTGAAATGTTTACGAATGGAACGGATCTAACAGGCTCAAAGAACGGTTATCAATATTAGCGTGATTTTAATGGACAGGTCACATTCCAAGCCGAACTAGGGAATGGCATGATGAATGGAGAGGAAATCAGCTGCCAAATCAATGCTATTCTCTGGGGCTTAAAAGGAGTATTACCCTTTCCACTCTATAGCTCTTTACCTGGTTTTGGCATACTGACTCCACTTAGTTACAAATTCCATATTCCACCCCCAGAGGCTGCTCCCCAAATCTCTTTTTGCACTTCCCTGATATGGCCTAGTATGTGGCTGAGGGTTGGGGGTGGGGTAGGTAGGGAACAGGGGAAGAGACTTCCTTTGTATTTGACAAGTAGTGCAGTGACCCTGGCCAGGCTCATCTTAAGAGCATGCTGCCAGCCATCTGCACAATAGGGAGAAACTCACCTTAAAGTTTAAGGATCATTTTCCTCCTTTGATGAAGTATTGCATAACAAATAGTGCTAAATAAACAATCTCTGGAGACGATACTGCTACAGAGCAAGATAGTCTCACTACAAGTAAAACTGAGGAACATACTGTACGAAAAAAGTGTTTCTCTTGTGGAGATAGGAGATCTGGGGTAATAATCCAGAAACATTATATGCAAGCGTTGTAAGAGCACATGGGTTCTTTATTTTCTTGTCGGCTAATAATAGTTTAGTTCCTGCGATTTGGTAGGAACCTAAAATTCCATGAACCTTTTTTGAATCTGGGCCTGGGCCCCTCTCAAAGAGGAAAGTAAAGTGGGAATTTATCCTTGGTGGGAGGAAGTTACCCACTGACCACTGCAGTGAAGTTCTTCCTTGTGTCCCCCGATGCAGAATGGGAACAGGGATGGTGGGGAGAATCAGCTTCCTACCGAGGAAGTGTCAGAAGGCAGTTCTGTGTTTGGGAGGAATAACAGTAACTGATGGGGAACAGAGTTACATCGGTCTTCATAGGGTCTGGATCAGCACCTGAACTGCAGAGTGTTTGCTCAAACCAACTCTAAAGTTTTAAGTTTGCCTGCTGGTGCTGTTTATGTTGTCTGAGTCTTAAAATGAAGTGATTGCACAGTAAACAAGTTTCATCTTGGGGCACTGTTCTGCCTTTTCAACTGTAGGTTTGGTAATATTGTGGGAGTAGGACTGAATATAGTCCACCAACTATTTTGAGTCCCTTGGGACCATTCCTACATCTTGAAGTGTTCAAAAGATACTGAATTGGAAGAAATTGGTTTCATTAGTGTTTTATCGGCTTAGTATTCCACATAAAACAAAATATTAAATAGACATATATACAAATGCCTGTAACACTGCACCAGATACCACCCTTCAGGTTGATGTTTGGCCATTTATTATCTTCCACACCCATCCTAGACGTCTAGCCGGTTTGCAAGCAACAATTTTAGTTCTCCTCCTTCTTCTTCCCCTCAACAAGAGTCAAGCACTTACAAGTACAAACCCCACCAAGACAACCAGGAAAAACAAACAAACAAACAAACAAACAAACAAACAAGGCACTAAAGCAAATCACTAGTTAAGGCAATCTTGAGTCATATGACCCAAGACAGAGTCCACAATTTTCAACAAACTTCAATACACATATTAAATACAGTAAATTGTAAAGCCTTTCAAAGATGTTTTCACCATCATTTGTAATATTCTCACAGAAGCTTAACTAGGTGGCACTAAGACCACTGAGAGATAGTGAAGCCTGTTCTACAGCCTTAGCTAAAAGGCAGTTGGCTTTTAGCTCATGTGTTAGAGACACATGGTTTTAGTCCCTCAGGTCCGAGGCTCAATCCCACCTATTGACAACCCAGGTCTGTTAGCTTTATAGAAGTATGATGCCTGTATGTCTTTCCATTACTATGCCAGGCAGCTAGGATCAGATGAGGATATCCTGGCTGTTCAAAAGGTAAAGATACAAAAAATTATTTTCCACAAAGACATTGACATTTTTTATCAGTCTCTGAAATGAGATCAAAACTCTGCCCACACCAGTCTGAGGAAAACAAAAAGCAGTCAAGTAGCACTTTAAAGACTAGCAAAATGGTTTATTAGGTGAGCTTTCGTGGGACAGACCCATTTCTTCAGACCATAGCCAGACCAGAACAGACTCAATATTTAAGGCACAGAGAACCAAATGTCCTCCTTGCTTACTGTTTTTGGTTCTCTGTGCCTTAAATATTGAGTCTGTTCTGACCTGGCTGTGGTCTGAAGAAGTGGGTCTGTCCCACGAAAGCTCACCTAATAAACCATTTTGCTAGTCTTTAAAGTGCTACTTGACTGCTTTTTGTTTTGATAGTGTATAGACTAGCATGGCTTCCTCTCTGTTACTATTCAGTCTGAGGAGAATGCCCACAGTGGTAGTTCTACTCACCAGCTTATGCTTTTAAAAGTGACTAAATCATGTGACCTCATTTTCTCGGGGACCATTGCCTCTTTACCTGAGCAGCATTCATTTATGTTAAAGTTATAATAATGAGCTACCTCTCCTCTGCTCTTTGGACAGCGAAAGGGGGTGTGAATGAATACAAAAGATTAAACACATCAGGAAACAAAGGAATTCTAAAACTGGAGAAATCCATTGTTTAAAGGAGGTTATAAAGCTGTCCGTCAATAACACAGAAGTGTTCAATAAATTTATCTGTTCACAGACACATAGGATGTAGGACTGGAAGGGACCCATTGGATCATCAAATCCAGCTCCCCAATATTGCAGGCAATCCCATTATAACCCTATTCATAAATCCCTGTTCTGCTGGACCAAAATTGGTGAATTGATCAAGTTGATGAAATAACTTCTGGTCTAATGGTAAGTCAAGCTGATGTTAAACAGATTATACTTCTATTAGGTATCAGGTAAATTGCACCATATAATTTTAAAGGTGTTGGTGGAGGACCACTGAGATGATATTTTAATAAGACTTTGAAGATGGGAAATCCTGGAGTACTGAAGTGACTTTTGAACCAGTATTTAAAAAAAAAAATAAAAAAAGTAAATGGGATGACTCAAGTAATATTAACATCAATGAGGAGAAAAATACTGAAAAAGATGACAATGGGATTTTATAAATAGTACGAACTAATATAATTGATGCTAATCTGCATGGTTTCATGGAAAATAGGTTCAAATAGCAGTATTATGTTTGTTTGACAAAGTCTGGCAATGGCAACTGTTGACATAATCTTGACTTAGTGTCACAGGACATTCTTGTAAAAAATAACACCCTATAAAATCAGTGCAGCTCTAATGAGGTCACACACTGCTGGAGAATCTCCTGTTAGCTGGGTAGGGTATCACAGTATTTTTCTCCTCGGTAGTGTCCGCTGCAAGCTGCCAGACAATTTTCAGTGGCCTGGCCCTCCAAATAAGCCACAAAGTTCAAACAAATTCCTTACAAGCTATTGAAGAGTTTAACAAATAAGCAATCAATTTCCCCTCACTGAGATCTTCAACCCCAGCTCTGGGCCCTTTAAATTTCAGCCTTTGTTGGGACTCCCAAATAAGGCCCATTCCCTTCTTTGGGTTTATGCCACTTTACCAGAAGTCAATAAGAGAGCATGGATTCACCCATTACTTCAAGTTCCAGCTCAAATATGTGCCCCCCCCCCCAGCAGCCATCTACTGGTTACTCATTGTTATTTCCCTAGTCTTTTTTCCTATTAGGCCTCTCTTATCTCCAGCACTATCTTAGGGCCCGTAGCCTCAGGTTCTTCTCTATTGCCAGAGCAGAGTACCCTGCTTCACATTTCTGGTTGCAGCCAAGAACTGATCAGCTAAGTCCCCGCAGCTCCTTTTATCTGAACCTGCTGGACTCTGATTGGCTATGCCTGTGAGGCCTCTTCAGGAAGGCTTGGAGGCCTCATCTTCATGGTTCCCTGCAGTGGGGTGTAGTAGGACCATGGGCTTTCTGATAGGGAGTCACAGAGGTCAGGTATACTCCATCACAAGTTCATATTAAATGGATTAAAGCCTAACAGATTCCAAAATGTAATGTTAAAGGGTATTTACCAATGAAGGAGTCTTTTTAGTGGAATCATGTAAGAAGCGCTCCCAGCCGAGCAACTGAATATTTTTTTAAATCAGTGATTTGGAAAACTGTATCAACATGTTGGTGATAAAGTTTTCCGTCGACATGAGTAGCTCCGACAGCTGCCGTGGGCCCTGGGGCAAGATGGGAGAGGGGCCCAGCTCCACACTTCAGAAGGGGCAGGACCAAGGGCAGTCTGCCCTCTGCATAGCCTGGACCATGGCGCTGCTCCCCCTCACCCCACCATGCCCTTAAACTGCGGGCAGTCAGAGCAGCTCTGTCGCAGAATTTCAAAGGGACCCAGAGCTCTGGATTCCACTGCTGCCAAAGGAACAACAGCGGCCAGAGGTCCAGGACCTGCCCCTATGCCCCTCAAGTTCATGAAGTGAGCCAGAACACCTTGCTTAAGTCACCTGTCTTGACACTTATTTACCCCATGAAGTAGGTTCAGTCAAACATGGATTTTAACACTGGGAAATCAGGATCATAAATCTATGAATAAAAATATGCTCCTACTTTCAGAATGGGGGGGGTCTGTAACACAGAAAGTCATGACTCTGTAAAGGCCCCAGGGAATTATTGCGTATAACTAACCGAAAATAAATTTCCAGGGCAATTCTGTGGCAAAGAGAGCTAACGTGATCCTTGAATATATAAACATGAGACTAACCAATAGGAATAAGAAGATGTATACAGCATTAGAGAGACAACTTGATGCTGAAATAACAGGTCCATTGAAATCACTAGGACCAAAAGAGGATCATCTGCATAAAGCACATCTACTGCATGATTGCTCTATGATGGATCACTGCATGAAAATATTTTCCAAAAGCATTTCCCTAAAACAGAAAAAGGCCCATATGATTCCTCTGCTGGACCCTCCATCAATTCATGTTTTCTGGATTAGGTTGCAAGAGAAAGCAGCAGGGGGTTACAGCATTTTGTGGCAAATTTCATGTTGGATACCAGCCTTTGTGTTGTGATGTGCTGCCTACACTAATAAATCCTGACCTGTGTGGTTAGATTGGTTAGATGCTCACACAATCAGAACAACTGCCAGCAAATCCGAATGCTTCTTTCACAATGTCTACCGGACAAATATGGGTGAACACACATGGTTTAGATATAAAAAGTATGCTGCGTCAATGCTGTATGTGTGAAATGTTTCAATTATTCCTAAAATATTTTAACGTGTTCCAGATTTATCAGGCAAAATATTTAGGAAGCAATCGGAGTATATTCTGGTTTTCATTTTAGCATAGTATGTTATAGTAAACATATGTTCAAAATACATTGGACATACCACCAAATATTTATACGTGTAGATAGGTGGAAATCATGGGGTCATGACAGTAGCATCATTTTACCAGTTTATTTATAAGGGCCCAGATCCACAGCTGTATTTAAGCCCCATTTTCCAGTGAAAGCAACAGAAGATGGGAATTTAAATACCTTTGTGCACCTAGATGAGTTGCTAAAACAGAGGTGGGGAATCTCCGGTCCATGGGCCACATGCAACTTATCAGGGTTAGGCCCTGGTGAGCCACAAGATGGTTTGTTTATCAGAGTGACCATAGGCACCACTGCTTGCAACTCCGATTGGCTGCAGCTCCCTAGTCTTGACAAATGGGAGCTACAAAAATGAGCTCAAGTCAGGTCACCACTTCTTGCAGCTCCCATTTGCTAGGAATGGTGAACCATGGCCACTGGCAGATATGCAATGCTAAGGATAAGGATAGTAACAGAGAGGAAGCCGTGCTAGTCTAGATACTATCAAAACAAAAAAGCAGTCAAGTAGCACTTTAAAGACTAACAAAATAATTGAGTAGGTGAGCTTTCGTGGGACAGACCCACTTCTTCAGACCATAGCCATACCAGAACAGACTCAATATTTAAGGCACAGAGAACCAAAAATAGTAATCAAGGTGGACAAATCAGAGAAAAAATTATCAAGGTGAGCAAATCAGAGGGTAGAGGGGCAGAAGGTGGGGTGGGGAGAGTCAAGAATTAGATTAAGCCAAATGGCCACTCCATTAATGGGCCATTCTGTTAATGACTTAAAAGTTTGCTTCTTACTGAAGAGGAATTTTCACAACACTCTTGAAAGAGAGGTTTCTGAACTCTTTTATATTCAAATTTGACACATTAACACATGGTTTGAACAGGGATGTGAATTTTCTGGGTCATTATAGGGGCTCGTTTGCACACTGGGCTTAATCTAATTCTTCACTCCCCTCCACACCTTCTGCCCCTCCACTCTCTGATTTGCTCAACTTGACAATTTTTTTTCAGATTTGTCCACCTTGATTACTCTTTTTGGTTCTCTGTGCCTTAAATATTGAGTCTGTTCTGGTGTGGCTACGGTCTGAAGAAGTGGGTCTGTCCCAGAAAAGCTCATCACCTTATAAATTATTTTGTTAGTCTTTAAAGTGCTACTTGAGTGCTTTTTTGTTTTAAGGATAAGGATGTACACCACATGCCACCTGGTATGTTGTTGTGTGTAAGGAATTGCAACCATGGAGTTCTCAAGAGCTTGGAAAGGCTGCTGAGTCCATGTTCTTCAGGCATAAAGGTCACTGATGGGCTCAGACCTATGAGTTTGTTGCCTGAGCAAATGTCTAATGTCCTGATGCATTTCCTGATGCACCTCTTAGTCCTTTTCCCCATGAGGCAGCAACCTCTCCCCATTCAGGGCTGCTCTCTTTGCTCCTCATCCTATGAGTCCAGATTCAAATCATGTCACCACTCATGCTGAGATTCCTCCAAGACCTCTTTCCGTGCAGCTTATGAAGAATTCAGTTCAACTGCAGACTTCATTACTCAGCTATCTTTATTTGGCATACAGCAATGCTACACTGAGCTGATCAGACTCAAATGCAAATTAATGTATCAAGGGTATATTACATCTCCACAGTTACACCGAAACCTTTTCCCTTTATGTACATTATACATCTGATTACATTTTTTTTTATTACTAGTCAGGAATGACTCTCTAGCTACGTCTACACGTGAATGCTACATCGAAATAGCTATTTCGATGAATAACGTCTACACATCCTCCAGGGCTGGCAGCGTCGACATTGAACGTCGACGTTGGGCAGCACTACATCGAAGTAGGCACTGCAGGGGAGTGTCTACACACCAAAGCGGCCCACATCGAAATAAGGGTGCCAGGAACAGCTGCAGACAGGGTCACAGGGCGGACTCAACAGCAAGCCGCTCCCTTAAAGGGCGGCTCCCAGACACACCTGCACTGAACAGCACAAGATCCACAGAGCTGACAACTGGTTGCAGACCCTGTGCATGCAGCATGGATCCCCAGCTGCAGCAGCAGCAGCCAGAAGCCCTGGGCTAAGGGCTGCTGCACACGGTGACCATAGAGCCCCGCAGGGGCTGGAGAGAATGTCTTTCAACCCCTCAGCTGATGGCCGCCATGGCCGACCCCGCTATTTCGATGTTGCGGGACGTGGATCGGCTACACGTGCCCTACTTCGATGTTCAATTTCGAAGTAGGGTGCTATTCCCATCTCCTCATGAGGATAGCGACTTCGACGTCTCGCCGCCTTATGTCGATTTCAACTTCAAAATAGCGCTCCCCACGTGTAGATGTGGCGGGCGCTATTTCGAAGTTGGCGCGGCTACTTCGAAGTAGCCAGCACATGTAGACGCGGCTTCTGTGTGGCATGCTCCATCCGTGCATTTTCCACTCTCAGCATACACTTTTCGTCCTCTCTACTTTCTTGTCTATTATCTTGTTCTTATGAAATGGTTCCATGGATGTTGTCCCTCTTACCATAGCTGACTTGGTCATTCTGTCTTTTTAGCTTGCTGACCTGTGATATTTAGCCAAATGATATGTTCACCTGCCTAATTCTGTCTTCCAAGAAATGAGGCCTCCCTCCTTGCGTTAATTACTCAGGCCAGGCCAGGTCTTGCCTCAGCTACAATCTTTAATATGAAATGTCACTTTAGCTTCGGAGCATCTCCTTACAGTTCCACTCTCAGCTTAAACAATGGCGAGTGTGACCTAGCCTAGCAGGATGTAGTGCAGGGTGGTGCTTTGAAGATTTAATCCTGAACACTGCCCCCCAGCTATAGGTACTGAGAAAGTGCAGTGAATATTGGCACAATTTTCCCAAGCTGTAGTGATTTTGGCTATTCCACTACTGAGTGTGACAAAGACACAGAGAACCCAGCTGCCACCAACATCTTAACACCACCTGGGCCCATGTAAGCTACTTGTTTGCTATGATGGTACCAGCTGAACTCATAGTAGAGTGGCACAGGAAAGTTTCCTGTCATGGTGGAAGAAACAAGGCTGACAGCTCTAGAAATGTTCAAGAGAGGACTGCAGAGTAGCTCCAAGAAAGTTTCATCAAGCTCACTCATGAAGATAAACGAGGCATCCCTAGTCAGATAAACCAAGTATGTCATATTTCCACCCCCACCCACATGGCTGGCATAACAAACCAAAGAAATGAAAAGCACATGCCAATTCTGACTCTGTTTGTGCTACTTCTACTCAAGTATGGGACGTGGATCTGATATAGATTGTGCAATCGGACTGCCAAACTAATTTTTTGTAATATATTCCCTAGCATTCATTTTCTAACATGCTGCTAAAGTAAGCAATCAAAAATTAATGCTTTTGTTCTATAAAGTTACAAGTGGCATGGGTGCCCTTTTCATGAGGAAGAATGGCAGTGTTGAGATGGGGGAATGAAGATTTATGCAACAAAAAATGCGGGAAGAAAGTATTATTAGGAGAAATGCACACACACATTTATCTAAGCTCCCTTCTCCTTCCTCAGCGTGCTCATCTGTGTCTGTTTGATGGGACTGTCACAGCACAGATTCAAACAGCTGCTGACTCACAGACTCCTCCATGGAATCTCTTCATTGCTCCTTCTCATTGCCATTCATAGCACAATCTCTGCTTTGAGCTTCTTCAGTGACCACAGTTGCCTGCAGGGTGCTGGTGGGGGTCACTTCCAAGCTTGGCACGCATTTCCTTGTAAAAGTGGCAGGTCTACAGGGCAGCACCAAATTTCTTGCTGCTTTCCCTCACCTTTTGGTATTTCTGGCGAAGTTTCTTTTCTTTCTTGCAGCACAGGTGCTCATCCCTGCTGTGACCCCATTTTCATTCCCTTCTCATTCTGTACAAAGACATTGTTACATCTTTTCTTGCGCTGTGGCTGGGCTTGCACAGCCACTTCTCCTGACACACATAAGAGAGTCAAGACGTTTTTGGCAGGAGCCCGCCTAATAGCTCTTTGTTCATGGAGCTGCAGGTTCAGATGCAAACAACAAAGGTAAGAAGCTTGGTGTGCTCACCAAAGTATTCAATCAGAAAAAAGCGTTTAAAAACATGTAGAGTTCAGAATTGTGACTGGAGGAGCCAAGGGCCTTGTGGGACAACTGTCAGAATCAGCATAAACAACTCCAGCATCTGTTCTCACAGCACACAGACCTGAGTAGGTTGACCATGGCTATACAATGCTCAGGTAGGTGGTGTTACTTCTTCCCTCTAATGAGATGTCTACAGGAGACAAATATTGGTGTAGGTGTAACTACTTACAAGCAGACTTGAACCTAGCACCTCCAGAGCTTTGTGTATGAACCTTTACAGTTTGAACTAAAAGCTAGCCAGCTCTCAGCTAAGGCTGGAGAAAAGACTCATTTTTTCTTTGCCTAAGGGGTCTAGGTGCCCCTACAAAGAACAGTGTATCACACCCAGTACATGTGTAGGTTACATGGGCAAGTACATTAATGCAAGGGTGCCAATGTGGCCTTAGCTTTGCTGTTAGATCAGACCTTTATGTTCACTGTGTTGATGACCATCCAGGTTAATTCCAGATAATTTTACATAATCAAAGCAAAACCAAAACTCTTTTGTTACTGACAGACTGAATTTAGATTTTCTTCTTATACTCTACCCTTATATAAAAGTTTGTAATGATTGTTTAGGGGAAAAAACAATTGCACATTTAACTAGTCTACTGGCTTTAATATTAGATTACCCCCTGGGGTCAATTAAGCACTCTTGGAACTCTCATGATGTTAGCTGATGCTTTCAGCAGAAACCTATTGCCAACTTTATACTGTGCCGAGTCAGTTACAGCTAGTGGGAGCCATGTTTTCCATGGCTCTGATTCTTCCAGCCAGGGCAGCTTTGGTTTTTCCTGAAAGTTACTTTTCACAAAGGACCTGCAAAATTTTTTGTCAGATCTGGATTCTTTTTTCAGTCCTTTTTTGCCCATAAAAGAGGGAACTTGGCAATGGCTTACAAGTTATGTGCTACCAGTGCCAGGCTATTTCCATGACCTTTGCGTGTCAATACAGTATTTTACTTCACAATCTTATAGGTGGCTCAGGATGGAAACTAAAACTGTGATACTTTGCAGTGACATGTTACTTTAGTGGGAGGTCAGCAGAGCCCTTCTGCTCAGCCTTCTGCTGTCCCTCTAGCGTTCTGAGAGCTCTTTGCTTCAAGGCAGTTTGCTCAGAGCAGGAAATTACAGCCTACAGTAAAGAGTAGCACAGAGTCCCACTCCACACGTACAATGAAGGGTAACTTCTTCCTGAGTGATGTTTTACTGACACTGCATCTACTATACCACTGCACTCTTCTTGCCTTGGTAACCCTGCTGATAGCTTTGGAGATCATGCCAGAACCCGTTTACAATGTCAGTATGTAAATGCATCCTGCTGAAATAGCTGGTAGTCTGGGAGCCATGGCCCTCTGTCATCTTAGTGGGCTATTGCAGGAGTGACATTCATGGGGCCACAGTATTCAGGAGGCAGAGAGATTTCAGAGACAACATTCAAAGTTTTTATTTATGCTCAAAGAAGCTGTTGTTTTGTGTGTGATAGCTGCCTAGCATAGCATAGCTACCTATGGTATAAATTTCTCGCAATTACAAGGCTAAATTGGATCAGCTTCTTACCTGGAATATTGTAAAGCTTGTGTCTTCTCATAAACAAAATATTAATGTACAGATTAGCATCTGCCTCCCTTCACTTTCTGGAAGCTGATTAGTCACGATGCTCTGTGCACCGTTGTCCTGTGATTTGTGTATTGCCATTTGTATTCCTACGCCACAGTAATGGATTTGCTATTGTTTTTATCCTTCTCCATATGGTTTTTATTTCTGGCAGAAAGATGGGGTGGGAGGAGAGTGAAATCGAGGTAGGGTCAGCTCACTGTTAGGAGAACACCAAGATCACTGTGCTAACAGCAAGACGTTCCAAAGCTGTTCTCCAGTTTATGTGAGAGTTTCCCCTTTCGGGTAGGCTTTATGGCCATCTGAGTGCATCTGGTTTCATATTACTTCACTGGAGGTTGTATCTGTTGATATGGGAAATGCAACAACACACATTTGTAACTCTATACAATGGACATTACATCAACATACATACAATTAGGAAGATGCATATTCACCCCAGTGACGTCCAAGCCCAGCTTATTCCCGAGGCCTTATTAAAAGTTGCAGAGGACTGCAGGTCTCAGCAGATGGTAGAAAATCATTAATTGTATCTGCATATAAAGGAAAGAACTCTGCCATTTGTGAAACATGGTGGAAGGAGCTGATTTTGTTCATACCTCTGATCTCACACGGCGCATTTGGCAGTGATATTGTTAGGGAGCGAGAGCAGCAGAAATAAAACAAAATGTTTCATGTACCCACCAAACAAAGTGAGCTGTGGGCTGAACTTCAAATCCACATTGATAAGAAAGCGCCCTGGAGATACTGTTCTACCTGCACCTGATACTAGGACTAATCTCAGAACAAGGTTCCTCAGACAACACTCTCACCCACAAATGTCTCTGCACATGTATTATGTGAGGCCAAAATGTGATTTTACAACCCGCAGTACACTCAGAACTGGACTCAAGCTCAACCTTTTAAATGTAGTGTAAGCAGGGCTTATTGGGCTACTTTCACGTGGTAGGTTGGATCTGTGAAGTTCAGTGGTGGATGTCACAAGGCGGATGCACAAGGAAGGAAAATTATCCCACTGCAACTAGAATAATCCATTTAAAAATAGTCCAAGTAGAACTTTTTAGAAAATATGAAGGCAAAAGACCAAAATATGCCAGGAAGTCCATTATGGACTGTGCAATGGAAATCTACTTTACCAGGATGGTGCTTCCTTACTATGCTGACAGGCCATAAAGGAAATTCAAAGCTGAGTGTCCAAAGATTGTGTCTGTACTTGGCTAAGACAGTCTCATGTGACCAAAGAGGACCATTTTCAATAAGTTTCACAGAAAGGTAGGCTGCATTTTTTGAGCTTTCTGCAAATTCTGCCTCTTCCATATTCACCTATTCTTTTCTAGAACATTGTTTTATTTGTATTCAAAACAGAAGAGTTTCAGCAGTAGCCATGCCTCTCTGAGGCTTCCTGGTGCAAAGATTCCACCTTTTACTTTTCCCACAGTCCTGTTATCCAGTTTTATGTCTTCTCTGAAGGTTCAAGATCAACTGGCATCTGTGTTTGGGAATTTCTGAGGTAGCCACACGTTTTGTGACACTGGCAAGCTCTTATCACTGGAGATTAGGGGTAAATCCTCTCTGTTGTGTCCTGTTGATGAGCAGAGCATGTTACAGGGCTGTCTTTCTCTGAGGATATTGTTAGAAGCTATTAAATACAATTTCAGGAAGGGAAGTAGGAGTATTTACAAGTGATACAGTGAAACAAGACAGGCTTTTGTTTCACATACTGTGAAAGTACTAGCAATTCCCACCACAGGCAATGAAATTAATAATAGCCAAGGTCAAGTGTGTCTGAAGCATATTTAAATAAAGCTACAGATAAAATAATGCAGACCAGTTGTCACTTGACAACTTGATTTGCCGTTCATTTTGTGTAACTATTTTATAAAATATAGGGAAACAGTGTAATGGTGATTGAGGAAATACTCTACAGAGACAATCATGCTTCTCATGATTAAAATCAAAGCTGAGCCTCGAATGTGACTCAGAGTTAAACAAACTTTCACAAGCAAATTATTCTGCTTCTCTTATTTACAGGGCTGGAAGTCAGGAGTAACTCCATTAGGGTCAATGGACTAAGATTAGCTTTAAATAATGACAATAGTCTAGGATTAGACACTACATAAATAAACCCAGCAGGTAGATTGGTATAAAGAATCACTACAGTTTGAAGTACACAGGGCCATACCACGATGAGAGAAAGGGAGGTCCAGTTCTTAGGCTGCTAGCCTGGTACTTGGGAGTGTTGGATTGTGGTGGAGTCAGACTCATTCCTGGGCCCCAGGTCCTCTGCTTAGTCCACTGGCCCCACTGTATGCACCACATTACCCTTGTTGGGGCAGGGGGCAGTCTGGGGGGAAGCCGGTCCCCACCCACTCACTCCAGGTTCCAGCCCAGGGACCCTGGGTGGCCACTACCAGTGAGGGCTGACTCACTTCGCCCAGGCCCCTGCAGCTTCTCTCCCTGGGCCACTTCCCCCAGACGCTTCTCCCTGGTATCCTCTTCCTTGAGTGGTAGTTGTAGCAGCAAGTCCCCTCCTTAGTTTGGCTCAGCTGACCAGTTCCTCCAAGTCTCAGGTGAGGTTCCAGGCTCCTCCGGGTTGGGGCAGTACAGCCCCCTGGGTTGCTGAATCTCCTCTCCTCTTTCATGGCCCCAGGTGTTTCTCTCAGTCTTCTTCCTTCTCCTGACTCATCTCCCAAACTCTCTTTCACCACCCTCTCCTTGCCCTGCATGGAGAAGAGGTTATAAAGGTAGCCCTGAGTAGGATCAGCTGGTCCTAATGGATTTAGGGCAGCCTCCTCCTCAGCTGTTCCTACTTTGGTTGCCAGCTCTGTCTCAGCTCTCTTTTTACTCCTGCCTCCCCTCTCCTGGCCCCACCCTGCCACAGATTCAATAGCTAATTCTGCCCCATACTTCCTGTGTGACTTTGAATAAGTCACTCCAAGGCGCACATTCTCAAAAGGCATCTAACGCCCAATTTCAGTGGGAGTTGGACGCCAAAATACCTTTATCCAAACCCTAGTCTTTTTGTGCCTCCATTCCTCATGTGTAAAATGGGGAAATTAGCACACCTCTCCCTCACAAGTGTAATGAAGATAAATGTATTAAAGATTGTGAGCTGCTCAGATTCTATGGTGATGGGGCCATGTAAATAACAAAGACAGATATTGTGCTCCCAGTGGGAACTCACTGATAGGATTCTTCACTGCCATGGGCTTTGGTAATAGTTTATACTTATGCCAAGTGAGTGAAAACTCTGATAGTTCTGCTGTTGCTATTATTTTTACAGCCATTTTGCACAGATGGAACTGACCTCACAAAACACGAGAATTTCAGGCATACTGACTCAATGAATTACTCCAAATTTATACTACTCTAGCTGGGAATATAGTTGGAAACCCTCCAGGAATGTCCTGGAGTCTCCATGAATTAAAGATTAATCACTAATTAAAATTATGTCATGTGATGAAACCTTCAGGACTATATCCAACCAAACCTAGTTGGGAACAGAATGCAGGCTCTGAACCTGGCTCATTCCAAAATGAACCACCTCTGGGGAGATTTGCCTGACAGCTCATAAATTTAAACATTTGTCACGTCACAATTGCCCAGTATGCTAAGAGCGAAGAGATTAAACAACACCAAATTCTGCTTCATATGCACACGAAACTCCCTCTGAAGTCATGACAGTTGCCTCCAAATCTTGCACAGGCTGTATTCAACACACACTATTTAACTCAGGTGATTTTGGCAAAGCATCATACAGAAAAAGAACAATCTTGAAATTGCTTGAAGTGTAACTTTCCAGCGTGCTTCACTTACGGGAGAAGGGCTGAGCCAATGATGGTAGCCTCAAGCATCATGGTGGGCACACTTGGCCAACACACTGTTCCTAAGGCGGTGTATTAGCAGAGTGCCCACCATGACCTCTGTGGCTACTTGCCCAGCTCTATCCCCACACTGGTTTTCTCTTCGAAGCCACTACCAAAATTGAAAACCTTCAAAGCAGCATATAGGCCACCATGTAGATAACAGCGGAGTGACTGTCTCTTCTGTTGCCTTTCAATGTATGTGTAGCACCTCTTCAAGCTTCCAGGGGTAACTGAAGGTGGCAAAACCAATGGCCCCATCACCCCTCCTGGCTCCACCACTGGATACCAGTGCCACAGGAGAAGCTGGAGTGTCTGAGGGGATTGCTTGTGTGACTTCTTGCTAGGCACTGTGACAAACAGAAGTGGTTTTTCTGACTAAGCCAGTGGGCCTTATAGAGAAGGACCCCAGTCTGGGGCTGTACACTGCCCTGTTCTCTCGGCAATTTGCCCTGATTTGACCCTCTCAGTGATACCCCAGAAACTTCCAATATTACCGCTGTCTTTGTAATTCTGCTATTTACTCTGTTGTACCTTCTTGCTAAAGTGACAAACATTTTTGTGGCGTTTTACTACTGTCTTCTTAGTGTATGTGCAAAGCAGCTCAGGTAGCACATGATCAGGAATCATCACCACATTTATTCTGTGGGTTGGCTTGTTAGTTTCCCCGACTTGGGCTGGGTACAGATGAGGACCATGACATTACTTCTGGGCCCCACCTCCCTTTCCTCCAGTTGTAACTGTTCATCAACAGGGCCATTTCTTAAGTTCCAATTATAGAGAATTGTGCAGCCAGTAGAGTTGCACAGTTGTAGCTGAGGGCATAATTCAGTCAGCAGCCTCTTTATTAGTGGTGGTTAGAACTAGTCAAAAAAGATAAGCGACTTTTTGCAAAACAAAATTCAAAAGACACACACATTTTTCATTTTGTTCAAAAATCAAGACTTTTTTATTTTAGCTGAATTTTGTTTAAACCAGAGGGCTTTTTTTATTTCTTTTGCTGGGGTAAAATGAAGCAACCTACTTTTCAAAAAACCTACACACTGGAAAGGTGAGGTGAATAATAATAAAAAAAATACAAAATTGTCCTCTCACTCTTTGTTGTAACTAAATACATTTTAAAAACTGACAGAAAATACCAATTACTATTCTGTTGGTTTTTTTGGGTTACTCAAAGGGCACATTCCAGTTTCAAAAGACATGGTGGAAGTTTGTCATCCAGCTCTCTTGAGGAGGCTGTGTGAGAGGGAAAAAGCCCAGCTTGACTTTCAGATGCAAGGCTCAGTTCTACAGTGATGATAGTCAGAGAAAGTGGGATGGTTCCCAAGCACCATCCTGATGGTTTAAGCAGATTTTTGTGTGTAGAATCTGTAGTTATGTCCTAGCCAGGTCTATGCCCCATGATCCTCTTCTTCCCCCACCATTAAGGGCACAACTAGAGCACCCTGTGTGCTGACCAACCTAGTCCCCAGCTGTTAGTGGACTATTGCAGTCAGTGTAGGTCAGTAGAGCCAGAAGCATTTGATGGTGGACAATTTTTCACATAAAAATTACTACGTAAATCAATAAACGTGGAACCCAACAATGCTGAAGGCACAGAAACAAACAATCCTGCTGCATAGTAAGAAATGCAAATAAGGTAGGCAACCAGCTTGGCTTAACAGGGAAATCCTTGGTCAGTTTAAACTCAAAAAGGATGCACATAAGGAGTGGAAACTTGGAAAGATGACTAAGGAGGAGTATAAATATGTAGCTGGAAAATGCTGGGCAGTAATCAGGATAGCAAAGGCACAATTGGAACTGCAGCTGGCAAGGCATGTGAAGGGTAACGTGAAGGGTTTCTACAGGCATGTAAACAATATAAGGGAAGGTGTGGCGCTGTTACTGGATGAGAGTGGTAACCTAGTGACAGATGATAGAAGAAAATCTGAAGTACTCAATTGTTTTATTGCCTCAGTCTTCACAGACGAGGAGAGCTCCCACACTACAGTGCTAGACAATGCAGTATGGGAAGGAGGAGGGCAGCCCGTGGTAGGGAAGGAACAAATTAAGAGCTACTTAGAAAAGCTAAGTGTGCTCAAATCCATGGGTCTGGATTTAATGCACCCAAGGGTACTTAGGGAATTGGCAGAAGTCATTGCCAAGCCTTTCACCAATACTTTTGAAGATTTTTGGAGACTGGGAGAGATTCCAGATGACAGGAAAAAGGCTAATGTAGTGCCCATCTTTAAAAAAGGAAAGAACAATCCAGGGAATTATGGACTGGTCAGCCTTACCTCAGTACCTGGGAAAATAATGGAAGGGATCCTCAAGAAATCCATTTTGGAGCACTTGAAAGAGGGGAAAGTGATCACAAGTAGTCAACATGGATTCACCAAGGACAAGTTGTGCCTGAACAATCTGATTAGGTTCTATGATGTGGTAACAGGCTCTGTGGACATGGGAAAGTCAGTGGATGTGCTATACCTTGACTTCAGCGAAGCTTTTGATATGGTCTCCCACAACATTCTTGTCCATAAATTAAGGAAGTATGGATTGGATCCATGGACTATAAGATGGATAGAAAGCTGGCTTGACAGTCAGGCCCAACGGGTAGTGGTCAATATCTGAATGGCAGTCAGTTTTAAGAGGAGTGCCCCCAGACTCAGTTCTGGGGCTGGTGTTGTTCAACGTTTGTTGATTACCTGGATGAGGGACTGGATTGCACCCTCAGCAAGACTGTGGATGACACCAAGCTGGGGGAGAGGTAGATAAGTTGGAGGAGGGTAGAGATAGGATACAGGGTGGCCTGGATAAATTAGAGGATTGGACCAAAAGAAATCTGAGGTGGTTCAAAAAGGAGAAGTGTAGAGTCCTGGACTTGGGATGGAAGAATCCTAGACATTGTTATAGGCTGGGGACCAGGTGGCTAAGCAGCAGTACAGCGGAAAGGAATTATGGTGAATGAAAGGCTGGATATGAATAAACAGTGTGCCCTTGCAGCCAAGAAGGCCAACGGCATATTGGGCTGCCTTAGGCAGAGCATTTCGAGCAAATCTTGAGAAGTTGCTGATCCCCTCTATTCGGCACTGGTGAAGCCACATCTGGAATATTGCGCTCAGTTTTGGGGCCCCCAGTAGAGAAAGGATGTGGATGTGATGGAGCAGGTTCAACAGATGGCAACGAAAATGATTAAGGGGCTGGAACACATGACCTATGAGGAGAGGCTGAGGTATTTGGGCTTATTTAGTTTGCAGAAGGGAAGACTGAGAGATGATTTAATAGTAGCCTTCAACTTCCTGAAGGGGAGGTGTAAAGAGAATGGAAAGAAACTATTCTCAGTGGTGACAGATGGCAGAACAAAGAGCAATGGTAGGAAGTTACAGAAGGAGTAGTGTTGGATATTAGGAAAAACTACTTTTCCAGACGGGTGGTGAAGCACTGGAATGCTTTGCTTAGGGAGATGGTGGAATCTCTATCCCTAGAGGTTTTTAAGGCCCAGCTTGGCATAGTCATGGCTGGGATGACTTAGTTGGGGTTGATCCTGCTTGAGACAGGGGGCTGGACTCTACAATCTCTTGAGATCCCTTCCAGCCCTGTGATTCTATGATTCTATGCAATTTTTAGAGCAGAACCACAAAATAGGGGAAGAAAGAGAGGCAGGAAAGGGTGCTGTATAAAGATTTTTAACAAAACAGTATTGTAGAAAAATCCTCTTCTAAGGTGATTTATATGTCCCTGTCCATGAGCCGTGGTGTCTGTGTGGTTGCCCTGCATCCTGACCAAACAGCCCTTAAGCTAAGCATTTAAAATTTATAATCTGCTTTACCAGCAGTGGTGACATATTTCCCTCACAAACCACATCAAAATTAGATAAATTGAAAAATATATTTACTGTTAAAATGGTGTTTAGATACACAAAATGGCCGCTGAAAAATGACAGTTGCAATTAATATTCGGCGGGCTATGAATATGTATGAAGTTATGGTTTGAAAGGTTTCAAACTGATTGGTTAATTTAGAATCCTTATACATATGTAGTATTCAAATGCCCCTTTGATACATTGTGGCACTGAGGAGGACCTAGCAGGCAGAAGTTGTCAAACAGGTCCACCCCGGCAGCATATATTCAGGAGAGCAGCCCTGCTTGGGGCATTCCGGACCAGACCTCGGAGGAGAGCAGAAGAAAGAAGACTACAGAGAAGGACTGAGCTAAGAGCTGGACTGAGCCTGTAGCCGAACATCGCTGGCGGAAGAGCCGGAGCTGACCTGCGTGTCAGTCATCGCTCGCTAGCCGCCGTGGGCCGACGAAGAACAGAAGAGTTCCAGCCAGAAGACCAAAAGAGCTCCAGCCTATACAAAGCAGAAATCACTAGTAAGGCTCCGGTTCTTTTATCCGGAGGGTTTGCCCGGCAGACCGCACCGCCCAAACAACGGTGCCCTGCACGGGGAAACCGCAGCAGCGACCCTGCCCTTCCACTCACCGACCTTAGCTCGGGCCGGTGTCTGAAATATCACGGTCGTTCCTGAAAAAACACAGGAGGTTTTGTTAACCAAGACGGTTTTCCTCCTGGCTCTCTTTTTCTTCTTCCTTTACTATTTGACCTGACGCGGCTGCCGTACAAGCGCGCCGTGAGGGTCATAACTTCCTAGCTCGAAGAGAACTACAGGCCCAGCACCTGGATTACAGAGCAGGAATAAGGAGGTATTTGTGGTCTGGGTTTAAAGTCAATATAAGTAATTTGGTGAGCAGTTAATGTTTTTATATAGTTTTGTAACAGAAAGTGGATTGGGACTTCCCCAAGTCCATGATCTGCGTCTTATATTTTGTACTCCCTGTCTCTTTGTAAAGGCACAGGAGGCCAATGCTATTGGTCTAGCCTGAAACTATTACATGCACACAGAAGGGTAGTTAGGCAAACTGCTTTATAATTCAGAGCTATAAGCTCCCCCCTATTTAGGAGGGTAGAGCGGTCAGGGATAACCCTATAAAGGGAAAACCCTGGTGTTCTTAGTAACCCTTTAAGGGTAATGAAGGTCTGCAATAAAGGGCTACCATAACAAGGTGGTCGAAATAGGCAGTACCTTTTTGAGGGGATAACCTTTAACTAGGAAAACCCCACTATTTAACTAAGGGGATAACCTCTCAGAAGGAAACCCCGCATATACTGGGCTCTCCCCTGCTTGGCCAGCAGGGCAACCCACTTAACTAGAGAACTGACCTAGCTTAGCGCAGGCAAATTCTTATTCTAAGTAAGATCTGCTCCCCGCGGTAGTTGGCCAAGGGTTGAGCGACCTGGTGAACCTCAGGAAGATCCAGGAATAAATAAATACAATTCAGCTCTGAAGTTAATCTTTCCATTTTACAGCACGCATCGAAGACTGCACGGCCCGTCCCGGAGGCGCAGTAAGTAGCTGAGGGGTTAGATAGCAGTGCTGTTATAGCAGTTACCTATTGTTTGAGGCTATAGGCCAATTAGTATTCAAATCCTGTGCTTATTTCAGGAAAAACAAGGGTCCATATATTTTGTGTCACCTAGTTTACCATAATCCACACTTTTACTTTGTTAAATAAACCCTTTCTCCCTGTTTGAACCTAACACCTTGTCCGTATTTCTTCCTTGGGTAAACACACCGCAGCAGCGCAGTTCACACACCCTGAAACCCCGTTGTAATTAGACCCACCGTAGACGGCGAGCAGGGTCACGGGGTAAAATCCTGGGAGCATTGGTAAGGACTCGGTTTTAGTCCAGTCCATTGCTCTGGTGTGATTGACTTGGCCTAATCAATATTCAAATTTATTCTTATGTCACTCACATCCTCGATAAGTATGAGACTCTGGAACACTTTCCTCTTACACCGCACCAAGTAGCAGTTAATTTTTTCGTACAGGCTTCCAAAATCATTACACTTTTTTTACAACACAAGATTTTGAAGGAACATAAATCTTCATGCTACAGGGTATAAGATGTTCTGTGCCTGAGGGAGATAGGGAGAAATGTCCATATTGGACGCTTATTGCATAGCCACCTTTTGCAGGGTGTCTTGTGCATGCCTCTGAAGCAGCTGGAACTGGCCACTGTCAGAAACGAGATGGACAGCTAGCCTGGTGGGATATGGCAATTCCAGTTTGGACCAGGCAAGTCACAAAAGGAGATGTTAGAAAATGAAAGTTAGGAATGTGTTGTGTTAGCTTCCACAGCTTCTTTGTTTTCATGTTAATCCATTCTCAGTTCAGGTCTTACCACAGTGTCCATATCACAAAATCAACATCTTAATTAGCATCTGTTATAGGGCCTTCAGTGGCCAGACTGCCTAGTGGCTAGATTGTTGGTTAGAGGTTGTAGAGAGACCTGACCACTACTTTTCCCTCAAGTCCTGGACACTCAAACCCCTAAACAGAGGAGATGGATTTTTCTCCTAGCTATAAGAAGGTACAGAACCTTTGTTCTGAGCTGTTCCCCGCATAAGTCCTTTAACTTTGGGTCATGGTCCTGCTCATCCACTTGTCCCACAGCTGTGGCTTGCTAGGGAAAGACTTACTTGCCTTCAGGAGCTGTGCTGGAAAGCAGGTTGTGTCCACATCTTCAGGCAAGCACACAGGAACTTCTGTCTCTTCACCTGTCAACTCCAGACTGAGCCAGGCTCCCTCCAGGTCTGGCATTAGCTGCAGGTTAACAGAGCAGGGCTAGATGAACCCAGAGATTTTCTTTAACCCCTGATGTGCCCAGCAGCACCCTCTGCTCTTTCACAACTACTTTAGGAAAATACTGGAGGGTGGTTAGGGACCTTATCCAAAGCCTATTGAAATCACTGGTAGTCTTTCGGTTGATGATGATAGACTTTGCATTGGGTCCAAAGTATGTATAAAGACAGAACTATCCTCTCACCTTTACCTCTTAATAAAGCTAAGAATGCATGATGGGTGTTCACCCTGGTACAGGTCCCCTATTTTATCTTGCTTTTTTTTCTAATTAGATTACTTTAGCTTCAGATCTCTCCATTTTCCAAGCACAAAGGTCAGAGAGAGAAAGGCAGGAGATGGATTATTGAGCATACTGGACATGTTACGTCTCCTGGGGTGAGCTATTAGAGCTCCTCCCTTTGATGGTCCAAATGGGTGAGTTGTATAATGGAGCTGCACTGGTGAGAAGTGATTTGTCACTGCCTGAAGCAAGGGCAATCATGCCCAGTGGTTGGAGCAGCAATCAGCCAGCCAGGACTCAGCATACTGTTAGAGTCAAAGCCATGTACCAAGCCAAGCATCACAACTGAAATCAGAGCCCAGGTTCAGAACCAGGTTGTGTGGAGTGGGCAAGGCTGGGCTACCTCAGCCACGGGCAAATCCTCTGAGCAGCCGAAGACCTGCTATTGTACTTATGAGCCAGTTTTGTTAACCTTTACAATTGATAGGTGTTGCAGGCTGCTCTGATTCAAAGACTGGCTGTCCTGCACACCCTGATTCCTGGTGTGATTCCTAATGGAATTATTGGATTGGATTATGTGAGATCGCTACATAATGCCCTCCACAACTGGCCAAGCAGAAAAGGGTGATTTCAATGTAAAGTGCCTCAGAGCTGAGCTGAGACCCTTCTGCAATCTTTCATGCTTAAAGTAGAGCTCAGATTTAGTCTGTCAAAAGAGATGTGTTTGCACATTACACTGCCAATTTACCTAGGTCATGAGCAGCATTCAGAGAGAAAATGGTTTTCAGGGTTTTCCCTTTAGACTCTGTGCTGTTCCCAAGGCTGAGGCTAAGCATGTTGCCAGGCAGCAGCTTTCTAGAGGAACAAGAAGCTCTTTATGACAACAAAGTTCTTCTGACCATTTTGTCACCTATTTCGGTGTGTTTAGTAGTCAATCCAGTCAATCCTTGGGATCATATTCTTCTGATTGTATTGCTCCCTCCCCAGTCTGTGTTGTGTATGTAGTACCCAGAGGCACTGAGACCTCATACGAGGGTGAGTGAAGTCTCTGCTCTACAGCCTCAGCTGAGCGCCAACTGGCCTTTAGCTCATGCGGTGGAGCACAGGGCTTTAGCCCTTATGATCACAGGTTCAGTTCCAGCTGGTGGTGACCTGGGTCTGTCAGCAGTACATACAGAATGCCCAACAGCCAGAGGGGCTCTAGGCTTGAGCAGGAGGAAAAGAAAGCACCACAAAACAGCATTCCATGGAAATTCCCTCCAAGCTCACTGAAGAATGCAGTCTGTGAGGGCAGTTCCACCACTCTGCACCAGCCAATAAGCACTACCCCCATGCACTCAGCTGTTCTACAGAGCTGTCCCTACCAAGCTGTCTTGGTTGGATAGCATCTTGTGAGAGATTAACTGGGAGCACTAAGCTTGAAGATAGGAGTCAGGCCTGGATCTCAGTGAGGGATGCAGTGCAGAAGCCTTCTTGTGTATTTATCTCCACTTGTTCAGCCATATGGTGTGTGGGGCTGGCCTCTTAATGTAGCCTTCCTCTAGGGTAAAGTGCTGTGTACATTGACAGATGGCACTTCCATTTCCAGCTTCTGCCCTGCTTCTGCACATGAGGATTAAGTTGATTTGATCATGACGTATTTTCAGACAACCTAAGAAGCCAGGCTTAGCTAGTGGAGAAGAAAAACAGAATTGAACATCAATGCACATGAGGCAGCACAATTTTCCATTTGCTTGTGACAATCTCTGCATTCAAGTGGAACGGTGTTCTCACGTCTCACAGAGCACTGGAGTAATTTGTCTGAAGAAGTGGGTCTGTCCCACGAAAGCTCACCTAATAAACTATTTTGCTAGTCTTTAAAGTGCTACTTGACTGCTTTTTGTTTTGATAGTGTATAGACTAGCACGGCTTCCTCTCTGTTAGTATACAGATCTGTGTATGATTTGTGTGGGATGGTTACTAAAGCTGATCTAAAACGTAACATTAAGAACTTAATCCCTGGGGTTCTGGCACATAACCACTATCACTTAATAGGAAGTGGATGGCAAGTTGATTGTCAACTGTAATTTCTTCTTCAGACTGAAATCCTTACCCATACTTTTCCTATTATACTGTATACTAGCTTTTACAAGCCTACAGTGTCTGTTTCTCACACAAGCTAAACCATTGATCAGATGCCATGATTTAAAGGGGCGTATGTTAAAGTGTCAAAGCTGGGGACAAAGTCAGACTGTAAAAGGAGGGCTGAGAACACATATTGGTCTGGTGGGTGGTGTTGCTATCCAGGAGCTGTGTGCCTGTGATGTCTTGTCCTTTGCTCGTTGTCAAGATGAGAACTCTGAGCCTTTGCATATGGAAAGGAGTAAGAAGAGATCTCTAGAAAGGATTAAAAATACTGCTCCCCACCACAGAATACCGCCCTAAAGTACCCAGCAATAATTGTTAAAGTCATGAACTTGTTCAAAGGGCTGTTTATTTGTCCAATTTATTATAATGATTAACAGCTTTCATCTACAGCAGAATGCTAATTTATGTATAAACTAAATAATAGGCAGCTGTGAGCTACAGGACTTTTGAGAGACTTCTCTTACCAAACTATGAAAAGCAAAGAAATGTGGCTTGGAGTTTCTGTGAGCAATTATAGAATAAACCCACAATTATGCTCTAAACTAAGTAGATTGTTTAAAAAGAAATAAAATGCCTTTTCATTTAAAAACTACTAAGTGATGTGCTCCCTGCAATTTCATTAGTACTTTAACAAGATTTTTTTAAGAACTATTTCTGAATTTACAGTCAGATAGGCTGCAGGTACCTGGGCAGCCTCTGTCGACAGAGTAGCTCTTCTGTTGACAGAACACCCTGAGCGTGTAAAGTGCTCTGTCGACCGTTTGTTCACAGAACTGAGCTGTTCTGACAGCAGCATTATATCTCTCCCTGTTCAGGTACGAGGCCCCTGTCAACAGTGTTTTGTCGACAGAGTGCCTGTGTAGGTAGTGCTGTCAACAGAGCGGGTCCTCCATGGAGGCTGGCTGACAGAGCTGGGAGACATCCTCTCCCCAGCCAGCAGGGCTCTATGGTAACTGCTTCCACCTGCCCTTAAAGCAAAGTGGCTCCAAGAAGCCCCTGTAGGAAGCTGCAGGCATGGCTGCATGCTGGCAGTAGGTGCTCAGCCCCACACCTCAGCAGGTATAAACATGGCACACGCTGCCCAGGACAACCCTAGCTCCTCCCAGGGGCCCCTTGAGCTGTCCAAGGAACCTGCCAGTGGGACCTGTAATTGGGCACCATCCTGGCTCAGCACAGAGGTCCAGGACCTGCTAGCCTTCTGGACAGATAAGCTGCTTGTCCTGGACCGCAGCACCAAGTGCCAGAATGCCCCCAGCTACAGACACATAGCCAGAGCCCTGTTGCAGTGAGGGCACCCAGCATGCACCCTCCAACAGGTGCGTGCAAAAATCAAAGAGCTGTGCCAGGGCTACATGTGGGCCAAGGATGCCTGGAGCTGCTCAGGAGCAGGGGTGCCCTCCTGCCCCCACTATATGACACCCTGCATTGCATGCTGGGGGTAATGACAAGGCATCAGGCCAGGAGATTGTGATCACCGGCAAGGAGGTACCCACCAGCAAGGCCATCACCTCACACCCAGGATCTTCACCAGAGCCACAGGATGTTCAGACCTCCAACCCCAACTCCAGCCAGGGCATGTTGACCATCCCCCTGTCCTCCAGACCCTCCAGTGCCACAGCATCAGCACAGGCATCCCAGGACCTGTTCCCGGCACCCTCCGGTGAGCCACCTGTTTGCTAGTGGACAGTGGGAGGGTCCAGTGGCTGATGATGGAATGGGCCTGCAAGGCCGGGGGTGGGGCAAAGACACAACACATGGGACTGGCTGTTCGCCTTGCTGGTCCATCAGCATGGCATCCTCTGCATGCCACCCTCAGCCAGCAGGGCCCTGCCTCCATCCTGTTTCCAGCAGGCCATGGCTGTGGGCAGACATGGTTGGGAAGTTCAGGCAGGTGCCAGGCAGTGGCTGGTTACATGGCATCTCTGGTGCTCACCCCCACTTGTTCTTGTCATGCTTCCCCTCTTACTGTCCTCTCTTTGATTTGACCCTGTGCTCCTCTCCCCAGCCCCACTGCTTCTCTATATCTCTACTCCAAGCAAGGCACATCCCGCTGTCAGCGCTCAGCGCAGAACCAGTCCCTGGTTGGAGCATTAAGTTCACCAACAGCCAGGCTGGCAGGCTCCTGACCTTCCCCACTGCCTCTGGCTGGGCTGGCACCCAGGGAAAGCTCAAGACCCTCTGGCAGGATGATCCAAGCCCTACATGTGCCAAAGCCGCGCACAGCACTGGCATGGGAAACCCTCACTACCCCCCAGCTAAGCCCTAGCCTGGTGGGCATGGAGGTGATTTCCACCCTCTTCAAACTCCCAACTTGCAGGCTTCATGGCAGCCCCACCCCGACCAAGGGGGCTTATCACCCTCTTCAGATACCCTCAGCCCCAGGCCTGATTTCTGCGTGCAGGGTGTTCAGGTCTGCTCCACCCCTTAGGCACCCTCCCCTCCTGACCCACCTCACTGCCAGGCCTGCTGAAGCCCTTGCAGTCAGGTTGCCTGGGTTGTGCTGCACAACGCAGCCTTAGGGCTTATCCCCTTCCTGCCTGCAGCAGCCTGGAGGTGTTAGCTGCTCTTTGACATTGTCAGGTAGGGACAAGCTGCTTCCAGGCACATGGGAGCAATGTGGGAGAGGGCAGAGTTGAGCTCTGCAAAGAGGTGGGCCAGTCAGGGTCACTGGGGAAAAGGTCAGCAGCCCTGTGGCCAAAAGAGGACAAAGATCCTGGTCATTGCTACTGCTGCACATCTCACAGAGCTGGAAGGGACCTCAGAAGGTCGTTGAATCCAGTCCCCTGTCCTCTTGGCAGGACCAAGCACCAACCCCTTTTGTTGATCTATTTGCCCCAGATCCCTAAATGGCTCCCTTGAGGGTTAAACCGACAAACCCCACCTTTAGCAGGCCAATGCTCAAACCACTGAGCTATCCCTCCCCCATAGTAATAGCAGCAGCCGGACCTCTTCCCAACTCCATCCCTTCTGCCCCATGTCCCACCCCTCTATGGGCCCAGAGCAAGTCCCCCCACACGCACCTTGCTCAGGAGCTCAGCAATTCTGTTGCCAGCCCTGGAGCCAGGTCATCCCTTCAGCCCCTCCTCCTCTGTGGCTAGAAGCAGCTTCCAGTCCATCCCTGCAGCACAGTGCTGACAGACTGTTGCTGGCACATTCTGGTGTGAACCCTGGCAGAAATCCTATCCCCCTCCCCGCCATATGCAGACTCAAGAAGATGTGGTGCCAGATACCATGAGAGGTGAGTTTGTCCTGGGGGCCCAAGCAGGCATGGAAGGCCAGAGCCCCAGACAAGAAGAGTCAGTCAGTCACATGCACCCCCATGTGAGACAGGTGTGGAAGTGTGAGTGTGTGTGAATCTTTCCTGTATTTGTTATTCCTCCTTGTGTGAACCCTAAAGTTCTAAAGATAAGAAGTTTAAAAAAAAAAAAACTTCACAGTGTTTCTTTTTAATAGAGGCTCAGTTAACCTGATGTTAATTTGAATGTTTGTATGATTGATTGCCATTGAACTTGCTTGAGTCTGAGTAATTTTACCAGGTGTCCCATATTCATCATATGGTGATACAGTCATCCTACTTATACCTGGAGTCTGCGTTCAGCTGAATGGTTCACAAGTGCTCTCAAGCCTTTCTGTGAGTGTGGTTTGAATTACAAGTTTAGACCAAAATTTCAATCCAGCTGAATTTGTATTTCCCTGAAAACATTTTGCATCTCTCCAGCTTTTACTGATTCCTGAATGCATAGTTTATACTGTCTAATACAAAACCAGGGCAGTTCTTTCTTCTGTTTCCTCCTTTCAGTGTTGTGTAAATGTCCTTACAAATGTTTGCTAATTAAGAAAATACACCATATACATTCGTAATTAAGAAGCATGCCTACATTTAATAGGCAGGCTTGGGAGTAGGTGTTTAATTGGTGTTCAAATATAAATGGCAGCCAATCCCTTTTCCCTACTCAGCTTCCATACTTCCCTCACCTCTGAGATTATCTTAAACTGTGTACCCTGGATGGTGGTTTGATATATAGCAAGTATGCTTTTCTCTGTGCTTCAGGGACGCCATCAGAAGCTAAGGATAAGCAAAAGTAAACAGTAAATTTAAATTTATATGTTCTTCTCAGATTATTATTCTCTTTTAAATTTGTCTTTTTGACCTGTTGCTAAATCAAAGGGCAAAAAACAAACCAACAGAATGCTTTTTTAGATTTTGCTTTATGCAGCAGTATTAGGATAATCAGTCAGAACATTAAAATAAACCCTTCTTAATCTGATCTCTCACACTAGCCACATGTATAATCATGATTTCATAACATTATTTCCTTCTCTTAGAAGCACTCTTTCAAAAGTATAACAGATCTTTACGAATAATTTAAACTAGCTACCAGTCTACATCCTGGCTACCACTTGTCTACTGCCAAGATACTGTTTAGGTAACAGTTAATAATCAGATGTCTGGACTGCCTCACCATAAACATTACAGGGTTTCATCACTCATGTTTTATTTAATTCCACTTGTCATCAAGGTCTATTATTGGAGTCTTTCAATTTTGTTCCAGAGAGGGTTTTTTTTTACTACTGTTGAAAACTGCATTACATACATTTTGCACTTTATTCTCTTGAGTTTGGGTCCTTTTCTCCCAGTTCCCAGGATGTTTATCCCAAGAAGTTCATTAGAAAACTGGTCCACCCTAGTGTTTCTGGATAAATGTTGGAGATCCAGAAGAAGGAAAATACGTTCATGTTAATTATAACAGTCAATCTTTGGCCTTAGCTGGTCCAAGGGTCTTAAAAGGTGTATTGCATCCATAGAGACAAAAATGTAGGCTGAGGTCAGATTTTTCATCCTTCTTCAACTTTGTCTTGATTTCCCTCTTGACCTGATCTCCTATACTCGTTCTGGAAGACCTTGTTTTTCACAATTACCCATCTGATTTCCCTAACCTCTTAGATAACCTCTGGAACAACTTCCTTTTTCCTCAGACTTGATCACTTTCCTGACCTGGTCTAAACCAAGGACTGATCAATAGCAAATATCGAGCTCTCCAAATCTCTAATCACCATTTTATCTGATCTCACTCCCACCAGCCTACTCCTTCTGTGGACAGTCCTTCAGGCTCTCTGCAGTTTCTGAGGAACACAGCCTTTTCTTTTCATCAAGAGCAAGTCTTTTTTTGGTTACACGGTCTCCACATTCAACCGTATCTTCCTTTCTCTGCTTTCCTCTTTTGCTTCCTAGTTCCACAGCTATGTACCACTAATCTCCATCACTAGCATTCATCTCCTCATTCTGCACAAATACATCTGGAGAAAAACTGTTGATCAAGAGGCTTCCACAATGCCTGACCACAATACCTACAACTTCTACTAACTCTTTATGATTACATGTCTCTCTCTTCTCCATTGGCTCTACCCAATATTTTACTAATTTCTCACATAGGATTTGCCATGTTGGATCAGACCACTGGCAAACGGAGTCTAATATGCTGGTCCCTGATAAGCAACAGAACCTACTTCTTCAGAGGAAGATGCAAAAATTCTGCAGTAGGAAATATGGGTGGCTTATGCTCCAAAATATGAGGGTTTATATCCCTTCCAAAACAATTTTAATAAAAATATTAAACTTATGTATGTCCAGGCCTTTTCTGACTCCACACTGCATAAAGCAATGTTTCTTAAATTTTCCAATTTTCCACTTCATTATATGATTGCTTGTTCTTATATTACAAAGGATGATTCTAATCTACCTTCTCTGCTCCATTGATTACTGTTTGTCATGCCCTTGCTACCCATTATTGTTCCATTTATGCTCATTATTCACAATTTTTATCATACATCTTCACAGGGGATTTTCCATGCCTCTAAACATTCTCATCATCACATATTTGTGAACCTTCTCTATTTATGTTACGTCTTGTGCAATGGGGTGACCAGTATTGAACACAGTATTTCAGGTGAGAAAACACCATTTGGTTCTTCAGGAAGCAAAGCAACAATGTCCAGAGACTGTTCACATCCCCCATTAGCTTCTTTTCTGATCCAAAAACTTTCCTGCTCTTGGACTCCGGAGTGTTTCTGAGCATCTGATATATGGACAAATCCTGCTTGACTTCAGAACCAGTGCAAGTTGTGATTTCCCTCTTCCCTCTCATTTGTGTTTTTCTTCCAGTGTTTAACCATGATCTGACATCTCTAATCCTAGATATGTGGGAGAAGCAAGAAGAGGATAAACTGTCAGAAACACAGACATGTAGAGAGAGTGGAGCCTATTCTTGTCTTTACTTTGCTAACTTTAACTGTTGGGCTTTTACTACATCTTAAAAGCAGATAGTAGGTGAGACTATGATGGTGATAGCAATTAGGTTAAGAATACCAGCTAAATAGCTTGGTTACTTATAAGCCAATCCTACAGGGTGTTGCACTGAGTCACAAGGCTCTGCAGAGAGGCAGCTCCCCATGCATGTTGAATGTGTTGCAGAGTGAGGACTTTAAGTAGTTGAAAGGCAAAGATGTGGAGAGCCCATAGGATGGATGCAGAAGTGTGACCAAAGATTATCTGAATGTCAGAAGCAGAAATGTTATTTCACGACTCTCCTGGAGTGGAGATGGACAAAGGAGAGGATGACTGTACTTTTCTCTGAGGCATTATCCGTGTATTTAAGAACTGGTCTAGCAGATGTCAACTTTTCGTTTACATGTTGGCACTTCCCCTCTCACAAAGAGATTTCTGATATTTGAGGAAAATCTCCATTCACAACTTCTGTTCACTGATCTCAAAAGCCCACATCACAACTAAGGGACAGGAAGTTACAAGATAAAATCCTCTTTCCCTCGGAACTTTAATGTTCTGAAGGGGTGTTACAGGACGAGGGAACAGGATAGCAGAGACTCCTTCCACCAAGCCCCTCCTCTGTCCTTGACACTACCCAAGAGTGGAAGAAGTGGATTTGGCAGATCCAAGAATCCAGCCTGTGTACCTGCAAAACTTCCTCTCTTCCTATGATCTTGCACAGGAAGTGAAAGCAAGTGAGCTGCACAATCTAGGAATCCCTAGATTTAAGTGAAAGGAGACAGGTAGTGGAGTATGGTCAGACAGAGCCTCAAACCACAGAATTATCCCACCCAGATAGTCCAAAGCAACTGAGTTCAGAAAACAGTTCTCTTCTTCGCAGTCTCTCTTCTTTCCAGTGTTTGTCCAAGTGGCTGAAGTGGCTGGCCGTGTGTTGGATTCGAGGAGTAGGTTGATACTTGCTTTCTATGGTTGAAAAAAAGAGAAATTATTTCTCTATTAGCATATGTCCATACACCTAGAGACATGTAGAAGAGAACATTTTAGAGCTCTGGAGCAAGATTTTCAAAAGCACACAGCATCCTCTCACCCAGACACCAGGTGAGTGTCTGGATTCTCTTGAGACCCACACTCTCATTTGAGCACTTAAATCAAGTGATGAATGGCCTTGTAGTTAGTAGTGCTGTTTCTGTTTTTGGTTCTCTGTGCCTTAAATATTGAGTCTGTTCTAGTATGGCTATGGTCTGAAGAAGTGGGTCTGTCCCATGAAAGCTCATCTAATAAATTACTTTGTTCATCTTTAAAGTGCTACTTGACTGCTTTTTTCTTTTTCTTTATATATATTTACACGTTACATTGCAAATACTATAGATGTAGATTGCATCATACATTTGGGGCTGGCGTGATCACTTTGTAGGAACCAATCACTCATTGTTATTTTGTTCAGTGTCGATGGTTGCCTGCATGTTTCCCCTCATATTGGCTAGTAAAGACGTTCTATTTCCAGCCAGCTGATCCATTTACCTTCTTAAGCCTGTCTCAAGAAATGAGGCCTCACCAACCTCCAATTATTCACATCAAGCCACCTTACCTTCCTTTCTTATATTAGCATTCATTGTATTAGTGGGTGCTAGTGGCATCTGAGCCATGTAGAAAGTCTGGACTATGCATGTACAATATGCGAGTAACTGTACAGCACTCACCAAAGGACACTGCTCTGTCTGTGTTGGTTCCAGTTGTTCTTCAGAGTCTTTTTAGACGTGAGAGCAATTATGTTAAATATGGAGGGATGCTCATGAGCAGAGTGCAGAAGCGGTCATCTTGTCTACTGTGAGCCACACTTCTTCCCACCTCTTGTCAAAAGTGTTGTTCTTTAAGCAAGAATGGCCAGCAGCCACCTCTCAATGGAGGCACTCAGCAACTCTCAGGATTGGGTCCTGCCACTTGAAATGTACACTCACTAACCTGAGTGAAATATTAAGAACAAAGCATAGTCATGCTTCTTCCCCTTCCCTCTCCACTCCCCCCACCCAGGTGTTTTATTATTCAAAATAGACTATTGATTGCTAAAGGCTCAGATGTTGAACCTGGCCCTGGTTGCTGCTGACTCCTTCCGGCAGAAGGATTACACTAAAAAGAAAATAAAAACCAAATTACAAAAAGGGAAATGAAGGAGGTTACTTATTACTAGCATATGATAACACCGCTTATTTCAACCCTGACTATTCTGTCTTTTAAATGTCCCGTTCTTCACATGCATTTCTTCAAGTCTAATCACCTTCCTTTGCTGTGAAGACCAGTTGTGGAATGTATGATAAGGTGCATATACGCTGCACCAGAACATACCCTCAATACAATACAAGTATTATCTCCCCAGCTTGGTGAGTTCATTCACAACTACACTACAGGTGATAGGATTACACAGCTGGAAGTCACTTCAGTTTTCTTGAGTCATTCAGCTGATGTCACTTTCACAGGGAATAATAGGATATTCATCTCTGTAGAATGACATGTTAATTACATAGGCCATGTGTAGATATGAATATTAAGTGCCACATGGGTGTGCAGCAGGAAAAAGTACACTAAAGTCAACTATATATGAAAATTAATAGCTTTCCTGATCTGAACTCATGTTTCTCATGCTCTTTGGATTACAGTAGGGTTATCCTGCTGGTGTTTGCACCCCAGGGATTAACATCTGTGTAAATGTGGTAATATAAAAAGGCCTTAGTGATGAATTCATGAATTGTTCTCACTGACATGAGCTGATACTTTCCCTTGGACAAGCTTCTTTTGCAGGTGCACTGACCACACACTAATTGAAAGGATTATTTTCATAACTTTCTGTGTAGTCTGTAAGGCTCACTGTGAAAAGCATAATTGTTTCAACCAGCTGCTAGGAGTTGGGGTTTTTTTTTATTAATTTCTTTATTCCAACAATGCCGGATGGACATGTTTGCAACCTCCCCCCCCCCAACATGCACACCATGAAACAATATATGAACATAAATAAAATTAGAAAATGTGGCGGCTATGTGGGGAAAGAGCTTTGCTGGGAGTATGAAATTTCAGTGAACAGAGGGAGAAAAACATGTACTTTTTCTCCCAGCCTCTTGCTATTTTTATCCTCATCCCCACAACAAATCTTTAATGGGCAGTATGTCTGTGTGCCACCTGTTGGGATTAGCTGAGACCATAGCAGACACACCATGGCACTGCCCAATATAGCTAATACCAAATTTACACTGTACGCTCCCTTCAACTGTAGAAGATTCCTTACATTTCGTTGTTTCCTTTTCTTGGGTGAGCGCCAGGTCTGCCACTATGGGACTAGACTTAATTTCTCCAAAGTCTCCTGCTGGAATGGAGTCTTTCGTTTACAGAGGCAAAGCCAGCGTTACTGAAAGCACTGTGTTATCATGCTGAGCAACCAGAATCATGTAACGGGGTGGCACGATTCTGTTCAGTCCTCCAGGTTGTTTGGGAAAAAAAATAAGTTTTAAGGGTGGAAATTTCAGTTGTGCAACCCAAGTTAAGCCAAAAGAAAAGCATGTTTAAGGTCTATAAGACGTAACAGGTTTACCTGCAGGTTCTTCACCATTAACTTAACTTCCACTCCTGTCACCCAGGCAGTTGCTGAGCAAATAGGCATTTTGGTGCTTTTGGAACTCTGGCTGAAACCAAAAGTCTTCCTCTTCTGATCCAGCAAGTGACAAGTCCTTCCGCTCCCACAACCTCTCTGACTACAGGGCACCACACCCCTCCTTCGTCCTCCCTAGAATTTACACTGTCCAATTCCAAGCAACCAAGCTGAGGGTAGGAGAGTGCATTCTTGTCTACTGTCCAAGGCTCTGGTTCCAGGCCCTATGCAGAGAAACCACAATCTGCTCCTGTCTTAATACAGTAAAACCCTTATTTATGAGATTTTGACTTGCACATTACTTGAATTAACATGAGTTGAAATTGTGAGTGGCGGTGGGTGGGGAACCAGGCAGCAGCCTGGCTCCCATCTCCCTTCCACTTGCAGGAGCAGGGAAACTGACCAGCACTGCTGTGCTGATCAATTTCATGGCTCCAAGGAGTGGTGGGAAGCTGGGAACCAGACAGCTCCTGGCTCTCTGCCAAACCTGGGAGACAGAAAACTGACCAGTGCAGCAATGCTGGACAGTTTCCCAGTTCCTGAAAGGAAGGGAGCCAGGAGCCAAGCTGCCTCCTGGTTCGCAGCTCCTCTCCAGTCCCAGGAGATGGGAAACTGACCAGCCTAGCAGTGCTGGGCAGTTTCCTGGCTCCCCTAAGTGGAGGGGAGCTGTGAGCCAGGGGTCAGCTACCTCTCTGAGGCTGAGGGCTGAAATCTGACCTTTTGACCTCTATGTGTGGTCCGAGTCCTGGTGATACTTTTTAAAGTCACTAATAGTCCTACTTACAACAGCTTCGTTAAGAAATAAATTGAGATATACAGCTTTACCATTTATGTGGTGGTGGGTAGCATTAACAGCGTGGCTTTGAGCAGTCTTCCAGCTGCATGAGGGAGGAGGCACAGGGTCAAACTCCTGCCTCACATGCCGATGAAAATCGGCTCACATGCCACTCTTGGCATGAGTGGCAGGGGTTGCTGACTCCTGTTCTACAGCCTGGAGATGTCATATAAACCACAAGCTGAGCAAGAACAGTGTACTAAGTACAATCCAGAAAAGCCTGACTGAAAAATACCCCAGAATCGAGGACAAAACTAATATAAAATATGTAAATAAATCAGGGCTTACTCTGGGGAACCCATGTGCACAACTCCGCTGCTTGCAGAGAAGAGGGCAGCGTCCACCTTCCTCCTTGGCAGAATTCTCTGACCTTATAGAGATCCCATAGGTCTGGAAGCTTGTGAATGGGCTGGAGACAATCATTACTGCTACCTCAAATATTCAAAAATCATGAGTCCTGTCCCCAATCATTAGACTGACTTTAAAATAATGAAATAAAGTGGGCAAGGCAACAATTTTTATTGCACCAACTCCTGTTGGTGAGACAGGCAAGATCTGCAGCTTACATAGTTTGTGTATCTCACCCACAGAAGTTGATACTGCCTCAACCACCTTGTCTCTCTAATATCCTGCGGCCAACATGGCAATGACAACACCGCTTATATTATATTATATTATATTATATTATATATTTTTAAAAGACTCTTTGATTCTTCTTTGTCTCCTGCATTGGATCATATTTTTTTAATCTCATCTCTGTACCCTGATGCCTACAAACTATTGTTTTAAAAAAAGAAAGTTGAGATTCTCATGACTCAAGGTGCTGGACATTTAACAAATACTCCAATATCAAAAGACTTATTATAAAATAGCAAGAGATGGCAACAGAGCTTTGTAGTGAGGTTCCTTCACTCTCAGAGCCCCCTTGCATATGCATAGAGTATTGTTGCTACGTCCATATTCATTGTCTTCTGCTGGCTGCCTGTCTTTGACTCCAGACCTTCTGTGGCTCAGTCCTCTGGCCAAGCCACCAAGTTCAAACTTCTTCCAGGGCCTTATGAACAAGTGCAAATGAATCTGGGCATTTCTCTTGTCCCCCTTGGGCTACTGAAGTCCTCTTCTTGTACTCGCACCAATCCTATCCTAGGGCTTCCCTTGCAGGAGCCTACACTGCTCCTGTATTGCTGCCTCTGTTATCTCTTCATGCTACCCTAACCCTGGGCTTCTGTCAGCCAGACATACCTGTCACCTCTAAAGTCTCTACCTCCCCTGAGATCCTTCAAGCTACTTATTATGGCTTAGCTTCACCCTCTCTGGCCAGATGCCAATTTGCTACTTACCTCCTCAGGTGCAAAGCATGATTAGCTGAGTGCATTCACTAGGTGTGAAGGTGATGGGAGCCAAGCCCCTAGCAAGCTCACTGAAAAATGGAATTTCTGTTCCATGGAGAATTCTGATGTTTCACAATTTGTTTTCTCCGAACTGGAACAAAAAGTCAAAATTTCCAGCAGAACAAAATTGCAAAGAATTTAAATTTGGGACCATCATAGAATTTTGCTAATGTCTAAATGTCTCATTTTGATAACGTACTACCCTTTTATTTTGATAATGTCAATAATATATAGTATTAGCTATAATATATAAAAAGAGTATAACATTAACGTGAAAATGAATCAAACTAGTATGATCAAAATGAAATGGCTCAACAGTGTTAGAAAGAAACAAGAAAGCATCATTTTTGCATGACTCTTTCAACAGAAGAATGTCATCCACATCGGTATTTTCCTATGAAATCTTTTGCTTTTAATTAAATTGCATGTTCCAAGAGAAAGCTTTCTGTCAAGCCCACTTTAATCAATTCTACTTGGCAGCACTGAAGAATGGCCAGGCCAGAAGTGAGTTCTGTGAGTCTCTGGCGAGTATGCCAGGGTAAAGCTGTGTCTACACGTGCACGCTACTTCGAAGTAGCGGCACTAACTTCGAAATAGCGCCCGTCGCAGCTACACACGTCGGGCGCTATTTCGAAGTTAACTTCAACGTTAGGCGGCGAGACGTCGAAGTTGCTAACCTCATGAGGGGATCGGAATAGCGCCCTACTTCGACGTTCAACGTCGAAGTAGGGACCGTGTAGACAATCCGCGTCCCGCAACGTCGAAATTGCTGGGTCCTCCATGGCGGCCATCAGCTGGGGGGTTGAGAGATGCTCTCTCTCCAGCCCCTGCGGGGCTTTATGGTCACCGTGGGCAGCAGCCCTTAGCCCAGGGCTTCTGGCTGCTTCTGCGGCAGCTGGGGATCCATGCTGCAGGCACAGGGTCTGCAACCAGTTGTCAGCTCTGTGTATCTTGTGTTGTTTAGTGCAACTGTGTCTGGGAGGGGCCCTTTAAGGGAGCGGCTTGCTGTTGAGTCCTCCCTGTGACCCTGTCTGCAGCTGTGCCTGGCACCCTTATTTCGATGTGTGCTACTTTGGCGTGTAGACGTACCCTCGCAGCGCCTATTTCGATGTGGTGCCGCGCAATGTCGAAGTTGAACATTGACGTTGCCAGCCCTGGAGGACGTGTAGATGTTATTCATCGAAATAGCCTATTTCGATGTTGGCTTCACGTGTAGACGTAGCCTAAGAGAGCACAGTTGGAACCACACTGCCAGGGAATAGGTGTGGATTGAAGTTCTTGAGCTGCAGAACCACAGTCTTTCCATGCTGATTATAGATGTCCCTGACCTTCCACTGATGCCCAGGACTGGCGAGGTTTAATAGAAGGCTCCTCTTGCCAACCTGTTCCACAAACAGGAGAAGGGCAAGACCATCCCATGATGGAACAAATGGGAAAGAAACTCTGCCAGAAATATCTGTCTCTGTGCCCCCTCATATGAAAAAAGTTCATTAAGCCCTCAAAGTGGAGATCATTTTGCATGCAGAATACCTGCATCAATTCTTGTTCATCACAGGACAAATTCTGCTCAGTTGATCATTTTCAGTCCCATGAGGCTGTGGTGTGATGTCGTGGACCAAGATTGCCCTGTTGCTCAGTGCAGCTGAAGATCACTTTCTCTTCCTGCAGAGGTTTTCAACAAAACATAGCTTTTTCCTTGGCATGACAGGCAGCAGAAGAAGAAATTGACCCTAGCAGTCTGCCCTATTACTCTTAGTAATACAGGTTGAAACTCTCTCATCAGGCACCTTTGGGACCTGATTGATGCCGAACAAGAGCATTTTACTGACCATGGGAGGTCAATATTTTCTAGCATATTACCAACACTGCCACTGCTTACTGGGCTCTTAGAAGACATTTAGGGGTAAATTACAGCTAAATAACAGCACGGAACACTGAGAGCCAGGACTGGTGGCTACAAACAAATTTTATGGGACCCTGGGAAACTTGGTCACACCCATGATTAGTCGTCACCTAGCTAACTAAAATCATGTGGGATTATGGACGTTGCTGGAAGATAGAGTTCCATACTAGAGAGATTCAACCTGTAGGAGAGGACACCGAAGGAGCCACAATGTAGCTCCTGCTACATTTCTTGCCACAATTACATTAAGCACAAGAGTGACAGAAGAGACCAAGCAGTGACATTTTCAGTATTTGTTATTGTGGTCATTGAAAGAGTATGGCTCGCAAACATTAAAGCCTCTCCCTCCAGCTCAAGAGTTGAGTGTGTTGGGCAGCCTCCCAGTTACCAACGAAAACCTGGTGTGGCTGTGTCTGCTTTTGCACATACACACTGTCTCCTTGACATCAGTGTCATGTTTACTCAGCTTACTGGAAAAGTGTTCTTTTCCAGTCACGTGTACTTGATGTGAGCAGAGTGGGAGAAGCTCAGGATGTATTTCCTCTGCTTTTAATGCCGCCAACAAGTGGGGCTGTCACTGTAGGTCACAAGCTGACCAGACAATCAGTCTGGACCTCTGCTGGTTTCATTCCTTTTATTCTGGTATCCAACTGATATTCATCTGAATATTCATTTATTTGGGTCACAAACAGCAAAGTTTAATTAGAGCTGTTTTCTCCCTTCCCAACTTCTGCTGCTCATTTCAAAAACATGAGCAGCGAATTATTCTCTGAGGAGCCCAGGTTGTAGGTTGTTCCAGCACGGCCAAAGATTTTGTTTGGCATGAAACAAAAATGATTGCAGTGAGGGGCCCTGTGCAGCCTGAAGCGCAAAGACTATATTGTTCTTCAGTGCAGCCTTCTCCGTCTAAACAGGTTTATAAGTCAAATACTCTTTTATTCATGTTTACGCTCAGAGTAGCTTACTCAATATTGAAAATCTGATTCTGCTCGAAAACTATGGAACTAAACAATAACCGCCATGTGCTGAAATGTAAGAAACAATGTTTATTGCTATTTATCCTTTCAATGAATTATTTTAAGAAAAAAAAACAGATTTGCTCATTAATGTGTGTTAAGTACTTACAAGGTGATAAATACAATATAAGGCTGTCTGTTAAAGCGCTGACTCCAAGGACAATAAAAGAAGATTGAGTTCTTTTTCCCCTGTGATCATCCTGACAGTGAGTAGGTTCCTGCTTCTTCATATGAGTAGACTCCTGCACTCACATAGACCTGCAGTGAAGTCGCTATGGCTCTGTCTGAATTCAGAAGCATCCACCCAAGCTGTTCCTGCAAATTCATCCAGGAGTAACCATGTATCCTTACTGAGATGAGCTAGCACTAGCAGGATGAGACAGGCTTTCTCCACCATGACTATTACATCCAGTGCAGTACAGGTTTTAATGCTTTTAGGGTAGCAGTAAAAATAAATGTTTTAAAATACATCATTGTAAAATAGAGACCATTGAATTTTTACCATGAAAGAGAACTTAATTCAAACTGGCCCAGTAACAGATATAACCTGTTTCACCTTGTCTCTTTAATTGATATTCAATTACAGTCTTCATTTCTCTTAACTAAAATTTAGTTTTGCCCTTTTTGCCATGGCCAACCAGACCAATAAATAAGAGTGCCATGTGTCATGCTGATCAGAAACAGACTTGTTAAAGGATCACTAAACAGCTCTCAATCCTGAAATACAGCTGTGTCTGTCCACTAAAAGCTGCCATAGCAAAGGGCTTGTGTATTTCTTTTCATCTATGGGCCAAATCCTGCAGTCTGTAATGAGACAAAACTCACACTATACTCAGTGGGGGTTTCATCCGCGTAAAAGCTGAGGACTGGTTTGGCCTTAAGTTTGTTAAAGGTTTAGCTCAGTAGGTGCCACTTATTCTAGGCTGAAACATGGCAGGTGGTTTCAGCCCAGAAGCACATTTTTGCAAGGATTCCAATGAAGTGTTTATAAAGTGGAGTTACATAAAAACACTGAATTTGGCTAGTTTTCTGTGTTTCTTTGTGTGCCGACAAAGCAAGCTAGATTTTAATTGTTGCTTTTAAACAAAAGAAGGAAGTAGTTTATACAATGAAATTGGGAAAAGATCTCTTGTGCGTGTCTGTGCAATAATTTAATACAATTTATTGTAACAAGAAGTCCTGTGGCACATTATAGACGAACAGATGTTTTGGAGCATAAGCTTTCGAGGTCAAAGACCTGCTTCATCAGATGAAGTGGGTCTTTGCCTGCAAAAGCTTATGCTCCAAAATATGTTAGTCTATAAGGTGCCACAGGACTTCTTGTTGTTCTCAAAGATACAGACTAACATGGCTACCTCTCTGATACAATTTATATGTCATTAAGATTGAAGAATTTATTTATGCATTTATTTATTTTTGCCAGAAATTGGGAAAGGATGACAAGGAACAGATCACTCGATGATTGCATGTTCTGTCCATTCTCTCCAGGGCACCTGGCCCTGGCAACTGTGGAATGACAGGCTATTGGATTAGCTGGACCATTGGGGTGACCCAACATGGCCATTTTTGTGTTCTTATGTAATGACACATGCTGCATCACTGAGGTACAGTATTCAGGATCTACTTAAAGGGAAAATGTCAGATCAGCTGAGGCCCTAAATTCAGTTTTTAAGGTTTCTGAGATTTTTTAGACATTTCCAATTTAAAAAGTTTTGGTTTGGATATAAACATTCTCCTGTGGAATTTACAAGTGACCTCTACTAGGCGTATGACTCCTCTGGCTAGTTTCTATAGGGGATGCTCAACTGAGTCCCATTTTCAAAACTGACTTAGGCTCAGCTCCTCAAAGGTACAGTATTTAGTATATAATTCCCACTGAGAGTTAGACATCTCAGGGTATGCCTATACTTATCGGGAGATCGATCTGGTGAGGATCGATCTTCCAGGGTTTGATTTTGTATGCCTAGTGGGGATGCATGAAATAGAACTATCAGGGCTTGACAGATGACCACTGTACTCATTATTGTGAGGAGTAAGGGAGGCCGACGGGAGAGTTTCTTATGGGGTAGCTTGAATTTCTGGAATTGCATGTCTGGGACCAAATTTCAGGTCTAGTGTACCCTTGGCCTGAACATGGAGACTTTGGAACCCTGAGCAGAACAGCACCCTAATGTCCTTTAAAACCTGTGCTTGAGAGATTTCCTGCACTGTACATTAAGTGACCTGATTAAGGCCATGTGTACAAAAGGGAAAAAATATACATTTTTAACACATTCACAGACATAGAATCATAGAATCACAGAATCAGAAGGCTGGAAGGGACCTCAGCAGGTCATCTAGTCCAGTTCCCCACCCAAAGCAGGATCAACCCCAACTAAATCATCCCAGCCAGGGCTCTGCCAAGCTGGGACTTATAAACTTCCAGGGATGGAGGTTCCATCACATCCCTAAGTAAAGCATTCCAGTGCCTCACCACCCTCCTGGAGAAATAGTTTTTCCTAATATCCAGCCTACACATTCTGCTCTGTAACTTGAGGCCATTGCTCCTTGTTCTGCTGTCTGTCACTACTGAGAACAACCTCTCTCAATCCTCTCTAGAGCCCCACTTCAGGAAGTTGAAGGCTGCTATCAAATCACCACTCACTCTTCCCTTCTGCAAACTAAATAAGCCCAGATCCCTCAGCTTCTCCTTTTTTGTTGCCCTCTGCTGGACCCTCTCCAATGCATCCACACCCTTTCTGTACTGGGGGAAGGGGCTCAGAACTGGCCACAATACTCCAGATGTGGCCACACCAGTGCCAAATAGAGGAGAATAATAACTTCTCTAGATCTGCTGGAAATGCTCCTTCTAATGAACCCTAATATGCCATTAGCGCTACAGGGGCACACTGTTGACTCATATCCAGCCTCTCATGCACTGTAATCCCCAGGTCTTTTTCAGCCGCACTGATACTTAATCAGTTGCTCCCCACCCTGTAACAATGTTTGGGATTCTTCCATTCCAAGTGCAGGACTCTGTACTTGTCCTTGTTGAACCTCATCAGATTTCTTTTGGCCCAATCCTCCAATTTGTCTAGGTCACTCTGGACCCTATCCCTACCCTCCACTGTCTCTATCCATCCCCTAACTTAATGTCACCCTCAAATTTGCTGAGGGTGCAGTCCACCCCGTCATGCAGGTCATTGATAAAGATGCTGAACAATACCAGCCCTACAACCTGAGCCACTCCACTTGAAGCCAGACGCCAACCAGACATAGGCTGTGTCTACACTAGCCCAAAACTTTGAAATGGCCATGCAAATGGCCATTTCGAAGTTTACTAATGAAGCGCTGAAATACATATTCAGCGCCTCATTAGAATGCTGGCAGCCGCTGAACTTTGAAATTGACACGGCTCGCTGCCATGCAGCTAGTACAGATGGGGCTCCTTTTGGAAAGGACCCCAGCAACTTCAAAATCCCCTTATTCCTATCTGCTGTTAGGAATAAGGGGATTTCGAAGTTGCTGGGGTCCTTTCCAAAAGGAGCCCCGTCTGGATGAGCAGCATCAATTTCGAAGTGCCGTGGCTGCCGGCATTCTAATGAGGTGCTGAATGTGTATTTCAGCGCTTCATTAGTAAACTTCAAAATGGCCATTTACATGGCCATTTTGAAGTTTTGGGCTTGTGTAGACACAGCCATAGAGCCATTGATCATCCATTGGGCCCAATCACCTAGCCAGCTTTCTATCCACCTTACAATCTATCTATCCAATTCATACTTCCTTAACTTACAAGCAAAAATGCTGTGGAAGGCTTTATCAAAAGCTTTGCTAAAGTCAAGGGATATCACATCCCTTCACTTCCCCATGTCCACAGAGCCAGCTGCATCTTAACAAGCATGTGTGAAACATCCTAGTGTCAGTGAGGCAAGTTGTAGGATACGCTCACATTAACAAGTGGAAAGGAGCCACAGCTCCTCCCCTAGGATTCACTTCAACCAGATAATACGTCAAGGGAAACTTTGTTACTGACTAAAATGGGGAAAGGGTTAGGGAAAGGGTCAGCAACCAAAATAGCAAGAAGAGTCATTTTTTTCCCAATTCGGTAAAAAACTCAGTAATTCAAGAGCTGCAATGCACATGAATATAAGACGGTCCTTAATAAATAACATCAAACCATACATTTTGTAACCCCCATTTGAAGAATGGTGCACACTCAATGATTTGCAATGTGATACATGTTTACTGCAGGATGTTCACTGACTTTTTACATATTGTATTTCCTCACACTTTACCTGTGTGTTTTTGTACCACTATGTTGACTTTCAGTCCTGAAACCTCTTTCTCTGGAGAATGCCCGGAGGAGATATCCAAAGTTTTGAGATCACATATCATTTGCCATTTGGATATGAAATGTTCATTTTGGGGTTTTTAGACATTTATTGTTTATCAAAGATAATCAGGATGGTTTTTGGTTTTGTTTTTAGTTTTTACAGTGGCAGGGGCCACAAAGAAGTCCTTAAAGAGGTTCATCTGGCTCCGGAGCTGCAAGTTGCAGATCCCTGGGGTAGGCCCTGAAGATCTAACTCTGATACTGCCTGAAATAGCTTTCCATCATTGCAATTTAACTCCACTAGCTTGAATATCAGTTGCCCTGTGCTTTCTGTAGATGCTTACACCAGAGCTTGCAAAGTAAAAATGCTGCCTTAGTGGTTGATGTGCACACATGTAAGTGACAATAGAAGATGCAGGAGTTGGGTCCTCTGACGTCAGTTACGCTGACTGAATCTGAGGAAGTGAGTCTTACCCATGAACGCTCATTACCTAATAAATGCATTTGTTAGTCTTTAAGGTGCTACAGGACTGCTTGTTAACTGACAAAAGTAACAGCAGAATCAAGTCTAGTGATCAGGATTTAAATCACAGAGACCAGAACCCAATGGGAGTAGAGCAATATGGACTCTTAAAGTCAGTGGTGCTTTACCAACCTACACCAGCTGAGAATTTGGCCCAGAGAGGTTCAGCTCTCGTGCTGTGAAAAGCTAGTGCCTTTTATTTTGTTTATTTGTTTGAAACAGCATTTTATATGCTACACTTAAAGGAGGGTTTTCTCCAGGATAAACTATGATATCCATTTCCTTTTTAAATTTTTTCGCTGTGTCTTTTACCAAGGAACGGCGCCATACAGCCTGCACGAGGAGATTTGGCCTGCATGCCAAAACTGCAGTTACAGCGAAATGGAAAAAAAAAGAAAGAAATATATTTTATTCATTTCAGCTGTTATGTCTTAATGCAAAGAAATCACTTTGCAGAGATCTGTAACTGACACCTATTTCTAATCTCCTACACTATTAACTTTTAAATCTTTATTATGGAGCATATTGGCAGCACACCAGGATCTAACATTGTTTCATTGCTTTAACCTAAGTTTGTGCTTTATTTTCCTTCTCTGAAATACTAAAAATTTATAGTTAAACTACTTTGGTAATTGCTGATAACATTTCTGTTAGCTAGCCTTTCTCTTTCAGTTGCAATAGACACATTCCTGAAATGTGATGTATTTTTGCTTTCAGAATAAAAAAAAAAAAGCAAGAACTTTTTTTCAAATGACAAAATGTGTTGTTCTAGACTTGCAGAAAGGATTATTGTGTGTCAGTAACCTGATTTGAGCGCCCAAGGAAGTGAAATTAAATATTAGATGACTACAGAGAATGGCCTGGGCAAAAGTAATACTTATGTGAAAAATTAATCATTTTCTCTCCTGTGGATCCCAAGAGTGTTTGATAACTCAGAGAACCACCAATCCCCATTACAGAACTTCAATAATTTTTGTTTCCAGCCCATTCCACCCCAGTGGCATCATTTTAAAACAAAACCAGAGATACATATGAGTGGAACAACACTGAGAGAAACATTTTAAATTGCTGGCAGGTTTTGATGGTTATTCCTGTATTTGTATGAGGAGAGCTGTAGATCTTATAGCATAACCACCTAATGCTTGTCTTTTGTAGTGATACCATAAACCATTGTTTATGACAGTTCACCATCACTATGGCATGCTTTGTTGATCGGGCACAATGGAAGAAAGCACTCATCAAATTTGTTATCATGGCATCACGGAATGCATCTGGCAGGCAGAGGAAGCCAATTAAAATATCTACACAAAGACATTGGCAATAATGCAGGGAACAAAAACACAATGCTAACCACAGTGTCATGAGATCTGGATGTTTTGTTCCATTATAGTTTTCAGTTTGATTGAGTGCAGCAGTTGTTTACATTTAAGTTTCTCTAATTCTATTTTTCAGATGATGCAACATTTTCAGATAATCTCAGTTAAAGATATTTTTAAATATGCACCCCCCACAGCAAACCTGGGGGTCCACAGGTGTAGAAGGTGAAGAATGAATACAAAGAGGGTGTTATTTTCTCTTGCTACAATATACGACCTTAAAGGAGTAGAAGTTTTGTGTAATAAAAATTATATATAAAATGTACCTCTTATATATGTAAACCACTGGCTAACTTCTATTTTTTTAAATATTTCAGCATGAATGTAGTGTTTAAAGATGCCACCCTGACATATGTAGACCCAGATTTTTAAAGGTATTTAGGTACTGCAATGCATAACTAGCTTAGGAGCTTAAGTGCTATTGACTTTCATTGAGCCTATGGACTTGTCTATGTGGTGTGTCAAAATGTGTGATCTTAAAGGGTTCTGATGTGCTGGTCCCTGTCTCATATTGACTCCACTGGCATTCTGGAAAGGAACCTAGTTCTTGTCAATGTAATCCAAACTATGAAGCACCAGTAAATAGACAATTGGGCGTTAAACCCCAAACAAAAAAACCCACTCACTAAAATTCAACTGTAGCACAGTTGTAGAAAGACTCTAGGGGTGGTGTACAGCTACTCCCAGGTTTCTATACCGTTCCTGTTTCTTTGTGACTACAAAGAGATTTGGTCCATTCTGCTTTTACGCCATATTCCTGTTAACGCAAATGTGAATTCATGGCACCAGACTGAGTGAAATCTGCCCCTGTGCAGACAACCAGCCCAATGTTTATGTCTTATGTAAGCCCTCAAAAGTGGGTTTAGGTGGCATGTCCTATAACAGTAGCCAATGAAGTCAGCTGATACTGAACAGTGTCATATGAGGGAATATGGACCTGGGTCCCCCTGGTCACATGCCTCGGAGCAGGAAATAAAGTTTTATTTTCTTGCCAGCACCCTTCTAAGAGAAACACACTCAAAGTGGTCTTGCAAGTGCATAAAATATTTTGCACTCTCTTTTCTGGGCTATCGCCATGGAAGGGTTTACACTGTCAGGGCCAAATCTTTGCACATGGAGCCAGTCCTGGGATAAATGTTTGCCCTAAGAGCATTGGTCCAGCCAGGTCATAGCCTCTGTTAAGAGCAGCCGCAGAAAGGCCCTGCCAGTCCACTCGATGCAGGGTTTTGGCCTTGTGGGTGTGTGGTTTGCACAGGCTCGCTGGCCGTACTCCTAGACCCCACACCAGTCGCTTCCTCTGTATTGAGCCAAGGGTAGCAGCCAGGGAGTCCCCCTGGCAGGATCCTCACTATATCCCTATGCCACAAAACTGTGGCATTTCTTCTCAATTTTGGCTCATGCCTGTGTGAGGCCTCCAGGATTTGGCAGAGTTATGTTGGGGACTTCTCAGTCTTTGACAATCAATTAGACAAAATTCATACCAAAACTAATTAGATAGAGGCAAATCCCAGGAAGCAGGGGCTTTAAATAATAAGTCCAAACTCTGGACCTCACCCTGCTCTGCTTCCCCAGAAGGGCCACGGGTACACTAGAGGGTTTTGTCAACAAAACAGGCATTTTGATAACAAAACCCGAGGAGCATTAAAAAGGTGTTCTGTCTATAGACCTTTGCCAGAATGTGGCACTTTCATCGACAGACTCCTCCCTCTTTCCCACGAAGCAGAACGCCTTTGCCAACAGATCCTGTCAACAAAAAAGCCACATGAATGCTCTGAGGTGCCTTTTGTAGACAGACAGGGCTTCCAGGTCACCGGGCAGCCCTGTCTGCTGTGCCTCCGGTCAGCCATTCTATCGAGAGAGTGGCCAAGCAATCTGGCTGCTCTCTGTCAACAGGGCGGATCAACAGAGTGAACCACTTTCATGTGAGGCCATGATCTGTTGACAGACGTTATGTAAGAAGAGATCTTCCGGCAGCAACTTCTGTGAACGGATAGCCGTAGTGTAGACATAGCCAAGGTGCATGGGACTTTTGCTTGAGAAATGAATGAGACCTTCTCCTTCGTCTTTGGTATTTCTGATTCTGATGGTGGCCATACAAGAAGTACAGAGAGATGAAAAACTTAACAAATAAAAGGGTACGGGGCAATTCACATTCTGGGGTGAGGATCGGGACCATCCTTATTTTATCCAGCCCAGTTCAGCTAGCCCTAATATTTAAAATAATACACGTGTGCACAAGCTGCCATCACAAGAAATGCAGCTGACAATCATAATCTTACTAGAATTTATGTGGCACAGGCCTACACCAGTTCCAGTGCTTTAGTAAGTAGTCTGTTCCCTTTATTGGAGACAGGAGTAATTTTGTAACCTAGAAGTTTTCATGAAGAATGACCTCTTAGTTAATGTGAGACCTTATTCATTGTGAATTAATAATCTGACTTGCCATATGCTGCTGTAGCAGCCATGGTGTCTTCCATGCTCTGTTTTGTTTTTGGACTATACAGAGTACATTAAGTCTACATTACTGGTCAGACTGCTAAGGCATGCTACATAATGTGCTTTTATTGCTGCCTGGCATACATATTTACATCGACTACATGAAAAAATCACATTAATGTTCTGTTCCTTATTTTCATGGATTTTTATTAGAAAGAAGGTTATCTCATGTTAATAAATAAAATAATATTGGTTATAGCCAGATTCTAGTTCCATCTTGTTGATTTTAATAGACAAGTATCACACTTCAAATGTGGACACACAGTGGGTAATATTTATACGAAATCTCCAAGAACCATGGTATTTTGCTCATGTGGAATATCATGGCATTTTGCCTGGATCAAGTAACCAGCAGATTAGCACATTAACACTTTTAAGAAGTGTGCATGTAATCCACTCTGAATGTGGTCTTTGACTCCTGGTAGGAATACCTAATGACTTTCAAATTGACACACTACTTTATAAAGTAATACAAATAATTGGCAGTTCCTAAGAAGTTTCAGTATGCACGGAATGAATGTAGACATTTTGTTACTGATGCAAAAGATATAAGGTTTTTTTTTAAGCTAGGGACGGACTTTCAGGAGCTATACATGTGAAGGAGAAACTTGGCTTCCATTCTTTTTAAATGTTTCTACCTTTATTCTTGTAAACTAATTTAACATGGACGTTAACTAATTACTCTGACAAAAAGCTGCTCTTTTGCTAAAGACCAAAGGTTATTAGCAGTACCTCTAAAGTAGCTGAGAGATGGCCAGCGAAGTCTGCACAAACCATCATCTTCACTTTTTGAACAAAAAACTTTGCAGTTTGGGGATAATCCAGTTTAGGCAGCAGCTAACGAGGTCTTCGGCTGCTGCAAGCTTCTTAAGTGAATATGTACAGCTTAGATGTTACAAGAGGCAGTTTTGATTTCAATTCTGGGTCATTTAAACCAGAGACTTCTACATTCTGATCCCAGCTCTGACTGATTGTGGCATTGGTGAAGTCACAAGGGCATGTCTACCCAGCCTATGGGAGCAAACCATCCAACACAGCTCAACAGACTGGGGCTATGTCTACACTACAAGATAAATTCGAATGTATTAAAAATTGATTTTATTATGCTATTTGTTTAAATTCAAGTTTGAGTATCCTCCCTTCCCACAGGCTCCCAACAAATTCAACACATTGTGTCCACACTGAACTCACCAAACATTGACTGTTGCAGCAGTGCATTGTGGGTCCCCATCCCACAGTTCCCTCAGCCCTGCATTCTGAGCCAGTAGCCAGGTGCAGCAGCCCTGATCAGTTTCCCAGCTCCTGCTAGTAGTGGGAAGCTGGGAGCCAGTGCAATGCATAACTTTGTGGGACACATATAGGAAACTTGTGGAGGCTAATAAATTTGAATGGAAGACAGGACATTTCCACACTAGCCTTTATTCAACATTTTAAACTCAAGATTAACGCTATACCTGGCCTTTAATATCAACATTTTGTTATTGATATAAGGGCAGACTAAATCGAGCTAATGACATTTACAGTGAAGACAGTAACATTTTAAGGTCGAGCTATCTCCTTTAAACTCAATTTTATCCCGTAGTGTAGATTCAGCATGGGGCTAGCAGAATGCGCCTGAGCAGTCTAAAAGCAGCTGTAGAGACAGTGATTTAAAGTTGCAATGTGGGCTGGATCCAGTCGTAGCCACAACAGCATGGTGCTGTCTACGCAGCTATGTATGGAGCTCTGGTACAAGTCCTGCTAACCAAAGTCTGTCTACACAGTCAGGAGACTCACTTCTCCAGGCTGTGCACATGTGCCCTTATCTCTATTCCTTTGTAGCTCCATTTTACAGACAGGAAAACTAATACTTCCCTCCTGGGTGCTGATCCAGGTATCAGACGTGTTTGTGATGATTAAGTAATATTTGTAAAGGATTAGGGTGTACTGTGTGCACTGAATGTTACCAGAATGCACACACAGCTTCCCACACCCAATGGTACTGCGTGTCAGGAGAGCCCCCATTTACTCAGCAGTTGCTCATTGGGGATAATATGGTGCTATTGTGCTTGGATCACAATACAGACAACTGAGCTGAACTTCTGCAGCAGGCCACAGAGAGGGACCCTTATAATTCTCCCACAAAGCTCTGAGAAAAATAAATCAATAGGGGTGTGGCTTTATGCCAAAGAATCCTATCTCAACACTCCGAAATCATCCAGGTTACCTCTAGCACAGAGGTGCGATTACAGGCTGCAGGAGCTTGATATGGTTTGAGAAGGAGACAATGACAAGTTATCTTGCTGGCTTACCAAAAATACTAGGACTGGTGCCGCTTTCTGTTTAATCAGTTCATCACACTTATCCTATGTTTCCTGAAAGAGTTCTTTTCTTAACCTAATGCACTTAATAAGTCTTCCTGTTTTCCTTAAGGCCAGATTCAAAAGCCCTTACATTTGCTGACTAACGCCTTACTCCAAGATCAATCACACTGAAATCAATGCAGCTGTTGAATCTGGATATTAGAACCTGGCCCTTAGCTCTTTGGGGCTTGATTTTCCTTTCAGTTGCATTAGAGCAAATTGGAAATAGGTTTGATGTTTCTAGCTTTTGCCGTTTGTAAGCTATGTGAAAACAAAATGACATCATGATAGGAGGAAATCTCTTCCTGACCTTTGAAGTTTAAAATAATAAAGACGACCGCCACTTCCCTTGGACTGAGACAGACCAAACAGAGAAATTTTCAGCTCCAAAGAATCATAAAATGATTCTGAACAACTGAAAGAGCCTGGGGGGAGGGGGGAGGGGGGAAGAAGGAGGGGAGCGTGAGGAGGTAGGCTTTAGAAATCTTTGAATAAAACCGTATCTAAAATCCAGGCAAAAAAATTAATCTCCTTCCTTTCCCCCTCCCCTGCCAGTTTGGAATCAGAAATGTTTTTTCCTATGGGCTGGGGATGTATGTGCAAAATCTGGATTAATATGGAAACATCATTAAAATCTTAACCATTGAGAACCTACTTTGAGTGCTATAATTAATCTATTCACGTACAAAGCTACTCTGATGTCAAATGGAAAACAACTGTTATGAACAAAGCCCAGACCAGACGCTGTGTTAACACAGAATTGAAACACTTAAGAATAGAATACTTGCATGTTGTAGACAGCCTGGGATAAAACCAGGAAACAGAACATGGCCGAGATTGGGAAAACTTTAAAGAAAATATCCATTTAGACAGCATCCCACAAACCCACACAAGAGCACGGATTTGGGGAACCTTATTTGGGTGTGCACTGTTGCAGCTGTACATACAAGTGACCACTTAGTCATGTGACTGACCATTTTGCGATGTGCTTACTCACATTATGGCAATTACTTCAACTGTAAGTTCTTTGGCTCAGGGACTGGCTTTGGGGCCTGTGTTTGCACAGTAGCTATGCACTGGAATCCAGGTCCATGGCAATAACTCAGATAGGCTGAGTCTACACTAGAGACATAACTCAGGGAGCATCTACACACTTAAAGCATTCTGTTGACAGATTCTCGACAGAACTCTGCATTTGCCTCGACAGTATTATCCCTCAAAAATATGAGGCATAACAATCTGTTGGCAGAAGGGGCTTCCAGTTGCTGGGCAGCCCTGTTTGCAGAGCTGCCCTTCCACTTTCTGGCACCAGAGGGCAGTGCAGTGTGGCAGCTCTCTGTCCATGGAGCAAGTTGTGTGTTGACGCAATCTGTTAACAGAGGTTCTGTGGAGATTTCCCTGGTGACAGTAACTTCGGTTGACAGATGCTTCTAGTGTAGACATAGCCTATTTAGTGCTTGAGTGCTTTTAAAATCATGAATAGATTAAGTAAATGCTATCCCCATTTTATCAATGGGGATCAGAGGCATTGTGCAGATTAAGTGACTTGCCCAAGGTCATATAAGAAGTCTGGGTTTGAGCCGTGAAGGAAACTCAGGTCCTCTAAGATCCACTCAGCTGCCATTCCCTGTACCACCACTAGCCCACTGCTAGGCCTCCTTTTCCATTCTGGGGGTTCTAGAGAGCTCCCTGTTCACTTTCAGTTGGTAAAACCTACAATCAGAGAAAGGGAAGAACAGGCTATACCTGGGTTCCAGACATTCCCTAATTTCAGGGGAACCTGACCCAGTCTTCCCACGTACCCAATGGATGAACTGTCTGCTTCGCATTTCCTCACCCTTCTCTTTCTTCCAGGGAGAATGTCCTTCTGGACCCAGTTCCTTTCAGGCTTGTTAGAGGCACCTAGGATAGGAGATCTCTGAAGCCAGATTCTTTCCTTTTATTATCCCCTGTTCCCCTCCGGATCATTCTTTTCATTCAGAAGGCCCTCCTTACAGCCTTGACACTCCTGCCTGGTGTGGTGGGGGCAGATCTGTTTTCAGGCCAGACCAGTCAGTGCGTCTTTCTCCAACCCAGCATGGGGTTTGTACATCAGAGCCCGAATGAACCCAGCTTGCCCTAAAGATTTCATGAGGTATCCAAGAAAAAGCCCATCTTTTTATCATATATTTTGTGAAAAACTGTCTGGAAAATCATGGAGACCCAACAAGGCCTCTGTCCTGCCAAGACATCTACATGTTTGACTTGATGTAGTTCTAGGGATGTCTCATGCAGGTAGAGCTGTGCGTGGGCATATGACTGTGAAGGGCTGGAGCCTGCGGCACTAATTGAAGGCTGATATGACCTCTTTCTCTTAGGTTCTGTAGATAGTTAAGTTTAAAATATACTTCATAACCTCTACTAGAAGTCTAAAAGAATCAAACAAAACAAAAACAAAAAGAGTGCATAAAATGAGATTACATTACTGCATAGGATGAATTCTCCTGGGCTTTTTGGAGGTACATCCAGCTCTTTCATGTTATTTCAACACTACTCCACAGCTTCACCCTACTGCCAAACTATGACATTCAAACAAAAGTTCTTAAAGATTTTTATGAGAGCAAAACTGGGTCATGCAAGAAAGAGAAATTATTTCTCAAATACCCACTCCATCTTCCTGTTTTTTTCCATCTCATTTTATGGGTTGTTTTGATTTGTTGTGTATTGTTTTGCTGCTTTGTAAAATTTTGTCTTACAATCCTGGCATAAAATCTGTGGAAAAATTAGACATTCTGGAAGCCTAAAGTATCTTTCACTATCTAAACATAACCTGAACTATTTCAAACAAATGTCTTTTGTCTTAGTAACTCTGCCATGGTTGGTGTTTTTTTCTCCTCTTTCATTTTAAATTTGCAAACTATTAGATATTATGAAAGCTGGGCACATCAAGCAAGCTAGATGTTTTATTACTTATGCACATTTGTGACCAATATTTTCCTAGCTAGCCTTCTGCTATCCATACTTAGTTCACTCACTGAACTATCCAGTTTGACTCCTGATCACACTACGACCTCTCTGCTTCTTTGCAGCCATTTAAGTCACAGGTTTGTTAACACTAATAACTGTAACAACATTTTCCATACCTAGTTAAATATTAGATACACTTTAGAGGATGATAGAGGTAAGAAACCCTAATGCCATATAGATCTGCAGAGACCTATAACTGAATCCATACTTGTATTTGAATACCAAATAATTCGCTGATTATTATGCATAGTTTGGCAGTGTAACAAAAACATGATGTCGCAGTCATGCTGTGCGCTCTGTAACTAGATTTCCTTGTTTACATTAACAGCTATAAACACAGTCTAACTCAGGCTTGATTTGAAAGCAGATTTCTCATTGTTTCATGCATTCACCAGGTTGTGAGAGCTAGAATTGCAGATTTTTTCTCACATGCTTCTTGATTATGCCTCACAACAGCCTGCATTATTACAAAGGCTTTTACAATGCCACAGTTTTGAGGCTACAGTTAACCAAGAACCCATTGTCTATTCCCATTACAAATACAGGCAATTTTGCAAACATTTGTTGTATGACCCACCATTTAGCACCTTGAATCCAACAGGATAACTTATGCACACAAAGTTAAACACATGTGCATATGCTTTGCTGGATTTGCATCTATCCATTTGAATATGCAAGTTGTTCGACCAATTTCTCCCTTCAAAGTGATTTAAATAGGACAGCCGACTAGATTGACTTTTTGGTGCAATGTCATTTTACCCTTTAAAAAAAAACATTTTAACTGAAAAGGTAACGTTGGAGTTTCTTTTTAAACTAACACTGTGCCTGCCAAAGTATTTTGCGTTTTCATCAACAGTTGAAGATAATATAAAAAGCATTGTTATTTTAATAGGAAATGTAGGTACACACTGGCTATTTTCCATATGGCTTTTGCAATGAAAAATACAATACATTCTGCTAAAATGGGAACGAGTCTATCGATTGGGGCAAGACACTCAGGTCTATGAACTCTGCTCAGTGACACGCCAACTATGTAAAGCAGCCTTCATGCTACTTTAGCTGCACACTTGAGGATTCCTCTCTCATCAAGGGTATCCTGAAATAGCAATGCCCCAGCTTTTCGCAGTGCCCCAAACAGTGCTGCTGTTTCAGCTGCGCTATTCCAGTTCTGCTAACCCTCATCATGAAAAGGGTAATGGGAGTTCGAAATAGCTCCTGATTCTCAGCTTTAGTGCTGTTTGGACGACACCACGTTGGCATAAGGTATTTTGAAATAATGTACGCAATTATTTTGAAATACAAAACCAATGCAAATGTAGCCTCAAGGAGAAGCCACTGTGGCTACTTATTCCAAACCCTCCCAGCCCCGGGCACCAGCATGGTTAGTAAAAGAGAGTGTAGTTAGGACGCATTTATGACCTAGCAATCCCTGACTGCCAAGCAGCCTATCAGATTGCAGAGCACTCTAAAGTTGCTCTAATTTGAAACGGGGATAAGTCTGAGGGCCAAATGGCTCCTGGTGGGGGAATACACAATGTCAGCATAGAGCTTCTTTTCTGCAGTCCCCTTCTGACTCCTACAGCTCAGGTTCTTCACCATTGGATCGGGATTTAGCACTGAACCCTTCCAATATTTTTACAGTTTGGGTCTGGAAGAGGTAAGTGCTTCATGCTGTTTTTCTTTGTCACAGCACCTGCAGTCCAGGGAAATATAATGTAATTCTGGCTTTTCCCTTCCTTGAGATAATCTACAAATATTGTGCAAATAGAGCGTAATCATACAAAACCCAAGGAACCACTTTAATTAGCCACTTCTTGGACGTACAAGTAGGTTAAGTAATGTCCGCAGGCAGTTGACCTACTCCCAGGACACGTCTACACAACATTTCCCTTCTGGAAGGGGCATGCAAATGAATGAGATAGAAAATGCAAATGAAGCATAGATTTACATATCTCATGCCTCATTTGCATATTCTTGTGCGATTGCACTTCTGGAAGAGACTCTTCCAGAAGGAAAAACGTCTGTGAAGAAAAAAACAAAAATTTTGAAAGAACCTGCATTCATTTCAGGAAGAAGGGTTCTTTCAAAAACAGGGTTTTTTTCTGAAGAAATCCCATCTACACAGCTGTTTTTGCTTCCAGAAAAGTCTCTTCTGGAAGTGTGATCACATGAGAGTATGCAAATGAGGCATGAGATATATAAATGCATGCTTGATATGCTTTTTCGATCTCCCTCCTTTGAATTGCCCTTTCTGCAGGGGAGTGCTGTGTAGACGCAGCTCCAATGTTGCCACCTAGTATGATTTGTAACATCATTTTATCTATCCCCATTTCAAAGACTGAAGAATGATCTAGTTCAAACCATATGCAGTGTTGTTACACCCATGTCAGTCCCAGGCTATTAGAGAGAAAAGGTGGGTAAAGTTGTATCTTTTATTGGACCAGCCTCTGTAGGTGAGAGAGACAATCTTTCAAGCAACACAGAGCTGTTCTTCAGGTCTGAGAGACTTTTCAGAGTGCATTTTTTTCTAAAGTTCAAAAACGATCACTGTCTTCCTTTCCCAGAGTTTAACAGTGCTGGGTTGCATGAACGAATGGTTAAAATATAACTTTGCTGGACAAGGGATTCACAAAGAACTTACCAGAGTCATTCCACATTGTCTTGTGCAAACTATTCTTGCACATCTTAGTTCTAGTTCCATTTGTTTGAATTTTCAGAGAACAATTAAAAACAATATGTAACAGATGGTCACACTCAGCCGAAGTGGATTAAATGACTCGCCTGGGGGGGCCATTGGAGTCTAGTGGAATGGGAGACAGAGTCTTGGGTATTAATTAGTTAATATTTTTACAGTGCTAGGAAAATATATGGCAGTACATGAATATTATTACAACATGCACCCTGCTGCTTGAAGAAGCAGAGGGCAACAGTGCACAGGGGAGAACAAACATCCCGCCTCGAATCTTAGAACTGCTGCCTTCCACAGAGTCCAGAGAGCAGGAGAAGATTCTCAGGGAATATATGTCAAGAAAGAATGGGAAAGATTGAGATAGGGGGTCAGAGCAAAAAGACAGCTGTTTACATATATAGTAAGGGAGAATCAGGTCTATGGTCCTCCTAGATCAGGGGTGGGAAATGATTTTTGAGGGACGGCCACATCCAAGATTTTATTAAGTGGTCAAGAGCCACACTTCTCTATGGAGCGGGTGTGAGATCTGGTATGGAGGCTGGATGTAGAAGGGAGCTCAGGGTAGGGGACTGGAGTGCAAAAGGGGACATGGGGTCCAACAGGAAGGTTGAGTGAAGGAGGGGGTTGTGATCTGGGGCAGAGATTGGGTGCAGGAAAGGATTCTGATATGGTGGAGGGCTGGAGGAGGAGGGACAAGGTCTGGGAGAAGTTGTGAAATGGGGTGGGAGTGTGGGGGAGAGGTGCAGAAGGTTTGGGTGGTGACCTGAGGCAGGATGGGTTGGCAGTCTGGGGCAGGGAATTGGAGTGTGGAAGGGGTGGGATGTCGGAGGCGGGTTCTTGATGGAAGGTGTTTACTTAAACGACTTCCAGCCAGCAGCCCACTGGGAACCTCAGGCAGGATCCCTGCCTGCCACAGTTCCAGTCCACTCAAAGCAGCTGGCTGCTCCCACCCTCTGCACAATCTCTCAGCTCCCATTGGCTGGTTTCCATTGGCTGTCCCTTCTCCCAGCACAATCTCTCAACTCCCATTAGATGGTTTCCACTGGCTGTCCCTGCTCCCAGCACAATCTTTCAGCTCCTATTGGCTGGTTCCTCCCTTCCCGCTTCCTCACACAATGTAGACAGCACATGGAGCAGCCAGCAGCTTTGAGTGTCTTGGGGTTGCTCCCTGCCTGAGGGTTTTGGCAGGGTGGGCTGCAGTCCAGATTCAAAGGCCTGGCGGGCTGCATCCAGCCTGCAGGCCATATCTAGCCCTCACTTGTCCTACAGCCAACAACATTCCAAAAATAAGCAGGGTTATCTCAGCCCTTTGTGTCAAAAGTAGATATATTGCATTCCACAGACTACACCCTTTTATTGGTTGTTTATAGACAAGAACCTTAAAACTGCAGCTGAGCTTTTCAACGGAGACTATGGGAGTTAGATGCCCAACTCTCATTGGCTACATCTACACTAGCTCCAAACTTCAAAATGGCCACGCAAATGGCCATTTTGAAGTTTACTAATGAAGCGCTGAAATGCATATTCAGCGCTTCATTAGCATGCGGGCGGCTGTGGCGCTTTGAAATTGATGCGGCTCATCCTGACGGGGCTCCTTTTTGAAAGGACCCCGGCTACTTCGAAGTCCCCTTATTCCCATGAGCAGATAGGAATAAGGGGACTTTGAAGTAGGTGGGGTCCTTTCGAAAAGGAGCCCCGTCGGGACGAGCTGCACGGCAGAGAGCCGTGTCAATTTCGAAGCGCCGTGGCCACCCGCATGCTAATGAAGCGCTGAATATGCATTTCAGCGCTTCATTAGTAAACTTTGAAATGGCCATTTGCGTGGCCATTTCGAAGTTTGGGGCTAGTGTAGACATGGCCATTCAAATTCAATGGTATTTGGGCACCTGATTCCTTTGGACTTCACGGAAGACCCAGACTGAAGTTTCTTCTGATATAAAAGAAAGTTAACCCACGGACTATCTATTTTTCCTCCAGCGTCTGCTCCATTCCCTGAATCCCTCTCACCATCATCCTCTTTGTTAAACAGACCCACAGACTGGTGACCATCTTTGACTGCTCATTCTCCTTTGGAGTATTCAGGTTGTGTCTAAAATCCGATGCCATGTCACTTAAATTTCTGGCCACATAACTGAAAAGCTCATCAACAAAACTCACGTACAATTTGATTTTTTTTAACCTCCCAAGCACACAATTTCCCTCGTACCCCACAAGGAGCTTGCAGCTGAGCAAAAGGTGCAGTTTGTCATGGGAAATTCTCACATTCCAGCATTTGGTTTTGTCTGAAAATAACATGAGAAGTTGAAATTTCAAAAATTTTCACTGAACAGAGATTCAGAAAAAAATAGATATGGAAATGTCAAAGTGTCAACTTTTCCAGTCAAAATTAAACATTTCAACAGTCCAGAAATCAAACTGTTTTGTTTCAGTTTCTTGAACTGATCTGAATGCTTCATTCTGAGTCAGATTAACACATTTGTCTTGCTGCATGACCTGTAGCTCAGCTGCTCATAATGCTCCAGCCAGTCTGGTTCCTGGGAGACAATTTGTCCCATAGTGCACCCAGAGACATTTTACTCATCAGTGCCTCGCCAAAGCTGTCAGGTGGGTCTGAAAATTTTCCCACATAAAAGTTCAATTTTGCAGAAACTGCATGTTCTGTCAGAAAATTCACAAGCTCCAGTGCACCTCTGAAGATCACTTTCTTTGGATATCGCTCTGAGTGGATAACTCCTATTATTCCTCGTCGGATACCCTGTTTTCCACTTCATCGCGTTTAAGCTTCATTTTTTTTTAACCTTGATGGTTTCCATTCATCTTTATTTATCCACCCTTGTCTTTTATCACATCACCATGACCCTGTTATTGGCTCAGTGAACAATGCCAACCTGGGGTATCAGTTTGTCCACCTATCTGACAACCATCCATGCACTTCCTACTATCCTGCTTTTCACATCTGGAACTCCTGACTTAGGACTGTCCTTCCAAATCATACCCATGCGCCATTTTTCCTCTACAGCTGGTGAAAACATTAACACAAATGTTTGTGAGAACTTCGCTAAAAATTTTACTGGTTTCCAAAATTTTGAAGGAAAAGATTGAAATGTCATTGGCTGTGTCTACAAGTGCCGCTTCTTCCAGAAGCGGCATGGTAATGAGGTGTCCGGAAGATGCTAATGAAGCACGGATGTAAGTTTCCCACCTTGTTAGTATATGGGCACGTGATTCACAATCCGGAAGAAGCTCTTCCAGACTCCAAAACACACATACCCAACCGTGGCCTGCGAAATTTTGAGGAAGAAGGGGCTTCCGGAAGGAGGGTTTCCTTCCAGAAGATCCCCGCAGCCCACGCATCTGCATGTGTATTTTGGAGTCTGGAACAGCTTCTTCCAGACTCTGAATCATGTGCCGATATGCTAATGAGGCATAGAAAATTTACATCCATGCCTCATTAGCATCTTCCGGGTGGCTCATTACCATGCCGCTTCCAGAAGAAGTGGCACGTGTAGATATAGCCATCATGTGTTGATGACTAAAAAAGTTTGGACCACTCTTTGAACAACTTCCAAAAAAAATTTTTTTGCATGGAAAATTGATTTTGCTATTTGAAAATTTTTGAGCCCACTCCCCTCCCCAAAAAATCAACAGTTGAATGAAAAATATAATCAACATCTCAACATTTAGAAAATTTTAATAAGACCTGCTGTTCTGCTTCAAATCATACATCAAGACCCACTTCTGCTGAGACACCTGAAAGAAATTAGTAAATTATGAGCGGTCTCCTCAGAGGAAAATATTAAATCAATATTTTGAAATGGTCCAAACACTTCAGGTTATACAAATAGCTCACCCATGTAACCACATACATATACTACAGCTGCCCTCAGCCTTCCCTCTTTGTTTATCATGCTTGCTTGCTGAATTTTGCCTTCACTGTAACTGTACATTTTCGAGACAGAGAAGGTGTCTTCCTATGTTTGCCAGCACTGTGAGCTCGAATGCTGATTGGGGCCTTTGGGTAAATAAATAGCAACTTATGTGAATAAGTAACAACAAAAATGCCTAATGCCTAAGCTGGTGAGTAATAGTGCTTAGAAGTTTGTAGAGTGGTTGGCTAAAATATTGTGATTATCAGCAGGCCCATGCTCACCACCAGCAGCACCTGGTGGTCAGGTGGGATGGGAAGAGGGTGGCAGGCCTCCAGGCCCTCCTCATTTCTTAGTACTTATGTGGCCTCCGTTGGTCTGGCCTTACGGGGGCTCTGCTCTATGGCCACGTTACATAACCTAAACCTATACTGTCCTCCATGCTCCATTGCAGGGTCCAATGGTAGGCAGCTCGGTCCTGCACCCTATGTGCTCTGCAGTACCCACCCTGGATCACTTCTCACTAGTCACGCCTTCCCACACAGTAAAGAAAACTACTAAATACAAAGGTAAAGTCTTGGACCTTCACTGTCTTACAGTTCCCTTCTCTGATCAGTTGTGAAGAGTCATGCCTCAGGCTGCAAAACATCCTTTGGTACTCCATCTCAGGCATTCAGAATGCAAATCAGCTCACCTCCACTTTCTGCCTCCCACTGAGCTCCTCTCTTACCCTTTCTGGGCTCCTCGTCCACACCCATAAATTCTGGTGCAAGCTACTTCCCCATACAGCGAAGGGGAACCATGGATTAACTGTCACACACTTTGGCCTGCTCCTGATTGAGATGTTTAGTTACCTGACTGAAATGAGTACGATATGAAGGTCCGAATGTGGATGGGTCAGCTTTTCATTATTTGTAGAATTGAAGAAATATAAATGCTTAAGCAAAGCTGGTGTGATTCATACTCTTCCCCCTCCCCCCAAAACAAAAAATTCACAAGCATTTGGTCCATATGTGCAGCTGCTGCAGTGACAACATGGCTCTTAAAGGTATTTGTTTTGATCACAAGATGTGTCCATCCTTTGCTTTAGCGTCGGGTGGAAGTATTGCAGAATTACAGCAATAATTTAGCCAAAAGTCCACAAAAGTAGCAAACTATCGTAATTATCCTTAAATCCCAAACAATAAATTTACTACCACCCTTGCAGGTACAGTGCATGACAGCTAAAGTAGGGGCTACCAAGCAATGTATTCACTCCTGTATTTTCAGAAAACAAGCAGAAAGTATGCCCCATCCTATTTAGAGAAAGACATACTGTGTTCAAAAGTGTGGCCCACTTCAAGTGTACTCCCAGCACAGGCTAAGGTCCATCTCAGAATTATTCTGAAGAATGACTTTTCACAGCCACTTCAAGAACAACATCAAAAAGTTCTGGAGGGAATCAGATTTGTCCCCGCTCCCTGGTCCAAGAGACAGTTCTCATCAGCATGGCAAGAGCAGTAATGAGAAGTTACTGAGAGGAATTCTTGGAATCTATCCAGCAGGGAAAGTTACTTAAAATTTCTTATAGGTACTGTCCCAGCTGTTTAAATAGCTCCCTGATGGCTTTTGGCATATCTCAGCCAACTCTTCCCCCAGGTGCGCATCAGGGCTGCGCCCACTTATTTTCACCTCTCAATCTATCTCAGAAGAGGCTAGAGCAGGGGAGAATCAGGCCTTATTTATCTTGGAGTGCTTGAAATGTCATAAACTGATGTCATCCCCACCAACATAAGCTGAAGGTGGAGTGCTAGCCATTCCTGTGCTTTGTAACCTGAAAGTTAAGTGTCCTCATTTTGCTTAAATGCGTCCAAAATCACAGGGAATGCCTGAACACTTGTGTTACTTGGACACTTTGCTGCACTAGCTCTTTGCTAAATTTAAACATTATAAGAGCCTTTATTGTATGATTTAACCATTAAAGACTCTGTGACTAATGTGCTAAGAGCTTCATGTTGTTGGGAAACACCATACTCAAAAGCAATTTTATCTCAGCCTCAAAGCTTTACTAAAGTTGTCCATCTACGTCAGACATAATAAGAGGTACTGTAAATGCATTCCCTATGCTGCCATCCAGTGGAAAATTGGTAATACATTCTAAAGAAATTGCTAGCGAATGAAAACAAGGCTCAGCAGCTGAAACCAAAGTTGGAAATTTCAGTCTATCCCTTTGCGGACCTCAGCTACAGCTAGTCTCCAGGCAGCTGTGGACACATTCTTTGCTAGTCCACTATCTGGGTCTGGAAAGCCAAGAATATCCCACATGCTGAACAGTGCAGAAACATACAGCTAATAGAATATTTGCAGGTGCATTCCTGGCCTCACCATTTCATTCCCTTTACTGAGGCCATAACCCTGGAGGAAGTTTTTTCTCCAGTGAATTTGAGCTTAATTGCATAGTGACAATAGAAGCCTAACTAGTTGGTGCAAATTCAGTGCTAGTGCTGAGGTCATAAACAAACCATGACAGAAAAAAAATATATTAATGCTTTCCAGATCAGGGAGTGTCACCACTTGTAAACAAATGTTTCTCTGTTTAATGAAACAACTTACCTTATCCATCAGATGGATTCATCATTATAGGATATCCCATTTTCTCCCACTTGCAACAAGTGGTTATGATTTGGAAAAGTGATTATGTTATTTCCATTCCAAGATGCAGACACCTTAAAGTGGGGTGATTTTCAGAGAGGGGGTGCTTTTTGATGATCAAACTCCTTAAAGGCACCCCAAATATTTAGACGTTTGGAAAATCTTGGGCACATTAATACCACAGGAGAAAAAAAAATCAAGGCCCTTTGACCCTTCGCTTGCAGAATCTGAGTGCTAGTCAGTACCTTTGATGCCTGTGAAAATACAGATGTAGCCCAGCTGTCTGTCAGTGTGATTAATGCCTTTGTCTTTTAGTTTTAAAGTGTCATTTTCCCTTTGGACTTTCACTACACCATTGCCAGAATGCTGCTAGCCTAAGTAAAACTGTTTGATTTATGCAGTTTCCCAACAGCAATTGATCCAGCTGATTCACTATTTAAAGTCAACTAGACCTTAAACAAGAGTGTGTAAAAGCTAGCAATCTTCAAGACCAGATGCTACTGCAATGCACAGCTAGGAGGAAGGAGATCATTTTACAGCACAACTTCCCTTCACTATCTGCTCACACCATATTTCAGCACATAATTATAGGCGATTTCCATATTCCTCACTCTCCAGGGGACAAATTCAGACACATTATCACGCATAAGGAGGGGTCCATCCTTTGACACGCTAGCTTGCTAGGTCTCTTACATGTCTGCTATTCTGCTTGGCCTCCTGGGAATGACAAAAGGATGGCAAGAGTGACGAAACTGATAACTTCACTGAAATCAATAACTGGGATTAGAATCTGTGAAGAGAGTTAATAGTCACTCTGGAAAGACTTAGTTCATCATGCTTACATTGGGCAGGACAATGGGTGCCTTTGAATTTGATGGAGCTTTGATATAGAATACTTGAGTCTTTGAGGTTCAGAGAGCTGGTCCTATTGAAATAGGCTTTATTTTATGTTTCCGCACTGCCATTGCATGGGGCTGAGGAGTAATGGCTTCAGGACAGGCAGCTTTCACACCTAGAAAACAAGTGGAGCAGTGTTTGAGAGAAGCACACAGACATAGGGCATGTCCACACTATAGCTGCTTCAGCACCACAACCGCAGTGCTGTAGCTATGCCACTATAACACCATAATGTAGACAGTTCCTACATTGATGGAAGAGGTTTTTCCGTCCACGTACAGTAACTTCTCACTTGACGTTGTAGTTATGTTCTTAAAAATGTTGCTTTAAGCAATATGATGTTAAGCAAATCCAGCTCTCCATAAGAGTTAATGTAAGTGAGGGGAGAAGGATAAGTTCAGGGTAATTGATATCTTTGTTGACCCTGAGGCGAAAAGTGTCAAACTTGATAATGAACTCCAATTCAGATGTCTGCCTGTGTAATCTGGTGTTAAAGTCTCCTTGTTTTAGAATGCAGACTTTTACGTTTCCCCACTCTTGATATTTGTAGTGATCCCAGGCAGCCCATTTAACTTAACAGACACTTTTAGTAACTATTTTTCTTCCCCCTTTCTGCCCTGCTCCTTCTGTGCTATCTAGTTGATTCATCAGTTTTTATTTAATATTTTTCTCTCTTTCTGTTAAATTCTCGTCATCTCAGTTATCATTTATCAGGATTTTCCAGATCTGAACAAGTGGGTCTGCTCCGTGAAAGCTCATCTCCTAACAAATTATACTGTTAGGGTGTGTCTACACTTGCATTCCTCTTTTGAAAGAGGTATGCAAAATCAGGTAAATCAAAAATGCAAATTAGGTATAAATTTGAGTATGCCACACCTCATTTGCATATTCTGATTTCAAAAGAGCTTCTTTCGAAAGAAGAAAGCAAGTGTAGGCGCTGCTCTTTCGAAAGTAATCCCACCTTTGAAAGAATCCTTCTTCCCTTTATTTAATGGGAAGAAGGATTATTTCGAAGATGGGGTTTACTTTCGAAAGAGCAGAGTCTACCCTGGCTTTCTTCAATGGAAGGAAGCTCTTTTGAAAGTAGAACATGTCAATGAGGTGCTGAATATGCAAATTTATACAGCATTTGCATTTTCTATTTTCCTTATTTGCATACCTCTTTTGCAAGAGGAATGCAAGTGTAGACACACCCTTAGTCTTTCAGTTGCTACAGGACTGCTTTTTTTGCTTATCTTTTGTACTGAAAGTTGTGGAGTTATTCCCAACTCACACTGATGAACCTGAGATCAGGCTCTGGTATTCAGTGGGCCTTAATAATGGCTTACCACTTTGAAGGGGGAAATAGCAAAGAGAGAGAGGGATTGCTTAGGGCATAATAGAAGAAAATGCAAATAAGGGAAAATGGATAAAATTTAAAATAGGAAAATCTATCTTGAATACTGGGGGAAATTTTCCTAAAAGTGAAATATATTAGATTGTGAAAGGAAGGCTGGTCAAAAGGTTGCAAAATGTGCACTGGAGACCAATCCTGCACTGGCAGGCAGATGGACTTAATGACCTAATGGAGCTTTCTTTCATTCTGTCATCAAAAGTCTGGATCCATATAATCCCCTAACATTGAGATGTTTATTCAGAGCTTACCAAAACTTATCCAAACCCCTACAGTCTGGAGATCAGCCTGGAAATCTCACAGAATGAGTGTTTCCAGTACTTCCTAGTATCAGACAGCTTGAAATACTGCAGGAACAGCCTCTCCGTGGTATTTCAGTACTTACCCTGCCAGTCCCACTGAAAGCACAAAGTACAGAAGTGAGTGAAACTGTAAAACAAAATCCATCTTAAGCCAGTCTTGCTAGCAATAACCCGACGGCTAGGCCGTTAACAAATTTCCTACGGTCGTAGCAGGAGCTGTAAGTAAGCAATGTGACAGTTCGACATACAAACCAAATGCCTCCTTCTGGCCACAGACTGGAAAGTTCTCTTCAGCTTTAATTCAGAGGGAAGCTTCTGAAAGTAGAATAAGTGAACACAGACTTGTCTATGCATCAAAAAGCCTTTGTTAGAGGATATTTCTGCAAAGGAAAAATGGTCCTGTACTTAAGACGTTGGACAGAGCTCCAGGTTCCATGATCGGCTCTTCTTCACAGACTTCCTGTGTGACCTTACTCCAGTCACTTAAGGCTAGATTTTCTAGCCATGCTGAACACCTCTCAAACCCCACTGACGTCAGTCACAACTGCAGACATACAGCACAGCAGAAACTTTGGCTGCTAAGCTGTCTGTGCTTCAGTTCCTCTTGTCTATAAAATAGGGTACCAGTTCCCCTGGGTGTTAGAATGAATTTGTGTTTGTGAAGAGATGAGGGGGACATGTCAACACCTACAGAGCTGTAGTTCTCTCTGTATGTCTTAACAAAGTGATGTGTACACTCATGGTGCTACAAATTGATACCAGGTAAACATCTGGCTCCATGGTTAGTTTAACAAGGCTACTTCCAACAGCTGCAGGAAAAGTTGAATCTTCCTCAAATCAAGTTGTCCAAACAGAGGTTCCCTAATTAATATTAAGAGGAAGTGATTCAAGGGAAGAGCTTGCTTGCAAACACAAAAGGAAACTCCAGTTCCTTAGTGTTCCAGAGCTGACAGCCTTGTTTCCTGCCAGCCAGCCAAGTGAATCTGGACTCCTCTGCTGTGATGAGCCTGATAAGCTGCACAGACCTGAGAACAGTGTTAAAAATGACTTAGGAGGGCCTGCCCCGCTATCTTCAGCTTACACTACATGCTTCTGGAATGCAACCCACACAATAGCCACTACTTCCCCACACCATAATTGTTGAGGCCACTCTTTACCACCCCAATCATGACAATGGAATAACAGAATGTGTACAACACTAACCAAAATCCTGGTCAGCGACAGTCCCTGGTGGTTTTCCAGGACACAAAGTAGGGAGAAGTAGTGGCATGACTCAGTAATGCCAAGAACCACTTTGGGGGATTTGAAAACTCCATGGGGGAATGCGATGAAAGCAGCAAAGAAGGAGGGATGTTGTATCTGTGGACAAGGATAGTTGGACCACAGACTTAACACTCGCACAAAGTTACGCAGCAACAGCAAGATGGCTGGAAACCTTGGAAACCCATCAACTCAACAGAGCCTCAGTGTTTGGAGAGTCCTGTTCAGGAAGCTGGCCACAGAGAGCATGCAGTAAACTCTTGCCAGACATTGCTTATTGATTTTTTTTTCTGGAGAGCCCATCTGAACTGAATGTGCGTACTGAATCCCAATGAGACTCCCAGCTGGAGGAGGCAATTCTGGAGGCACTGTATGTATTACACTTTAGGACTCCAGGGACTGGGATAAGTTTTTACAAGCAGCTATAATGAAGAAAGAGATCATATGGGAAGGTGCTAGGCTCCTATTGTTTCCGGACATAAGTCCTATAACCCAGGGCAAAAGGGAAGAATTAACTCTTGGCTTTTTTAAAAAAAAAAGAAGCTGTGATATAAAATGTGTATGCATGGGTCTTTCTGGTCTGCAAACGGTACATTGTGCACAGTGACAAAACTGATATCTTTCAGAAAACAGAAGCAGCTTATAACAAGGCACTTCTGAAAGCAAAGGAGATGAGAAAGAAACTGCAAGAAGTTAGCCAGAGAGTAAGGCTATGTCTACACTTGCAATTGAGCCACAAACCTTTTGCCGCTCCCAGCTGCTTAAAACAAAACAAAACAAAACAATGAAAGCTTGCCTCAACACGTGTAAGTGCTCATGCTGCTTTGTCAGGTGACCTCTCCTGCCGATGGAGTGAAAGCCACTCAGGGGGTTAGGAATACTTTGTCGGGAAAAGCGGTGACAAACCACGTTCGCATACACTGTCTTCTCACAACAGGAGAGTGTCGACCCAGCCTTGTCGCTAAAAGGTGCATAGTGCAGAAGTACCCTCAGGCTTGTAACCACCCTCCCCCTGAAATGTGAGGAGAGTGTTGGGACTGTCCATCTACATTAATCAAAATGAATGCAGTCACCACTTCTGGGGGCCAGTGTGGAGATGGGCGCTCAGTAAGCATTTTTTTCCTTTCCATCTTGTCTGATAGTCCATCTTTTGCCCTCAATATACTGGGAAGAATTTGACGTCAATGCCAGAAATATTAGCATGAACACAGTCCCTTCCCCAACAAGGGAAGGGGGCTGGACTTGATGACCTCCTGAGGTCTCTTCCAGCCCTAGAATTCTATCATTCTATGATTCCATCACCAAAGTCCCAACTCAGACTATGCCACAGGTCTGCAACAAAAATAGCAAGAGGAGCCATTTTTTTCAAATTGAGTTACAAAATCAATACTTCAAGAGCTGCAATGAATGGGAATATGAGACAGTGCTTAACAAATAACGTCAAACTGTATTTTTTGTAACCCCTGTTTTAAGAGCAGCCCACGCACAATGATTTGTACCAGTTAGAAATATTCAGTGATTTTCACCCTGGATTGGAGAGTAAATGAGGACAAGGAAAATGCTGTGACTGAGGATAAGCTCTGAAGCAGGAAGGAGCAACATTCGCATCAACCCTCCACACCCTCTCCTAACATTCCCAGGCTCTGCCCCATCTGGGCCCACAGACCTGCCTCCATCTCCAGGCTTTACATGCCTCAGCCCCCAAATCCATACCCCCATCCCACACTCAACCTCCCTGCCCTGCCCCCACTGAAATAATGGAACTAAATGTAATTGGTTTAACGGCTGGATCACTCCCGCCACCCTGCCAGCTGTTAAACCAATTAAACTTAGTTCCATTATTCCAGCAGCAGCAGGACAGGGAGCTGTAAGAGGAGACAGCAGCAGCAGTACTTGGAGCCACAAATGACTCTGGAGTCGCAGGTTGCTGACTCCTGGGCTCTGCCAGCACTGCAATTCTACATGCATGGCTGGCCTGTGCCTGCAGACTTGGACTTTGGGGCTATTTAATTGCAGTGTAGACATTCGGGCTCATGCTGCGTCCCCAGCTCTGAGACCCTCCCAGCTCCTAGTCCCCAGGCTCTCGCCAAAGCCTACGCTGCAATTAAAGCTCCCCTTTTCTTGAGTCCCTTGAGCTCCGTTGACCTGGGCGAAAGGTAGCAAGATATGTAGGTATATAAATTTGGGAAGGCTCACCAATCTGACTTAAAGTTGAAGATTATAGGCTCGCACCTCCCCCGAGTTAACGGTGAGATCTGAGGCAAAGCCTCAGGCCAAAGCTGCAGGTGAGTTTTTGGGATTCCCAGTCACAACACAGACAATGATCTTAACAATACCTATGCTTTATTTAATAGTACAGTAATACATATGCAGCACTTGGCCAAGACACTACAATAAAAATATATCACGGTTAGTACTTAGATTACAATCAAAGATCTTACTTAACAGTATTACTAAGCAATACCTATTGTTTTACTGATTAATCTTATGGTTTTATCCTATGTCTAGCAAACAGGATGCAATACTCACTGACTCCTTTTGAACTCTTTAGAAGCGGAGACCAGCTCACTTCCACCTGTCAAAAGGGAGTTATTGCAGTGGTTCAGAAAAAGAAGAAGTTAGTTAAAAGTTCTAAGAAATAACAAGAGTAGAATATAACAAGGAGAGAGAGAGAAAGAGACAGAGAGAGAGTTGGGGTGATAGGCACCCTGTTGGTGCGGATCGGTCTGGCACAGCTTCACACGCGTCGCATTGGGTGTTCATTACGCGCCTTCTGTTCTCCCAAAGGATTGTTTTATACCCTTTTTCCCTCGTGTTGACTAAATTAGGGTCTGACATAATCGAATCTTGAATACCTACGGAGACCCCCGTATGTATGATGACCTATTCTATTCATCCTGTTTTTCTCGAAACAGAGTTTAAAAGGGAAATTCCCATCTTTGCCCTTTTACCTGATTATATCGGATGACCTTTTATTCTTTCCCGTAAGTGAGAGGTTTGGGCATATTTTGCTATTTGAGACGTGTTTTTAGATGGCAGTGACTGAAATGATGCACCATTACTGACCTGACCTTAAACCTACTTATATAAAGATAATTTGCCCAAGCTTTCCCACCTCATGCCCTACTTACCGGGCAGGCCCCTTGCATTTCTGCTGACAGGAAAGAACGTAAGCATAGATTCTTCTAGGACTCAATTAGCCAAACTATCATGGCTTCCTTATATCTACCCTAGTTCTACTACTATAAGCTAAGCACAGGCAACAGCTCAAATCAGCTGGCATAGGCCAGCCATAGGTTTTTAAGTGCAGCATAGACATATCCAAAAGGCTGGTGCACTTCTCACTGTAATTTTGATCTATACACACAGACAGAGATTTTGCTACATGCATCTATCTGCACACTAAGTTTAACCAGTAGGGAAACAACAGAACTATAGTCTGAGGGTCAGACTCTGCCCAGGCTTTATACAAGTGCAGAGCTGGAGGAAAAATTTGAGCAGATGCTGCTTTGCACAATTCATGAGGTCTGCTTCCTTTCTTCTCCCATGTGGACACACTGGGTCAAGTCTTTGAGACAGGCAGGCATTGAGCTCTCACTGAAATCAATGGGCATTCGAGACTTCAAAGCTATTGAAGATTGTGACCATCATTCCCTAAGGAGACAGAGGCTATTACTTCACCCCTGTGATACGACTACTGGTCACTCTAGAGGTAACGCCCACTCAGGAACAGAGCCTCAAACTCTGAGGGGATGTGGATTTTTGAGTGGGAATCCTAAGTGCTATCTTCAAAGAAAGAAGCAGAATTCAAGGTGCTTAAATTTTCTCTTCTTTAGAGCTAGCAGGCCATGTCAGAAGGGGTGGGGATACTGCGGCGCAGGTGGGATTCCTGGAAGGTTCCCAATGTCCCTGTGAGCAGTCTACCTTCATGCCACCCTTCATTAGGGATTGGGCCTCGCTGCAAAGGCTGGCTCATAGTGGCTTTTTCAAGTACGATGATAAGCATGTAAGTCACATATGGCAGGTGCTTTCACTGTCACCCTGTGGCTCTTAATTATGGCCTGCGTAAGGAGAAATCTAAGAGAAGTAAAACAAAACACTCAGATGTGGGTGGAAACATGCACTCTGACAAAACATGTACCCACTTGTACACTCTGTCATTAATGTGGGAGGCGTTCAAATGGTTACACTTGGTAGTGCCAGGTTGTGGCAACAATCACCCCAATTTCAAATCACACCAATGAATAAAACAAAAAATAAGTGTTTGAGGCTATGTCTATGCTCGGGAAACACATCGATTTCAGATACCACCTTTCTAGCTATGGCATTTATGTATCTAAAATCAACATGTCAGCAGCTGACTTACTTGACTATCTTCAGCAAGGAAGGTTGATGGGAGCATTTCTCCTGTTGACCTCCCTTATTCCTTGCAGTTGTGCAGAGTACAGGGGTCAACTGCTGACCCCAGACAGATCAATTACACACGTCTTTACCAGACACATGAAATCAAACTCAGGGAGATTCACTGTGGCTGGGTTGATCTCCTGTGCAGTATAGACAAGCCCTCAGGAAGCTGTGCCTGTTTTCTTGTTTTGAGGTGTCCATCATGTCATACCACATCCAACACAGGAGGATGGTGCAAAAGCCTCTGAGGTCACTTCAGACTACTTCAGTGAGCCAGAAACAGGAGCTTTTGTTTTATCTAGTGTCAGTTCTCCCCAACCCTGCCCCGCCTGCTCTTGTGGGTGATGAGGAGTTTTGTCACCTCCAACAGCCCCACCCTCTAAAATAGCCCTGGGAACCAACCTCTCCTTTTCCTCCTTCCTGGAACCTGCTTCTCCTCCCAGACAGGCCTGTTAAAAAGTTACAGCTTTCCACTCTGATACAAACAGTTTTTCATAATTTGATACCCTGGTGTCTCCTAGTCATATTACAAAGGGCCAGCCCTGCATCCTTACTTTACAGCCACACTTAAAAGCAAAACAACAGCCAACAGCCATGTGACTGTATTTTCTATATTAAATAATCAAGAGAGCCACTTATTAACTTCTGCTGAAATAGGCACAGAGCTTAACCATCTACATTTCTGTGGTAAATAGGATGTGCTGTTCAGTGCAATTCTGAGTGACTGTGGTGACTACCTAGTGTGAACAGATGCTTGCTTAAAACAAATAAATAAACAAACAAACTGCCCTATGTTAAATAAAGTTGTACTGCCACCTTAGGTTACCATCTGTTTTTACTTTTATTCAACTGTTTCCTTCAGACCATGTTGTCAAGTACATGCAAGTCCAGCTGGCAGCTTTTAAAGCCAAGGATGATGAGGCCCCCATATGAGTTCTGGTGCCCCTTTCTCATGATCCCAGACACTTGGATGATCTTTGAGAGAGAGGGAGAGATCATTCGTATTATCCTGCAGCATTTTAATCTTTTTCACTTTACTTTATACTCAGTTCGGAGGGATATTAAATATAGAAGAGAGCTCGATTTGGCAATAAATTAATGCCCAGATGAAGGGAAAACAATTACAAATTGGAAACAGATTTATTCACACTATGTGCATTAATGAAAACTAAAAAAAACTAAACTGGGTGTACTGTGTGGAAAAAAATAATGGCCCAGCAGGTCTACTTTTTATTAACAACTCATCAGTAAGCAGGTTGTAATTCATAACAAAGAATTTACCCTAAGGAACACCATGGGACTGTGAGCTTTTTAGTTTCCTAAGAAAATACATATGTTGTTCCACTTGGTTTCCTTTCAATAAAACCCACCAGTTAGCACTTCATTTTCAAGCTGTTCTGACAAATCAGGTGAGTTAGCTTGGTAGAAAAAAACAGAAGCCAACTTTTCAGCTGAGAATTTTAGGGAATTTTTTTAATAACTTAAATAAATTTCCCACCTGGCAAGCAAGTTATGATAAAAGGCTGTGAAAGGAGTTTGTTTGGAATGGTTTGAAAGAATTTTACTTAATTCACTTCATTAATTTTTCCTAAGGAAATATCCTACGGAATGGCACATCTTACTCTTAAGTTACGTGGTTGAGACAAAAGGAATTTTTATATAGGTTTTATAGTGTCTTGAAACATGATTAAAGATACAGGAGGAAACCTGCCCAGTAGTCTACTACACAGAGAAATGCCTCAAGGAAGAGCCTTTCAGAACTCAGCTCTCATAAGGCCAGTGTGAGATGCTAGATCTCCTGCAAAATAAAGCACCTGATATTTTTTACCTAACAGCCCCTGATGACCTGGTTACAGAAAAGCAATAGTGAAGGAAAATAATTGGGAGAGGTTAGAAAAATAGACCAAAGAGAAGTGTCAATTTAAAGAAAGGATGTGGAATTGAGGAAGAAAAAGTGAAAATGATTTCAACAGGTCACTCCAAGATGAAGTAAAAGTAATGTATTGTGTTGCCACGCAATCCATGGTGTGTTATGCATCCCTACCTCCACCTTCACTTAGACTATGAATCCATTCCAGCTACTAGCTACAGGATTTCAGCCTTTCTTTCAGGTTGTAGAGTTCCCCGGCTTTAGCTCTGGAGGGTCCTTAGGACAACCTTCAGTCAGGAGCAAGATAGTGATCAGCACCATCACTGGGTACCACACCCAGGCTTCCCAGAAGCATTCCAAACCAGAGCCAATGAAAGCTTTAGTAAGGGGACAAAAAAAGATGCACAACAAGGGCTAGTTCCAATGCCATTGAGGTCAGTGGGAGTCTTTCCAATTTCTCAAAGCATACTTTGAACCAGTCCCTTGTACAGGTTAAGACCAAACAAACAAACATATCCAACAACACCTAGTTGTGCCATATTTCCAGATGTGAGAACTGAGGACAGATCATTGTGTGGAGGAGACTGCTGTCTTTGATATTCAAGTGTTAACACTAAGGTACCAATTTATCTACTCTTGCTTCATGATAGCAATTTTCACTGCAAAATTAAAGAATGAAAAGGAAAATATGACATGTACAGCTTGCATTACAATAATTAAGCATTCAAGTAGATGTTAGACATGGGTGTTCACTAATAATTAATTCTAAGTACAGAAGGAACAACAGGGAGCAGACAAGACCAGCGAGCAAGCCTCAAACCTTGAAACTGACTGTGGAATTAGCTACTTCAAAATGGCATTTGATTTTGACCCCGCCCTCATCACACAGCAAATCCTGGGAAAGGAAGAATTAAAGGAGAATGGTTCTTGGGCAGGGGAAGATACAGACTCTGAACAGTCCTATAACAAAAAGAAAAAAAAAGCAAGCACCACACAAAACAACGCATACTTCTGGAAAGACTTGAAGCGTATGTGTAGGAGTGAAGAAGATTGCTATCTTCCGTTTCTTTTTGAGCCACAGGAATCTTTCCCAGAGGAGTTAGACATAGAAGATTGGTTGAAGAGAAGTCCACATTGAAGCCTGTTAAGACACCAAAGAAGAGGTAATATGTCACAAACTGTTAACACTACTGCTATAGCCTGATGTGTCACCTGTTTCTAATCAAAGAAGCCAAGATCAACTGAATGAAGTAGAAAATGTCTGAGGCACAGGTAGAGGCTGATGTTCACATGAGTCAGTCTACATGCCCTTCATTAACAGGATTCCAAGCTCTTCTAGGGAACGATACTTAAGAGCCAGGAAAATATTGTGGCATGAAAAGGCATCGTGAAGCACTTCTGAGTGCTGGCTCACTGCACAACGGTGAAAGGAAGAAGTCTAGCTCTGGCTCTGGGAGTAGCAGAACCCTTGGATGGTGGGGAGAATATGGAAATGAACTCATTATCTTATGTGCAACTGGCAGTCTGCATCTCCTACATATGAAGGAGCTGGGCACTATGGGTTAGCAGTGGGCAGGAAGAACAGGTCTCTAGACGAGGCACAAAGGCTTACACATGTTATCACATGCCAGAAGTTACAACCAACCATGGACAAATATGGACCTATCTCAGTCCCACTACAAGTGGGGGAGGGGGCATTATCTATTTCGACAAATCTCTTCAGAGTTCCCCATTAAAAGCCCATTTACTTGAGCTCTATGCCAGGTATGTGTGTGACTTTGATCCAACATGCATTGTTACCTCTTACCAAAACAACTAAGAGCAGCAGTGGCTGGGCTTGAATATGTCTGTACACGGAGATCTCCAAAGCCTGTTTGTTAAGACAAGTATCAAGTGTTTAGAGACTTCTGTAGTGACACTGAAAGGGAAACACTACAACGCAGTCCCTCTCCCATTATAATAGAGCTGGGGCACACAGCGTACATGGCAATTAGGGATAATTTAAGAGCTTCACAGTAGAGCTCATCTCTTGGAAAGCAGGCGCTGCTGGAGTATTTCTGTACATGAAATCACTGCAAGATTAAAATACTTATTGTGTTTATCCACTTGTAGCCAATCTCCAATCTGTAATCTGTCCAGGCAGAATGGGGGAAAAATTCACATATCTGCTACTCTAATTATTTTGCTATCTGCCAAAGAATGCTTCTGAGAAGGATTAGCCTTCCCAGCAGAAATGTAGAAAAGTGCACTGGAAAACATTAATTCATACAAGTAAAGAAAGACCTGTGAAGTCAACAGCTGTTTGATCCTTAGATAAACTGTGGCCAGTTTTTATTATAAAGACTTTGTAAATGATGTCGATTTAGAAAACATAGAATATGGTGAAGATAGAAGAACAGGATGGGGAGAGGAGTGTGAGGAGTTGACTGAAAAATATTTATTCACATACTTAACTTCTCATAGGAAAACATAAAGGTGGCTCATAAGGACCTGTTTAGACATTCTGTATGTGTTCCCCTGGGGCCAGAAGACATTTTTTAACCAGTCAAAGACATTTTATTTTGGGGTTGTCTTGAACCCAGTAAAAATGGGTCAGCTTAGCTTAAATTGGATTTTCACTACGGCTCAAAACAGCTTTGGAGCTGTTTAGTGGAACTGGTTTGAGAACATTTCTCAAAGACAGGCAGGTTGTCTGAATTCTTGCACCCAGTCACACATTTAAATACATATTGTTGTGCTACTGTTCTTTACCTCCTCTGTGCCTTGTGCAGTTATACAGGAAATGATTAACTAGGCAGCACTGGCATCTCTCTTTGCTTGATCAGAATGTTTCACTTGGGGTGATGTTTTGGCAGTGTCATAGTCACTTCCAATATTAAATAAAGCATACCCTGTATGTCACATTCCACCAAGCTAGAGCCAGGGACTTGGGCAAGTGGGTTGAACGTGAGGATAAGGTATTTGACCTAATAGCTAATCTGATTAATGTATTACCCAGAAAAAGGAATAAGGGTATATACTTCAGGGCATAATGTCATGTGCAAGAGGGCATCTGCTGCCTCATCTGGTAATGCTAAATGGGTCAGACTGAATAACACACATTCCAACTTCTCTTTCTGAAGCATTTTAACTTGTTGATTTTTCACTTCTTAGATCCTGAAGAAGCCTCATGTGAGCAAGCCAGGACCACCGGCAGGGCCAGGAAAGTGAAATGGTTTTCTTGAGTCGTAAATCAGATTAATGAATAGCCTAGTCCCTTGAATTGGTTAAATCACTCTTCTTCCTTCTAGTATGGCAGCATGTTAGTTAGTGATACAAACTCAAATAATAAGCACCAAATTGCAAGGGGTTTATCAGAGCAGGATCCAGGGATCTGACTGGGAGAGGGTTCCCAGGATCACTATGTTTGGATCTGTGGGCAAGGCCACCACCAAAGAATGATGGGTTCTGCCAGGGGGATAGTACTGGCAAGTCAGGGCACCAGGACTGCTGCAAACAGGCTTTCAAAGGCTGTGTAAGATGGGATTTACGGGCCCCTCACTAAAATTAGGAGACTGATGACCAGTACTGGGCCAAGAAGACCCCATTCCACTCAGCAGCTGCAGAGCACACCCCAAATGGAGGACCTGCTTAGAAGGGGACTGTGGCAATGGGAGAGTGAAGAAGAAGCTGTCTGCAGGAAGGAAGCCAATTAATAGCTTCTGGAACAGAGGAATCTGCCAGGGGAAATGCCAGTAGTGTGGGAAGACCCACCTAGATAGCCAGGGGCCTGACCTGACCCCCTTTCTCTCCCCTTCTCCCTGACTGGATGGAAGAAATGGACGCTGAGAAGGAAGCTAGGAAAGTCCTTAGTGACTGTGCGTATCATTGAGCCCGTTTGAGCGGTGCTCTGCTAGGTGGGAGGCAGAGTGCCATGCCCCAAACTGAGGAGAGGACAGGGGAGGTGGAAAGTGGCCCAGAAGAAGCTGGCATGGTATATCAGCAAGAAGGCATGGAGACTTGCTTTCCCTCCTTCCACTTCGGCCCTGGGCTGGGAATAGTGGAGAGGGAGGGCCCAGGTCCGCATATCCTGCCCTCTGCCTTTCGCTCAAAAGACAAAACCTGGGAATCACTAGGACATGCTAGACTCTAACTCAGTCAGCAGGCCTTCAAATTGCCTGGCAAGGCCACGCCAGGCATTTCAAGGACTGTTGAACTGTGACTTGCATTTTAGGCCATCTGGCCCCTATGTAAAGCCTGTTACAGAATGAAATAATTTGTTGCTGGGAAGTGGAATCAGGAAACAAATACCCCATGCAGCTTATTGCCCTCAGGGGAAAAAGAGAGAGAGAGAGAGAGAAAGAAGAGACATGTTTATTTTTCCCACACTTTATTTCTGTTTTGAGCACAAAAGCCAGCCAGTCTGGTGGGATATGACAATGAGGGCATGATCTCACATCTCACTGGGCCTTGTACTTTTCAGGATGGCCAATTCTTTTCAAGCACACCCTGCATCTATCCAGGCACATATAGGTTCTATCCATGCATTTTAACCATGGACCCTGAAGTTGGACTCCCTTCTGCCTTTATCTTCCCCAAGGAGAGTGCAGTGTATTGATGAGGTGCCTATCAGTGATTGTCCCCAGCTCTCAGAATTCAGTTCCAGTTTATTTTAAAAACAATAAAACTTCTATTGGAAAGAACAGAGAGAGAAAGGAAGTCATGAAAGGTTACAAACACCCGTGCACTTGTTAAGTAAACCAAAACACTTGCCTAGGCCACCTGACATGAGAGACGACATCTCCCCCACACAGGTCCTCTTCAGATGCCATCTCCTTTCTACAGTATGTCTGGGTGTTCAACTTATCAGGCATTGGCCACTTACCAGGGGATTGTTTCTGCAGAAACAGGGTCATGGGCTAGGATGACAGGTTCTCCGGTGTGCTGTTTTCCATGTACATGCCAGAAGAAGAGGAGGGAGATTGCTTTTTTCTTCCCTCCACTCTGTCTGTCCCTGGATGGGAGGAGCTGGTGTATCAGAAGAGCTGCTGAACTCCTAATTTTGTCTGTCTTCTACTGCAGCGGCTGCCAGACCAAGGTACCGATCAAAGTAATACCCTTTTTTACACTTCATTAGCTCAGTTGGATTCCTGTAGTGAGCCCCCTTGGATATCACAGTAATTGGGTGATATTTAAATAGTCAGATCAGCTCAAAATTAACGTTCTGCTCACCTTAAATCTCCATTAGGAGCAAATATTCCAAATGTCATCCAGCTAACATCTAACTCTTCAATGTTTTCATCAGATCAGCCTTCCTGGAGAGTCCAGCAGGAGTTCAGCCTCACTATGGCAGTCGTGTCTCAGGTGAGTTGCAGAAAGTCTTTGGGAGGCCTATTGACAGGAGTTTGTCAGTGCTAGACAGCCCATTGCAGCTCTCATTTACAAGCTCCTTAAACTAGCTTCTAAACTAGCGCTTAACAAAGAAAATGTGTTAAAGTACCAATAAAACTACTATAATAAGCTCTCCATAGCAAAATCCTAATTGACACTCATAAAGAGAGCTCTAAATGGTATTTAAAATGGAAAAAAAAAAGACAAGTAGATGTAGTGCTGATACTTTTTACTTGTGCACATGAAAGTTTCAGAACATAAAAATTTAGATGGGGTGAGGAATGTGTATATGTGTATGGTTATTAATTAATTAATTAATGGTAGTCCATCGATACGATGATGACAAATCTGTGCAGATCATCTGTTATTTGTCTTACGGTGTGCACTCTGGTGACTGTATAAGCCAATTCTAGAGGTGCACATTTTGCCGCAGATGGTGCATGGGATGTTTGCAATCTGTGGGTTGTGCATTGCTGATGCTCTGTGATGTCATTCACATGCCTCTTGTAGATGCCGGCAGCGGTCTTCCTCAAAGACAATGCAGGTATTTCTGACTGTTGCATGCCACTGTGTTCTGTCACCGGCGGTGTCCTCAAGGTCCCTAGGTTTGATACTGCTGTACTGCAGATTGGCTTTGATGGTATCCTTGTAGCATTTCTGTGGACGACGTATACGCCGGATGCCCTGGGAGAGTTCACCATACAGAAGCTGGCAAGGGATTCTGTTGGCATCCGTGCGGCTGACATGACCGGTCCAACACAGTTGTGACTTCATAATCATCATTTCGATGCTTGTCATCTGGGCTCTTTCGAGGACCTCAAGATTGGGCACTTTGCCTTGCCAGCGGATCTTCATGATGTTACGGAGGCAGCGCATGTGAAATGCTTCGAGCAGCTTGATGTGACGCCTATATAGTGTCCATGTTTCGCATCTGTACAAAAGAGATGAGAGACCAACAGCTCTGTAACAAGCAGTTTTGTTGACATCTGGATGTTATGGTGGTTTAGAACTTTGACATGCAGACAGCCAAATGCCTGGCTCGCTTTGGATATTCGCGCGTTGATCTCATTATCCAGTGATCCATCACTGGATATGACACTACCCAGGTATTTAAAGTTCTCCACTACTTTCAGCTGAGTGCCGTCAATGGAGATGCTCGGGACAGGAGCATTTGATCCAGGTGCAGGTTGATGGAGAACTTCTGTCTCTCCGAGGCTGATAGATAGTCCAAAAAGTTGCTGACAATGTGCTGAAGATCGTTTTCAGTGTGAGCCATAAGGGCACAATCGTCAGCAAAGAGTGCCTCAGAAAGGAGTTTCTGCACTGTCTTAGTCTTTGCGTTCAGGTGACGGAGGTCAAAAAGTGAACCATCATGCCGGTATTTCAAGTATATACCTCGGTCAAGATCTTTCATTGCGTGGTTAAGGACGCATGCAAAGAACAGGTTAAATACGACAGGAGCGAGAACACACTCTTGTTTCACACCGTTGGTGATGCTGAAGGGGGCTGATGTGGCTCCATCAGACAGTACTTCGCCTGTCATGTCGTCGTGGGAAAGGCGTATAATCTGGACAAATTTTCTTGGGCAGCCAAGTCGTATTTAGTGTATGGTTAGATAACCGGTTATTGGACTAAAATGCAGGTTTTAAAGAAAACTGATGCATTCACACGCTGTCCTGCTAGCTTGAGAGAAGGTAACAGATATTCAAACACAGCAGATACTTTCCCTGTGTAAGCGCACACAAGTGACTAAAGCCACAAATTTCTGACTGATAGAGCCCATTTACATTTTCATTCACAGCAAGCCACCATGCTCCTGTTCTGCATTCCCAGGTCAGGCATCCCATGTCTAATTCCACCAGCACGTAAGGATATGTAAGCCAGTTCCTCCACAACTGAACCAATCCAGAGACACTCTAAGGATGAGTAAGTTTGAGTAACTTTCTCTGATTCCCAGTTGATATTTGCAGAAATATGCTTTGAAGACTCCACAGTCCCAAAGTTCCCAAGGACCTAAGGGAAGGGAGGAGTGTGTGGCTTGGGACGGGGCATTATATTATAGGGTGCTGTGTCCCTGGAAAGTGTTAATGTAATGGGGCCAACCACCTCCTGAGCACCCTTTTCATAGCCAGGGCTGGTCCTGGGTCATCCTGCCACATTTTAGTCCAATAACTTCAAAAAACCACAAAATTATAGGATTGGAAGGAATCTTGATGTCTCCTAGTCCAGACCCCTGCATGCATGGCAGGATGAAATATTATAGACAGCATCCCTGTGCAACCTTTATTTTTATGTAAAGTTAATTTTAGTGTTGTTATATTGTACTATCGAGAGTTTGCTTCAGGATACTACAACCTTAAGTTCAACAGAGTTATTTCTAATTCCTTTCAGTCTAGAGCCCATAGGAGCAGATGGAACCATCCACAAGAAACACATTAGAATAGCAACCGCTGTCTGTTATCAATTTTATTAACATTTCTGAGGTTATGAATGTCCTACCATAGCCAACTCCTACAGAAATCAGTTATAACACCAGACATATGCATATCCTCCTACATACAGCTTGAGTCCGATGGATCTCTCATGGTTTGATGGTTCCTTCTGGAGGTCTCCCTCAGGAAGTGCAATTTGCCTCCTCTGGGCACCCTCAGTTTTGGAATATGTTCCTAATTCTACCTCTATTCTGCGCATGTACATGAAAGTATCAGCCCTCTTTTCCTGCTTGACCTGTGACCCCTAGAAATATAATGGACCCTGAATTCTATGGGCTGTAAGTTCTCATTAACATTGATGTACTGCCTATATCCTGTGGTAAAGACACATGTTGGAAACAGATGTGCCTTTCTGCATTGTTATTATTTAAAAAATAATCTTTTGGATAATTTTTTACAATATCACCACTTGGTATCCGTTTTCGCTTAATTTTAGGGCCTCAGGATAGTCTTTGGTTACTTACTTTTATGTGTATTTTATCTCCAAAGTCTAAAATAGCTAAGCCTAAATAGCCTACAGATCTTGTATTTCATCCACTCTTACTTAGATATCTAATACAGGATTCTCTCCAAATACTTATTAATCTTATATTTCTATAATCTTACAATTTAACTTCATTTAATATACAATAATTACATATAATATACATATACATATAATCTGACAGGATAATTAAACATGACATCACAAAAATAAATAAAAAGCTACACCTGAGAGGAGTTTGTCTAACCTGCCCTTAAAAATTTCTGAAGATGGAGAGTCCACAACCACGCTGTGTAATTTATGCCAGTGCTTAATCAGCCTGGCCAACAGGCAACTTTTCCTGATGTCCAAATTTATCACCCCGTGGCAGGGTGGGGCCAGGAGAGGGGAGGCAGGAGTAAAAAGAGAGCTGAGACAGAGCTGGCAACCAAAGTGGGAACAGCTGAGGAGGAGGCTGCCCTAAGTCAATCAGGTCCAGCTGATCCTACTCAGGGCTACCTTTATAAGCTCTGCTCCATGCAGGGAAGGGGAAGGTGGTGAAGGAGAGTTTGGGAGATGAGTGAGGAGAAGGAAGGAGACTGAGAGAAACAGCTGGAGCCATGAAGGAGGAGAGGAGCCTCAGCAACCTGGGGGGGGCTGTGTTGCCCCAGCCCAGGGAGTGCCTGGAGCCCCACCAGAGACTTGGAGGAACTGGTCAGCTGAAGGAGCCAAACTGAGGAGGAGACTGGCTGCCACGACTACCACTCGAGGAAGAGGATACCAGGCAGAAGCATCTGGGGGAAGTGGCCCAGGGAGAGAAGCTACAGGGGCCAGGGCTAAATAAGTCAGCCCTCCCAGGTAGTGGCTGTCCAGGGTCCCTGGGACCGGGATCCGCCCCCCCAGACTGTCCCCTTCCCCAACAAGGGTAATGTGGTACATAGGGTTGGGCCAGTGGACTAAACAGAGGGCCTGGGGCCCAGGAATGAATCTGACCACACCATCACTGCAATTAAGCTCACTGCTTCTTGTCCTAGCCTTAGATGTTAAAACGAACAATTTTTCTTCCTCCTACTTGTACCAACTTTTGTGTACTTGAAAACTGTTATTATATCCCTTCTCAGTCTTCTCTTCTTCAAAATAAACAAACCCAATTTTTTCCTATCTTCTCTCATAGGTCACGTTTTTTAGACCTTGAAACAATTATGGCCAGCAGTCAGCCTCCAGGGAAACCCAAGAGCTGCCCCCGCCAGCCCCCACAACCCATCTGAAGGCTTCCAGGACTCTGGCCAACCTCCAAAGAAAAGGGCATCCTCATGGATCTGCTCAGGCTGTGGAAGGAGTAGGCAGTACTAAAAGCACTTGGGGGGGCAAGCATGGAAATGCAGCTGCGTTTGCCCACCTCTCTAACCAACTGGCCACCAGCAGCCACCCTGCTCTCACCGCCGACCAGGTGCAAAGCAAAGTGAAAGAGCTACAGCAGGGTATTCTAAGGCCAGGGATGCCGCCAGGCAGTTGGGTGTAGGTCCCGTGACCTGGCCCTATTATAGCGAGCTACACTGTCTCCTGAGGCCCAGAAAAGCTACCCCCACTCCCAGCAGCCCTCCTGGAGACGGTGTCTGAAGGGCCATGCCCCAGTGGAGAGGAGGAGTCTGGAGCACACAGCCATCAGAGCCTGGGACAGAACCAGCCACCGAGGTCTCCAGTGACAAGGGGGACCTCATTGTAAACATCCCATCGTGATCCTACAGCTGGTCAATGGCCAGCTCTGCATGAGCAGATCCTGTGGATGTTCTCACCAGTAAGTACCCGATGGGGCACACACACACGTGCATTGGGCGGTGGCATCCCACCCACCACCAGGCCACCCCCACAAACAGTGCACCCGTGCCAGACACAGAACAGTCTCCCTGGGACTGCACCCCAAGCGTACGCACGGGGAGTTGGGTGTTGTGCCGGACCCTGAAGGAATGGCCAGGAACCCTGACGGAATATTGCATACACTTAACGATGCTTGTTGCTGGGGCGTGTGGCTAGTACCCACAGGGGGTGGGCCCTCCAACCATGAACCATAGACTGACCATGCCAGAGGAGGGCTGGAAGAACCCCACCACCGTGTTGTTCCACGGGCAGGAAGAGCAGGAGTGGGAATGGTCCCCACCTCCCGCCCCAGAAGAGGTGCTTGCGGCCAGAAGGTGAGATGATGGGCAGATGCCACAGAGGCACCCTGCTGGCTTGCGGCTGTTGCCCAGCAGCGCCTCCAACTGGACTGTGGCCAGTACACCTGGCAGAAGGAGGCATGGGCAGAGTTGGTGTGGCACCTCAGGGAAGTCACTGAGGAAGTATACTGGGCTCCTCAGACAAATCCTGACCCCCCGCCTGCCACCACCCAGCGACCTCACACTGCTCACCCACCCAAGCAGCCACCCTCTTCTCGGCCCCCGACAACCCTCCTGCACAGTCCGATGCTGCCAGAACCCCCACCCCGCCCTACCTCCCTGTGCATCCTGCCCCTTCAGAGCCCTGCCGCGGACCCTGTACAAGAGGTGGGAGGGTTACACAGGGCTGACATCCACCCCTGCCCCAGAGTAACACACCCCTCCATCGTCCACCCTACTGGCCACCAGAGGCCTCCAGAGGTCCCAAATTCCCTCCGATCCCAGTTGATGTTTCCCCCTCAATACTACCACTGATGTTGTTACCCCACACCCAGCTCCATGGTTCCATTCCCCACTCTCCTGTATGGCTTGATTTCCCCCTCCCCATTTGCAACCAACCCCGCCTACTCAGGTCAACCTTGTAGATAGTTATCCCCCTGCTGTTTTATAAAAAAATATTTGTACAAGTGTGAATCAAACAGTTTTTATTGAGACATAAATCGTTATTTTCAAACAAAGCATTGCCCCTTATTCTTAGTGCACGGGATGTGGGTGTGTAGTGCGGTTATTGTGGGGGGATGGAGAGTGTTGCATGCTCAGGGAGCCCTGCGAGGGTTGACTGTAGGTGAAGGTCACTGAGGCTCATAGGCAAAGATCTCCCGAAGAGCACCCCAAATGCGGACCTTGCCATGTTGAGCCTGTTGGCTTGGGGCAGGGACCGGCTGTTCGAGGCTGGGACTGTACTCTGCCCCCCACCACAGGGGGAACACTTCACCCTTGTCCTCCACAATGGTGTGAAGGACACAACAGGCACCCACCACCTGGGGGACATTCCATAGCCCCACCTCCAGGTGCATTAGGCTGCACTGCCATCAGCCCTTGAGGCACACAAAGGCCTGCTCTGCCACATTTCAGGCCCAGCTGAGGTGAGTATTAAATGCCTCCTGGGAGGGGTTGGGGTGGCTGTTATAGGGTCGCCTCAGCCAAGACAACAGGGGTAGGTGGCATCCACCAGCATCCTGAAGGACACGCTCACATCCGCAACCTTGATCTCCCTGCGTGGGGCAAACGTCCTGGTCTCCATGTGGCAGCAAAGCCCAGAATTACGGAACACACAGGAGTCGGGCATCTGTCCTCCCCAGCCCACATAAATGTCCACGAAGCATCCCTTGCTGTCCACCAATGCCTGGAGCACTACCGAGTGGTAGCCTTTTCTATTGATGTACGTTCCTGCGCTGTGTTCCATGGTGCGGAGGGGGATGTGCATCCTGCCCAAGGCACCAAAGCAGCTTGGAAAGCCAAGTGCTGCAAATCCCATGACGGCTGCATCCACATCCCCCACACAAATGATCCCTCACAGCAGCAACACATTGATGGTGCTCACAACCTGCACGGGAGAAAAGGTGCATGGTCTGATGAGGGCTTCAGGGGACGTTCATGGTCCCCCTCCCACATGCCCCTGCCCTCCTCTCCCTTCTGCCAAGGTTCACCCTTTCCTGGGTTACAACTCCACTTTCCCACTGGCGGCTGCATGAGCCAAGCATGACTAACCTCCATGATGACAGCCCCGATGGTGGTCTTGCCCACTCCAAACTGGACCAGTAGCTGTCTGGGACAGCCAACTTGCAGATGGCGATTGCTACCCATTTTTCAAGGTGGAGGGCAGGCCTCATGCAGGTGTCCTGGTGAGCCAAGCTGGGGGAGATCCTGTGGCAGAGCTCCTGGAAAACCTGCTTGCTCATTCTGAAATTCTGCAGCCAGCAAGCGTCATCCCAGTCCCCCCAGCACCAGCTGCTCCCACCAGTTGCTGCTGCTTCGGTGGCTCCGGAGGCACTGAGGCACTCATGGGCAACACCACCACCATCCCGGGTCTAGCAGCTCCAGGACCCCAGCATTGGGGGTCAGCCACAGAAGGAGTTGGAGGGTGGCAGTGACCAGCATGGACAGGTGGCCAACCACGGCATGGAGAACGTCCAGCTCCAGCAGAAGAAGCTGCTGCTGAGAATCCATCAGGGACAGGCTGCCAAGCACTGTGAGGTCCGTGCAAAGGCTCTGCGGGGCTTGTGAAACCTCTGTGAGTGAGAGCAACTGCAGGGTGTGGAAATTTGGGAGGGGCCTTTTAAGGGAGCAGCTGGCTGTGAACGTGGGAAGGGCTTGTCAGCCATGAGACCCCACTGGAGCCATTTCCCCCTCAGCTCTTTCGAAAGCGCACATGTGCATGTGTGGACGCTCCTTTTCAAAAGAGCTGACCCATCTTCCGAGTAAGTTTTTTGTGTGCAGACTATCTCTTTCAAAAGACTGACTTTCGAAAGGGATCAAATGGAAGAAGTCGATTTTAGCTTTTCCAAAGAGACCTCTAGTGTAGATGTAGCTAGTGTGTGCAACTGATTATTTCTTTCTTAGTGGAGTATTTTGCATTTACCCTCATTAAATTTAATCCTCTTTACCTCAGACCATTTCTCCTGTTTGGTCAGATCTCATCTGGAGTACTGTGTCCAGTTCTGGGCATCCATTTATAGGAAGGATGTGGATACACTGGAGAGGGTCCAGCAGAGGGCGACCAAAATAATTAGGGGGCTGGAACATATGACTTATGAAGAAAGGTTGAGGGAATTGGGACTGTTTAGTCTGTAGAAGAGAAGACTGAGGGGGGACTTGATAACAGCCTTCAACTTACTGAAGGGAGGTTGCAAAGAGGCTGGAGAGAGGCTGTTCACAGTGGTCACGGATGGCAGAACACGGAACAATGGTCTCAAGTTGTGGTTGGAAAGGGCCAGGTTGAACATTAGGAAAAACTTTTTCACTAGGAGGGTGGTGAAGCATTGGAATGTTCTACCCAGGGAAGTAGTGGAGTCTCCATCCCTGGAGGTGTTTAAGTCTCACCTTGACAAAACCCTGGCAGGGCTGATCAGATGGGTTTGGTCCTGCTTAGAGCAGGGGGCTGGACTCGATGGCTTTTTTAGGTCTCTTCCAGCTCTATTGTTCTATGATTTTAAATTTTAATCCTACCCTCCAAAGCACTTGCACCCCCTCCCAGCTTAGTATCACCATGCAATCTATCTTCCCAACGTAGCCCATAAACAAAACCTCAGTGTCAAAGCCATTTATTATTCTCAGTGCAAGTAGTCAAACATATGGTGGAGGAGTGCACGACTAAAATCAGGAAGTGGATAGTAACCCTCTGATTCCTTTGGCGAGAGAGCAGTTAGCATAACAGTCTAGCTATCAGTTTGTGATACATCCAAAAGAGTTGCATTAAATTAACTTGACTTCCCATCCTTTAATGCCCCACATACTGTCCCTACAGCCACATCCAGCCAAAAATGGGGGAAAATGGGGTTGTGGTGCAGCTGGAAGTGAAGGGGTGGCTGCCCTGGGCTGAAAGGTCAGATGAGGACTGACAGCATCTGAGTGTGGCTTTAGATGCTGTATGTGGGGCGTGAAAGAACAGAATGTCAAGTTCTGAGATCATCTTCCCTATCCCCCAGCCCCAATCCAGTTGCACTGCTACTGAAAAATGGTATGGTTTGCTCTCAAGTAATTCACTGATTTCCACACAAATGACAGCAACCTTTATAGGGGGAAAGCTGTCATGTCACTGTGCTAAGCTGATTTTGCTGTAAAAAGGTATGAGTTCACCACCTACCCTTAGGTGAAATTTAGGCCGTGCTCCACTAGAGAGTAACAAACCAGTATAGAATAACAAAACGTGCAAAATCTCAGTGGGCCAAATTTGTCATTTCTCATAAAATCATAAAGACCAGACGATAACTGACCTTTGTGTGAGTGTACAGAAGCTTTTAATAGCAAGAAGATGGGTACCAAGCAAAGCAGGGTGAGGGGGGAAGAAATGGGTGAAAGTGGGTTCTTCCATCCATGTGTTCATGCGAGTGCAATGACTCCCACAACTACACATCACCTCAAGGGTGGGGCAGGGTGTGAGTTACTAGCCAGCACACCATAAAGGCTGGTGCAGGCCACCATGCTGATTGGGAAGCTTAGGGAAACATGATGCTGAAGTGTTAGTCACCAACATTAAGTAGTACCAGAGAGTTAGCTGTGTTAGTCTAGCATCAGAGGGGTAGCCGTGTTAGTCTGAATCTGCAAAAGCAACAAGGGGTTCTGTGGCATCTTATAGATGAACAGAAATGTATGAGCATAAGCTTTCAGGGGCAAAGACCCACTTCGTCAGATGCAAGTTTGCCCCATGAAAGTGCATCACCTAATAAATTGTTTTGTTCGTCTTTAAAGTGCTACGTGACTGCTTTTTTAGCATTAAATAGGAGTTAACAAGACAAACAAAGCCAAGGACAGATTCTTACTAAGCATCTTTCTTCTGGCAGTCACTCAGTATTCTCTCCATTGTGATGTCATACTCTCATAGCTCTCCAGTCACCAGAAAGTCTTGCAGGCTGGACAAGACTTGAATATCTACTGTGAAAACATGTATGGACAAAAACCCTTTCAGGCCTTCAGTATATGCTCGATAAAAATAGGCACAAAACCAGTTTCTGTTTTTCAGTTACTTCCAACTGTTAGAAGACTGAAAAGATTAATACAAAGAAGGACAATCAGGAAAATATTCAGTATCCCTGACAAATCAGCTTTCAGTTAAGAAGCAAACTCAGCGAACATCTCAAGTAATAGCATTTGTTTACACAAGTCAATTCATGAATCACAGTTGGTTGAAAGTGAAATGCAAACACTGGATATTTATTACATGGGTAACAAAATCCATTGTACAGCTTGTCCCAAAGAACCCACAAAATCAAAATGAAATCAGCTGTTAAAATGAGAATTCTGGTTTTTGTACCTGATGTTTATTCAAATATAATTTAATTTATGTTTTCAGACGCCCACAAATCTAACATGACTTATGTCTGTTTATAGTTAGCTGTGTCCCATTCATATGCAATAATAATCTGCCCAACATTCTACCATAAGCAAAAAAATACTCCATATGTGTATCCTTGCCTGTACTCAAAAATGCTTTAGATGCTTTGCAAAAATGAAAGACAAGTTGAACCTCTCTAGTCCAGCACAAGTTGAACCTCTCTAGTCCAGAACCTCTCTAGTCTCTCGTCTTGTAACATCCATAATCTCTCATGATTTTAGTTAGCCGAAAACCACTTATCATGCCTGTGGCCAAGTTTCCCATGGTCCCATAAGGTTTCTTTTCGGCCACCAGTCCTGACTTTCAGTGTTCTGGGCTGTGAGTTAGCTGTAATTTATCCCTAAATGTCTCCTAAGAGCCCACTAAGCAGTGGCAGTGCTGGTAACGTGCTAGACCATCAGTTCCCAAAGTGGGGGGCAAGCCCTCCTGGGGGGGCATGAAGAAATTCCAAAGAGGTCATGAGGCTGTGAAATTTTCACAGTGCTTTTTTTCTGCTGGAACACTGCAGGATGACATTCTGGCACCTTTTTTCATGGCGCTGCCATTTTGAAAGACAGCTGGGCTGTGTATTATTCTTCCATGTTTGTCAATATACCTCTGAGAAAAAAAAAGCTTTTCAAGTTTAGTCACAATAAAAATTAAACAAAGGAACTGAACTGACTGGATGTCAAAGCCGATTTGCATTGCACACTTTCATCTTTCAAATCTAAGATTTCCCAACTCATGAAGAAAATGCAGCTTCATCCTTCACCTTCTATTTGTTTTGTTTCTGATGTTAAATTTTATTTTTATTAAATTTTTGGTCCCAGAAAAACTATTTGTGTTTATTTTTAATTTTAAATCATTTTTATACCAAATTTTTGTGTTTACTTTTAATTTTAAATCACAAATAGAATTTTTTTTGTTGAGGTGGGGTTGAATGATGATAAAGGAGAGATGAGACGGTGGGGGGGTTTCTCGAGAACTAAAAAGGGGGCATGATGCTGAAAAGTTTGGGAACTGCTGTGCTAGGCAATATGGACCTCCCATGGCCTGGCAAATTCTCTTGTTCAGCACTGCTCAGGTCCCAAGGGTGCCGAATAGAGAGGTTGAACCTGTACAAATAAAAATAAAATATACAAAAGGTGGAATCCTTGAAAACCTGAAGAATAAAGGTTATAAACAATTCTAAGTGACAGGACTGTACATTACACGAGAGTTTCACAGGTCAAAATGCCTCTGTTCACCAAGTAACACCTGCAGTGACTGCTCTACACTGGGTAAAAGATACCTAGTTGCAATATAGAAGAGCCAGGGGCCTGAACCAGTGTGCAGTGACATCAATAAATATTTCAATTTCTGGTACAAAGGCCAGTGAAGTCAGTGGAAAGCTTTGGAGCAGGTTCCAAGCATTGAACGTACCTAAGCAAGTGCAACACCATGTCTAACTGTGGTGCTGTGTTTATTTTGACTGACCCTGAATTAGGCCAAACATATAGCTCTTCTGACCTCTGATTCTAGCAGAAATGTCAAAAGCAAACAGTATCCTTACTTGGGCTAGTGTTTAACTTATGTGAAATTTCTGTCTGGATGTAAAGAAAAATTAAATGATTTTTTCTTTTGTCGTCTCTAAACTCAGGGTGACCAACCATCCAGTATTTGGCAGGATGGCCCCGTATTTGGGACGCCAAAAAGGCTCTGCACTGGGAGCTGACATGGGCCGCTGCTCTCCTAGGCTAAGGGTGCCACTTCCCCATAGCGAGGGGTTGGGGGGGGGCGCTGGCTCCCTGGGGCTTGGTGCAGCCAGGAGGAACCATCCCTCCCGCCACCATCTCCCTGTCCCATATTAGGATAAGGGAAAAACGGTCACCCTTTCTAAACTGTACCAGAATATTTTGCCTGAACGAGATCAGCCTTTGCCAAAACAGAAGTATTCTAATAAATATGCAGAGCTTCACATGATGGGCTCTGTATAAGGGCCAGGCCCTCAGACAGGAGCAGAAACAAAGGGGACAATTGCCCCTGGGCCCCTTTGCATTGCCATGACAGCACAGCTGTGCACAGCTGTGGGGGGGAGACAAGCACCGCAGTCTAGGCAGTGCTCAGGGCCAAATACCCTAGGCCCCGCTCCCTCCACTCTTGGCCCCGCCCCTTGCCCCACGGCCCACAGCATCTCTTGGGACCACTGATAAGGGCTTGTCTATATGAGGAAATTTATGAGCAAAACTATTCCAGAATAACTATTCCATTACAGCTATTCTGGAGTAACTCCCCAAGTGGGCATGTTATTACAAAATAAAAGTGACTTTAAATAATAATAAAAGAAGCTATTCCTTCTAGAATAGCTATTTTATTCAGGAATAACTATAACAAAATATGCTGGACTCGCTATGCTAATTAATTTCCCTCATGTGGCACCCAGAGAGATAAAATCTGTATGGAAAACACCTCCTGTTTTTAAAAAGATAGCTACAGCAGAGTCAAGAAGTGTTTGCAGTAACAAGTGGATGATTTTTGCACTCAGACACAGTACGATCTGTCTCCTAATATCAAGTATTTTCCCCTCCCTCAGCTCAATCACATGTCCTAAAAAAAATTAATGAGTGATCTTAACCCATAGCTACCCTCCTGAAAGCAGGCCGATTTACTTCTCAAGAATGGCATCAAACCGATACTGAAGGGTTAAGCTTCTGGACTCAAGCCTAGGAATGTAAGTTAAGAACATTTTAAAATCCAAGCCTGCTGGAACTGTATGAGGATCTAACCTGTTTCAGGTGATCTGAAAAGCACCCGGTTTTATAGGATTTGATGGCTTGTATATTTGCCTGAAAAGCTACGTTAGACTATTGACATTTGTTTATAAAGAATAAAAATCTCGAATATTTTTAAATGTTCTAATATTCAAGAATAAATCAAATCATTCATGAGGTGGAAGCTTCGTCCTATTACAGGCAAATGGAAGTTTCCACTTGGCTTCTGTTGGGTCAGGATTTCACCCACTGCCTTGAGACAAACACTCAAATGTAACCAATGCAGTGAGGAGCTCAAAATCTAGCTTTGGGAGGAGAAATCTGAGTAAGGTCTTATCAAACAGAAATATTTCATGTGCATTGGTTTGAAACAGATGAAATATAGAACTATGTAGATTATTTTATTGGCATTTATATCTCAGTCCCAGCTCTGTAGTAATTTTTTCCATTGAATTAGCTGTAGCAAAAATGTCTCCTATTGCGTATTTGTTCAACATGAGAGGTCTTTGCCTATACATATGTGTCCCATTTCTCTCCCTCTTTTAATCAACTGACTCTGGCAGTTCATTAAGACCCATTATACAAAAATCTGCAATAGATAGATAGATAGATGTAGATATAGACATCTTGGACTAAACCTTACAAGAGACCTTAAACACCCAAAAAAACAGTTCACATAACAAACAATATATTGGGATGTTTTACTTTAAAGCATTATTATGGCTAATATTATGAGTTATATAAAATATGATAATCTTATTGTATAGTTTGCAATATAGCTGGTGTATAAATTGGATAAGTGTCACATGTGATACATTTTTCTCTGTTTTTCTTAGGGAAAGTCTCACTGACAAATTCCAATTTGTCATTAGAGTAGCAAGAAAAGACAGGCTGAAGTTAAGAAAGGGATGAGGGGCTGGGGGGAGTGTAAGAGACACAGAGATTGCGATAAAATACACAAGATTGGCCCAAGTCATTTGACTTGGCCTTGCAAGATATTCAAGCTCACGGTAGAGGCCAAGATATTTTGGGGCCTGTATATATCTGGAAAAGTATGAGCAAAGCTATTCCAAAGTGATTATCACTATTCCCACTAGAGCCGCGTCTACACGAGCCGGCTACTTCGAAGTAGCCGTGCCAACTTCAAAATAGCGCCCGCCACGTCTACACGTGGCAAGCGCTATTTCAAAGTTGAAATCGACGTAAGGCGGCGAGACGTTGAAGTCACTATCCCCAACAAGAGATGGGAATAGCTCCCTACTTTGACGTTGAATGTCGAAGTAGGGCATGTGTAGACGATCCGCGTCCCGCAACATCGAAATAGTGGGGTCCGCCATGGTGGCCATCAGCTGAGGGGTTGAGAGACGCTCTCTCCAGCCCCTGAGGGGCTCTATGGTCACCGTGTGCAGCAGCCCTTAGCCCAGGGCTTCTGGCTGCTGCTGCTGCAGCTGGGGATCCATGCTGCATGCACAGGGTCTGCAACTAGTTGTCGGCTCTGTGGATCTTGTGCTGTTTAATGCAAGTGTGTCTGGGAGGGGCCCTTTAAGGGAGCAGCTTGCTGTTGCCCCGGAAGTGCTAGTCCGCCCTGTTACCCTGTCTGCAGCTGTTCCTGGCACCCTTATTTCGATGTGGGCCGCTTTGGTGTGTAGACGCTCCCCTGCAGTGCCTACTTTGATGTAGTGCTGCCCAATGTCAACAGCACCAGCCCTGGAGGACGTGTAGACGCTATTCATCGAAATAGCTTATTTCGATTTCGCTACATCGAAATAAGCTATTTCGATGTAGCATCCCCGTGTAGACGTAGCTTAGGTGTGCTAAATCAAACCCTGGGAGACCGACCCTGAAGGAGTCGATCTTCCGTTAAGTGTAGGCATAACCTCAGGGATGAACAGTGTTTTCCAAACATTTTATATGACAATGACATGTTTGCCACCCTCATATTAACCTGCAAGTTATTTTTATTTATCCATATAAAATAAAAGCACATTTTATATCAGAACCTATAGAAGTCTCTGGTCATATACACCATGGTTTTAGGTGTATTTATGAGCCATTTAGTACAGCAAACAATGAGCAAAAAGATGTAAATTAGGGAACAGAGGTTCTATATTATTATTATTATTATTATTATCTTACTTTTTATTTCAAAACTATTCAAATGCAAAGAATGAAATCAGGGCAACATAAATGAACTGTTTCAGTTTAACAAACAAGGCTTCTACTTCTTTTAATTAAGCACAGATATTGAAAGACATGATTGCTTATCATTCAATGCAAAAACTGAACTAACCGTTGGCTCCAGGAATAATAAGAAACTTAGTTTAATTTAACGAGCTGCAGCAGAAGTCCTGGCTCAGACTGATGACGGCTCCTTAGTCAATTGAACATTGTAATCAAAACTTCCTATATGGTGTGATGATTTATGATACACTAGATCCATTTTTCTACTGAAATCTTTTTATTTTTCCTTTCCTGTCAGGTGAGTGGCCACTAGTAATGTCCTGTGGGACAACACAACCCCAACCCCAACCCCACAAGGATTATGGAAATGTCATAAAAATCACACCCCTACCTCATCTAGCTCCTATTAGAGCCAACCTATGCAGCAGCATTACTGGGAACTTGCTTCTGCCAACCCCATGGGAAGTAATCATTCCATGAATTCTGTATGCGCAGAAGTTGTTGATAAGCCCTGTTGCAACATCAATGCCTTTCCCTTAGGCACTCCAGTAACCACTTCCTTTCTTCTAGTTTGCAGCTGCCTGTTCAGCTCAGAATAGAGTGTAGCAATTAAGAACAGCTTAGGAGGAGAAAGCACCTGGAGAAAAACCTGCTAGATACTTCTGCATTCCCAGAAACATTGTCACTAAGGCTATGTCTACACTAACACCTGCATTTTTTCAGCAAGACTTTTGCCATTCACAGAAGCTGAAGTTATCCAAAACCCCACTCCCATTGCTCATTAGGCTCTGCCACACCAAGGGCACATGAGAATGCTGCTTGGTCAGCAGGAGCTCCATCCTGCCAACAAAGGGAAACCCACTCTTTGCGGGTGGAAGTATTTTGTGGGCAAAAGTGCCAACAAAAAACATTCATATGTGCCATCTTTTTGTGGCAAAGCCTTGCGGCTAAAAGCTGCATTCTCTAGACAGACCCAAAGCAAAAGAGATATAGCAAAGGCCATATCACTGAGTATCTTCATCACGCACCTAGAAAGAACGATGAACAAGACCAAGGAAGAGGTAGAAGGGATATCAGTGCACAGGATGTGAATTAACAACATGAGGTTCACAGTTGATATAGTTATCATTGAGGAAGATGGAGAGAAGCTAGTGAGAACCGTGCAGGTGCTAAATGAGGAAGGGAAGCAGTACGGACTGATTATGAACATTGATAAAACAAAAACAATGGCATTTGGAGATAAGGAAATAGAGAAGATCAGTATAGATGGGATCAAACTAGAGAACGTAGAGAAGTTCACATATCTGGGGAGCAACATAATGTATGTCTAGACTGCAAAAGGGAAATAGTGACTAGAATAGCGAAAGCAAGAGCGAGTTTGAAAGCGATAGATAAGATCAGGAAAGCAAAGCGAATAATTTAGGAATGAAGCTGGACATTTTGAAAACATTTATATTCAGCAGCATGTTGTATGGATGTGAGACATGGGTGATAACAAAAGATTCAAAGAGAAGGATCTTTGTGTTCAAGATGAGTTTTTATAGTAAGATCTTGAGAGTTCCAGTGAAGAATTATATAGCAAGATACAGCTGAAGGAGAACCTACCGTGGAAGGTTATACAATGGAAGTTACAGCTATTCAGGCATGTCTGCAGAATGAACGACAAAAGAAAAATCAAGACCCTGGTATTCAGCATTATGGACGGTTCGAATAGGAGAGGCAGACCCCACAGAGAATGGATAGATGATACAGTAGATTGGTGCAGAGCTAGTCTACAGAAACTAAGCCACTCCTCACTGGCCAGGGAAAGATAGAAGGAAATAGTGAGAGAGGCATCAGACACCAACAGACGCTGAGACCATAGCTGTTGGTGATGATGATGATGATGATGATTCCTTTGACAAGGAAAAAGGCAAAACTCTAGTTAGCATGAGGCCTGCCAAGAAGTCTCTTGCAGCCTTCTATGACAGCTGAGGCTAAGAGAGGCCTGTAGTTGGAAAGTTCCTTATTTGTTGACATTGTGTTTTGTCATTGATTTCTCCAGGGACAGGATTTCACTCTTTATGCTTGCGAGGATCTCAAAGCACTTTGCAAACATGGGTAAGTATTGTAATTGCCACTGTATGTCTATGGAGTCTTATACATGAACATCATAAGTGGACAAATATAACTCAAGCCCTAAAGTGAGTAATCTAAGGTAGGTTTATACCAGACTGAGCCCAAATGTCTACACTGTAATCATATAGACCTGCAGCCTGAGCCCCACAAGCCTGAGTCAAGTGACATAAACCAATCATGTATTTGATTGCAGTGCAGACATACCCTCAGATGTCATCTGTATCATCAACAGAAACTTCAGCATAGTTCATGCCAGCACCTCATAAGCAAGACAGTGAAGGCATTCATTCAGGCACTGATTTTTCTTCTTGTCAGTGTGATTAATTTCCCCAAATCTGTACCCCCCTAAAACAATCCAATTTTGCCCTAACATTTCCCTCTAGCCTTACAAAAAAACATGTTGGTATCCCAAGAGAAGAAAGAGATTCTGTTAGCAACAACAAAATGCTTTTGCCAGGTTTGCTGCCTATTTTGTCCTCCTGGACCAAATCCTCAACATATACCCTTGGCATCCACAACTCTGCCTGCTTCAAAATCCACATAAAATATATCAACATTCACACAGTTTTCCAGTCTGGTCAGGGCATTTAAACCTCCCTATGTGCCATAAAGGATCTTAGGGTGGGGATTCCCTGGCTTCACTGGTCCTTATTAAGAAACCATTCCTTAACTGCAGCAATTCTATTAATTGGTCTCTAACTTCAGTTAATGGGTAACATCATTCAAAACAAATTATAATAGGATAATTTTAGGGCCACCTGAAATCTTCAGTATGAAGTCCTGTGGAACTAGAACCATGGGGGCTTGGGGACTATTGATGCTTCTGCATCAGTACTGGAAGATTAGGCTAGACTTTCACTGGAGGATGCGGTGAAGCTAGCTCTGCGAAAGAAATGCCCATCACAGCCTGAATGGAGACCCCCTACTGTACCCTTACCACCAGATGCTGATATCAACTGCAACTGAATGACCTCTCCCCTGACATCTAGTAATGAACCATGGAGGAAAGAGGTCACGAGCACACCATATTTGCATAAATGCACCTACTCTGCCTAGCAGAATAGCAGAGCTGCTTGGTGAAGGTGATCAGTTTTGGTTGGGGTTGGGTTACAAACCACTTTAGTTTTGAATACTGGGTAATGAAATCTTGTTATTCTTGTATGAGTAACGTGTAGTGGAGCTGTATTGAGCCTACCCTAATTGAGAGGGGGTCACCTTAAACTGAACCTCACTTGCTAACGAAGCAGTCGGAATGCCAAAATTCAGTAAATGAGAGTGAGAGAGGGAGGAAAGGAGGTGATATAGTTATTTCTACTGGATAGTGAAGGAGGCTCCATCTGAGTCCTCAATGCCACTTTATCCTCCCCCTCTACTGTTTAAGGACAGATTGGTTTTGACCCAACTGAGAGTCCTTGTTTTGCTCTGTGATGGCTGGAGCTGAAATCACTGATAACCAGGTGCTGAGCCTTGGACCTGGTGTGGGATAGAGCTGCAGTGATCATGCTGCAGTGGCAGTGAGATTCTTCATTAACTGCTGAAATCCCTGGCAGCTGGGATAAACCTCAGGATGGGACCACAGAATGTGTCATCGTAGCAGCGACGTGGTGGTAGCAGAGGGCAGCAGCAGAGTGAAGGGTGGCAGGTGTGAGCCAGGTGCAGAAGCAGCCACAGAAGTTGAAGGGTTGGTTGATAACATCCCCTCACACCCTGTCCCTGAAGTGAATTAATGTGAATGCATCTCTGAACTCTTGGTCTTTGATGATCAAGGAAAGAAGCTGTGAGTGGAGTATTAAAGGAACATTAGTTTGTTGGACTTTCATACTCCAATCTGAGAAGCTGAGGCAAATACTCTGGGGTGGGTGCTTGCTCGCTCACAGTCACATGCTTTTGAATCGTGGGAGTGGTGTTTTCCCAATTATTGCTGGCTTCCTTTTACGAAAAAAAAAAATTGCTTCACTATACACAGCTCAGTTTGTGCGAGTGGGGAAGCATTGTCTCATAGAGGTACTCAGAGCAGAGTTTTAATTTTGCCAGATTACTGAGCAGGGGTTCAAGCCACTTCTGTTTTGTATTGTTAAGAGGAAGAGCTGAATATGCAACTCAACCTCTGCTGCTGCCAGGTTCACCTGACAGAAGGGTGAAATGAGCATTTAAACTAGGAAGCTGTTCTGGGGAGCAATCTTAGCAGCAAGACAGACTGCCTGCTTGTGCTCCAAACTTTGCCTGCTGTAGATCCTAGAATAGATTCTGACTTTTTATTGCTCTTGACTTTGCTATTTGCCTGCCTCCTGCAATTCAGGACCTGACCCTGTCTTCCTGACATTTTGACTCAGCTCACTCCCAACCCCATCACTCAGCCCCTGGCTATAATTTTGCAGCTGACCAATGCACGTGGGCTGCCTACAGCTTAGGCGAGATGCTCAGTTCCTTGAGAAACCTTTCAGTTTCCCATCCAGGCTGGGTCTGGCATACAGACTGTATTAGTTATGTTAGATGGAGGTCCCGTTTTCATTTACCCCTGGCAGCAGCCTTTAAAGTTATTAATTCTCAGAGGTTCTGTTGAGTTTCTTGCAGACTGTGGTTGGGTTAATGAGGATCTCTTTTGAACAGCTCTGATCTTTTCTCCTAGACCAATGACAGGGATGGATATTTGCCAGTTGTTCATCTGCCCAATATACTTTTGGGGATCTTTTCCAGCACTGCTTCATGATCAAAATATATGATGCACCACTCAGGGAGACAATTTAGGCTGCTCTTCTAATTTAGACTGTGCTAGAGATTTAGCAGACACACGGGTCCAAATCTTTCTTTCAGCAAACCCAGCCAGAACAGTGCATTTGTCTCTTCAGTGCCCAGTTAAGATTGGGACCTGAAGGACAGCAGACTAAAGACCGTAGCAGAGAAGACATGAGAGGGCATTTAGAGAGTATGGTGGGAATATTGAATGCCTGCATCACATAGTAGTTGCTGGATTCTCAGGTGGTATCAGTGTTGGTCATTTGCTTCTTTCATGTGAGCCTGGCAAGGTGATGGCATCCACTTCTCTCCAGTGTAGCTCTTGGTAATGGTTACCTGTTCCTTTGCAACCTTCAGACTGTATTCCTGGATACATACATGCCGCCAGCCTTGAAGACCTCTCAGAAGCTGCAGAAAGTATAGTATTTTGCAGGGGGATAAATGCAAATGACGCAAAATCTTTTCTATCTCCACAGGCTTACCATTTGCTTTGGGATAAATGTCAAGTGTTAATTGTGATGTATAAAAACCTGGAGTGTTTTTGGTGCTGGCTAACTCAGAGACTGATCTATCTCCAAATAGTATGGCAGCTTAGTCATGTAGGGAATTCAAACTAAAGTAAAAGTAAAGGATTTAGATGTAAATGTTTGGTAATGAGCATAGAGCATAGGAAGATCATTTGGACTGCTTTTTCTACCATTTGCCAGTTTGCCTTTGGCTTTCAAGGCATGGAATAAATTCTCCTCAGGCTTACTACTTAGGCCATGATTATGAGTATGGTATAGAGTTTAGAGTTTTACTGTTAACACTGGGGTGGCTTTTTTCCTTCAAAAAGTTCTGTACCCATCATTTAAATATTTCCAGAGGGGTGGCCATGCTAGTTTGTAGCTTCCCAAAAACAAGCAGTCCTATCGCACCTCAAAGACTAACAACTTTATTTATTAGGCAATGAGCTTTCATGGGTAAGACCTACGTCTTCAGATTTTAATGAGTCTTACCCATTTAAGCTCATTACCTAATAATTAAATTTGTTAGTCTTTAGTTTGTCAGTTGGCCTACGTAGTAAGCCTGAGGAGAATTTATTCCATGCCTTGAAAGCCAAAGGCAAACTGGCAAATGGTTGCTTGTTGTCATTTAAATATTTGTCAGTGCTCAGAGGCTACAGAGATGATAAACTTCTATAAAAAAAGAAAAATAAATAATAAGTAAGTGCCGAAAAGAGTGAAGATTTTAGTCTACAGCCTGTGCCATAAAGCCAAATTATGGCTAAAAGTAGTAAAAAAAATAAATTTAAAAAAACTCTAGACTTAGTTCCAAACTTTCACAATTCACAGGAACATTGGTCTCAGAGGATATTTCAGCTTCACCAGCCAGAGTAATAAAAATTCCACATGCTGATAACATTTCTACAGCTCTTTTTGAGACAAATGTTTTCATTCAAAAAGAGACATTTCCCTAGGTCACGTAGCACGTATATAGTGACATACAGTTTAGTATTTACCGTATGTTGCACAATAAACAGAGCAAAGATGGAAGAGACTGGCTATTCTGAGTAACCAAAGTCTATCAGTCTGGTAACAGTGTCAGTCCACCTGTGTAGATAACTAGGTCACATGCAGTTTTGGTTTGCTGGCTTTCAGCATGTGCATTGGGAACATGTGTGCAGAGCTTATTGCCTTGAATTTGTCAGTAAGCACCCATCAACACATTTGCTTGAATAATTAAACTATGGAACCTCAGAAATCTAATAGGATGCGACTGCAAGATTTATTGAGTTTTGTTAGGGCTCATAAAAGGGTTATCTGACCTACTAGTGGCCAGAGTCAGGGGGCAGATTTGAGATACAACTGGAAATCACATCAAAGATCAAAACCAGAGTTAGACACCATATGAAGGGTCAGTACCTGAGTCAGAGTCAGTAGCTATGTGAAGGATTGAGCCCTAACTGGAGTGAGAAGTGACAACAAAGATCAAGCTAGACTTAGTCACTGTAATTCGGGACAGGAAGCTGTAACCAAGAAAAAGAGAAGTAATAGGAACAAGGACCAGAAACAACACAAGGAGGCAGGAACATGGTTTCCGGAAGTATAGTAAGAAGCACATTTAGGAACTAACTGGACAGGAAAAGAAAGCTTTGTTTGGTGGTATCTAATCAGCAATCTGGTGCTAGTCACCTCATCCAGGTGGGTCAGTGGGCACAGCCTCTAGTGCTGGGGTATTAGTTGTAATACCCTCATTTGTCTTTCTGGCTGGGTGGCACAGAGGGTAAGGCTCTTGTTCATCAACTTAATAGACTGGGGTTTGGGACTCTTAGTATCAATCACCACATGCCTTCCCAGTGTGATTTCCCCCAAGGCCAGGCTTCTCAGAATGATTCCCGTAGTAGGCCACGACATTTTCAGTGGCATGCACCTGTTGAGCTGACTCCCCAGGGTGTGCCAAATGATCTCATGATGGGATCTCCCTAGGGACTTGGGAGTCCAGAGTGTCATAAGCAACATATTCTTCATAGCCTTTACTTGAACTGGGATTGAGGTAGTGAATGTCAGCCAAGACATGGACTGTCAAGGCTTTCAAAGGTGCCTGGAGGGAGGTGTGGAATGCTGGCTGGACCTTTCAGGATCCAGGGAGCTGTGACTGAAACATCACTACACTGAGCTGCCAAGTGATGGTGAAAGGTTGTGCATACTGATGATCTAATTTGTGAACAGATTAGCCACTTCCTTGGGGCTTTGAGACCAGTCATGTCTTTTAGGCTACTTATAGTGGCAGGGCTTCTTGGCAGTGTTTGTCAGCACAGTGTTTGTAGGCCACTTCCAAGTGCTCTTTTATGGACACCTTGGCCACTTCCAAGTGCTCTTTTATGTTGCCTTTAATTTCTTGAATGATCTGTACCACATGAGAGGCAGCATAAACCATTGAAGAGGTAGAAACATGAATAAAAACAATAAGTGGAGTAGAAAGAGCTGGATCAGGTCCAAGCCAAATTCAGCTGGTGAGAGTAATATAAACCTGGTTGTCTTGCAGGTGGTTCAGAAGCAGAAGACATGCACAACTAGAGGGGGTGTGGTAGTTTCTACAGTTGGGAGACCTGTGCATGGTACAAAATGGGCCATTTTGGAAAGCTGGTCAAGATAGTGTTGTGACCTTCTGATATGAATGATTCCAGTGTAACAGTCAAGTGTTGTATGAGACCTGGGCTGGGAAATGGTCTTGGGTGGCATTAGGAGGTTGAATAACCTGCTCCACGGGATCCTGGTTGGAGCACATGTTGCGAGACCTAACATAAGACTGGACATCATCCCATACATGTGACCACCAGAACGGGAGTTTTGGATTGTTCATTGTGGCCTACCCAAGCCACGTCATAGTGGCTACGTCTACACGTGAAGCCTACATCGAAATAGCTTATTTCGATGTAGCAACATCGAAATAGGCTATTTCGATGAATAACGTCTACACGTCCTCCAGGGCTGGCAATGTCGATGTTCAACTTCGACGTTGCGCGGCACCACATCGAAATAGGCGCTGCGAGGGAACGTCTACACGCCAAAGTAGCACACATCGAAATAAGGGTGCCAGGCACAGCTGCAGACAGGGTCACAGGGCGGACTCAACAGCAAGCCGCTCCCTTAAAGGGCCCCTCCCAGACACAGTTGCACTATACAACACAAGATACACAGAGCCTACAACTGGTTGCAGACCCTGTGCCTGCAGCATGGATCCCCAGCTGCCGCAGCAGCAGCCAGAAGCCCTGGGCTAAGGGCTGCTGCCCACGGTGACCATAGAGCCCCACAGGGGCTGGAGAGAGAGCATCTCTCAACCCCCCAGCTGATGGCCGCCATGGAGGACCCGGCAATTTCGACGTTGCGGGACGCGGATCGTCTACACGGTCCCTACTTCGACGTTCAACGTCGAAGTAGGGCGCTATTCCGATCCCCTCATGAGGTTAGCGACTTCGACGTCTCGCCGCTTAACGTCGAAGTTAACTTCGAAATAGCGCCCGACGCGTGTAGCCGCGACGGGCGCTATTTCGAAGTTAGTGCCGCTACTTCGAAGTAGCGTGCACGTGTAGACACAGCTAGTATGTGTTGAGCAATGGACCATATAGGAGGCAATTGACATTCAGGAAGAGGGATCAATGACCCAGGAATAGTAGGATTCAGTGATATTCAAGAGATTCCCCCTTGGATGATGTTATAGCTTTAAAGAAAGGGTCACGAGGGAGGGCTGCTTGAAGTATGGTGAGAAAGTACAAGGATACAGACCCACAAATGAAATGACATGATTTTAAAATGCCCGGGGGTTGCTCTTTGATTGAAGCAGGTTATTTTCATGAAAAGGCCTTGCCGTTCTTGGTGCCCCGGTGATGTGTGATTGTGAAAATGAATCTTGAAACTGACAGGTCCCAGTGGAACGGCCTCTGATTGAGTGCCTTGGCAGATTGTAGGCATTCTAGAGTTTTATGGTCTGTGAAGACTGAAGTTGGGTATTTAACCACCCTCAAGGAAAGTTAGTCATGTCTCAAATCTAGTTGTGATGTTCAATAACTTTTAGATACCATTTAACTATGCTAACACAAACTAATCTAAGATGTCTCAAAAAATATGGGTGACCAGATGCTGGAAAGTGGTGGGCATGTTGCTGAGTCAAAAGGACATTCTGAAATATTTAAAGTATCCATGCCTAGTTCTAAAGGTTGTCTTCCCCTTGTCCCTGACCCTGACTTGAACTCAATTGTATGCTTCTCTACAGTTCAGCTTGGTGCACAGCCAAGCCAACCATATTCAACACAAGAACTCCACAATTAACTGTACGGCATACCAGTTGCATAAGGCTCTGCAATAACATGCCTTATAGACCACCCAGTCTCTGAGAGTAGTTTCTTTTTTACCAAGTACTGGGGTACCTACCAGGGAGGTACTGCAGAAGATGAAACGTTCATCTAGGTTTTCCTGTTGGTATTCTATTACTGGTGCTAGCTCTGATTTAGAAATAGAATATATATACCTAAATGGAACTATGACTAGATCAATGGGGAAAACATACGCATGATGCAGGGGTAGTGAGTCAGTGCCATATTTTTGAAGACATCCCACTAGCCTTGGCATTTCACAGGAAGACATGGTACCTCACGTGAGATTGCTATTTCTAGGTCCAACAGGGTTGCTGCCATTTGGAAGAATACCTGGCTTCTCAGAATGGAATCCTCTGTCTGGTTTCATTTCTGGGGTGCAGGGTCTGGAACAGAAAGGTTGTTCTTCCTACAAACACTCAACAGGAAGGAAATGGCAGGTTGGGACCACGGAACGTGGGTGTCATGATGCATTTGGCAGGGTGCTCCTAAAATGAGGATTAAATGTGGGAAGAAAATAAATGTAAACTGCAGGACTTCCCAGTGTTCCTTGATCACTATTTCTACCTATGTAGTCTCCTGTATAACTGGACCAGAATCTAGTAGAGACCTGTCTACTATTTCTACCAGATCTGGGGTAACCTTGGGTCTTATTGTAAGACAGAGGACCCAGACCACAGAAACAGCCATAAAATTATCCCCATTCCCAACTCAATCATTCTATAGGAAAGGCCTGTGTCAGCTGTGGGATCTGCAGTTGCAAGTCTGTAAAGGGGGGAATTATTGAGGAAATTCTGATTTAACATAATATTGGGGTTATTCCAAGGTGGTATCCAGGCTCAGGACCCTGAGTGTAGGGTAGAAGTTTCCCAGTCTTAGGTTAGTAGGGGGTTTGTTAGGGTTATGGATACAGTATGCCTGGACCCTCCACTATAGAAGCAGAGGTTCTCCCATCTTCTGCACTTTTGCTCACCCAGGATAGCTGGGGCCATATTGCATTGGTCTGCACAGGTTTCACTGAGGCTGAATTCATCTGGCCTGAGAACTGAGTATTGGCCAAGTGCAGGAAGTGGGCAGGGCCCTCCTGCTTTAAAGTTGCTGTTCGCAGTCTGGTGTCTGCCTGATACACACACTCCACTCTTCTTGTGTCTATACTGAGCATTGTAAGCAGGAAATGGTGCCGATATGACCCCCTTTTTACCAGTCACTTGCAATAAGGAATATGATGTTGATAACAGATGTTCCTGTAAATGAAAGGAGAGATATGACCATGATTCCATATTGCCATAGATAGGCTATATGGTTGCCATAGTTTTGCAAAGCAATGTATGGAAAGTGTACAAGAAGAATATGTAGCAGAAAGTTCTTCATCTTTGTTTTTTGCACTACAAAGGGCAGGTATAAAAGGCAAAGGAAGGCATTGCCTCCCCTGGGTCTTAGCACCCAACCTCTCCCCCCTTCCTATCTGTATTTTGACCCTTCCTACAGACTCCCACAGAAGGCTCCTATTGAAGCCTGGCGAGTTTTCCTCTTAGGAGCGGGATATACTAAACTAAAAGCGAAAAGCCTTCCAGCTTGCTCATGTGGCCCTATACTGGATGCAGCATGCCAGCCCAGGACACCTTTAACTGTCGCCTCAACCATTCCGGGGGCAGTCGAGTGGGTATTTGGGAGCTGAAGGGGAGGTTTCACAGCCTCCTCACCAGGCTGGATGGCAGCCTCACAAAAGTCCCTGTGGTCATCGCCACCTGCTGTGCCCTCCACAACCTTGTGGAGGGCCAGTGGGAACCCTTTATCCAGGGCTGGGCCATGGGCCTGCAGGCCAGTTATGAACAGCCACCTTCTGCTCCATGCTGTGAGGCACAGAGGGATGGGGTCAGGATCTGGGATGCCTTATGCCAGGCCTTTGCCCAGGACCTCCCCTGACCCCCCCAGCCACACTCTGCACTTTGGGCCCCCCCACTCCCTCATCCCTCATGCTCCCCCCCCGCACCTCTCTCCCACCAAGCACCAGGGACATGGGGTTAGGGTGGGAACCAAAAACTTTACTGTTGGGGGAATAAACATGTCTGGCAAATCTAAACAGAACAACATGTGAAACTTTATCGTGCATGGGGCGGGGGAATGGTCCACAGGAGGGAGGTCAGGGCGAGGTGGGGGGACTGAACTGGGAGGGGGGCTAGGTGGGGGAAGGCTCAGTCTCCCAGAGACATGGGGTCTGGGAGCCATGTTGGCCACAGCTGCCCCTACCGCTCTGGGTCTGGGGCCCCCTGCGGTGCTGCAATGAGGCTGGGACACCAGGTAGGCTGGGGTGGGCATGCTGTAGGCTTGGCCTCTGCAGGGTGTGGGATGGGGCACTGGGGCTGGGCCAGGTGCGCCCGCCTTGGTCAGAAGCCATTGACCCAGCTCCAGGCAGGCAGATGGTGACAGGTCCAACACATGCTGGGTGGCTACTGGAAGGGTGGCTGTCGGGGGTCAGCTGTGGGCCAGGCTGGCAAGGGGGAAAGCAGTTGAGCAAGATGGGCAGCCAAGTCCTGGGCCAGAGCATCCAGGCTGCCAACAAACAGCACCCACACGTCCCACTCCATTGCAGCCAATCCCGGCGTACCGCAGTCATCTTGCGCATGACTGCCCGGTTGGTGGCCGCCTCCTCATCCCTCCAGCATCAGCTGTGGGAGGCCCTGCCACAGCCATGGGGGGATACAAGCTGAGGCAATGGGGCAGCTTCCCAGCCCTCTGTGGCTGCAGCCAGCTCTGGTGGGCGGCAGCACCTTCCCAACGATGGACTTGTGGAGAAAGAAGAGGATGGGGATGGATTATTAGTGCTGGGTCCCAACCCCAGGGGGGCTGGGGCCCCCACTCTGCAGGCCCCAACCCCACTCCCCTGCTGCCTGATGGCCTGTGAGCCCCATGGGATGCAGGGTGCCTCGAGATTCCCACTTGGCGAGGGCTGGGCCATGTTCCCCCTCCATCCCCAGGCATGTGGGCTGCAGGGCTGTTGCAGCGGGGAGCCCATCCCCGGACCTGGCGACATTCCATTCATCCTGTACATACCAGCTGCAATGTTCCGGAGCTGGGGCAAGGCTCAGCTCAATGAGGCTCTGCTGGGCGTCCCGGGAGCGAGGGCAATGAGGAGGGACCCATCACCGGAGTCCTCGTCATCACCCTCCATCTCGGTTGGCTGCTCCCCATGCAGATGGCTCGCGGCGCTGGAGGGGCTCACCTTGTCCTCGCTGTTCATGGCAGGGGGACTGGTAGTGTCCACCAGATGCTCTGGGGTGGGCACCTCCCTTGACTCAAGAAGCCTGTCCAACTCCCGGTAGTGGGGGCAGTGGACAGGCCATGCCCCCCGACTGGCTCTCAGCATGGCAGGCCTTGATGTAGGTCAGGTGGAATTCTTTCACTTTTATCCACATGGTGCTGCCAGTGCAGTTGGGGTGGCCTGGGGTGGCGAGGCCACTGGCCAGCCAGTCAAAGGCCTCTGCTTTCCCCTGCTGGGCACCGGTTTGCCAAAGGACCTCCTCCTTCCCCCACAGAGCAAGGAGGTCCTCTACCTTGTCCTTGGTCTTCGAGGGTCCCCTCCTGGCACAGTGCTTGCCTGGGTTCTGTAAGCTCTCGGACTCATTGTCCGGGGTCCCTGGAGGGGGCAGGGGGTTCCTGGCATGCTGCCAGGGTGGCCAGGGAGTGTGGGGGTGGGCTGGTGCTTCGAGCAGTGGCAGTCTGAGGGTGAGCTCATGCTGCCCCTGCTTGTGGCACAGTCTCAGCTTCCTGCCTGGGGTTGCTGGGGAGCTGGTTCCTTTAAGGTGGCCAGCAGGGACCACAGAGCCCTGACTGGGCTGGCTAGATTGTCTCCATCCTCCAGGAGGGGCTGCCACCTTGGCAGACTCCTTACTTCGAAGTAAGGCGTGTGGAGAGTCTACACACACTTAACTTCGAAGTTAACCTTCGAAGTAAGCCACTACTCCATTCCCAGGAATAGAGTAGTGACTTCGAAGTTAGCCTCCCTTACTTCAAAGTTAACTTCAAAGTAAGGAAAAGTGCGTGTAGACACTCTGCAGGCTACTTCGAAGTAGCAGCTTACTTTGAAGTTAACTTCAAAGTTATTTTGTAGTGTAGATGCAGCCTATATGAAGTGGACACACGCAGACACCTATGTGTATGTGCATGTGTGCCCACTGTGTATAGAGTAGAGTCTGCATAATTACTTATCACTCTAAATTAAACACAAGTGAACTAGGGCTCAGAAATTTAAGTTTGGTTGAATGTCTTCCTTCACTGTAAACGCTAGAAATAATCTACATTTTCAATCAATGAGCTGTAATTTTATTTTGACTCTTTTTTCCCTCTTTTAACTGACTTTTTATATGTTCCAACGGAGTTTCCCTCAGGAGTCTGAAATTATGGGACTGTTATTCCAATTATTGTGTGAACTTAGGTTTCCAAAATTCAAAATCTTCGGACTCAGTGGGTTTGACAGACGATCAAAGACTGGGGCGGGGGAAGTGTGCAGAGTGAAATAACAGCAAGACAAAAATTCCATAAATTTGGAAGGCGGCATTCTTGCCCATTTGTTTTTATTAACTGCTATATCGGAAATGAGGTTCAAAATATTGAAGAGATGGTTGGAGAGAAAGATCAGGTAAACGAATTGCAAAACCACCACAGACAAGTTTAAAACTGATCTACTGAAGAACCATAGTTCATATGCCAAAACACTAACTAACTAATAATGACCATTTGCTTTTTTTCTAACCATAAAACTCCCCCTTTGAAACAAAGAGAAAGAAAATAAATTCAGGCTCACCTTCTCAAGTGTTCATAAGAATATCATTACTCCAGAATAATTACTTGGTTTCTCCTATAAAACATCTTAATTATTGGCAAAATTGCACTTGGGAATATTCCTGAATCACCTCACAGAAAAGCTATGACATGGTAGTATCACCGGAAATTATCTAAAGAACATTTAAATGAAATAACTTGACACCAGAGCTGAAGTCTCTCTTTCTCTTTGGGCTATGCTAGTTTAGGCTAGTTTTAGAAAGTGGTCTTCTAAAAGCTCCTACAGCAAATAATTACTTTCCAGTGAAATACTCCCTTCAATTTCCCCATAATCCATCCCCTTCCCTCCTCATCACACCTTCAATAACCCTACGTCATGTGCACATTAATCTTTTTCTTCCTACACCAGAGATTTTACATTAGAAATAAGAAGTGGTTGTTTTGTTACTCTGATTTATCGTTTTCATCTGAAAAAAGTTCATATGATTTTTCTATATAGTATAAATAACAAAATGTGTTTTCAGATTGAATAACAAAGTTATAAATTCAATCATGGAGCTTTCCTGCCATTAATAAACCTTCTAGCTGTACCCTTGTGATTCATGATGTCAGTAGAAGCCCTTGGTTGAATTATAACCATGCAGTCAATCAGGAACCACTTATTATTCACTCATGATATTTCTGTAAATGACAAGTTACTAATGCCCTGAAATATAAGGCAATACTACAGTAGGTCGGATGCTGTTATAATGAGGACAGTTTATATATATAATTTAACGAGACATTGGCTTAGTTTTATTTCTTGTGGAAGTAAATCATAAGTTGCACATGAAAAAAAGCATGCACCCTAGGCCTAACCAAGGTATTACTTTTTTATTCCAAAGGCATTTTTTAGAAGAAACCCCTTATTTGTGTGATTAGCAAATACTTGGGTCAGGATTCCGTTGGATGCCAGAGTGTGCGAAGTGAAACCTACTGGCTAGAACAGAGACAGAGAACAAAACCAGAGTCATGGTTAGGAGACAAGCCAAGGGTCAGAGCCAGAAGTCAGGAGTTAGAAACGAATCTTGTGGTCAGGAGAGAAGCCAATGGTCAGAGTCAGAACAGAACCAGATTCATGGTCAGGAGACAAGCCAGCAGTTGGAGCCAAGAATAAGGGGGTTCAGCAGAAGGCAGAGACCAGTGCTGGAGCAGGAGTAAATAGATGCAAGTTGGAGCAAGGATCAATACAAGAAGCAGGCCTGGCGCAGGTTTGGACATGCTATACACTGAGAAGCTGCTGCAAGGCTTCAGTGGTGATCTGCTGGCTCTTCTGGCCCATCAGGGAACATAGGCACTTAGTAAAAGTTTATTGGGCCATGCTAAGATCATTGGGCTGCCCAGTGAGCATAATTAGAGTCAGCTGAGTTCCCAACAGGTTCAAAATGGACTCAGAATAAGTCTAACTTAGATTTCCACACCATGTTGCAGGATTGTGGGAATGATCATCCTACAAAAATATCAAACGAGCACAGTAAATAGGGAAGTTAGTTACTACGTCAGTTAATTAGTTCATACTTTTTCCATTGCATGTGGTTCAGAAGCTTGCACTAGATTTGCGCGTGCTGTTAGATTGGGAGTTGCCTATTCACTTTAAAGGGTGGAGTACAATTTCACCAATAGTCTCTTTGGAACGTCTTTCTGTAGCTTTCGCCAGACACTGTGTGCACCAAACATAGAGCACTATGTTCAGGAGGGGCAATGTCAAATTCAGCCAAGATAGCGGGGTTTGTGAAAGTGTACCATTGAGTCACAACTGCTGAAGCAATGGGCATGCTATTTGCAGTGCAAATACAAGAAGTTAGCCAGATTTTGCTAAAGTACCTAAGTGATTTAGAAGCACAAGTGCCATCAATTTTCAATAGGATTTTGCTTCTAAGTCATTAATGGTACATCTACACAGCAAAAACAAAAGCAAACAAACAATCAAAAACCACCACAGCAGCAAGTCTCAGACCCAGCACAAGCTTAGTTGGGCTGCAGTGCAGGGTAAAAATTGCAGCATAAATAGGCAGACTTACAGCCTGAGCATGAGCCTGAGACCCTCCACCTCCAGCAGGTCTCACAGGCTACGTCTACACGTGCACCCAACTTCGAAATAGCTTATTTCGATGTTGCGACATCGAAATAGGCTATTTCGATGAATAACGTCTACACGTCCTCCAGGGCTGGCAACGTCGATGTTCAACTTCGACGTTGCTCAGCCCAACATCGAAATAGGCACAACGAGGGAACGTCTACACGGCAAAGTAGCACACATCGAAATAAGGGAGCCAGGCACAGCTGCAGACAGGGTCACGGGGCGGACTCAACAGCAAGCCGCTCCCTTAAAGGGCCCCTCCCAGACACACTTTCATTAAACAGTGCAAGATACACAGAGCCAACAACTAGTTGCAGACCCTGTATATGCAGCACGGACCCCCAGCTGCAGCAGCAGCAGCCAGAAGCCCTGGGCTAAGGGCTGCTGCCCACGGTGACCACAGAGCCCCGCAAGGGCTGGAGAGAGAGTATCTCGAAACCCCCCAGCTGATGGCCACCATGGAGGACCCCGCTATTTCGATGTTGCGGGACGCGGATCGTCTACACGTCCCTACTTCGATGTTGAACGTCGAAGTAGGGCGCTATTCCCATCCGCTCATGGGGTTAGCGACTTCGACATCTTGCCGCCTAACGTCGATTTCAACTTCGAAATAGCGCCCAACACGTGTAGACGTGATGGGCGCTATTTCGAAGTTACTGCCGCTACTTCGAAGTAGCGTGCACGTGTAGACGCAGCCACAGCCTGCAGTCCTGCCCAAATCCAAACATAACCGTTGCAGTCTCCACCCTGTCAACCCCATTCAATCAAACCAGGTTCTAAACATCACTACCATGGCGGAGGGGATTTTGTTCACTCGAGGGTTTTTGCTGTGTAGCTGTACCCTAAGGTGCTTTTGAAGTTTCCCCCAGAATCCTCAACAGTGCCTTATAGTAGTAACTTGGAACCGGTTGTTTTTAAAGCATCATAAAATGGAGAGTACACAACCACATAACTATTTGAAATCAGATTCCAGCCTATGAGTCCTCTGATGGAACCCCTGCATTATAGATTACTTACGTACACCAGTTTTAACAGTTAAACGGATTGTATAGTACAAGGAAATAGTCCAATTAATTTGGTCAGGAAAAAAAGTTTTATTCCTTCCATGGAGTTCAAAATGAAGTCCTTTTCCAGGATAAAATAAAGGAAATAACTGAATTCCTGGGAAAGATTTGTTGTGAAGTCACTGGTTCTCTAGAGCCAGATTGAGTAATAGAGTTTTTCACTGGGACACCAATGGCAATTTAGTAATTTAACAGAGATGCACAGTTTTTCCAGTAGAGTTTCAGATTATATCATCCCTTAAGAATCCTCTGTGACTGATCTTCCATGGAAAGGGAAATAGCCCCAAACTAATAGGATACTTGACCCCACCTCGATTATAAATTGCCATAGTCTGTGCGGTGAGTAGGGTATTGCCACTCATGGGTTTTTTTTATTTCTTTTTCGAATAAAATCCGTCTTTCCATCATTTTTACCAAACTTGGGCCAAAAAGCATCAATTTTTCATTCCAGTCATGGGTTCCAAGTTCCAAAGACTGATGTCTCAGGAACTTGTTCCATGAGCTATGTCTTAATGTTTTTTCTTCCAGGGAACCCAGATTTGTGGCTGCAGCTAAATCACCATTTCCTGGGCAAGCCTCTTCTCTCAGAAGTCCCACAGTCTTCTCAGACATTTTCATGCACTTTACCACATTTGAGAAAATAGTTCCCACAGGTTTGATGGTTTTGCCCTAGTCCACTTCTGAAGCCCTGGATTTTTAAGAAAAGACTCCTACTATTACTTAACCTTTGTACTCCAAGTGGAGCATAGGTCATTGACAAGTCTCCTCTACTTCACTCGGTCTTGGGACAAAACTCCTAGCTGACTCCAGGAGTACCCCAGTTGTTGTCCTTCAGTCTTAGCAGAGCTTCTTCACATTGTCTGAGGTCTTCCTCTTTTGCAATTTCCTTGTGGGTTCCATGTGACAGCTTGACAGACTCTGCTGGACGATGGTTTTCTGAGAGCATGGCCTAGCCATCCCCACTTTCTTCTTTTGATTTGAAAGTCAATGGCTGGGTCTACATGTTCCCCTTCCTTTCAAAAGGGGCATGTTAATGAGCAGGTTCGAAATATGCTAATGAGGCACTGCAATGAATATTCAGCACCTCATTAGCATAATGGCAGCCACAGCAATTCAAAAGTACGGCTTTTCGAATTGCGTGCTGCCCATGGAGACAGGACCTTCTGAAAGGACCCCCTCCCCCAGGTTTCGAAAGCCCTTCTTCCAATCACCAGATAGGAAGAAGGGCTTTCAAAAACTGGGGGGGGGGGTCCTTTCAGAAGGTCCCATCTCCATGGGCAGTGTGTGATTCGAAAAGCCACACTTTTGAATCTCTGTGGTCACCATTATGCTAATGAGGTGCTGCATATTCATTGCAGCACCTCATTAGCATATTTTGAACCTGCTCATTAACATGCCCCTTTTGAACGGAAGGGAACGTGTAGACCCAGCCAATAGGTTTTCATCCTGCTCTGTTCCAAAGCCAAAAAAAGAAAAAAAGCCAGGGGATATTCACACTCTTACATACACACATGGAAGTAAAAATGTATGACAAACATTCAAGTTTTGCGAAACATCTAACAGGAAGAATACCATGACAGCATTTTAGCTGAGGTGATCCATTTTACTTGATGTTCACATCTTTCCAACCACACTTTCATTTTGATTGCTGCACTTAGCTCACATCAACTCTGGTAGAAATAATGGGCCAGACCTCCAGTTGACATATACTGATGTAACTCCACGGAAGTTATCAGAGTTATATCCATTTGCAGCATCTGAGCATCTGACTTGATGCATGCGTTTCCAAGTCGTTCAATGAGTCTATGAATATTCAGGGGGACTGCTGTTTTATGACTTACAAGTTCTTGGAAAGTAGAGTCATAGTGTATGAATGGAAGGCACCTCGAGAGGTCTTTCAGTCCAGTCCCCTGCAGTTAATTGCATGCTGTTCAGTACGATTAGAAACATGAACAAGACTGCTTAAGAAAGATCCATTGTGAATTACAATGGGGTCAGCAACCTTTCCAAAGTGGAGTACCCAAATTTGACCTTTTGACCTCTACGTACAGTTGGACTGCCAGTGGTACTTTTTAAAGTCACTAATAGTTCTATTTACAACAGCTTCATTAATGAATAAGTTCATATGAGGAGCTTTACTGTTTAGGTGGCAGTTGGTAGCATTCACCGGTCTTTTGTTAATTCACAGGCAGCTTGGCTTTGAGCAAGCTCATGTCTGCATAGGGAAAGAGGGGCAGGACAGAGCTCCTGCCTTGTGTGCTGATGAAAATCAGCTTGCATGCTACTCTTGGATAAAAGTTGCATCTATTACGTGAATTCAAGCACTCAGAAACCAGTGAGTATGTTAGCTACAACTGAGTCTAAAACTGATTGTGATCAGAGTCATTGTGTTCTCTCATTTGAATGTGCAGTTCTATATCCTGTCTCATATATTAACATTTATAAACTGCCTCCATGTGCTTATTTGCTTGTGGTAGTGGTTATAATGTGCAAAGAGCTTCGTAAAGAAAAGAAGATGTGGTCTCTGTGCCAAAGAGTTTACAGTCTAAAACAGTCTAGTTTATAATCTGAAACATGACTTCTGTTTTATAGTTATTAGACTGAGCAAACAATTGAGTTTTGACCATCTTTATTCATCAAAATCAGTGATTAACTATGAGAGTCATTTTTGCCAGTGCCAGCTGTGGAAACATGTCATCCTTCTCCAGGATTTACAGGTTGTTGGGCGTTTCGTGATCATCAGGTCAGGTACCAAATATGTGAAATCCTACAACTGCAAAAAATTACAGCAATAGAGGCTGTTATTGCTCAAACACATGGCAAGGCTCTCCTGGAATTCATAGATTTTTAAGGATAGAAAGGACAGCTGTGATCCGACTTCCTGTGTAATACCAACCATAGAACTTTCACAAAATAATTCCTAGAGCATAGCTTTTAGTGAAACACCCAGTCTTGATTTATATAGATGGTCAGTGATAGAGAATCCATCACTACCCTTGGTAAATTGTTCCAATGCCTAATTACTTTCATTGATTAAAATAAAATCTACACTTTATTTCTTCCGGAATTTATCTAACTCTGACTTTCAAGCCACTGGATTGTGCTATACTTTCTTTGTTAAATTGAAGAGCCGATTATCAAATATTTGTTCCCCATGCATTCGTTTACCAACGGCAATCCTCCTTTCACCTTCTTTTTGTTAAGCTAACTAGAGAGGGGTTGCACCTACAATATGAGCTAAAATCGATTTTATTAAAATAGATTTCTTTATGCTGGGTTTTACCCATTCAATTTTGAGCATCGTTACCTTCCCACATGTAACACTTCTGCCAGAAGGAGTCGTCAGCAACCAGGGCCGGGTTCAATATCTAGGGGTTCCTTTTCATCCATCTCACACAGAACCAGCTTGAGCCCCCACCCAGTAGCCTGGGAAATTCACACATCCCTGGGTGCTTCAGAGAGGAAATGCTTCCCCACTCGTAAGCACACAGTCTGAGTAAAGAAAAGAAACTTTCAATGAAAGAGGCAGAAAAGTCATATGGCATAAACTTGGGAAAACACCACACCCAGAGTTCATAACCAATCCTCAAGTAACTGTCCCAGCTCAAATGGATTGAGCAGTGTCCCTTGCCTCACAGGCTCACCAGTCCAATACTGTAACCAGCCAATCCACACACCCAAACTTTCTTCATACCTCCCTTCTCAAATGCCCCACTTACAACTCAGTCCAGTCCGTGCAGGCCCTGACACATCACCCTGATGCATTCACTCACTGAACCTGAGGCAATGCCCCCTTTACACTGGTCTGGCCTTCCGCTCGCTCCCTGCCAGCTGCACCACCAGCCATCTGTCAGTCACACCTGCCATCTGCCCGCTGCTCCTACTACTGGCCAGCCAGCCACGAGTCACACTGTCCACCTGTCCACTGCTGTCTTGTGGGTTTTGCTGGAGGTGTGATTCTCGCTCTCAGTGATTTCAGCTCATAGGAGCATTCAGCTCTAGGCCTAGCAACAGCAGCTCAGTATCCACCAAGACGGATTTTCACAGAATAAATATAGACCCATCTTTAGAGCTACCTTTGAACAGTGGGAGGGAAAACTAGTGAAACCTGCCTTACAGCTGTATAGCCAAAGGGCTTCCAGCCAGCTAATTGAACCACTACACCTCCCCCTTTTCACTCACACAATGCTTTGTGGGGGGGGGGGAAGCCCTCTGTAATCCATATCTTACACAGTAATGATGATTGCCCTGTACCACGCCCCCCCGCACACAAAACTTCAAGCATTGATGAGACTCCACAATTCTTACACTGGGTGATAGCATAAATTGTGACTTTACAACAGCCTGTTGTTCACAATGGACAAAACCTCCTTGCTTTGCCTGCTCCCAGCAGCCTTTGTTTACAAGGCATTACATATGCACACCTTTGTATTTTCATGCAAATGATCTCTGCACAACACGCTCCCCAACTCCTTCAGCAGTATCGAGCTCCTACTGGCACATTCCTTACATCGTCCCCCGCAGCCGAGAACTTGTAGTCCTGGCAAATCACACTTTTGATTACACCATCCATGTGAATTCCCTTCTAAGGGTCTGAGAAAACCTGCTTTGGCTTCCACAAGTCTGTGCGCCAGGTGTATTACATCCACCCCAACCACTCCAGGTGCCTGGTAAGTTAGTCTATTGATGGGCTTTATAAGTCTGTCTCGCCTATTGAGTGTGGTCATAACAGGGGCGGTGGGACTCTCTTCTGAGGATAAGAGCAAAGGGGAGGCCCTCCCATGGATTCCCTTTGTACTGGCATAGGCTCGTGTATCTCTTGCTCACACACGGGGATGTCCTGGGCATCAGTGACACCTTCGACTTGACATTCTGGGTTCTCCTCCAGACTGTCTATAAATGGGACAAATTCTTCAGCCGAGTCTAGTCTGGATGAGGGAGGAGGGTTTCCATCCACAGGCCTAAACACCTCTGCCCTGGGATTTAGTGCTGAAGATGTTGGACTTTCCCCAGGCTCACTTGATAGGATCCGGCAGGATCTGATTCCCATTCTAAGATGCTCCATGGGAGCCTCATCCTCTTCAAATTCACTCTCAAAGATGCTGGGTAAGGATAGATTAGGCCCACAGTTGCCCACTGCCTGTGTTGGGTAGTGGTTGTGGCCTTGCACTTTCTTTTTACCTCAGTCCCATGTCGTAGTCCATCTCAGAAGGGGCACCAGCCAATTCTCCCATGGGCAGTAGGAGAGTTCTATGTACTGTCTTCATTAGCCCTGATCCACTCTCAGGCTTAATCCTGTAGACTGGCAGGTCTCTGGTTAAGAGAACAACAGGAACACCCACCAAGCTACTCCCAGCTGACTGAAGAGCTCAGACAGGAGGAAGTGAGGGAGGCTGCCAGTGAGTTGTGGGAAGCTCAGATGCCTGAGCCAGCCAGCACAGCACCCCAACAAACAGCCAGTGTACTTATGGTAAACACCAGAGAAGACTTTGCTCCACAAATTCAGGTCCTGACAGGATAGGTGGCTGCGTTGCAAAGCGTCATTGACCAAGCTAGGATTTGCAGATGAGGAGCCTCAGGCTGTGGTGATGGAGACGTCAGCATCTGGAGCCACCGTCCCACCCAGGCGGAGGAGGAGGGGACAGTTCTTCTGCTACCGGCGTGGAAACAGCCTAGAAAAAGGACTTTGAGACTATACAGATTTAGCTGCAACAGCATGAGGTAGGCAGAGAGACAGGATCCAAGCCGGTAAATATAGAACACACTCCAATGTTTACCTGAGTAGACAGTAAAAGACTGGGTTCCCATTAGTTATGAAGCTACCCCTCGAAGTCCCCACAGACTGCCACCTCTGCACATTGCAGCTTACCATGGCTCAGAAGTAAACTGCTTTGCCAGAGAAAGTTCAGGTGGTCACATTAAAGCACACAGTACCTGGCAGCTAAGCTGGTAGCAGTTTCAATCTCTTGCACTGGAAAATTCAAGTCCTGTATTTGTTTCATCAGAGACTCGTTATTCAGTTAGGTTCCAGAGAGGGCGATATTGGGAGCTTTGAATCCCCAGAGGACAGTTAACTGATGCACTTCTTCATGTGTCTGCTTCCTCTCGGTATCTTTTAGATCGAGGGGAAGAACAGGACTATCTGAAAAGATCAAGGAGTATCCCATTGGCCCCATGCAACAACCGCTCCCTCAAAGCCCATCAGAGCTCAACCCACAGCAGCAGAACCTAACAGCTGCAGACACAAGTATGGAAGGCATGTGAGGATGGCTGCCTGACCCCTGTCTCTGCACTCCAAGCATGTAATTGACTTCTTCAGATACAGCCTTATGATGTGTCGCAACAGCCACAGAACCTCTGACAGGCCTCCCCGTGCTGGAAACGAGAGCACATCTCTGTAAAATTAGAGAGGTGGAATGCAGAACCACACAGCCCTCTCCGTCCTGCACATCAGCCAACAAGTGGTTCATTACTTTAACCCTTCACCTTCTCTGGGTTTCCTACCAGAAACACACCTTCCCACAGGGACTGAGCCGATTAGTGCATGCACTCCACACTCTTTATAACACCAAGAGGAGCCAAGTAATCTGAGTGTTACAAACAGCTGGTTTTTGATTTGGGAAAACAGAAGGAAAATAAGCGGAACCAAAGTGCAGCAGTGCCGATTTTGCACAGCACATCTTCTCAAGTCTTCGCGGCCAGAAGTGGCTGTTTTCAATGAGATATTATGTATGGCAACTGCGGGAGGCAACTCAAGCTGGCCTGCTTCAAGGGCACCCTGATCCTTGTCTCCCACTGATGCAGAAGGTAATGTGCACTGTGGTGTCCTAGCAATCCCAGAGAATATGCCATGGGGCGAGAAGCTAGAAAGACTGATCTCATTTGAGGGTTTTTAAAAAGGCCTCTGATCAAGCCAGTAGCGGAGTCAGCTGGCACAAGTTTGGCTGAGCCAGCTCCCACCCAGCTACTTGTAATTGCCCTGCTCGTATTTAGCAGGTCCCTCTGCCTGTTTGAGCTGCATTTCTCCCCCTCTGAAGGAGCCCTCTGACCTAGCCCTGCCACAAGACTTCCCGGGTCTTGTACTACAGGAGTCATTACACTGTGTGTCATTTATCCCTGGCAGAAATAGTTACAATGATCATCTGATCATTTTCAAAGGGCTTAATAGCTATTCGTTAATCTTAGGGAGGGGGAAGCAAAAGGGGCAATTATACCCAGGCCCCTTTGACTTGCTGAAGCTGTTGCAGGGGACGGGCAGTGCCACAGCGCAGGAGATGCTGAGGGTGGAATGCCCTAGGCTCCACCCCTTCTGCCCTTGGCCCTGCCCCTGCATGGTGCATATCAGAAGCTCAGGTACCTCTGGAAGAGACAAGAGCTTTTCCTGCCAGGTGGCTGGGTGGAGGTGACTCGGGTGGGAGATATGCTGTAGCTGGAGCAACCCTGGGTGGCCTGAGGCTCCTCTAGTTGCAGGGTGTGTGTGTGTGTAGGGCAGCTTGGGGCCCTGACGTTGTGGGGGTCAGGTTTCAGGTTGCAGGGGGGAGGCCTCAGGCAGGAGTGCAGGGAGGAGTGGCTAGTCTCCCAGCAGTTGGCTCCACCCACTCCCCATGTGGGAGAGCATGTCAGAAGCTAAGGACACATTCAAACTTGGCTAGCTAACTTCATAGAACTAAAGGCATATCTACTACCTGTTCCAGCAACAGAAATAATAATAAATGTGTAATCAGTTATTAGAGTTGGTTGAATAATTTTCCATACATTTGGTTCCATCAAACAAATGCCAGTTAATTAAAAAGTAAGGTTTTGCGTGATTGCACCAATGAGAATTTTGTTGGGGAGGTTTCCTATGCTCCAGGGCTGCTGATTAGGGCATTTGCCTGGAATGAGGAGTGTAAATTTCAAATCAAAGTCCTACACACCAGTCTGCTCTTTTGAAGGTGGGTTGCTCTCTCCCATGTGTTTTTGCACAATTTTTTGAAAAGGCCCATTTATGTTCTGTAGTAGAATAAAAAACACAGATATCAAAATTTCAACATTTCTCACTCATCAGAAAGCTCATTTACCCACCAGCCTTATTAGCACTATGTCTGTAGACACTCCAGTTGGGAAATTTTGATATGGGTTTCAGAGAGCATCAGTGCCACAGCTGAAATTAGTACCCCAAAATTCTTGAAACCTGGTCTTGAGAGAAACATGTGTTCAACCAATTCTAACCATTCAGATAACTGACATAGGAATAGCATAGTCCCTTGTGGATGTGGAATGAGTCAAACATCCCTCTACCCAGTGCAGGAAACTATCACGGTTTAGACTTTTTTTCCAGAACAATGTCCCTAAGGTTAGTACCAGTGCTTTTTTGGGGGTGGTACGTGCCAGTACTGAGTACCGGCACCTTGGCAGCTCCTCGTGTTTTTTTTTTTAAACAAAAAAGTCATTGGTTAATACTGTTGTGATTGACATTAATGTAGCCCAGTGCTGTGTGACAGTATTACTGTCTCCCAGAACCAGTACCTCCATAGTTGACAACAGAGCATGCAGGACTGTATTCTTGGGCATAGTTTGAGGTAATGGAGCTCAGAGAGCCTGTCTTTCATCATTTCACATCCGTAAGCCAGGGCTGGGTTTTGCACCTTATCCAGAATGACACTATCAATTTTGCTAGCACATGAAGTATGGGATATAAGTCCCAGCACAGACATATGAAGTATGAGTGAGTGACTGTCTTTACCTGGCAAGACAATTTTTTTGTCCAAAAAATGAAAAATTTGAGGGCTTCATCTAAAGTACTTTTTCACCAAAGAACAATAAAAGAAATACAGGTTTTAAGTGGCCTAACATGTTTCTCAGATCCATCTCACATGTAGCCCTATTCCCATCCTGCTAACCACAGGCTCTGAAAGCACCTCCTCCTCCCTTTTCTGGTAATATAAGAACATGTCATAGATATGAACGCTGAACTTTCACAAAATTGACTGTTGGCTTGAAGAGGGAGAGGGGAGCCAGTGGTTTGTTCTTCGATACTTCCTATAATGAGCATTTGATTAAATTGTTCTTGGCTTCTCCATCCTGCTCCTCCCAGCAAATAGTCTCTCCCTGAAAATGTCTAACATTCCTAGAATCAAACCTCCAGAATCTCTGTTTTCAAAACGTTGTCCAGGGTCATACTTTTCTGCCTAATCAGCTCAGTCACAAATGGGGGAGGGAGATGAAGAAGAAGTGGCACAGAGAGGTTTGTGGTCTTTCTAGTTCTCTGTGTGTTGGCCTTCTCTTGCAGCATCTGCAAAAAAGATTCCAGACCCATTCATCTTGGTGTGATGCCATTGACTGCACCATCACATCAGGCAGAGACAATGTACGTGTGGGAGGAAGCAGGGACTTTTTCTCCCCCTGCCTCCAAATTTGGGGCTTGGCTTGTATTGAGCATGTTCACACAGACTGAACACTTCTGGAGCTGGCTTCCCGCCCTCATGGGTCCTGTAACCAGGGGCGCTCAGGGTGCTTCTGTACCCCCTGGCATGAAGTGGGGTCACTGGAGCTGACAGCTACCCAGGCCCCAGGGCAAGGTTGGAGGGGGGTGGGGTCTGGCTCATCCCCTGGAAGGGCAGAGCCAATCACAGAAGGGGCAGGGCCCAGAGAGCCCTTAGCACTGCTCAAACTGTGGCACTGCCACCCTCCCCCAAGCCCTGACAGCCACACAGCGTGGTGGAGAAGCACTGACATGGCAGCTGAAAGGGGCCCAGAGCTGCCACCGCTAATAAAGTAGCAGCAGCAGTGGCTGGAGCTCCAGGACCCTTTGAAATCGTGGGCCTTGGTGCAGTGCAATTGTCCCTTTGCCCCGCACCCCCATCAACAGGCTTGAGTGGGGTTTACAGTTTGGCCCAATGGTTCTCAGAGCCCTCATGATACAGATTGTCCCAGCATCCCTGCCCCACCATTATGAGGCCCGGCTCATCCCTGATATTGGAGGTGACTTTAGTTCTTTAAAATATACACTACCAGATCATCCTTGCATATGCACACATATGCACACACCCTCACACAGTATTTAAGCATGTGCCTAAATTTAAACCTGCAGTTAAGCACTGCTACATCGCCTGGGAGTTGTGCATATGCACACATAACAATGGTCAGTCTCACTGTGTTTTACACAGCATTTATAGCAGAAGGATTTGTAACTCTGTAAATACAGACTTCAGAAGAACCTGGGTTTTGTAAATATAAAACCGGTTCATACATTTTCAAGGATGTGACATCGTAGATGTTCTGAGACAAACACAGCCCTGCTGCAAACTCAACAGGAATCAGTTGCTTGCACCAGGTATGATTCTGGCACTCTATTTAGCTGTGTACATGGGTTATATAAACCACCTTTGAAGGAAAGAGGCTCACTACTCTATGTGTGAGCTGTGCCCAAGAATGGAGGCAGAGGTACTTTAACACCAAAAGTGGGCACCACCACCAAACTGCCTTTATTGTGATACATTTGGGCTATGTCTACACAAGAGGATTTTTCTGGCAAAACTGGAATTTTGTTGGAAAAACCCACAGGGCATCTACACACAAAATGTGCTTTGTCGATAGTCTGTCGACAAAACTGGGCACATCTGCTGGCACCATTATACCTCTCCCCATTCAGGTATAATGCCTCTCTCAATAGTATTCTGTTGACAAAACAGCCATGGAGACGCTCCAGGAACCTGTTGTCGACAGACAGGGCTTCCGGTTCACCAGGCAGCCCTGTTTGCAGAGCTTCCAATTAGCCGTTCTGTTGAAAGAGGGCTGGTCAGTCTGGCTGCTCTCTGTCGACAAAATGGATTGCTCTTTCGATCTGCTTTTCTGTGTAGATGCGATCTGTTGACAGAAGTTCTGCCAGGAAATCCCTTCTGATAGTGACTTCTCTCGAGAGAAGCTTCTCGTGTAGATGTAGCCTTTATGAAGAGCTCAGAGAAGATACCAACCTATTGCTCTCTTTCTGATTTTAATCTTTCTTTGAAAAAGAATAGTACCCACCAATATTCACCTTTATCAATTCTTAAAGGACAAAAATAATCACAGAGGCAGGAAATGTGCTGAACACTATCACGGGCTGGAACTAGGCTCCAAGTTGTAAATCTGTCTAAGATACTGATGGCTGAAGTGAAACGTACACCGAACAGTTCACTAGAACAATGTCTAGAATAGAGCAATTTGTCAACAGAACTTTTTGTCAGAAGCTATTTTGTTACAAAACTTCTGTCAACAGATTGCGTCCAGACCACCAAAATGGATCAAAAGAGCAATCTGCTCTGTCAACAGAGAACAGCCGGACTGCCTTGCTCTCTGTCAGCAAAACAGCCAACCAGAAGCACAGCAGACAGTGTTGTGCAGTGTACTGGAAGCCCTTGCTGTGAACCGAAGGGCCCGTGGAATGTCCAAACTGGCTTTTGGTTGTCAGATCTCAGTCGACAGAGGCATTCTTCCTCAACAAAAGCAGGGTACAGCTACCAACAAAAGTGCTGCATTCTGTCAATTTACTGTCTACATAATGCCCTTGAGAATCTAGATGCTCCATGAGTTTTGGCCACAAAAGAGCCATTTTGTCAACAAAACCCTCTAGTCTAGACATAGCCTAGGATGGGTTCTAGATGCTTGCTAATATAGTGAGCCTGTCTTAACTAACGGTGGTTGCCCTAGCATTAACTATTATGCATTTTTATCAGAGAGGTAGCCATGTCAGTCTGTAGCTTCAAGAACAACAAGAAGTCTTGTGGTACCTTATACACTAAGAGATATTTTGGAGCATAAGCTTTCGTGGGCAAAGACCCACATCATCAGATGCATGAGTTGGGCGGGGGGGGAAGTTTCAGAGGAGTATTTAAAGAGTGGGGTCCCAGTAGAAGGGAGGGCCAGAGCTGACAAGGTCTATTCAGCAAGGTGGAAATGGCCCAGTATCAATAGTACTTATCAAAAGTGGAAAAAACAAGTTAGATCAGACAGGAGGATGTGAGCCTTTGTCAGAGTCTAATGGGGAGATACTAACACCCAGGGCAGCTCAGAGATTTCTCTCTCCATTTGATTTTTGAAATGCATTTTTATTGTTAATTAACTCTGCAGTAAAGACAAGTCATCTCCTTTTCTTTCTAAACAGCATGGAGACTGAACAGTGTAAGAACAATGAAAGAATAATTGCCCAAGAATCTGGTGTGATGGTTTTTCCTGTACAAACATATAATTAGGCTGTCTAAGCCTCCCAATATAGCAATAAACACCACTCCGCAAACTAATTTACAGTCAAAAAGTTACTGAAACTAGTGAAATTCTGATCTGCAATACAACTGCCCTTTCATTTAGCCAAAGTGGCAGTTCCACTAATTTAAGCCAGCAAAAATCCTTCGATACTTCCCTCCAACTCAGATGCGATTGAAATAATGTCTATACATTCAAATCATTGAATAAAAATACATTTGTGACAGATCGTAAAAAAGCATGTAATTGGTCACACTCTAGAAACTGCTATTACATACGCAGTGCAGGAGAACAAGGTCTCAAAAATATTGACTTTACTAACACCTCTACATTTTTCTTCCTCTCTAGTTATGTCAGTCATCATCACCTAGCAACTGCAATTGCCCGTGTGTACTGCTTTAGTTTAACTGATGGTGGGGCAAGGTTCTAATTGGAAAGGCTGACTTTCTCGTATTCTACCACCTCACAATATACTGCCCTGGTGTTTCCAAGGGTCCCCATGTCATAGCTCTTTGCTAGGTCAGGGTCTTACTTATTTTATACTTTTATAAACGTGTTTACATCAAGTTAGGAGAAGGGGCACACCATTGGTTAAGGCTCAAATGATGTGAAATGTGATGATTTTGTATTTGAATTATTTTTTCAGTTCTCTGGAAATGAATTATGGGTGAAATTCTCGCATGGCTGAGGTCAATGGCGAACTGCTCGTTGATTTCGATGAGGCCAGGATTTCACCTTGTATGCCTGCTCCTGCACCTCTGAAGTTGATGGCAGCTGCCCCTTTGCCTTGCGGGAGTGCTGGATCAAACCAGAGAGTAATAACAGGATCACTCCATGTGAGGAATTCAGGCAAGAGTAGGAAAAATGTAGAGGCTTTCTGTATATACAACATTGACTCGGATGTACAAAATCCAGAACCATTGTTAATTTGATTGAAGAAGTTCTCAAGGAAGCTGGCCAGGGATCAGGGCACACTTGTATTAGTCCACAGGCCTTTCCCTCCCTCAGAGAACTCACAGTCTAGGACTCGGACAATGCACAGTGATGTCGCAGTTCTCAATCACTGTACAACTACTGACTTATTTGTCTTGATAAGTATTTTCTTATTTAGTGACAAACAAGGCCACGTGATGTTTTCACCATTGCAAAGCCATGGTATTTTCATACCTTTGTCACTGGTTTATATGAAACACTAACAATAGGAACTGGACTACATCCACCTCATTAATTTCCTTCCACAACATATAGCGTGCCCATATGATAATGGTTTATGTTCCCTGGGTGTAAATATGGCCCTTAGCTAGCACAACAGATGCCATTCTAGCCTTTGTTTAAAGAGGTTCTTCCTTTTCTTACAACTGAAATTCTGGAACTCAACAAAATATTGATGAATGGAAAAAAGTTGCTTTGCCCCTATTAAAAGACAGACAGAAGGCTTCCGCTTTCTGCTGCACCAGTGAAAATCCAGAGTAGCTGCACTTGCTTCACTGGCGTTGTCCAAAGGTACCTCCAAGTAAGTGAGAGCAGAATTTAGCACAGTGAATGTAAAACCTCCAATAACAACTTGGGCTGACAATTAATTGCAGTTAATGCAAGCAATTAACTCAAAACTCATTAACTAGATTACAAAAACTAACCACGCTTAATTGTAGTTTTAAGCACACCGTTAAACAGTAATGGATATATGTATGGACCCTTTTCATCTCGAGAGATGGTAGTTAGCAGTGGCGGTGAGGATCTATGGGCAGTGTTTGAATCTGCAGCTTCTCTCATAGCTTATCCATCCAATATTGGATTTGCACGGTCGACTGCAATAACTGCTTGTCACTCTATTTCCGAATTCTTGAGTCTGAGAGCTTTTCCTTCTAAGATGAAGTTATCTTGCTTGGCTTGCACATATACTATCAAAGGATGGTGTGTCCTGTTGTAGCAGTCATCACCAGGTATTTCAGTCTGATGCGGTAGACTCCCAGGATTTTGAATCAATGTTGAATTTTTTCATGGCATTTTTTTCATGTATCCTTGAATCTTAGCTTTGGTCTTCCTCTTGTTCTCAACCCTCATGACAGTTCACTGAAAAAGGATTTCTGTGGAAAGCCATTCGTCAGCCATTCTTCTCACATGACCAAGCCAATGTAGTGTTCTGCTGTTGAGGACCACTGTGAGGCTGGGTATGCCAGATCTTGACAGAACATCTGCATTTGGTCCGAGGAGGTGGTCCAGGCCTCAGAACGATATAGCAGGATACTCAGGACACATACCTGGTAGATTAGTATCTTTGTTTTCACTGTCAGTTTAGGATTGTTCCATGCACGTTTCCTAAGACGGCCAAAAATAGTAGCTGCCTTCCTGATTCTGATGTTCAGTTCTTCATCGATGGATAGGTTTGTGGTGACAGTAGATCCATATCAATTGAATTTTATTATAAGTATTTTGAATGTTTTTTCTATATTTTAAAATATATTGATTTCAATTACAACACAAAATATAAAGTATAGCGTGCTCATTATTTTTATTACAAATATTTGCACTGTGCAAAAGACAAACAAAAGAAATGGTATTTTTTTCAATTCACCTCATACAAGTAGTGCAATCTCTTTTTGTGAAAATGAATTTTACAAATGTAGATTTATATTTGCACTTTTGTAGTCAGCGTTGCAAGGTATTTACGTGCCAGAGATGCTAAACATTTGTGTGCCCCTTGCTGTTTTGACCATCATTCCAGTGGACATGCTTCCATGCTGATGATGCTCATTTGAAATAAAAAATGATGTGTTTATTACATTTGTGATTGAACTCCTTGTGGGAGAATTGTATGTCTCCGGCTCTGTGGTTTTACTTCCATTTTAACATATCTTTCATGTTATGGCAATCTTGGATGATGAGCCAGCACATGTTGTTCAATTTAAGAACACTTTGCTGGCAGATTTAACAAAACACAAAGAAGGTACCCATTTGCGATTCCTAAAGATAGCTATAGCACTTGACCCAAGGTTTAAGAATCCGAAGCACCTTCCAAAATCTGAGAGAGACAAGGTATGGTACGTGCTGTCAGAAGTCTTAAAAGAGCAACACTGCAATGCAGAGACTACAAAACCCAACCAACCAAAAAAGAAACTCATCCATCTGTTGGTGGCATGTGACTCAGAGGATAAAAATGAACATGCATCGGTCCACACTGCTTTGGATTATGATCAAGCAGAACCCAGCAACAGCGTGTATGCATGTCCTGTATAAGGGTGGTAGGCGAATATATATGTTTACTATAGAGATTTAGTAGAGATTGCACAACAGTTCTTGTAGGAAGTGAACTGACACAATTTAATTTGTTTATCTTTTTTGCAATGCAAATTTTTGTAATAAAATAAATAATAATACAAAGTGAGCACTATACAATTTATTCGGTGTTGTAACTGAATTCAATATATTTGTAAATGTAGAAAACATTCAAAAATATTTAAATAAATCATCTTATATTATTATTTAATAGTGTGATTAAAACTGCAGTTAATTAATTAATTTTTTAATCTCACCATTAGTCACAACTAATGTGTTCAATCATTTGACAGCCCTAAAAGCAACCACCACTTAAAAACATAGAAATTTCCATACTCCATAAGCCCATTCATCCACCTACTTCTGGATTCTATCTCCAACGTTGCCTAATGCCAGCTGCTTCACAGGAAGGTGTACAAACCCCCTGAAGCAAATAGGGAAATTTTCTAAACCTCATTAAAGAGAAGTTTTTGCCAGGCCTGAAGCATGAGGGTCTGTATTTCTTCCAATGATTTTAATCCTTACCATAACGGGATAATCCCCCCGCCCAATACTATGAAAGGAGGATTTTATTTGAGGATGTACATAGTAGTGACGGCATTAAATATATAATGGTGCTTGTACAGCACTTACATTTTCAAAGTGCTCAAACATTTACTAGTTACGGGCCATCCTACCTTCCTTCTACACTCAGCTGACTTCAATGGAAGGTTGGTATGCACAAATAACCATCAGTCTTACATTATTAATCATTCTACTACTCTTATAAAAATAAATCTACTTGGCTTTCCTATGTATATGCAATTGCAAAGTTTTCAAGATACATGCATCTAATACCAAACATTTCTAAAACCAACTGATTGATTTAAAATTAGAATCCAGCCCTGAGACAACCCCATTATTGACTGAATCCAGATCTACAACCAGGGCCCTCCTAAGGTGCTACACAATACTCTTGGGCTACGTCTACACTAGAGACTTTGGTAGGAAGAATCTGCAGAGCATCTAAACACAAAATGCATTTTGTCAACAAAATGAGCTGTGCAGACACTCAGGATGGCGGGTGGTGGGGGTCCTTTTGTTGACAAGGCAGATCAAAAGATCAGTTTGCTTTTATGTGTAGATGAGGTCTGTCCACAGAAGTTTTGTGAGAAGGTCTCTTTTGACAATAACTTCTGTAGACAGATGCTTCTAGTGTAGACAGAGCCTTAGACTGGTCCCTATATTTCCAAAGTCAGCCAGTGGGGTGGGGGATGATATTTTTGGAAATATGATTTTATAATCTTCACAGCACAATAATGAAATATTTTAAAGTAGATTTTAAACCCAGGTCCTGTAAACTACCACAGTACATTCTGAAACTGAAAGCATATATGCCGGATTGGCAAATGCCTGTTAAATGGCTCCATTGCCACTTGAACGACTCTTTCACAGGTCCAGTGTTCTGCTAATAAGTCTGGCAAGCTTTTTCAATTTTAAATTAGCTAGATCCCATCCAGAGGAAGCAGAGCCGCAGAGCAGGGATAGAAAGGGGTGAGCAGATAGATATTAAGACCCAGTCATGTCCCAGATTTTCAGGTGTGCCATGCAGCTGCATCTTTTTCACATGGTTAAGGACAGTCTTGCCTAAAGCATGAGCTACAATACAAATTAAGCATGTACATTACCAGGGGAACATATTTAAATGTATTTTGTTTCCTTTTTAATATTGCAGAGGGAGCTTCTACAAAACAGATTAACAAAAGTTTGCGATTTCAAACCCATTATAAAATAATTGGAAGACAAGTAGGCATATTGAAAGAATGGGTGTTATTTTGCTTTGTCTGAAGATAAGAGGCCTTTAGCGTCTAGAGTTTTTACAATCATTGTCTTTTCGTTATTTGAAATATTTTTTCTTAAAACAAAATATTAAAACTTTTTTAAAAAATTGAAAGAAGCAAAAACATAGTGAGGGAAACTGTGCTTTCAGTTATGCTTGTGCAACAGTATTACAGTCAAACGGGAATGCAAAAGAGCAACTGAGAAGAGATTTAACCTTGTATCTGTAAACTGGATATCACTGATCGCTTGTTTTTATCACTTTTATTTCCTAGACATATTTATGGCTATGTCCTCACTGCAAGTACAGGCGTATTTCCACAGTGAGGTTACTAAATCAAGTTAACTATCCTGATGTAAAATCCAAGTGTAAACAAGGCCCTGAATTATCAGCTCTATGTAGCTAGTTAAGGTACACCCCAGATGTGTGAGGGATGCAGGAAAGGCCTGGGGAGAGGAAAATGAAAATGATCTCAAGCATATAAAACTAACCTGTGCTTTGTCTCCAGTAGGATTTTACAGCAATATAACCATCTCAAAGTCAACTTCCACCTTTTGGCAGTGAAGTCTAAGCCTAAAATACGGGTATGTCTATATTATCAAGTTTTGTTGACGAAACTTCTGTCAACAAAAGTCTACAAAACAAAAATTGCCGGAGGGTGTTCACACTTGCTCCCTTTGTTGACAGATCACATCCTCATTGTGGGCACCCATCACTGTCAGTGTAAGCAGTGCCCTGTGGGTATGTATCCCACAGTGCAGTGTTGTGGGAAAGCAGAGCTGATCTGTACACATCTTGGGATTTCCTCCAAATTCTCCCACGGGATCCTCAGCTTCTGAGATTGGCATCGTAGCTCTGTGAGCTCTCCGTGCTGAGGACCGTCAAAGCAGCACACCAATCTGCCCCTCCCCCCCTGCAGCAGCAGTCTGTCTGTCCCTGTGTTCCTAGCATTCCAATGCTTTGCTTCGTTTGTTTCCCCAGATGAGCAGCACACTCAGGTGTCAGATACTTCCCAGAGCTTTGACAGGGGAGGGGTGCATGCCTGGAGGGCAGCAGAGATCAGAACACTAAGCTGAGGCATCAGGACAGGTACTGTGGGATACTGGCAGAAGCCAGTTCTATCGACAAAACAAGCAGGAGAGTCTATATTGGCTTTGTGTTGACAGTAAAGGGACAGGAAAAGAAAAACGTCTCTTGCAGGGGTAGAAGTTTTCTTGTTGCCAAAACTGGGGTTTTTTTCCTGACAAAAGTCTCATTGTAGAGTGAATGCACTCACAGCTTTGCTGCCAAAATGCAATTCTGGGGGACAAAATTTGGTAGTGTAGACCTACCCCAAGCTTGATTCCAAGGATTTAGAAAGATGGCACGTTCCCTCTTTGTATTTTTAAGTGAGGCTGAGGTGATGCTGATGAATGATCCCATAGATCTCTGCAGATACAAACTCATAAGCAAAAGACTAGATGATCCTATGGGGAACTGTGTATAAGGGATGGCATCTTTTACTGGCTGGTGGGGGTGACAACCCATTTAGGGCTTGGAAAAACCCAGTGATATCAGCCACAATATCAGAACCTCTCTAAGCCTACTGTCCTGCAGAGTGTCAGCTTTCATTTTTGAGGAAAAACATGTGTCTAGTGATCACAGTTGCAAAGAAACCCTAAAAAATCTGAGCAATTGTAACTGATGTCAGAATGATGTTATAGGCAGCCCAGAACAATTGTTCTGAACTGTTAACCCACATGCCCAGTGATGATTAATCCAGTCTTGCTATGCCTGAAATGATATGTCCTGCCCCCAGATCGCCATTGACTTAAGAACCATGAGATATTTTTCAAAAGATAAACTGCAGGTTATTTTTATTTGCCTCCTGGTTTCTGAGCCATTAAGGGGCACATAGATTGTGTTTTCAAATGCCTTGCCACAGCCTGGAGAATCAGACACTTTAAAAAAACCTAGGTTCAGATTGCCGTGCACTCATGGCTGGAGCCTTAAGAACAACATCAAACAGAATAAGACTCATAGTAAAATTATGGACGTTGGCAGCACTGTCAAATGAATATCAATTGTAACTACTACATCCTTCTGGTAAGAGAGGCCAGGGAGGGTTTCAGATCCGCACCATCTGCTGGCATTCCATGTTAGTGCAAAAGGGGGCAAGGGGCTGAGGGCAAAAAATGCTTCTTCTCCATTCCCCGCCAAAAGAAACCAAGAATAAACTAGTTCCCAAGAGAGGAGCAGGGGCTGTGCATATTCATGCCCCTGGGTGGGAGTCATGCTCAAGTTGTTTCACGGCGCCAAACTGGCCCACAGGATGATATCTTGCACATCCAGGCAATCTGCTGTAGAGACGCCTTACTTTGGTGGTTCACATGGGCACAGTTCATTTTGCTCATGACAATTGGGAACATATCATCTCCCTTTTGCACCCCAGTTAGAGGGCTGCACACCCCCGTCCCGCACATACACACTAAAGGCTATAGAAAGCACCCTCTGCGAGCGGCAGGTGAAGATGGCAAGCATTGAGAGCCAAGGAAAAGGCCAAAGGAGCGACAATCTTATTGTTTCCATTGCATTCTTTGACAGCACACAAAAGTGTGCTCGTTGCGTCACATGCCACTAAGGTGACCTGCCCTTTTTTCCGAAGAATTTTCATTCTAACTTCAGTGAGATACACAGGTGTCCTTGTGGCATCATTTCCCTCCCATCCAGTAACCAACTAAGAATCCAATGCGAGGTTAAAACAGCCTAATGTTCTGATCCTGTATCAGAATCCACTAACCTGGCCCCCTGACTTGGGGCCTTCTAGTACACTAGCTTTTCTGCAGTCTTCCCTTCTAGGGAGTCTAAGGAGTAGCTGTGGACCACAGAATCCGTAGCACAACTCCTCTGGCAAATGCTCTCAGGAGGCAGGACCCAAGAGCCTGTGCAGATGCACAAGTCCTCCATGCAGATGGCAATGGCCTCCAGCTGAGCTTGGGGATGCACATGAGATCATACCCCCCTGATGAAATTATCTGGGAAAAGTCTAATGAGGAAACATGCCAGTCTTCCTCCTTGATGACCTCTGACTGTCATCCCCCTCCCATGACCCGCACCCAGAAGGCAACATTCTGGATCTAGAGACCTTGTAGACCAGTGTTAACGGCACTGGACTAGGAGTCAGAAGACTTGCATTCAGTTCTTGGCTTTACCACTGACCTGGCATGTGACCAAGTCATACACCTCTCTGAGCCCTCTCAGCCTTTGTCTGTTGTGGCTATTTAGACTGTAAGTCTTCCAGGAAAGGCACTGTTTCTCACTATAAGAGTGTACTTTGCCTAGCAAAATGTGGTTTCAATTTCAGTAGGGGCTTCTAGGAGTTATTTGCAATACCAAGTTATTAATAATGTGGGCCAAAATCTAAATCCTGCAGTCAGTGCAAGTTTTCCTGATAATATACTATTTTTGCCATCAGCAACATGAAGCTACTTCTGGAGTGAAATCCTGTATCTATCTAACATTGCACAGAAGTACTACACAATAATGTTACTTGGAAATGCCAACAATACATTCGAATTTCTGCAATGATCTCCTTAGTTTAAGAATGGCAACAAGTCAGTCTGAGATGGAGTCAGGAGGTACAGTAAAAAATATAGTGATAGCAAGTACAGCTCTCTTTAAATAAAAGTACTGATATTTTATACTATGCAAGTCAATCCTGGAAAATAGGAGAATCTGTCAAGGTAAAGAACAATTTAGTAGTTTAATTATGAGCCCTTTAATGTCTTTTCATAATCAGTTAATAAATACCTTAACAATAAAATTGAATTTAAGCTTTTAATAGGCTGTGTTGGCTTGAACCTAAACAAAAGAATTAGCAGCTCCAGGCATTGTGCAATAACTGTTCACTGCTTGGTGCCAGGAGAAACAAAGCATTTCAAGTACATTTTTTTGTACCTCACTATAATAAACGCTTGTAATATTCCCCAATTTCTGGAGTGTAAGATGCAGATCTTATTTATCACAGTATGTGACACATCTGGCACATGGATCAGGAAACAACTGTTTTACTTCATTTCTGTCATCACCTTCCAACAGATTTCTTTCACATTCCAATTTGGATGAGAGGACTTGGACTTTCTCTCCATAAGTTCTCCATTAACAGTTTCACAGCAACGAGCACGATTGGTTCTTTTTCCTTCCACAGCAATTAGTTACACTGAGCTTCATATTTTGACTTTAATTACAGTGAACATGTGAAATCGTTGGTATTCGCTGATGTCTGTTAGCAACATCTTTGTCACATACACAGTGCAAGGGTGGTTTCTGATTATCATTACCTCTACTTAGCTATGCTTTCAAACTCTGTCTCGGCCTGGATATAGGCTGCTGGCTTCCACTGCCTCTTGTCACTTTTATTAACATGTGTTTTATTTACAGTAGGTCTTTTGTTATGTCACAAAGCATGTGTTTGCAGCTGAAAAGAACAGTTTGTCTTCTGCTTTACCAGTGGCGGGCATATCAAACTCACCAAGACTTGAGCTTTGCAAGCTGTATGAACAGCTATGCACTAATAAAGCTTGAAAAGCTTGAATTACACTGTAACTCACAAAATTTTTCAAATTAAAAAGCCATATTTAAAGGTCTCCCGTGGATTGTGATTTTATTTACTTTAATCCCCTCTTGTGGCCAATTAGGTAGACACCCCTTTGCACATGCATACAGCAGGACAAAAAAAGAGTAAGCTTAGTTTTAAAGGAGTAGTATATCATTCCGCCATGGACAAAAATTATTTTCCCTGATGTAGTCCTGACAATAACATGGCTGTTAGAAATCAATAAAACTGCATGCAAGACATATGTATTTTATTTTTCTAGGCTGTATCATAATTTCTCTTTGTTTTTGCTGCAGCATTCAGTAAAGTCTCACAAACATATACTATTGAAGACTATATAATAAGCACAAACCCTCCAGCCTACTGCTTTTATTCCTTAGAAAACCAACAAGAAGTCCTGTGGCACCTTATAGACTAACAGATATTTTGGAGCATAAGCTTTTGTGAGCAAATACAAAAGACAAAAGCTTATGCTCCAAAATATCTGTTAGTCTATAAGGTGCCACAGGACTTCCTGTTGATTTTGAAGATACAGACTAACTCGGCTACCCCCTGATACTTATTCCCTGGAAAGAAACTCTCTGGGTAAGTAATGGAAATGCACCACTTTTGTGTCACATGTATGGATCAAATACCAATTTCATTTACACGACTGCAACCTCCTTGACTTCCACAGGGTTGTCCTGGTATTAGAGGAAAATGTGCGTGCACAGGTATAATTCACATCACCCCAAATACATTTGTTGCAAAAACTGTTGGCAGCGAGTCTTATTTCTCACTGCTGTTCTTTTAATCAAGAGTCCAGACTTCGTCTCTTGCTTCTCTAGTGGTCGACACCACGTGCACCATATGAAAAAGGAGTTAATAAAATACACACTGTTTATATAAAAGAAGGGCAGAGGTGATGTTTTGGTAGTGAGGCTTCCCCAAGTGTGCAAAACAAAAACTCTTTATGGTCTGTACAATGGGCAAATAGCAAACTTGCTACCCGCTTCTTACTTTCACTAACAGATAGTGTTATGAGACCAAAGCAATAGTCTCTTAGAGCCTGAATCTTCAAATACTGAACCTTGAGTACCTTTACTTAAGGTATCAGAGGGGGAGCCATGTTAGTCTGGATCTGTAACAGCAACGAAGGGTCCTGTGGCACCTTATAGACTAACAGAAAAGTTTTGAGCTTGAGCTTTCGTGAGCAAAGACTCACTTCATCAGATGCTCCAGGACCCTTCGTTGCTTTTACTTAAGGTAGTACGGGTATTCATGTGCACAAACATTTGCACAATTGAGCCTGTACCGCTCTGCTAAGTCAGATGCCGCATTCCACATCAGAAGTGGCTGCTTTCCTGTGCGGGGTGAAGTGTTTCATGTGTGCATACACGTTTGCAGTTTGGCAAGTCACGTTTGTCCATCAGTGTATGACATTGTAAGAACTGGAGATTGGGGGCAGTTTGAATACAAAGGAAAAATAGCCTTAAGCTATAGATAGCTAAGCAAGTCTATGAAATCAAGCAGATCCGTTACGTTTTCAGGATGTGCATCTTTCTGAATTAACCCAACAAAACTGCATTGGACATGATGCTCACTGGTATAAAGCATCCCTTAGAATAACACAACAAGAGGAAAATGGGAGCTAACAAAATCAGCCTTGAATGGATCTCATCATTATAGCACATGAAAAAGATTATGATTTAAAAAAAAAAAAAAAAAAGAGCAAGTGATTTCATGCTTGCGAAAAGCACCAGACCTACTGGTTTGGGGCCTGAAGATTTTTTCTGTATAGACACAGCATGGGCATCGGTAATTCAGTCCATTCCACACTCCCTTGTTAGTGAGCCACCACCATGACCATGAAGGAATGATGTCTAGAAGGTGAGAAAAGTCTCCATGTCAAGTCAGCAACAACAAATCGTGAAACTCTTGAAATCAGAAATTTAGTGTACTGTACTCCATATGAAAAAAGCAGTATCGCACTGAAAACACATTAAAAAACCTATTGTGTATTAAAGTCACTTATGCCAATTTAATATAACACAAAGTGAAACACTGTAATCATTAAAAATACTTTCACATCTGTTTAAAAAACTGAATGCATATGGTGTCTCTCTCTCTTTCATGTGCACACACACACACATCCTTGGCCCCAAAACTTTGTCTCCCTGGGCCTGATGCAAAGTCAGTGAAGAGACTGCCAGCAGTCTCAATGGATTTTGGATCAGGTCAGAGAAGATCCTGCACTAAGGAAGGAGTTTTCTGGAGATTCAGCTCTGTAATTTGCTCTAATTTCCTTCTGATCCCACATGGGATAATAGCTGGTTACCAGTTTAGTGGAATAGAGTAGGATTTCTCAGACTTTACATAGTGGGGACCTGTTTTTTTCAGTACCTCTTTTATGTATCCCAAAAATATAAATGCATATAAAAATGAAAAATGAATAAAGTTTCACTGTTTATTATTTATTCACAATAATAATAGTGCATAATGATAATTTGTATATTTTCAAAGGACTGGTATTTTATTTCCAAGGACTGGTATTGGGCCTCAGACCACACTTTGGGAAACGCTAGAATAGGTTAAGGAAGCAGAACTCTGGAGCTTTTTCTGTGGGGAAAGCAAACAATGGTTGCCTTCCCACATCAGAACAAGCAAAGAGTTCTGCTTGCTGAAATTAACTGAGCTTCCTCTCCCCTACGCGTGCTATTCCCCTATATGGGAGAATGGGGCCTTTTATACTTCCATGCCTCTGGGCTCATTGAGTAATGAGGGGAACACATTTATTGGTACCAGGTTCAGTGTTTATTGATGCTACCCATTTTTCACCAGTTTTAGGACTCTGTAGGGAAGGCACACTGACGTCAGAAAACGCGTTGTATAATCAAACTTTTTCAAGGCTTATTCAGCAGAACTTGTTCAACTATTAACCATAAATAAAAGGTGCTGATAAATACTAAGCGTCCCTTAAGATATTATAGTAAGTCACATCCTCGTGGCCAACTCTGCTGTATGTTTACATGCACAAGTACCTTTTAGCTGGCAAGCTAACAGCAGATGAAGGATTTGAAATTATGAGTCCAGAATGGTTGGTGCGCAGTGGCTAGCCCAGCTTAGCACAACAGAATGAATAAAAACAAGAATTCATTTCTACTGCTATAGAAATTAACCATTCTCACACCTCATCATCCTCTCAGCTAAAGATTTTTATGAAGATCAAATAACTTGCCTTGAGCGTTCTTTGTAAACATCTTTTTAACATTTCCAAATGTTAACAGCCTTGTGAAATTACTGTCTCTGCGCTGCGTACCATTTCAGCCAGCTCCCCACTGCAGGACAGCCAACCTCGCCTCTCGAACAGACGCACTCCCTCTTGTGGCTGTATGTTAGTCCTTGAGTGTTCCAAGAAACAACCACCGCACGCAGGCAGGAAATCTGTGAGTGAGATCTAGCGGCTGACGTATTGACGTCGTGAGGGATGGGCAGGGCCTCCACAGAGCTTCAAAAGACAAAAAAAAAAAAAAAAAAAAGGCCCCGCAGGCAACAAATGAATTAGGGTGTTTTGCAAGCAGCCTTCCTGTTATAGGACATTAAGGAGCTAGCTTGCTGAGTGTTAGACATCTAATCTCTTAGACAAATAGCAGGCCATTGCTGCACGTTATAGTGTAGACACTGGAGGCCACATACAACAATGACTTTTTACGGCTTTTTCTTGAGGCCATGCACAGGAATTTTTTTGATGAGGCATTTGAAGTATTAAACATTTGGTAAAATCCTTCATCCAGAATTGATTTAACAATGGCTGGCCCTGGCAAACATAATTAGTATATATAATAATTTAGAGATTGTTTACTTTCATTTTCCTTTTGCCTGCCAACACCCCGTTGGCCACAGTACAGAAGCATTTGAAATTCTGTTAGTTTTTATATTTAACCAGAAAGAAATCCTCTTGATACAGGGACAAGTGAATAAAAACATTCGGTTTCAGATTAAAGCTAAGAAATAGGCACTGTGTGTTGAGGTCAGCAAATCTCACTCCATGAAGACAATAAAGTAGCAACAATCTCTTACAACAACACACTTGGATCAAACACTTTTCATACTAAGTCAGAAACCCACAGAGATGAGCGGTCACTACAGCTGCACATTTGCTATCTGGTATTTATGTGTTACTTAATTTATTGATCCACAGAAGGATGTCACAACCTGGTATTGTACAAGCTGTTTCCCAGAACTCTGAGCAAGAAATCTTAGAAAAAAAGAGACTTTTTTTTTCATTTTTTTTTTTTTGCTTTTTTTTTTAAGAATTCTGAAAAAAGGCACACCTCTCATACTCCAGGTGCTTCTATCATAGATTAAAAGAACAAATAATCAAACTACAAATAAATCCAACAACTCCTGGGTATGAGCACCATCAAAATCTGTCTGATCAATATCAATTTGTTCCTGTTTCTGTTTGGGTATAAATTCTACATCTTGAATTCTAAAAAAGTCAAAAAAGTAACTCATGGGGCAGGAGTGGGGAACCTTTTGGAGGTCAAGGGCTGCTGACCCATAGACAAACCAGTAAAGAAAAAAAAATCAACCTTCACTGATGTGATCCCTGTCTGCAGGGGATCAGGGTAGGAGGGAGGGTGCAGAAGCAGGCTGGGAGTCTGAGAGTGGGTGATCTGGGCCAGAGTGAGTGGGAGGTACAGGAGAGGGTTACGGGTGTGGGTTGTAGTGAGGAAAGGGTACAGAAGCAGACTCGGGGTGGGTGATCTGGGCTGGAGTGGAATGCAGGAGAAGGCTACGGGTGGGGACTCCGGGTGGGAGGGGGTGCAGGACCGATCTTCCAGAGTTTGATTTTGCGCATCTGGTAAAGATACACAAAATCAATGTGTCTAGAGTCAGCTGTGGAACCCTATGCTATACACTATCGTGAGGAGTAAGGGAGGTCAACAGGAGAAACACTCCCATCAATCTTCTTTAGTGAGGACAGTCAAGTAAGTCGATTTCCTTTACATTAATTCTAGCTACACAATTGCTGTAGCTAGATTTACATATCTGAAATCGACTTTCAGGTCTACTGTAGACCTGGCCTAAGACTATCCTTTTTGCAAGTCAGTAACAGAGACACTGGGTTTAGCTGTACACAGAGCAGCAGTACACACTATGGAGGATGTGATTTCCAAAGCACACTGAGGTATTTGTGCATTAACTAGTCCATGTAGACCCTGGCAGTGCACACTGAAGGCTTTCTCATGCACTTTTACATAGTCCTCAATCCTATAATATAGCACACAAAGAATCTTTAGTGCATACCAGCTGACTCTACATGGACCAATTAACGCACAACACATTGCTTGTGCTTTAGAAATTACCTATTCTTTGTGTTCATTACTCCATCCAAATAGATAAGTTCTTAGGAACTGATCTACTCCTATTAAAGATAATGGACGTTTTGTTTTTGATTCCAGTGGGAACAGCTTTCACACTGTCTAGATATTCTGTAGACAACTCTGTCTCACAACAACCAGTAAGAAGTTAATTAACAGCTAGACACTGAAGAAACCATGCAAAGCACTTATGATTTCAGGAAAATGTACATATTATTTTCCCACTCTCTTCTTGGTGGTCACTCGATAGTGAGTAGGGCATCTTCATGTCACCCTTCTACCTGTGAGTCCGTTGAGGGCTGATCAGCCCAATTCTGGAGCCGCAGGTCTTATCACAGAAGGGGCAGGCATTGGTAGCTGTTGGAGGAGCATGAGGCAGTTTTTGCCACTCTTTTGTTCTTCTCAGACCCTCTTTGTCTGTCCTGTGGCAGGACCTCTCAAATTCTGCACTTTTTCATATGTGCCTTCAGCATAACTTCGTATTGCTTCCTCTGGCTCCCAACACTCCTCCATCTTCCTTCAACTCGGAAAACACAATCTGTTTTGGGAGGTGCTGATCAGACATCCGAACCACGTAACCAGTTCAAAGAAGTTATTAATTAATGATAATGGCTTCAGTGCTGCTCACGTTCAACTCTTCTGGGACACTAGTGTGCGTGCGCACCTATCCTCCCAAGAGATACTTAGGATTGTCCTGAGGCAGCATTGATGATATTGTTCAAGTGCCTTCAAATGACATTTGTATGTTGTCCAAAGTTTCACATGCATTAAGTAGTGTTGTAACAACCAGTGCAAAGTATAAAAAGAGCTTTGTCTTGGCATAGATATCCCAGTCATTGAAGACCCTTTGTCTCAGGCGGGCAAAAGCAGAGTTTTCACATCTCAGACAATGCTGGATTTCTACATATGTTTAAAATCCTAAACCAATTATTAACATAATGTAATCAAATTTAAAAATGAAAGTACAGTATACTCCACTAAGTTGCTTCTTACTGAAATGCACGGTTAGTCCCTGGATAGAGGGAGGGCAAAGAGACAAATCTGTGTCAAAGACTCTCATGCATCCATAAACTTTGTGTCAGGGAAGTTTTGCAAAAAAAAGAATTTCAAGAACAGCCTGTTAAACTCTGACCTTCAGGATGGAAAAACATGACATAAATTTACCACAGGGTTTATAGAGTGGGCAAAATCAAAGTAAGGAAATATATTTGCTAACATTAGTTACTGTAAACTTCTAATCTTAGACTATTTAGCTAGGAAAGCAGTGGTTGCTAAACCTACTACCACTGTTAAAAATCTATAAATCTTCCCTAGTGTCTCCAGTCATTGGAGTATAGAGACCCAGGGAATAGGTATGCCAGTCAAAGTTGTTCCTTACTGGCCAAACCTCTGAAGTCTAAATACAACTCATTTGGAGTATTAAGTTTTTATTAAATAATTTAACCTGTATTGACAAATGCTCTTTCAGGATCAGAGAAACAAGGCACATGCCACTTTGGCAGCTAAATCAAATACACGTTGGAATTGAGTCCTCTGAGTGCTGACAAACCCTTGATCAAAAGAAACACAAAAGGGAAACACATTTTTCCTGACGTCAAAATCAGATAGCTTTCTATTAGGTTATGTGATCAAACTTTCAGAAAAAATGCCCAGGAAATTGCACCAGTACATCTTTGGACAAAATGGCTGATTGAGATGCTTAAGAACAAAGGGCCTGTCTACACTTAAAATGCTACAACAGCACAGCTGCAGCTGCAGCTACCCCCCTGTAGCACAGTTGTCTGCATCAATGCAGAGGGGTCCTCCCACTGACGCAAGTAGTCAGCCAACCTGAGAGGTGACAGTGCTTTTCTGAAGGTTCTCCTAAGGCTTGAACGTCCTCCTGCATTTGTCTTCAGGGCTTGATTGAAAGCCAACACACCAATAAGGTGCAAACATGATTTTATTAAAGAACGAGGACCTCCAAACTACCAAGTATGTAAAGCAAACCACTCAGTAGTTTAATTAACCAAAGACCTTAAGCTAGGACCCTGTAACACATCCACAACCGCCCAGCCCTTGGCCCAGGGCGGGTGGTGCACACAGAGGGTTTAGAACACCAGCCCGTACTCAGTTCGGGGCAGTCAGCAGTTCACTGCCACAATACCACACAGGTCCAGCCCTCAGTCTAGGGCAGGGCAACAGTTTTCAATGGCAAAATAGTAGGGACGGCTGGCCCAGCCCTCAGTTCAGGGCGGGGCAGCCGTTTGCAGTTGCAATACAGTACCAGCCCTCAGTCCAGGGCAGGCTGCAGTTCACAACAGTAATCCAATTCCGGCCCAGCCCTCAGTCCAGGGCGGGCAGCAGTTCACAAGCGGTTAGCCCAAGCCCAGCCCTCAGTTTGGGGCGGGGCAACAGCACAAGCATTTAAGCGCAGGCCCAGCCCTCAGTTTGGGGCGGGGCACCAGCACAAGGGGTTAGCACAGGCCCAGCGCAGGCTGGCCCTGTCAGGGAGGGGGTAGGGGGTTGCAGGCCCTCCCACTCCACTGCGACCCGGCCCGGGGCCCTGGGGTCGCTCACACACGACCACGGCAGTGGGGATCCAGGCCGCAACACACTGCCATGGGTTCAGGAGCGTCGTTCCCCGGGCCACTTCCTACCTCACCCTCCGCTGGCCAAAGGTCCCAGTCCATCTGGTCGGGGGGTCCCTCTAGGTCGGTCTCTTCCCGGTCATCCACCTTCGGGGGCTCCGGCCAATCGCTCATCTCAATGTCATTGGGGTAGTCCGGCGGCGGTAGCACAGGGGACCCGAGGCAATCCTGGACCCGTGGGCTGTAGGGATCTGCTGGGATGCTGGGGCAGACTGCTCCTGGGGCTTCTTCCAAGGCGGGGGGTCTTCGCCGGCGTGAAGGTCCTGGCAGGTCTGGGAAGTCCGGGTAGTCTCCCTGGGGCATCCGGATCCGGGGTTGTTCGGAGCCGCTCCGGGCTTGCTCCCCCGGCCTGGCCAGGCGGCGACAAGCCCTCTGCCCTTGGGGCCGGGGAGCTTGTGCAGGCACATCCTCCCTGCCCGGAGGCCCAGGCTTTAATGGGTCCTGAGCCCCGCCCTTGGCTCGTCTAACCCTGGGCCCCGCCCTCTGAGGGGCGGGGCTCTGGCCTTCTGGCTCCGGACCCGCCCACCAGGGCCTCTGCACATCCTCCTTGGCCTCTGACTTGGCAGAGGGCCATACCAACTCACTACAGACCCCAAAAAGGTACACACAATGAGATAAAAAGGAATAACAAAAGATAACTACATCACCATGTCCACAAGTGAGGATCACACTGGTACAGGAGTGTGACCTGAATACTGAATACCATGAAGGCTGGAACTGATAAGGAGACAGGATACAACAGGTTGGTCTGCGGATGCTTATACCAGGTCATCAGATGCTTTGTATTCTCCTGCATGGGCGCAAATTCTACCCTGGATGTAATGTCAGGTGTCTGGCAGCAATGCTCACAGACAATGGAACATGATGGGCACTGGCCAGCGGTCATTCTTCTAAGCTTTAAATAATTTCTTGTTGCCACGCAGATTAGAAAGGGCAGATGACTCCTATCTTTCCCACTTTTGCCAGAAAGGACATTAAACTTGGCACCAAATATAGGGGAACGACAACTCCATAAATAAAATGGCCAAATGGGGAAAACCAATATAACAGAGAAATCCCTTACAGTAGCTGGGCTGTTGGAAGAATTCTTTGGCTGACCTAATGATGTCAACAGTGGCATCTTAACTAACTTGCTCAAGGGTATGGATTTTCCACACCTCTACCAACACAGCTGGGTGGGCTTAACCTTTTAGTGAAGACCAGGCCCTAGTCTAAGACAAAAAGGCAATGGCTACACCAGCACCGCCCCCTTTCGAAAGGAGGACACTAATGAGCCACTTCAGCAGACGCTAATGAGGTTCTGCCGTGCATATGCAGTGCTTCATTAGCATAATGGTGGCCGCATGCATTTCGAAACTGCCACTTTCGAAACGAATGCAGCCAGTGTAGACGGGGTTCTTCCGAAAAGACCCCCGCCGGACTTTGGAAGCCCCTTTTTCCCATTTGATTTTGGGAAGAAGGGGCTTTGAAAATCCGGGGGGGTCTTTTTGAAAGAACCCCGTCTACACTGGCCACCACCTACACTGGCAGCATGAGTTTCAAAAGCGCCACTTTCAAAACACACAAGGCCACCATTATGCTAATGAGGCACTGCATATGCAAGGCACCGTCTCATTAACTTCTGCTGAAGTGGCTCATTAGTGTCCCCTTTTCAAAAGCGGGGTGATAGTGTAGCCACAGCCAAAGAGAAATGAAGGAGAGGTCATTTCTGTACCAATGGTTATGGCTGCCAGTTGGCTCTGACATGAGCTTTTAAAAAAAATAGCCAAGAAATTTCCTTAGTAAAGACCCACTTCTCTCTTAGGCTGCAGAGTTCTGCGAGCGCAGTTGTTTGTCAAAGTTGTGAAGATGTGCAATCCCTGACCACATATCTGTGCTGGTACAAATCCCTAATGTAGATACAGTAATACTGGTAATAGCTGTGAAAACAAAAAAGCAGTCCAGTAGCATTTTAAATACTAACAAAATAATTTATTAGGTGGTGAGCTTTCATGGGACAGACCCACTTCTTCAGACCATAGCCATACCAGAACAGACTCAATATTTAAGGCACAGAGAACCAAAAATAGTAATCAAGGTTGACAAATCAGAAAAATATTATCAAGGAGAACAAATCAGAGAGTAGAGGGGCAGAAGGGGCAGGGGAGTCAAGAATTAGTTAAAGCCAAGTATGCAAAACAGCCCCTATAATGAGCTAGAAAATTCCCATCCCAGTTCAAACCACATTTCTCTTGTGGGTGAGGTTTGATTATAACTGCTAAATAAGGCTATCAGAGGTTGTGGTACATTTCAATTTCCACTGTGTGTCCATAAGTATATAGTGACTGACTCTCTCACAGTCAAATAGTATTCCTAAAACTCCTTTTCAGTTTGTGCATATCTGGTTTCTGCCTCAGTTAGTGATCTGGGTGCATATACCATTGGTTTCCAACAATTCTCAGGCATCTATAAACTCACTGCACCTAACCCAGACTGTGAAGCATCTGCTGAAATTTACTAGCCCTTCCTGTACATAAAGCTTCACATATCAGTTGTTGATTTAAACCTCATAATTCTTCTTGCTTTGCATCCCAACAGTATTCATTTTTATTCTCTAGGAGGTCTCAGAGCAGCTGCTTTGGTAGATAGATTAGATATGAATTTTTGCAAGATACTTAACCATTCCCAGGAACCACTGGATATCTTTTTTTTTTTGACGGAGATGTGGCATTTTGATGACTAAAACCTTCCTCCTAACAAGTTTTAAACCTTCATTGGAAATAATGTCCCCAACAGAAGACAGTTCCATAACCCCTAAAACACGTTTCTCCTTACTTGGTATGAGGTTTGCAGATCTAGATTCAGTCAAGAATTCCCAAAGTCTATGATCATGCTCCTCTTTGTCTGAGCCCCAGATGATAAGGGAATCCATTCAGGTGTCAATACCAATAATATGTTCATAGATCACACATAAGGTTTTGTGGTACACTTCTGGAGCTGAAACTATAACAAAAGGTAACCATAAAAATCCTCCAAATGTGGTACTAAATGTGCAAAGGTTTAAGCTTCCTCCAATTAATTTTAGCTACCAAAAACCTGAGGATGCGTCCTACTTACTGAAATATTGAGCATTTTCAAACTGAGCCATAATGATAGTTTGAAATGTTCTCTTTTTATAGCCTTGTTGAGGTCCCTGGAATCTAAGCATTTATGTAGCTGGGCATTACTTTGCTCCACAGTGATGAAGGAGCTTTCCCATTCTGTTGACACCTCCAGTTTTGGATTACTTGCACTTTTGCAAGCACAGCCTTGAGTTTGTCATGAAGTGCACCTTCTTTACGGATGAATAACTGGAGGGACCTGCTTGCTTATCCAGATTGTATGTTCACCCTCCAAGCAAATGAATCCTTAAAACAGGTCATGATATGCCCCAAAGAGTGCCTTATAGCCAGGCTCACTATTATCTTGTCATGCAAGCACCCATTTTACTAGATTCAAGTATCTCAAACGTAAATTTTGCACTACCTCCTCTGACACTATAATGAAGGGGAAACTGATGTGTAAAGCCTTATATAATGTGTGTTTATGCAGCAATTTTTGACATAACACGGTTTTCCTGCAGTGACCCATTTTTTGTTGTATGAATTATTTTTATATAGCACTCACAGGAGGAGGGAGTTTGGGTGTGAGAGGTAGCTTAGCACAGGGGGTCTAGGTATGGGAGGAAACGTCAGATGCCAGATCTAGGGGTGCTCACCTCAGATGTCTCTCTATGCCTGCTGTTCCTGGCAGTGGTGGAGAAGCTGCCAGATAACTCTGCACACTGCCTCCACCTGCAGGCGCCATCCCCATAGGTAGTGCATGGAGCTGCCTAGCTGTGCCGCTCCACCAGGAATGACAAGCATGGGAGGGAGCCACCTCCCCAGTCCAGCACTCTGAGCCCCCAGCCATGCCCAAGCCCCCTGCTCTGAGCCTCCTTCCACACCCAAACTCACACCCAGAGCCCACACCCTGTCACACGCCCCCAACACGTACAACTTTATCATGTCTGTAACATAACCCTATTTTCCCATTTCCTCTTCCATTTAAATATAATATAATATAATATAATATAATATAACACATGGTTTTCTAGGAATGTAAGTACCACATTATATAAGAGTTTACTGTACAGGGTCTATGTATGGCTGATCCTAGCAATGCATCTCACCTTCAGTGGTATAGTTGGTCCAGAACAACCAATTAATTTTATTTTTGCTGGTCCCAATTTTGGACTTATTTTCAGACTCTCATAATCTTGTTCAGACAGAATATTAAATAAGGCTCCTATGTACTGTTTCAGTGGAATAATTGTTCCATTCATTGTCTTAGACAGTATCCTGTCCTTCTCATCAGGTTTTCTAGTCTATGAAAAACTCCTCTACTCGACTGTCTTTAACAGAGTACACTTTGACTTTTCTGCACTTGGGATCTGCAACATTTTGCAAAATGATTATTTTCCCACATTTATAACAATTTCCCAAGGGCAACTCACTGTTTGGGGACATGCTATTTTGTTTCAGGAAGAAGGGTTCTTTCGAGGATGAGGTTCATTTTCTAAAGAGCCCCATCTATACTGCTTCTTTTCTTTCGAACAAATCTCTTCTGAAAAGAGATTATGCAAACGAAGCATGTAATATGTAAATCAGGGCCTCGTTTGCATTTTCATTTTCCTTCATTTGCATTCCTTTTGAAAAAGGAATGCAAGTGTAGACATAGCCATTTTCTTAATGCCACAAATGATTTCTCCCTGCTCAGCAGCTTGTCAGATCACCAAAGTCACAGGTTTTACTGAGTTCCCTTAATTCTGTGACATATTGATCTACGACATCATCAGTTTTTTCCATGCATGTGAAAATGTTTGGCTCTCAAAGATTCCATTCCTTCTTGGCATGCAATGTTTCTCAAGTTCAGTTAGCATTTTACTTAGCTTCATGTTTTCACCTTCACTGAATTTAAAGTTGTTATAACTATACAATGCTTTCTCCCCCACCATCTGTAAAATGATTGATGGTTTCAACTTATTTTTTCCTCAGTCCACATGGCTATTCAATTCAAATCTCTGCATTTTCTTCCAGTTCTCTGCAACATTACCTGACAAATACAGACTGGATAGAGGTTGCTAGTCAAGCTACTACAGCGCTCAGCAAATCCATGCAAAAGCCTCTGTACCTGGTGCTCCAGGTGCTCCCTTTTGTCTCTGCTTTCAGTTGCAAACACAGGAGTTAACTTCAAACTGATTGTAGCTTCCTTTTCATTCAGCACTTCTGACACCACATAACAATCTTGAGGTCCATTAAATAGCAAACCAGTGAATGAGAAAGGAATAAAATTTTAATAAAATAAACTGGAAAGTGTCTATGGTGAGATACTACACCAACCCTCCAAGTCCTTCTGAGGGACTGTCTCTAAATTATAACCTTCTACAGACATATATCTATGTTAATCAACCCACAATTGTTTCATTACCAGACATGGTTACATTTGGGGCAGAGTGCTGAATACCAAATAATTAGACTGGCATATGTTACTGAGGATGCATTTGAGACAGGACAGAAGATTGGTGATTTTGTTTTGCTGACCTGTCATCAGCATACAATTATTTGGCACCACGGACTTGTTCTGAAATTACATTCCATGTCTCCAAAAATGAAACTTGTAGAGTTGTCAAGTGCAGAAATGGTTCAAGTAGACAACATTGTATGTGTGACAGGTTGCAGTCACAGAAGTCCCCTTGGCATGTTCCATCACCTTTTGATCACACCACAGACATCCAACTTCTTGCTCTCTCAGGCTCCCCACCACCCTGTCTCACTGGGCCAGATCCCCTGGTCTCCCCCAGCCACGGCACAGAGTTGGGTTTACTGCGCCCCTGCAGAGCAGTGCAGACACTGATTTACTTCAGCTCCTTCATACATGATGGGATAGTTTGCTTTTGTGCCCGATAATGATGTCTCTTTGAAAAACTGCCAACTGTCTTAAACTGTTTTTCCCCTTAGCCTTGCTTCCTATGGGATCTTATCTTCCAACTTCCTGACTTTGCTAAAATCTGTCTTCTTGAAATCCATTGTCTTTATGGAAAAATAATCTGAGACACAGAGCTATGGCAGGGGGAGGGGAGGACAAATATGCTAAACACATGCAATGTTGCAAAAAGGCAAAGATGTCTGAAAGGTAAATCTATTCTTTTGGTTTAACAGCTAATCTAAGAAATCACTGTAGGATCCATCCTCAGCCTAGCAATGGTATGGTTTGTGAGCGTAAAAATGGAAGTTTGTCAGAGTCTTTTTGTATTATAAATTATTCACATGCAAGTTAACAGTTAATATAATATCACAGAGAACAAAATCTTTCTTTTTTAAAGCCTGATCCTACTGTCTCCCAAGTCACTAGAAACATTCCAGCTCGCTTCACTCGGAGTTGGATCAGCTCACTAATCAGAAAATAAAAACTCCATAGGTTTCTATTGCCACTCTTCCAGCTCTGGAGCAGAATAGTCAGTGGTTTATATGTGGCTAAAGACATGGTATAAATAAAATACCCTGAGCCTGATTCTGTTCTAAGGGCATTGACTTCAACAGTTACTCCTGATTTACACCAAAATCAGAGAAGAATCAGGTTCCAGAACGTTAGACCTTTTCAACCGCTTACACACATTACGGTAAGTAAATCTTGTTGAAAATCAGCTGAACCACTATGTACAGGGACATCTAAAATAAAGACGGTGGCTGCCCAAAGCTGTGTAAAGAATCAGAAATAACAGACAAAAATGGCAGGTGGTTTTGTATAATAAGGGCATGCCTTAGATACAATTAGGAAGGGTGAGATTGATGTAGTTCCAGACATTGAGAATTACTACAATATAGAATGTGACATTGCTTTCATATACAATTCCTAGATTGTTTTTTTTTTAAATTTATTTGTTCCATTCACCACATTAAGGTTGCCATCTTGGATTTCCTTCTGAGGAGGAAAACCCCACTTTGCAGTAGGAAGCTTCAAAAGCTTTTAGTCTTAAAAAGACTCTTGGAGCATATGTGGCTGCTTTCATTCCCCACCATCAGCTAAACTAAAACATGTGTACATGTGAACAGATTACAACCCACAGGCCCTAAAAGTTGGCCTAGCTTGTGAGAGAGGGAAACAACTTCATTAGCTCAGCCAGCAAAGGGACTTACATACAGCAGTATGCAATTTCACAGATATCACTTCTTAGTGTATGCACAACGTGCCTCAGGTGGCATCTGACCTGGACCCATCTCTGAATGTGGTGCATTGATTGGATCATTGGCTTCCCCGGCCAAGGCAGAATACTGACAGGGAGTACAACATGAATGATGCTCCATGCATGTGCCCCTCACTTGACCCCTGATATTCCTTGAAGCAGAGGGAAGTGACACTATTGGTTAGTGGGAAACATACACAAAAGTGAGTGGGCAAGATTTTCAGAAGTGCCCACATGACACAAAAGTACAAGTCCCATTGACTTTCAAGTCTCTTAGGAACTTTTGAAAATTCCACCCTGTATTTTTTTTTATAATAGCTACAATCAAAGGAACATTTTTTAAGTGGGGCATAATTTTTAAAGCAGTTAGGAATTTATCTTGCAGTGATAGAAAGAGAGCAACCAGGAGCAAGTTTCTTCAGCTGCATTCAAGACCATAAAATATTCAAATATGGCCACAGACTTTAATATATGGAGATATACACCTATCTCATAGAACTGGAAGGGACCTTCAGCGATCATCCAGCCCAGTACCCTGCACTCACAGCAGGACCTATCACCATCCCTGATAGATTTTTTTTTAAACTCCAGATTCCTAAATGGTCCCCTCAAGGACTGACGTCACAACCCTGGGTTTAGCAGGCCCATGCTCAAACCACTAAGCCCTCATCTCCCCTTCCTACCTCACACAAGAAAATCCAGTATGGAGGTTATGATGGGCTAAACAAATTCCTACTCATGTTCTAAATTCACTCTGAAAGGTAATAGAAATAGCAAAGAACAGGATGGCTACTACCATTGACTTTCAGTTGCCTTTTCATACAAGATTTCAGCTTTAGCTGGATTGATAATACTACAAATATATTTCCCAACACAGAGGTGTACTTGTTTTTCCTCCCCATTTGACATCCCTTCATCTACCAAAAAAAAAATTATATTAAAATTACATTAAACTATATTTGACAGCTAGCGTTAATTCAAAAATTTTCAAGGCTACCAAGTTGGACCTTTCCCCAACAATAGAATAATTAGCTCAGCCAGCTGTTAAGGTTTATCTTAGTTTTAAAAGATTTTTTTTTGCCTTTCATCTGAGAAGTGCCAGAAACACAGACTTTGTTTCATGTTGGGAGTCCTCTCTCTGTTTTATTTTAAATGTGTTACTTTGTCTATGTTGATTTTCAATGGGAAAGCCAGTAACAGCAGAGTGGATAGAAAGGAGGGAGGCACAGCCCAAACTAAGCACTAATCAAGAGGTATTTCTCAATTCCATGAATCCCATCCTCTAGTTTCTCTAAAGATGCATTTTTCTCTGGCTCTAAATCTCTGTGGGAAGCAGAAATACGACTTCAGTCAGCATTTCAAGTACCCAGCATAGCAAGTGACAATCATCAGAAAACAAAACTGAAATACTCTGTGAAAATTCAGAGTTTGCTCAGCTCAGCTGCAGCTTATCCTTCGGTTAATGAGAGAGTCAGAGAAAGGGAACAGAACTCAACCTTTCAGCTGATGACATGGAGGAGAATTACAGTAATTATCAGAATTGCCTTTTTGATGGTCATTTCAAGTAAGTGTCTTTTAGTCCTTATCCTGCAAACAGTTACACACATGCTTCAATTCATGCACATTAAAGTCAATGGAATTATTCACATGCGTAGTTTGTTTGCCTGCCCTAATTTTTCATTACAGTTTCCATCCCCTTTCTTTCACTCTGTTTTGGCACTATTGCCCTTTCTGAAGTACACCGCAAATAAAATAGTCATTACATTTATTTAAAAACAGGCACTTTTTTCTAAAAAATTTTAAAAATCCTCTCTGTAATGAGGAAAATATTCCAATAAGTTAATGAGGGGATATTTTGCAGAGGGTAATTTTGTAACAATGGGCCAGGAAATGCAAAATGTCTCCTAAATATAAAAATCCACATGCAAGCTAAGAGGTGGTGACTTAAAGGTGATGATGCAAGTGGTCTATTTAGACATTTATTACCAACTTCTGTTTGATTAAACACTAAATGTGAACTACCGTGATGTTTTTACGATGAGCAGCTATGCTCTTCTCTTTGGAAAACAGGCAGAGAGAGTTGCAGTCCAATTTAGTTGATTGGTGTTACTGCCCATGCACTGACCGTTGGGTTGCAGTCTTGTTCTATGTGAAACAGGGTTACTTATTGCAGGCTAATGCTGGGATTGTGTGTCATCAGAGCTGGCAGCACTGGGGCATTCATTGACATCATGTATCAGGTTAGGTTAATAATCTGCATCTTGGTTCTGCTTGAGCAGATCTGAATGCCTCGGGGATAGGGATAGAAACGAAGTCTTGCAGGGAAAGGATTTAATACCGCATGGTCACGGGGATGGTGCTTGCACCCTGAGATGTACAGATTTAATGTTCATCTCTGTTACTAATCACAGGCTACACCTGGAAAGCAGCATTGTTTAGAGAGTTGGGTGAGTAAAGCTGACCCTTCCAAGGATGCCTACAGCAATCAAAGCAACTTTGGATGGCATAACAACAAATACCAGCAACTTGGATGGGATATCACCAGACTGCAAGAAAACCAGCAGGGATGTGCAGACACCTTCTTGTTTTAGAAAGATACCCCAGGAGCCTGGGAAGAATTTCCCTCATACCAAACAAGTTGGGACTTACCTGGTGGGCAAAATGATCAACAGAGGCTCCTTTGCCAAGGTGATGCAGGGACTGCACATTCTCACAGGGGAGAAGGTAAACTCATAACTCAATACGATTAACTAATAACTGTCACAAATCCACATGTGAGAGAAATTCAGATGATTGCCTTTAATCTCACAAACCAAACTCATTCAGTGAACTACTACATTAAGTCCTAACCTGAACCTGTCTGGCTTCAGAAATATGGTTTAATGTTCATTTAAAAGCCAGCAACACTTGTATTGTACTTTTCATGCTAATGTAACTGGACACAGTGTGAGTTCTGACAACAAAGCCATCCTCTGTTGAAAGAGGAAAAGGATAGTGGCATAATTACAACCTCAAATCTGTTTTCTCATCCTCTCTGTGTTTAAACAGTATCCTGTATCTGATCCTTAAAGCTATGGAGAAAAGTTATGGGAAAAGCTGCCCACTGCAACAGCAATATTTTAGATGACAGGCTGTAATTAGGTAATATCTATTTTCCCCATCTAACTACATGCCACAAGTCTTCTTTATGGAGCTTAAGATGTACTATTAAATTTTTATTTGCTGTCAACTTTATGTTAATAGCTTTAAACAACAGATACAGTTTCTTTATTTATGCCTCTTCGTTTAATTCAAAGCCCACTAATGCCAAAGGGAGTCTCTCCTTGGGTGGGTTTTGGATCAGACCCTTAGGGAACATTTTAGGAAAAGAACATATTGTCCACCTTCCTGCACACCTGAACACATTTATTTTTTGTGTTCAGGTGTGCTTTACATGCATACATTACTCACTGCAATCAGTGCATTATAAAGAGACAGGGATATAGCTGTGATGTGCATTTCAGATGGCAGATTTTCTCCATTGAGGGAGACAGAAGGCTTATGCTTCATTCTGACAATGCATCAGTCAAATTGTTAAGATTAACCTAAATAATCAGGAGTTCACTAAAGTAAACTTATTCCCCAAGTATTTTAAAAGTAGATCTGTGTTGCTCAAGTGGAAATGGGTGGTGCCAATGTGCATATATTCTACAATTTAGGTAGCCATAAAAGTCATTGACAAGAGAAAAGCCAAGCAGGATTCCTACATTTTAAAAAATATGAAGCGGGAGCCCCGGATACACCAGATGATTAAGCATCCTAATATTGTTCAGCTATACGAGACGTTGGAGACTGAAAACTCCTATTACTTGGTAATGGAACTGTGCCTAGGTGGAGACCTCATGGACACAATCTGTGACAAGAAGAAACTGGAAGAAAGGGAAGTAAGGGACTATACCAGGCAGATCATGTCTGCAGTGGAACATCTGCATCACCATGGGATTGTCCACAGGTAGGGTTCTTTCCCCGTGCTTCCCTCTTTAAAATAAAAGTGCCAAATCAATAATTCCAGAATGGAGTGTATTTTTCTTTATGGACATTATTTATTTTACCTGTCCTAATGACAATGTTACTCCAGAGAAGAGCAACATTTTTCAAAATTTCATTCTAAGTATTTTACACACCCCCTATCCTCCAGCCCCATTTTTCATTCTGTTCTAATGAAGTGCAGTGTTTACGGTGAGTGGAGAATTCCAGGGCAGAGGTTGAATTGTTAGGCTAGGGAACCGGTGTGGAAGGTTTGAGAGGGCAAGGACTCTTATGAATGGAAGTGGTGTGTTCTTATGGGAGTGAATTGGGGTCCAACTGTTATCATGCCAAATAAAAATAATTCACTATATTTGTTAATTTAAATACATGTTGAGCCTCCCTGGTCTGGCACCACTGACTAGCCCTGAGCCAGGAAATTTGCTGGATCAGGGCAGGTCTATGCTGGCCCCTCTGCTCTTGCTGGCTGTGGGGCTCCCCTCCAGCAGCAGCAGCAGCAGCAGAAGGGCCAGCATTGACAAAATGGGTGTTTGCAGGGGAGGAGGGGAAGAGGCAGCCCCATAGCCAGAAGCATAGTCCTATGGCCAGTGATGGATCCCTGCAGCCACTGGACTGCACTCCTAGCCACCACCTTTGACCACAGGGCTGTCCTTCTGGTCCCTGGCCACATGGCAACACTCTGGGCCCCAATACCAGCCACGGGGCTGCACTGCTAGCTGCAGGGCTTTTTTGCCAGCCCCCAGTCACAGGGCCCCTCAGCCACTTGGCCTTTTTCCACCAAGTTCCCTTCCCCACAGTCTCTCTTCCAGAGCTTGAATGCAACAAATGAGCTATTTGAAACACTCTAGTAGGGTCGGGGGAGGCATTACTGGGCCAGGGGCATCTGGCGCTTTCAGGTGAGCCAGACTAGGGATGCTGCCAGCTGAGGGAAGTCCAACCTGTACTAGTTTAGTCGTGGTAAGATACATAGTGACAGGAATAAGGGGCAGCAGACAGTTGTGTTGTCCACATAGCACATCAGGGAACAAATTGTGACTCGGAGTCAGTTAATTTTCTTGTTCCCCACTTGCCCTGGAGAGCAAGCAGAGGGCTACTGATCTGGACCACTAACAGATTCTATTTACCTTTCCAGGCTGACTTGGTAGAGCTCCCTGGTGAGATGTAGTGCCAAAGTCAAAGCTTTACCCATGTGCCATCCGCTTTCAGGGGTGGGTATCTCTGTGGAGGCTGTCGTCCTCCCCTGTACTGTGAATCATAAGCGGGTGTAGAGGACACAGTCGACAAAGGGTGCATTAGGCCCCCTTATCCCTTGAACAAGACCAGCACAGGGTGCTCTGCTTTCTTCTTAAGCAGCAGTCAGTACCTGTCTGTATCCATTGCTTTGTACGAATGTTTTTATTAAAAAAAAATTAACTAAACAAAACCAGAGTGAAAAAAGGTGTTGGACCAGAAATCTTACTGACTGTCCCAGCCTGCCTCTGTTTTTGTGGGTTCCTAACTGATCATTCTAATGAAAGAAGGAGATTCAGAGCAGATACCTTTGATGGACGAGGTGGACAGTGACCTAGCTTCCTCCATCATGCCCACAACCAACTCAAGTATGAGCCTGTTGCTCTCCATCCAAGCACTGACTCTTTAAGGCAACCCTTGTGATGGTGCTGGTTGCTTCCATGGAGAAAAGGGTGTGCAGCTGAATGGCAGTGGAGTCAGAGGTGTCTTCTAACTCTGTTTCTTATAGATATTGAAGGGAGTAGAAGAGACAGAGCAGATCCCTGTGGAGGGGGAGTTCTGAGTGAAAAGGAGTTGCCCATAACACCGCCTGAGTCCAAACTGAAGAGAACTAGCAAGAAGCCTCATAGTCCTGCACAGTCTGCTCCAGCTACCATGGGCTCCTCTGTACATTGTGGTCAATTGCGTCCATAGCTGCAGAAAACCCAGATAGGGCTAGGATTGGAGATGAAGCCCCTGTCTATTTTAGTGCTCATCATGCCACTTCCATGCTATTTCCTGGATTTAATCTTGGCTGCAAAGTATGCAGGACACTGGCAGATGTCACATGTTGGAGCTCAGCTGTCAAGAATTTTGCCTGGAAATGGCACAAGGATGGTCTTGATTTAACACTGTAATATACCCTGGAGCAAACATTTTCTGTTGCATTTGTGGCACATTTAACTAAATATTGGTCAATTACTTGACCACTTCAAGTACAATGAATATTAGTCCTCAGGAATTCTTTTTTTTATTTATTTTGATTGTTATTTTGGTCTTCCTCAGCTCCACTATTCCTATTGTGCATCTGATGCGGCACTTTAATAAAACTGGTGCTACATCTATCAGCTTCCTGCAGAACAGTTTCCTCATTTGGTCATTTTCTATCCTGTAAGCATGCCTGTATTTTGCTGAGGTGCTACAATTCACCAAATTAACACTTTTGAATTTTAAATCAGTCACCCATTCATCTACTACATTGCCCTTTACTGTAAAATAATAGTCTGGTCATGTTTTTTTTCAGGAGCTACAGTTCTTCCTCCTCTCCCCCTTATAAATGTGAAGGAATGTCTACACTATAAATGTAGATAAATTTATTAATGCTTATTTTTTTAGCATGCAAATTCACAAAGTCAAAAGGTGTGCAGTGTGCACATGAGATCAAGGGAGTGTGTTCCCAGTAGCGTGGCTGCTTTCAACTTTAACAGCAAAGCATCATAGGTAGCCCTCCCACCATTCCTGTGACTCATTTGCACTCTGGATTAGACTCCCAATGTCTGATGGGACAAAAATATCTCAGCAGATGGTTCTGGGTACATGTCATCAGCTCCCATAATGCACTTATCTCCTCTTTCCTTGCTTCAAAGCAGCAGCAAAAAATTATGTGCCCTTTTTCTATGCAGGACCAAGTCAAACTGCTGTGGCAAGCACTTCAAATACTTGGCATGTTATGCTGCAGTTTGTAGCAATCAAAGTTGAGAGGATGCAAGCCTTCTTCTCCAGGAGACATCCCTGGCAGATGAGTGAAAGGCTTCCTGCGTCTCCCCCCAACCACTGCATTCTCAGGTGCCTGGGAGCAGTGGCTATGGAACTTCATGGGGAGGTCAAGTGGTTTATCTTAGGGTGCAGGGGGATTCTGCTTTCCAAATGCTTGTTCTGCACCTCTGTCAGGTGCCTCATCAGCTCTGTCTGCTCCACAACCTTCAAAATTTCAGCATGTGTCCTGTACTCATGTTCCCTGAATGCTCTCCTGTCCTCCTATTCAGTGTGGATGGTCTGTACTCTGCAATAACATTCTCCTCCATGTATTCGGTTGAGCTCTGTCAGTGAGGGTTGATTGCATTTGCTCATTAAACATTTCATCCTGTGTACACTTTTTCCACCTACTAATTGGTGAAAGCCAGATTGCTGGTGGAGTGAGTGACGGCCTAATTTTTTCCACTGCATTTGGGGAAAAAAAAATCAAAGGTAGACTTTAGAGAAGATCATTGTAGAACACAGAAGACTGACTCTTTTACAGTGAATGAAGCAGTGTGCTGCACAAAAAGCATGTGTTATGTACAAGGCCAAATTTTTTTCATTTTAAACTAAGCATTTAGCAGGCAGATAGAATGCACAGCACAGGCAAGTTAGACTTGGTTTGGTGACAGACATAAGTGAGGTTGAATTCAGTACCACTCCTCTGGCCCAGGAGGGGGAAAGAAATCAGCTTTAAACACACACACAAAGTTAGCAGAAGAGGCTTGGTAATGTAGACTCTTTGGTTATAAATTGACAGAGCATGGCTAACTTCAACCTGCATATCTAGTATAGACCAGGCCTCAGATACCACTGCTGATAGAGCTAAGACATGGAGAAATATCAAAAGCTTCTCTCTAAAAGTTCTGTCTAGGGAACTATGGTGGTGAGAAGAAGGTCATGATGTTGCTTAAACTTACCCCATTTTCATGGGTAAGGTTCCCTTTGAAGAAGGTTCCCTTCAAGGCTCTCTCTGAGGAAGAAATTGCAGAACCTTTGATGCAAAGGAACTTCTGAAACCATGAAAACGTTAATAGTCCTCCTGATCAGGTTTGTCAGGAGAGAAAACCCACACTTTTTACTAATTGCATAAACTCTCAGGCTGATCTGCAGCATAGCAATAGAGTTGATGATACTAAGTAACATTAATTGTAGGGTATTAAAAATCACAGAGACTGAGCATAAACTCCAAGAGCAATGTTCAATTTGCAGAGGTCACCAATATAATACACATTAAAATTAGTTGTTTTAGGCTATAAATAGCTTAGCTTATTTCAAAGCTTTTCTGCACGAACGTATTGGCTTTTTTTGGAAATATTATTATTATTATTTATTTTATTTTATTTAAATTGTTTTAATAAAATTATTAACATTTTAAAATGAAATTCACGAATAACCCACCCCAATTATGGACTTCAGAGATTCTACTCTGCCTGGCCAGGATTGTGCAGAGCAGGGCTGACTGCTCGCTGCCCAGCATGGGAGACGAGTTCAGAGCAGGACTGCTGTTGGCCCCAGCTCCAATAACTGGCACATTTTATTATCCAGCAACCCCAGTTCCACTGGGATGCCAGATTGTAAAACATCTACTGTAGTAGAAGAATATTTTTGCAAAGATACAGACAAAAATAAAAATACTAACCTTTGTCTTGAAATAGAATTGATGCAACCGAAAAATCAATAAACATATTTTAGACATTTTCCTTGTCCTTCTGAAGTACTGAATCACGATGTATCTACTGGGTAAACATTGTATCATTATAGTACACAAAATAATAATTAACATTGACTTAATTTAGGGATATTAATGGAATGGATGGTTTCTAAAATAAGTATTGATTAAAAGTAGTAAGCTATTCAGTATGTTTATGAACATTTCCACTCCACTAACAGTACATTCTGTACTGTACCACTTCGTTATTTTAATGAAACTTTTGTTTAAAAAAATGGTAAGAATAGAAATATAAATGTTAAGCTTCAGTATTATACATTTTAATGTTGGTTTTCTATTTTGATTTGTTTAGGGATCTTAAAATTGAAAATTTTCTTCTGGATGAAAATAACAACATCAAAATTGTTGGTAGGTGGATAGCCTCCATAAAATAACACAGAAGGCTGGTGTTTGCTCCTGGATTTGGTAGTTTATGTATGCTTCTATGACTATCAACCGGTGGTTAAACTACCTTGGTAGATGAGTTGTTGATGAGTTAATGAACATATTGGGGGTAAATGGAATAATCTTTGCTCAAGTGTGTCTTTATACATTTATTCGATTTGGTTTAAAAATATACAGAGAAGAGTATTTTGCACAGGATTCATTTTTCTTTTATTGCATGATGTAGGGGCAACAAACAATGAGAATTATAGATGTTTTGTGTGGCAAAGCAATATTAGCAGAGGTGAATTATAGAGGACAAGCAAATAAACTGCAGACTCAGCAAGTACAGCTCCATTGGCTTCTATGGACTAATGTCCTCAAACATAGCCAAAGGCCGTGTCTACACTTAGTAAAAACTTTGAAATGGCCATGCTAATGGCCATATTGAAGAATACTAATGAGGCACTGAAATGCATATTCAGCGCCTCATTTACATGCCGGTGGCCACGGAACTTCGAAAGTGCCACGGTTCGCTCCCGAGCAGCTCCTCTACAGCGGGGGTCCTTTTCAAAAGGACCCCACCAACATCGAAATCTCCTTATTCCTCTGAGCTCATTAAATTGTTTTGAACTCATAGGAAGAAGGGGATTTCAGTGTTGGTGGGGTTCTTTAGAAAAGGACCCTGGTGTAGACAAACCACTTGGGAGCAAACCACAGCACTTTTGAAGTGCTGCGGCCACCGGCATGTGAATGAGGTGCTGAATATGCATTTCAGCGCTTCATTAGTATTCTTTGATCTGGCCATTACCATGGCCATTTTGAAGTTTTTACTAAAGGTAGATGTAGGCAAAATGTTTAATGTTAAGGGGTATGTCTGCACTAGAAGCATCTGTCGACAGAATTAACCGTCGACAGTGAAATCTCGACAGAACCTCTGTCAACAGATCGCATCTACACAGAACTTGCTCTGTCAACAGAGATCTGACAGACTGCACTGCCCTCTGGTGCTAGAAAGCAGAATGGCAGCTCTGCAAAGAGGGCTGCCCGACAACCAGAAGCCCTCTCTGCTGTCGACAGAAGTGTCTACACTGCGTTTCTGTCAACAGTGCTCTGTCATCAGGTTGTTGTGCCTCAGATTTTTGAGGATTATACCATTCAGGCAAGTGCAAAGTTCTGTTGAGAATCTGACGACAAAATGCTTGAAGTGTGTAGCTGTTCCCTGAGTTATGTCGACAGAAGGCCCCTTCTCTTGACAAAACTCCGTAGTGTAGACCCAGCCATTGAAAGAAAACTGTTTGTCTCTATTGGGATGCTGGAAAGTGGGATATTGGACCCAGGAACCAACCGCTTGCTTGGGACAACTAGGCTATGTCTACACTAGCCAAAAACTTTGAAATGGCCATGCAAATGGCCATTTCGAAGTTTACTAATGAAGCACTGAAATACATATTCAGTGCCTCATTAGCATGCGGGCGGCTGCGGCACTTCGAAATTGACGTGGCTCACTGCCATGCGGCTTGTCCAGACTGGGCTCCTTTTCAAAAGGACCCCGGCTACTTCGAAGTCCCCTTATTCCCATCTGCTCATAGGAATAAGGGGACTTTGAAGTAGGCAGGAGTCCTTTCGAAAAGGAGCCCTGTCTGGATGAGCCGCGTCAATTTCGAAGTGCTGCGGCCACCCGCATGCTAATGAGGCGCTGAATATGTATTTCAGTGCTTCATTAGTAAACTTCAAAATGGCCATTTGCGTGGCCATTTCAAAGTTTTTGGCTTGTGTAGACACGGCCCTAATGAGATAACAGGGGCAGAGATGCAGGTCACAGGTTGGAAAATGAGGGAACCAGAGAGGGACACTGAGCAGAGAACCCCAGACTGCGTGTCACCAATGGAAGCTTTGCTAGAATGCAGAAAGGTGAGGCACATTATTGTTAAATCAATGGAATTTGCACCTAGTAGTTAACGCATTTCAGGAAAGCATTTGTTTTATTCTACAGAAACCACACACAATTCTACAGCTATGCTTGCCTTTGCAGACTGCACAAGCAGAGCACAGCTTTCCTAAATTTCCAGGAGTTTAGATTCAACCAGGAAAAGGAAGCCGAGCAGGTGCCCCTCTCTCACCTCCAGCTAGTTCTTCCCAGTCCTCTTTTCCTCTTACATAGCTCTTCATCATACAACACTTCCACTCCTTTTTATGTGCTCTGATAAGCACTGTAAGAGATAACAATGCTGACATTCGTGTCATCCTTTGACTGGAGACAGTATCTATTGATACCGTTACACTAGCACAGCTTGAGCTGGTTTTTACAGAAATAAAATTAAACTGATCCAAAAGGCAATGTGGACACATTTTAATTTTAAGCATGACTTATTTAGGTTAGTTAAACCTGTTACTAATTGTGAAGAATATGGGCAAAGTCTGTATTAATTTTATGGCTTTTAGAGATATATATAATCATTGTGAGTTTGGTGGCTGGGTTGCAGCTAAAAGGTATTTTAAATCAGTCTTGGGCATGCATACATGATTGTGCATGGTCCCTATACTTACGTTGGGTGTCCACATATGCTGTCCTGAACATGGATACAACACTGTGTTCACACATTTAAACACATCCCCATTTCTGCAGTCATTATGCAACATTTGCACTACCATTTTGTGGCCATTATCACAGGGTTCTATGCATCCCAAGGACACATTCTAGGAACTGCTTAGCAGTATGGTACCGGTACTGTCCCATACCTTCACACATTTGCCCGTGGTGATTCCTGCTCATCATTTCCTCCTGCCAAAGTGGGTGGAAGACATGGACTGATTCTGCTGTGAGCATACTCTTGGTCCTACTTGCAGGGCAAATGTCTATGCTGTGGAGTAGATGATTGGAGAAATGCAGGGTGGACTTTGGGCAGCACTTTCTGACATGACAAAGACAGTTGACCTTGAGGGTCAATGACTATCCATTTGGCCCCCCACAGACCAAACATGGTGAAGGCCAGTATTGACACAGTATGCCAATAGGTGGACCATCCGTTTTGATACAGACGAACCAGCACAGTGGGGTTGGATCACATTATTTTGAAAACAATAGGATGACCTGGGATTCAGAATTTCCAGATGGGGAAACAGATTGTCATGGAGCCGTGTAAGAAGCTTGCACAAAACGTCCAGTGCCACAATGCTCTGTACTGCGAACCCAAAGCAGGTGCCTGTTGCCCTTTGGAAGCTGGCAACACTAGGCAGCAAATGGCCAATTTCAAACCACTTTGGGGGATTGGAAAGTCCACTGATACAGTTGTGGGTCTGCAAGTTTGCAAGGCAATTAGCACTGATTTACTCAAGGGCTATTGTGGGTGGCATGACCCAAGTTCCATAAATAATATCTGGATTTCATATGGGGTTTCAACACTGTACAGAGGCTATGAATAATACTCCCATCCCGATACTTTGTTCGACAAAAGGGGTATGTGAACCAAAAATTATTCACTCATTCAGCAAAGCATAGTAGCCCACAGAGACAGATTTGTGAATACAAACATGTGAAACACTGGAAGGAGTCAGGACTACGGGGTGCCCAAAAGACTGGGATTGTGCTTGAAGGCAGAAGATGGGAATTTATTACCCAGAAGATATATGGTTCTCCATTGCTGTTTCTGTGCCAGCTGTTATAGTGGTGTAACCAGGAACTCCAGCTCCTAACTTGCCTCATGAACCCATACCCTAACATGGAGTATGGGTCCATGGGAAAAGGAAGGTCAAATACAAACTCAGTCGTTCGAGAATGATTGTGAGGTGCACAGGCGGTAGGCTGAAATCTTGTTGCCTACACACCTATCTGGATGCCAGTGTGGCCATCACTCTTGACATAATTATCAATCACTTCACACTCCATAACATTTGTGGAGATAAAGGGGGAGCTTCAGTCCTGATTAGACACAAAACAAGTCTGATTTACAAACTCTGCATAGGCATCTGGATCCCACCCATATGCATGCCAGCCCTTGTTCCCAGTAGGCAAGGTAATCAGGCATGCCAGATGTCTCCACATCTTGGAGCAGCATGAAATAGAAGATAGCATCTGCCTGTGGCCAGGGACAATGTCACCCCCTGTAAAACTGCTGAAAAAAACCCACCAGAGACCATTGGCACGTACTAGTGGGATGTCATAGCTGTGTGCAGGTTTTGGTCCCCTGCAGTTGATGGTCATTAGACATTCATTTTTGTGACTATTCATCCTTTACAAACAATTGTAGTAGGGTGCCTCCACTGAGATATCTCATTCTTGGGTTTGTACTGTAGAGGGTGGCAGCCCAGTATGCAATGCTGTTCTCTTCAATATTCAGGCTTGTTTACAAATCTGTCATCAGGCGCAATCTATCTCTTTTAATAATCTTACCAACATTTGGAGGTGGTGCACTCATTCTTATTTTTAAACATTATTTGTCAGAAGTGCTTACTGCACTGAGCAGCTGTCATGGAGCACTAATCCTAAGGTTAAAATAGACCAAAGATATGGGGGAGAGGGTAATTTCGTCACTGGACATTTACAAACTACATTGCTTTGGTAAGGCAGAACCCAGCTCACCCTGGAACCATAGCACTAATCAATTTTAGCTAATGTGATACTGCTCACAGTCTTTGGCATCAGTTTAACAATATTGGTTTAAATTCATATTCTAACTTCATGAAGTTGCACTGACATAAGTCATGGCAGGGATCCTCAAGGAGCCCCTGGAAGAAGGGAGAGTGGTCAAGAGTAGTCAACATGGAGTCACCAAGGGCAAGTCATGCCTGACAAATCTGATTAGCTTCCGTGATGTTATGAACTGGCTCTGTGGACATGGGGAAGTCAATGGATGTAATATACATTGACTTTAGCAAAGCTTTTGATACAGTCTCCCTCAACATTCTTGTCCATAAGTTAAGAAAGAATGGATTGGTTACACTGATGCCTGTAAGATGGATGGAAAGCGGGCTAGACGGTCAGGCCCAACGGGTAGTGATCAGTGGCTCTATATGGGGTTGGTGATCAGTTTCAATTGGAGTGCCCCAAGGATCAGCTCTAGGGCCAATATTGTTCAACATCTTTATTGATGACGTGGATGAGGGGATGGATTGCAGCACCCTCAGCAAATTTGAAGATGACGCTAAGCTAGCGGGACAGATAGATGCACTGGAGAGCAGGAATAGGGTCCAGAGCAATCTAGATAAATTGGAGGATTGGGCCAAAAGAAATCTGATGAGGTTCAAGAAGGACAAGTGCAGATTCCTGCACTTGGAAAGGAACAATCCCAAGCATTGTTACAGGCCAGGGACCTGGCTAAGTAGCAGTGCAGCAGAAGAGAAAGAAAAAGAAACTAGTCACCACCTTCATCATATTGCTTGTTTCAGTGTTTTATTTCTGTGTCTTTTTTCCATGTCTTTGATTAAATGTTAAGGATAAATACCCCACAGAGGAGACTACAGGTTCTTTGTTTTTTGTGAATCTGGCAGATTTTGGACTGAGCAATACAATGAAGTTTGAGGGTCTCTCTCAGGAGCTACTGAATACCCAGTGTGGAAGCCCAGCCTACGCTGCCCCAGAACTCCTAGCTCATAAGAAATATGGTCCAAAGGTGGATGTCTGGTCCATGTAAGTAGATCTGTAAAAAAAAATATACTCATCAGAAAATTGTGGAATTGAATCATTCAGACTCTGATATGTAGGATTTGGTGGCATTGTGTTTTGGGGGAGCAACAGGGAAAATGAAGAGATACATGGGAGGATTTAACCCTGAGGGGATACTCCAGGAAAGAGGACAGTTATCCCACAGCTAGGACAATTAACCCATATTGGGCCCATTTTCCCATGGTTCATGTTTTCATGATTCTGGCTATGGAACTGCCTATTCTGCCAAAGCTAGTTTATATTTAATGCACACACCTGCTAATCAGGCTCCACACAAACATTTTCTGTGATTACTATGAACTTTGTTCTCATTGTTCAATCCAGAACACACATCTGAATCCTGTTTATCTAACTTAGATCCAACTAGTGGGCAGAGTAGCATCCATATGAGAACCACACTCTATTCCACTCCATTTTCAAGAGCCATAAATCCTACACCTGTATTTTATGATCAAGACACAAAGTATAAAAATGAGTCCCAATTTTTGGTCTCATACAATCATAATGAGCAGGGTGGTTTGTTCAGTCACCAAACCCATGGTCTGGGCCTGTGACTCTAGTCTTTCTGTTAGTTCAGGGCACCCCCAGCCCTCTGGATGATGTTGTGGCTGGATTGACCTCTTTGATGATAATCCTTAGCTATGCCTTCTGTGGGGCTTGCGGAGGTAAGGGGACTGAGCCCTCCCTCTCCACAGGGTCTCAGTCTAGGACCCTGAAAACAAAACAGTAAGTGCCAATCTAAGTTCAGCTGGACCACTTGCTCACCTAGTCTCAGCCTGGGACACGATCATGAAGAGTACAAAACCCCACAATCCAAGTGCAATATCTTCAGCCTTTTCAAGCCCTTCCTCCTTCTCAGGGAGGATCTAGAGGGCTACGTCTACACTAGGACACTACATCAAAGTAGCCTATTTCGAAGTAGCAACATCAAAATAGGCTGCTTTGACGCGTATCATCCACACATCCTCCGGGGCTGGTGCCGTCGACGTTCAATGTCAAAGTAGCAACGGGGAATGTCAAAAGGAGCTGCCCTGGAAGGAAATAGGGAGGTCCACACACACAAGCACTCTCCATCTGAATAAGGGACCAGGAAAGACCATGGACCAGGTCACAGGCTGGACTAGCCCTTCCGGGGTAACAGCAAGCCGCTCCTTTAAAGGGCCCCTCCCAGACACACACAGCCTGCACAGCATGAGGTCTGCAGAGCACTAGCCACACTCTTGAAGACTGACGCACAGCAGATATGGACTCCCAGCAGCAGCAGCAGCACCTGTAAGCCTTCCACGTAGTCACCCAGGGAGCAAGCGCCCTGCTAGGTGCTCCGCGGGAGGCCACCCAGCAGCTCCTGGCAGGGGGGCCCTCCCAGGGGGCAGATGGGGACACCCCTGACCACCGGACTCCCCTGTTCCTTCCCCGCTGGGGGCTCCGCTGCCTCTGGATCTATCCCACCAGCTCCAAGTGGTGGGAGCAGCTGGTCATGCGGGAGTGGGACGATGACCAGTGGCTGTGGAACTGCCACATGCACCAGCAGACCTTCCTGGAGCTCTGCCAGTGGCTCACCCCTGCCCTGAGGCACCAGGACACCCGGATGCGGTGCGCCCTCCCCATCGAGAGGAGGGTTGCAATAGCTGTCTAGAAGCTGCCACTCCAGACAGCTACCGCTCCGTGGGACACCAGTTTGGAGTGGGAAAGGCCACAGTTGGGGCCATCATCATGGAGGTAAGGAGACCTGGGCATGCACCCACTGGGGGGACGGGGGGCTGAGGGGCCAGGGAGGGGGCCGGGAGTGGGCTGAGGAGGGAGGGTTGCTGGGGAGGGAGGGGCTGGGTGTGGGGCTGGGGAGGGAGGGTTTCAGGGAGGGAGAGGCTGGGCAGGGGGGTACCTGGGGAGGTGCCCAGGAGGGTGCTTGGCTGGGGAGGGGACTGGGGCATCCTGCACATCCTGATGGGTGCTTGTGTTGCCTCCCCACAGGTGATCCGTGTGCTCAATGCCAGGCTGCTCCAGAGGCTCTTCCAAGTCAGGAACCTGGATGCAGCCGTCGCCAGATTTGCTGCCATGAGGTTCCCGAACTGCTTTGGAGCCCTGGACGGGAGCCACATCCCCATTTGCGCCCCGGACCACAGCAGAGGAAGATACATCAACCGGAGGGGCTACCGCACTGTGGTCCTACAGGCCATGGTGGACAGCCGGGGCCGCTTCCGGGATGTCTACATGGGCTGGCCCAGCTGTACACATGACACACGCATCCTCCAGAACTCGGGCCTGGGCGACCAGCTGGAGGCAGGGACCTACATCCCCAGAGGGATCTCCCTCTGGGGGACACCACCGTGCCCCTCTGCCTCGTGGCGGACATGGCCTACCCCCTCCAGCCTTGGCTCATGTACCCGTACACTGGCCACCTCAAAGCCAGCCAGAAACAGTTCAACGCCTGACTGAACCACGCCAGGTGGTGAAGAGGACCTTCAGCCACCTGAAGGACCACTGGCGGTGCCTCCTTGCCCACCCGGACGTCGGCCTCCAGAACATCCCCCAGGTTGTGGGCATTTGCTGCACGCTCCACAATATTGTGGAGAACAAGGGGGAGACCTTCGTCCAGGGGTGGGCAGTTGACACCAGCATGGGCTTCCCCCAGCCGGCTGATGCACCCAGTCGCCAGGCCCACCACGAGGGGGTACGGGTCTGTGAGGCCCTGCGGGGCCATTTTGATCAGGCAGAGCAGGCGGGAACCTCCCTGGCCTTCCCCAAAGGGCCCCACACACACCACCCGCACTGTCCACACACCGCCCCCACTGCCCACACATCATCCCCCCAACAAACACACATCTCAGGTTCTTTGGAAAGTAAAACTGTGGATTATTGACAACTGGTAACTGTGTTATGTTCACAACAAAAACTGCAACCAATATACAAAGAAGGACAACTATACACAAGGGGAACAACTATACACAAGAGGGACAACTATATACAAGTGGGGGACCAGCAGATGGCTGGGCCATCAGACCATCAATCTGGGGTGGGCGTAGAGGGGCACAACCCCTGCCAGGTACGGATCATGGAACCCCCCCTTGGCCATGGTCCCTGGCGCAGCTGGCTGGGGGCTGGGAGGACCGGCAGGTACGGCCAGGATGCCTCCACCAGCCGGTCTTCAGCCCCAGTGAGCTCCAGTCCTGGGGGACTGGCAGGTGGCATGGCAGGCAGTGCAGCCGGTGGGGTGGCAGGTGGCAAGGCAGAGGGTGAGGCAGGTGGGGTGGCAGCGGGGGCATCGGGTGGAGCGGCAGGGAGGGTGGCAGGGGACAGGAACCGGGCAACAGCCTCCCAGATCGACCCAGCTGTGTCCCAGAATATGCCCATGAACTCCTGCCACACCTCCCAGTGCCAGGTGGACTCCTCCCAGTCGAAGAGGAGTCTCTCCTCGGCCACCTCCGCCTACGGCCGGAGAGCCGCCAGGAGCTTGGAATCCACGGGGCCATCGCCTGCGTCCGGCGGTGGCATGCCCGTCCCGCTGGCCTTGGGGGTGTCCCCAGGCACTGGCAGTGGCTGACCTCCAGCAGGCTCTTGGGGACCATGGAGAGTGCCTGGCTGCCTGGGGCCTCAGATAGTGCAGCTGTGGAGAGAGAGAGAGAGAGAGAGAGGGGCGAAGGCTGTTAGTGCTGTGCCCTGGCCCATGGCCCATTCCCCCCCCCACCTTGGGGTGCTGGGTCTCCGTCCCCCTCGATGGGTGTGGTGTTCCTGTTGGGTGTCCCCGTTGCATGGTTCCCCCGCCCCTGTGGTTAGGGCATAGTGCTGTCCATGGGTGTGGGTGCTGACAGGCGCTGATGGCCATGCCGCCATCCTGAGACTGTGCTGTGTCTAGGCAGTTGTGGGTCGGGGTCCACTGTGGGTGTGTGGGGCTCCCGGTCATGTCTGGTGCCCCCACTGCGTGGCCTAGGGGTGTGTGCCCTGTGGGGTACGTACCTGACCGTCCACTGCCGCGGTCAGGGAAACCCTGGTGGGCGGATGCCTGGCTGGTCCTCCAGGAGGGGAGGTCTATTAGGAGCCCCCCCTCCTTGCTGCTGGACCCTCCTCTGCCACCCCAAGGGGTGGCTCCTTGGGTGGGCCCCGGGGTGCGAGGCTGGCCTCTGGGCAGAAGTCTGGCTCTGAGGCCTGCTGGGGCTCATTGGCTGTGGTGTCAAGGGTGGCCAGGGGGTGGGGAGGAGGTGTCCCGGGGGTCCAGGGGGTCCAGGCCCTGAGCTCCCTGTATTAGGGGCAAGCAGTGGGGGCAGCCCAGACCAGCTGGCCAAGTCCTGGGCCTGGCCATAACCCTGCCACAACTCCTTCACCTTGCTTCAGACGTGATCCGGAGTGTGGTCAGGGTGACCCCGGGTGGCCAGGCCCTCAGCCAGTTGGACGAACACTTCCACGTTCCGCCGCTTGCTCCCCATCATGTGGAGCACCTCCTCCTCACCCCAGAGCCCCAGCAGGTCTCGGAGCTCAGCATCCGACCAGGAGAGGCCCTGCCTGGATCCCCTCGGGGGGGAGCCCTGGGGGCACTCTGGGGGCTGACTGGCTGCCATGGTGCTGGGTGGACAGTTCAGGGCCTCTGGAGGGTATGAAGGGCTAGTGCATGTGTGTCCTGCTGCCTGCACACTCTCAGCTTCCTGCCACAGGAAATCCAGGTCTATGGTGCTTTAAGGGCTGCTGCACGTGGGGACTATAGCGCCCCGCAGGGGCTGAACAGAGCGTCTCAACCCCTCAGCTGATTGCTGCCATGGAGGACCCCGCTATTTCGAAGTAGCAGGACGCGGATCGTCTACACACGCCCTACTTCAACGCTGAATGTCGAAGTAGGGCGCTATTCCCATCTTCAGACAGGAATAGCAATTTCGATGTCTCGCAGCCTAACAGCAATTTCAACATCGAAATAGCGCACGGCGCGTATAGACGCAACATGTGCTATTTTGACATTGTGCCGGCTACTTTGAAGTAGCCAGCTAGTGAAGATGCACCCGAGGAGGGGTAAAAGACTCACAGCCAAGTCCCCACAGGAGAACCTTCCTCTCCTGTTGCTTCAAAGTAGTACTCATCGAGGAAACGGTGTTCTTCTTTCTCCTCAGGCCTGGACAGGTCTTCTCCCAGGAACTTGTTTGGCAGTACCTCCCTGGTCCACTACTGTTCCGTCCTTCCCCTGTCTCAGACTTAACTTGAGGTTGTCAACTCCCCTCACATCATCACTTTGCACAGGGAAAGTCTAAACTACAAATTAGTTGAGCTAAATTATGTGGATGTACAAGCACCACAGTGATTGTATTTGATTTTATACATCCTCACTATACTCCTGTGTGTGCCCTCCTCAGGAGTATCTGTATCACTCTAACTGCCAGTGTGGGCCGTTGTTGTATGGTTTCTGAAAGACAGCAACAGTCAATGCAAGGAACGTAGGGTCTATACTGACACCATATTGACTTAACCACATCAATTTAAGTGCTATATCTCTCATGGAGATTGAATTATCAGTGTAGTGGGCATGTTACATCTTTGGGAAGTAAATTTTAATGCAGACACAGAATTAGATTTATGCGAGCTGCTTTACATCACCTTCACTCTGTAGTGTAGACCAGGCCACACTATTTATATATATATCAAAAATAGGGTGACCTCCTGGCCCCACTGAAACGAATGGTAAAAATCCCATTGACGTCCATAGGATCACAATTCCACCCATTATCTTCACTCAATTTTTCTCCAATTTTTGATCCTTCCCCAGGCTTTTGTTCCCTCAGATTCATTGCCATCCTATCACCCGTCATCATTTCAATTAAATATGACCACTAAAAAAAATCCATTATAACTGCATGATCACATTGAGATAGAGCTTGGGTTCTATCCTACTTCCTGCTTCTTTTGTTTCATTAACTCAAGCTGTCATGACATAATTTTACTTTATAGGCCTCAATCATGCAGACACTTATGCATGTGCTTAATTTCATGCACTGTGAATACTTCTTCTGAAGTCAGTGGAATATTCATAGGGACCGATCAATATCCTTTCATTGGCCTTGGATCAGGCCATACAGTGTAAAGGTAAGCACAGCCATTGGTCTTGTCAGGGCTATGCCCCTAACCTGTCGAGTCCTGACCATAGCACTGACCATGTATTTTATTTATCTGTAAGGCATCATGCACATTTATAAGAAAAAACAATATTTTATGCTATGAACAATAACTATTAACAACATCATCTAGTCTATGGGTGTATCACATTTAACCAGCACACACTGAAAATCTATTGGTATAATTAGCTTCCATATCATTCACAATTATGAAAAAGTTCACTAACATTAAACTATTTTCAAATGCTAGCAGCCAGAGAGATTCAAGTTCTTTCAAATAGAAAGGGTTTTGTTCCTGGAAATGCCATTTTATGGGATATTGTGAGCATTAATGAGCATTTTCCATTTTTCACAAAATTTTCAAACATGCTTTATCAATATTTGTGTTAAAAGACATTTGCTAAGCTTTTCATTGATCAGAAATCCATTTTTCAGCATGAAAAAAAAATTTAAAAAATTGGAAAAAGGCCCCAGGTCTAAAGCTTGTAGACTGCTGGATTCAGGAGGTGATCTGTAACACAATTTACAACGTAACACATGCCGCAGGGCTTTTCTGAATTAATTCATACACTTTTGCATACGTTGTATGACTTTGGGAGAACTTCTGTGCAAAAGAAAAAGAAATTAAAATCCTGCACACAATATTTTAAAATTCTGCATATTTTATTCATCAAAATAACAAGATAATTATACCAGTTTCAATTATTTTGGTAATTTATTTCAAAACGCCTGTCAGGTAGCATGTCTGTAAAAATAGAGACACTGAAAAAATTCAGGAAATGTTTTTTGTCAGACAGATTTCTAATTAGGCATATTAATGCAGAACTCTAAGTAATAATTCATTTAAACGCAGAACTGTATTTCCCACCCCATCTCAGAAGCATTACAAAGTCTCGATGTAGTTGGGGTGATGGAGGAGCTGAGGGACAGGAAAGGATTGTGGGAGAGAACCTAGAGGGCTGTTGAGTATGGGTGGGAGAAATACTAAACTGGGTGTTTTGGGAGAGAGGGATTGTTACGGAACCTTCTCCAAGCAGACCCTCGCTAGCCCCTAACTTCGCCCATTCTGTCAGGCACACCTGTCCCATCCCCATGTGTCTCTGTACCCTCACATGCCCTTACACCCTCTCCCCTGTGCCCATGTGATCCTCCACCCGGACTCAGACACCTACTTCCACTATCCCCATGTGTCTCTGCACCCCACACAGCCATCCTCCATGTGTCCCTGTCCCCAATCCCTCTATGTCCCACTGAACCCCTTCTTTTCTCCTTCATGACTCTGCACCCAACACTTCCACTTCCATTCAGCTCTGCCCCAGTCTATCCTCCCCCAATAGGTCTTATCAGCCTCAGTCTGTGACCCACCTTCTCCACTGTCTGTTCCCCCCATGTCCCTTGTCTCCTGACCTGGCCCCACAGAAACATTGTTTCCTCTCACTATCAGCAGCTGGGGCTGGCCTACCCCGGAGACACTGCTCTATTCTCTCACTACACTAGCTCCAGTAGTCAAAAGGTGAAACTACAGCAACTTTCCAACAGAGGTTATTTTCTATGGAAAAGAAATTATGCACAGCGTGTTAATTATGCACATGGGCAGTGGTGCAGAATTTCCTCAAAAGTAATATATATGTGCTCATACACAAACAGGCACAGGTGGTAATGATAGACGGAGACCGACATGACCTGTTACAATCCAGATAGAAACAAATCAGTTCTTTGGCTTTTGGACTTAAAGCCCATCAGGATGCTAGTATGTCCACCTGAGGTTCCTGAGTGAAAATTTGCAATTGGATCACTGAATACTTTTGAAAATAACTATACTGCACACTAACTGCACATTTTTTTCTTGAGTACTGTTATGACAGACATAGCGTATAACAGTATTTTGTTAATACCCATATTGGTGACCTAAACATGACTCTTTTTATAATGCTCCCTTGCTCCTCCCTTGCTGTCATACAGGATATAGATGGTTCAAAAAGTTAAGCACAGAGGGACAAACTGAGTTTCACCAGTAAAAATTTGGAGAACCACCACTGATTTCAAGAGTGCTACTCTAAGTTTACATAGCGGTAGCAAAGCTGAATTTGGCTGAGAGAATGCACTCAGAACTTAAAACCTGATTCAGTTTAGTTCATGTTTGAGATGTCTGCAAAATGAATGCAAAATAGAAACCTTAAAGCCATTTACTGATGTAATTCTGTCAACAAGTCACACACAAAAAGTGGTAAAAATGTATACGTGTCCTTTGGTATTTAATTTAGACGCTTTTCTCTCAGATGTGAAAAATGAATTTATAACTTGATTTGTTACTGCTGAGATCTTTAGCATGGAAAAAGAGCTTCAAGAGAGTAAAATTTGAATTCTCATGATGTTATTTGTATCTCAGTTCAATTATCATGAAATCCATCAACTAGGTTGTGTGAAAGTGTTGACTTTATAGAGACATTGATAGGTAATGGCTATCACCGGAAACAAAAGTTGTATTAATCCAAAATCACGTTCAGCCAACCAAATCAGGTTGAACAGTAATACAACTAGGATTCCACTGAGGAAACATCAGTGCTAGATTTAACCATGCATAGGTTTTATGCATCAGATTTTAAGATTCTTTAGAGGAATGGAAAATTATTAGCTTTCATATATCAGCTGAATTAAGAAAACAGCTGCTATATTCAGAGCCAGATATTTCAGCAAGATGGAAGAGCAGAAGTCTGTTTCAGACCATAAATTTTCAACTATAATATATCGTCAGCTTCCAGCTAAAAATGTTGAATGCATTTTAGTTAAGTAACTAAATTTTGTGCATTAATTATTGTACTTTAAAAGATATTATGCTTGTAGCTCCTACCAACTCCCCAACTTCTCATACACTGAGAATTTCATATACAGTAAGTTGATTAAAATAATTATTGCTAGTCATAAAGACACCACTTATGTGTATCATACGACCGGGGTGCATCTCCACTGAGCAGTAGAGCTGGCAGCTTGATGTAAAGAAGGGCTCTCGAAAATGCAAATAGTGGTTCATTTGCATATTCACATGGCTAGTTTGCATATTTGCATGAGATTGCCCTGCTGGCAGAGGCTGCTGCTGGCAGAAAACAAGCAATATAGATGTGGTTCTGCCAGCAAAAATCCCTTTGTCAGCAGTCCCTTATACTTGGAAAAAATCAGGGATAAGGGGCTGCTGACAAAGGGTTTTTTTTCTGGCAGAACCATGTCTACACTACTTGATTTCTGCTGGCAGCAGCCTCTGCTGATAGGGTGATCTCATATGAATATGCACGTTAGCTGTGCAAATATGGAAATGAAAATCCATTTGCATTTTCAAGAGCCTTCCTTTGCATTAAGCTGCTGGCACTATGGATCAGTATAGATGCAGCCCAGCAATTTAAAATACGTGGCAAAGGAAGTGTTCACAATGTTGAAAAGACAAATGCATTTTATGTTATACATCATTACACATCCATTTGCATAACTTATGCTCTTTCCAACAGTCAGAAAATATTTATAGACTGTCTCTCACTTTCAGTCCTGTTAAATTTAAGTGAACATTTTTCAAATAGATTGTATTGTGGCTCTAGAATTCATTGCAATATTACACATGCTCACCAACACCTTTCTAGTCAATATTGTCTGGGGTGAATACTTAATTAGGAATCTTTGGGGAAATATTACATTGAATGACTGGATGCATTAAAAGATTGGGTACTGAAAATAATAAAGATTTTCATTTTGAGGCAGCTGATTCAATTTTTGTCCAAGCTAGTAAGTAGCAGAAGATGTCACCCATCCCATGACCACTGGGCATGACTGCAGAAAAGACAATGCATGAGATCTTCACATAAGGTTGTCTGCATCAAAATTTAGTCATCAAAATTATTTTATGTAATAAATATTGCAGCTCAGATAAAATAAGAAGTGCCTAAAATTTGAACCCCACCACACCTGTTTCCAGTTCAACAAAGTTTGACCAGATTTTTCATTGTCATAGTCTTCGGTACTTTCTGGTCCAGTCGGAAGCAGGAATGACAGAAAACCAGTCTACTGTTGTGTTTTTTTCTGACCCAACTAGTTCAGGAAGAGCCATGAATAGCATGAAACTGTGACCGTTAATGAAATTTACTAGTGACAACAGGGGCTAACATTAGCAGCCTCTGCAAATATTCTAAGGACTGAATGATCATTTTATCGCTTGCTGAGTAACTTTCCGTGTCCAAGCCAAAGACCTTGGTTTAGATGAGCTAAGAATGGTACACTGTCACACCACGTGATATCATTATTTTGTGAACAAATAGCACACTTCACCTCCAATACTATTCATCCTGCATCTTTCACTCAGATTAATATTCCCATCCACCCCAATATATTCTTTTTGCTGTCTATGCTGTAGTACGCTTTTGTAAGGTTAAATGATATTCACATGGAGGAAATAATTTCAGCTGCTGATTCAGTGTATCTCACTACCTAGAGATGATTTGTAACCTGCTCTTGATGTGAAAAGACAAGACTCAGAAACCTAAACCATAGGTTTTGTTTCCTGTTTTTACCACACTTATCTGTAGCTTTGATGTATTGATTGCATTTTTCCTTGACAGAGGTGTTAGCACATTTGCTATGCTAACTGGCACCTTGCCCTTCATTGTGGAACCATTCAACATCAAGCAACTACATCAAAAGATGGTCAATGGTGAGATCAGTCCTATTCCATCTGATATCTCTTCTGGTAACTCACTCCTAATTTTATATATATTTTATATTTAGATAGATGCAACATTTTTAACATCAATAACAAAGTAAATATAATAACCTCACAAAAAGGATGACAGTGGAGACCTTGTTTTAGTATCCATGTTATCAGGAGGTAGCATGATCATATATTTCCATGGTAGACCACAACCAGCTCTTCTTTTCTTTGTTCTGTTTATTAAAGACACGATCACAACCTATCTAGGCTGTCTCAGTCTTGTCTTAGGGGTGGGGAGAAAGATAATACTGTCAACTAAACTTGAGAGAGCACAATTTGCATTTACAGTAAAGGATCTGGGAGTGGACATAAAAATTATACGCACTTTAAGGACCCCTTTGTGCTGCCAGAATGATGTAAAGGGGCCTTAAATAAAATGTGATTCAAACCCATACAAAACAAAAAGCAGTCAAGTAGCACTTTAAAGACTAGCAAACTAGTTTATTAGGTGAGCTTTCATGGGTCTGTCCCACGAAAGCTCACCTAATAAACTATTTTGCTTGTCTTTAAAGTGCACCTTGACTGCTTTTTGTTTTGATAGTGTATAGACTAGCACGGCTTCCTCTCTGTTACTATTCAAACCCATACAGTTTTGTTTAGTGGGCTGCATGCAAGTTTAGGAAGTCATGTCTTTAATGCAAACAAAAGCAGAATTGTGAAAACCTTTGGTAACTTGTCTGAAAGAGTTTACTTTCTTTTGCTTTAAGTATAACTCTTCAAAGTTCAAACTTTTACCTTCAGCTCTTTGGCACTGGGTTTTAAAAGCTAGAGATTCTATTGGTGAATATGAAATTGGGGCTAGAAGCCCAAAATTTATTTTCACTGGCGTTAGACTTTTGTCTATTCTTTTAGTGGGTATCACCTGTTTTAGTTTACATTCTTCTTCACAGTTTTTTCATAGTCACCTGGCTTCCACATCACAGGTTTGGTTGACTTCTCACAGCAATTTTAAGGGCGGGAATGGCAGGGGACAGCAGAGCTAGAATCTGTTTTGCCCAGTTCACCACCGGCATATATTATATCCTGATACTTAACTCTAACTGTGCATTGAATCAAGTAGTTTAGGTCGGCTACTTGTTGGACTGAGCTCAAATTCTGTGTGCATACAGTGGACAATTCCACCTCATTAAATCTATCTCAGTCTAGTTCAAAATCATGATGTTGAGGTAACATAAGGTAGATAATTTCTTCCAAAGAATATTGATAGGCTAAGTGTCATACATATTCATCAACGAAGGGTCCTGTGGCACCTTATAGACTAACAGACTCTGTTAGTCTATAAGGTGCCACAGGACCCTTCGTTGCTGCTACAGATCCACACTAACACGGCTACCCCTCTGATACTTGACATACATATTCATGATTTTAATGCTTTTTTAAATCACTTAATCATCAGAAAGAGGCTGCCTAACAAAGTGTATTATCTCACCCTCTATTTTTCTTCATAAAAAGTTACTGTTAGTGGCACAGTGTGAAAATTTCATTTGTTCCAATTGAAAATCTTTCTATGTGGAGGTCAGACATGTCAGAGAAGTAATGAATAAGGTTTTCACATTTGGAGAACTGAGCTCTTCAAAAGTAGATCGCAAGTGAAATAAATTTTATGGTCCTAGTCTAATGCTCATTAAATATTTTTTTCACTTCTAAATCTCCCAATTTTGCATTGTTTTCCCAGGAATGTTCCAAAACTGGGATATTAGCAGTATTAAAGGGGAGGAGACTGAAGCCTGGTCTACACTAGGCGGTTAGATCGAACTTAGCTGACTTAGGTCGATTTTGTAAGCAATCAGTCCACACAGTAGGGTCTGTTCCACCAACTTTTCACAAGAAGTAATACCAAAATTGACCTTGCATGGTCCACTTTAGGGTAGTGCAGAGGGACCATTGTGAACTTCGATGTTCTTGGCCTCCTGGAAGTGTCCCACATTGTCCCCACCCTGGTCACCATGTTCATCTCTACTGCTTTCCAGGTAACTGCCTGGGAAAGTTTGAATTTATTGTCTAGCCAACATGGTGAGTGGAGTACGCAGCACATCTGGCCATGAATTTTCAGAGTTGCAGATGAGCTTCAGCATGGATTGTGCAGGAGATTCACGACCTTACTGCTGAGGGTGAGGAGTGGAAATGTGGAAAGAAGCTGTGCTCTCAGAACTGTGAAGTAGCTAAAGAAATGCAAACGTCTATGCCAAGATCTCACAGGGTATGGTGGGAAAAGGATACAACAGGAATGCTCAGCAATGGGGCACGAAAATAAAGGAGCTCAGGCAAGCAAGCATACCAGAAGACAAACAAAGCAAACAGAACTTTTTTTTAACTTTGGATCTCATCCCTCCTTCCAGGAGGCTTTGCAGATGGACCCTGGTGCTTGGAACGGCACCTTTGGTGAGTTCTCATTTTTAATCATGCTACAAGTGGGTTAAGGCAATTGGGTGATCTGTGGTGGATGCTGGACCTATACAGGCCAGGCCCCCTGGAACAATTTGTTAATATGTCTGGGGATGGAGTGGCAATTTTCCCTGCACATTTCCATAAAGCTCTCAGACCTGTACTCTTCAATCCTTCTTATGAGGCTTTTGGGGAGGGCTGCCTTATTCCAAGCTCCACAACAGGACACCTTTCCACACCAAGCCAGCAGTAAGTAATCTGGTGGCCTTGCACCACAGAGCAGTGCAGCAAACTGACCAGCTTTCTGCCCACTCAGCATCTGTTCTTTATCAGTGTGTGTTATTCTAAAACAGGGAGGAGAAGCACACAATGACCGTAACTCCCAAGACCCAGAAGCCAATATGCTCCACCCACACTAGCAACATGCACAGCTGCAAAAAAACTGCCTTTGGAATCACAGGCTTGAAAGCATGACCCAATCTGTGCCTAACCTTGACTGGAAGAGAACCATGTCAAACGAGTCTCTTAAGATCTCCATGTAGTACCTGCTGCACAGAGGATGCTTAAAAGCAAAAATATGTCCCTGTACATAACATATCTCTATTGTTGGCCATAGAGGTCCCTTCATGAAATTCCTTTGTGTGCTGTAAAATTTACTTCTTCTACTGTAAATGTATCTCCCTAATGTCTGTCCTTCACTTATGTTTTGTTGCAGTATACTCAGCAGTGGGCTCACTGACCACCACTTCCGCCTCCTCCTGCCTCCAGCTGTTAGACTAGCATAGATCTGAAGGATAAAATGAACACAATGAGATATATTCCTAGAGCACACACAAGCTGCTCACACAGACAGGGAGCAAGCAGTTAAATGTGTGGAGGAGAACGGCGCTGGAGTAAAGGAGGACCAATTGGGACAACAGGAGAGTGGATTGGGAGGACAGGAAAGTGGATCAGGAGAAAAGAGCATTCAGAGAGCATGAAGTGAGGACATTGGAGAAGATGTTGAAGTTGATGAGGCAGCAAACAGAGCTCCTGAGATGCCTGATACAGGTGCACAGAGGCCCATTTCGGTCCACGACAAACCACATGCCCTCCACACCATGTTCCATGTCCTCCCGCCGTCAACACCCCAGAATGTGGAGGCAGGAAGTCAGTGGCAGCCTTGCATTCCACTCCCAGAGATGCTTCTGAGAGCCGAAGGGTGACTTTTCCCCACCCGTGTCATCAAAACACCTCTTACCCTTGCTCACCTACCTCCGAAACGGCCGTGAACTCCTTTACTGTCCCCTGAGTAAAAATGACTAAGCTCACAAAACCAGTGTCTTTTATTACCTATGTTGCATGGGGGTGGGGAGGTTACAAGGTTTACAGGCCAGCACATATCATGCAGGGGGAACCTCCTTAAGAGCAACAGACATGACTATCATGTCACTGTCTGCTCATTCATAAAGCTGTTTTTCAAAGCCTCCCTGATTAGCAATGCCCCTTGCTGTACTCTCCTTATTGCCCTGGGGTGTGGCTGCTCATAATTAGTGGCCAGGTGATCTGCCTCAGCCCTCCAGCTTGGCATGAAATTTCCCCCGATTTTCACATAAGTTATGAAGCACACAGGAGGCTGCCACCTTGAGGGGAATGTTGCTTTCACTGAGATCTAACCAAGTCAAGATGCTCCTGAACCTGGCTTTTAAACTTCCAAATAAACATTCTACTACCATTCTGCACTTGTTCAGCCTGTAGTTGAACTATTCCTTCTCTGGTCCAGGCTGCCTGTGTGTGGTTTCATAAGCCAAGGGAGCAAGGGGTAAGCTGAATCTCCCAGGTCATGACTGGCATCTACACATCTCCAGTAGTGATTTTCTGATCTGGGAAGAAAGTTCCATTTTGCAGCTTTCTGAACAGACCAGAGTTCCTAAAGGTGCGTGCATCTCACACCTTTCCTGACCATCTAACCCTGATGTTGGTGAAACAGCCCTTGTGATGCATGGGTGCCTGCAACATCATGGAGAAGTACCCCCTTGCAGGTTATGTACTTTGTGGCAAGGTGGTGTTGTGCCAAAATAGGGATGTGCATTCCATTTATTGCCCTGCTGTAGTTCGGGAACCCCACTGTGGCAAAACCATCCACTGTCTTTTGCAGCAGAGAGGTATTAATTACCTTGGCTACCTGGATGACATCAGCTCCCACTGTAGATTTGCATGCTTCAGATGGATGGATCACTGACCAGTAGCTGCTTGGCACTGCAAGTGTCGATAGAGCTATTGCCACTCACTTCTGAGCTGTCAGAGCAAGTCTCATTTTGGTATTGCTGAGCTACAGGGCAGGGGGAAGCAATTTCTAAGTCCCATGAAAGTGGCCTAATACATGCAGAAGTTTTGTAGCCACTGCTGATCATAGCATACCTACAGAACAATGAGGTTCCAGCAATCTCAACTTGTTTCACAGCATCAGAACCAGTGCCCCGCTGTGTACAGGGCATTGAGTGCAGCCAGCGTCTCCCCATTCCTCCTCTCCAGTGTTTCACATTCATGTATGCCTGTATCCTCAGAGTCTTCATCACTCTAATGGCTGCTTAGGCACTATACACTGCAGCACAATGCAGAAGGTGATCATAAAAGTTTGAAGCTGGACAGGTTCTGTGCTAGCCTTGCAATGGTGTCTGCACAGATATCCGTGAAAAAAGGGTGCAAAACATTTTTTTGACATTGCTTTCTAAAGTGTGGGAGAGGAGATAAGTGCACTATGGGAGGTTGATGACACACACCAGAAACACCCGCAGCATTTTTTTGACCCATTAAACACTTGGGCTGTTTCTACACATGCCGCTTTCTCCAAAAAGTCATGGAGAAACTTTTCAATGTATTCTCCAAAAGTGACATGCTAATAAATGGCCCAAAATATGCTAATGAGGTGTGGATGTAAATTTCTGGTGCCTCATTAGCATAAGGTCACGTGCTTTGGAGTCGGGAAGATGCTCTTCTGGACTACAAAACAGCATGTAGAAGCGTGGCACCTGGGGGTCTTCTAGAAGGGTCTTCTGAAAAATTTTGGGAAGAAGGAGCCTCTGGAAGGAGGACTTCCTTCCAGAAGACACCCCAGGGGCCGCGCTTCTACATGCTGTTTTGGAGTCTGAAAGAGCGTCTTCCAGATTCCAAATCATGTGATTTTATGCTAATGAGGTGCCTGGAATTTACATCCGTGCCTCATTAGCATATTTCAGGCCCTTTATTAGCAAAATAGCATGTGTAGAAACAGCCTGGGAGTTTAACCCACAATGTAAAGGGGAAGCAGGAACTGGGTTAGGTGCTGTGACAAAGTCCCTTGTCAGCCTTGTGGGTCCCTGCGCTTCCTGGCAGATCTGTGCTGCCTCAGAGACTCACGGAGGCCCCACTTTTGCCCAAGCCCTTCCGAAGGCAGGGGTCTCCGCTTAGCGAGCCATCCTCATCATAGGCAGGGCCAGTACAGGGAGAATAATACCAGTCCCCTTGCAGGCCCGCGCCTGCTCCAGTAAAGTGATCCCTTGGGGGAAGGGTGGGGGGAGTCCAGACCCACCCTCTACCCTGGACTCCAGCCCAGGGTCCCTATGAGAACAAGAGGCAACTGGCAGGACCTTTACCCCTCCCCCAGAGTAGTAGCCTCACCTTGGGCCACTTCGCCCACCACTTCCCCGTGGTGCCTTTTCGCTGTGCTCCTGCTCCTGCTCCTGCTCCTGCTCCTGCTCTCGCTCTGCTCCTCTGGTGCACCTCCCCAAACCTCCCCCCCTGCTACCAGATGGGGAGCCTTTTATAGGGAGCACAGGGCCTATCTGACCGATGAAGGTCTGGGCCTAGACAGGGAACAGAAATGCATTGGCCCACCAGCCAGTATACTGTCCTTCTAGAAGGCTCTAGAAGCTTCCAGGTAAGGGTCTACCACTGGGTTTACCACAGTGCCCACAGTGCATTGCTGACAAAATCGAAGCTGCCCACCCTAATGGGGACGCATTTCATTGACTTCATGTGCCAGGGTGGACATGCCCCTCGACTTTACAAAATCGAGTACTAAAATATCAACCTTAACTAATTTGACCTAATTTCCCAGTGTAGATGTACCCTGACTTGTGTCAGCAGAACTATATATACACAGGGATGTTTACATGTGTTTTATCTGAGTGTTACAAGTGGCTGGAGCCACGATATTAGTTGCTCACTTTCATTAGTGCTAAAATGTGCCAAATGCACACAAAGTAACAAATCCCGTCAGAGAGATTAGCTTTACTGGCTGAGTGAAAATACTCCTGAGCAGTTGGTCAGCACAAGATTTATAATTAGAGCTGTTCAGAAATTATTGCTCTTTTTTTAAGGAGAATACCAATTTGTCAGAACTAAAACTGTTCATGGGAAAGGTTCAGTTCTGAGGAATCTTTTGATTTAGAAAAAAAAATTGAAGTTCTGAAGTTGTCAAATAGCTTTTACATTATCAAAACTACAAGTTTTATATCATGATTCAACGAGACTGTTTCAAAGTTTTAGTAAATAGATTTAATTTTTTTAAAAAGTGTAAAGGATTGAAATTGAAAGAAAACATTTCAAAATGATAAAAAAGAAATAAATATTCGATTGACTCAATCAAATATTTTTGGGTCACTTGTCTGCAAAATAATAAAAATAAAAAAATAAATCAAGATTTCAACTTATCTTCCTGATTTGGAACGGGAAAAAATGTTGCCATCTCATTAATTTTCACAGGATGTGAAAACCTTTTCCCAGGCAACTCTACATATAAATTCACTTAACTACCTGGCAATGCCCCAGATCCTCAGAACACTGTTTGAATAAACAGATATTAGTATAGCGGTCAAGCCATGTCATCTAAATTTCTGTACAGGAGCTGTAAACTTTGTGCGTTCCTTACTTGTACCTGATCCTTCTCAGCGGCCTACTTGTAAAGATGCAATGAAGGACAAATGGCTGAATGAAAAGTCCATCAGGAAACCACTGAACTGTGCTACATATAAAAATAGGTAATTTCAAATCTCTCTTCCATTTAGTTGTGTATAGTCCATTGTGTTTCAGAGCTAATCCAAGTACTATAAACAATCACTAATATTCTACTTTACCCTTCCTGAATTTATATCTGTTTTACATAAAAGGTACACACAATGAATTTATGTGCATATATTGCAGTTATTTTGAGTATGTTTCATTGTATTGTTTGACTCCAGTTATTTCTTAAATACAAAATTATAATATACTCCCCTTTGAGAGATTTTGAAAAACGTATTTGCTACATTGATTTTATTCTCGCATATCTGAAAAATCAAGCTCTACTGCAGTTCGTGTTTTCCCAGTCAGATCACTGCACCTATTAAACCACAGAAGTGTACAGATGTAAGACACCACCAAACACTGCCTTCTCAGGCCAGTTGTTTTCTCTTAAATGTGGACAAAGAGTTCCCACTCCGAGGATAAAATTTGGCCACCTGTCTTGTTATTACTTTAATTATCAGTCTTTGAAGAGGTAATATGACACTTTATACATGAATGCTCTACTTTTACAGTTTTATTATTTAGTGTTTCATACTAATAGTTGCATAATCTTCTCAAATACCTAATTTTAGTGATTGAAGTCTTTATTATTTCTAACTAAAAATAATTTGATACAGGGAAAATGTTGGGGCCCAATTCTGCAGAAGTCAATGGGTTTGCACTCATTAAGTAGCTCATTAAAGAGTCTGCCCTGCAGTTCCTTTATGATGGGGCTCACACCACCTGCATTGACTTTGTCACTGCTTCCTGCAATACTATAGGAATTTTATAGGGAAAAAAATCGTTGGGGATTTTAAAAATCAGATATCAAGACATTTCTGAAATATCTTCTTTGAAGTGCACTGTCTGCTTACAAAAACATCTCTATTTGTAAGTTATTTATAATTGTAGTTTTCTGAGCACTTTTATGTACAGAACTTCTCACCCCCTTCCCTAAGATTTTTGTTTACCCCTTGAGATCTTCCAACCTCCTCAGGTCTAACCATCTTTTTACACACACACACACAGGTCTTCTCCCTTTCACTCCCACCCACACTCTTACGTTGAGTACCAAAAAACAAGCAGTCAAACCAGATCATGGCAGATTATTAATTGTTTGTTTCTTGTCACACTGCAGTCTTAATGTTGGGGAACATCCTTTCAAATTAATCCCTCTGCTCTGCATCACTTGTATTCCCATTAACTTCTTCAATATCTAACAATACTGTAACAAAGTCTTAGCCCAGCAATGATCTTGGTATTGTCCCACAGAATATTTAAGATTAGAAGTATATTGAGCATCCAGATTGTCAAATTACTGAGGTCCATTAATGACTGAACCACTCTCTTTTAAATCCAAGCAACTACACTTGTCTATTTTCGATTTGTTTAAATGAGTGTTCCTAACCTTTCAGACTTCATCCTGATGAACTGAACCCTGTTGTTCTAAATTACATGACAGAAACAATGGAGCACAGGCTTTCAGAAGTTATCCATGTTTTGATAAACAACAAACCATCTTCTATCATGGCTTCTTATTGCTTACTATTGAAGAAGTTGGTCAAGTATCAAAAAGAACATGAATCAATGAAGGTAAGACATCAACTCATAACCAGAATATTGAGGACCAACCGCTGTTCACCCTACTCATGTGAGCAGCATCACAGAAGTTGATAGGAGGGCTTATGTGAGTAAAATATTGGCGGGGTAGCCGTGTTAGTCTGGATCTGTAACAGCAACGAAGGGTCCTGTGGCACCTTATAGACTAACAGAAAAGTTTTGAGCATGAGCTTTCGTGAGCACAGACTCACTTCATCATGAAGTGAGTCTGTGCTCATGAAAGCTCATGCTCAAAACTTTTCTGTTAGTCTATAAGGTACCACAGGACCTTTTGTTGCTATGTGAGTAAAGTGGCTCTAAATACATTGTGTAAAGTACTAATGATACAAACACTGGAAAAATTGGAAACAGATCTACAACCATGTATATAATCTGCAAAGGCTTATTTGTGGCCTTCTGAGACATGATTACAGTAACAGATTTTCTCCCAGAGAAAATTTATATTGTTTTATTTACAAGCAGTCAAATTGGGACTGACAGTTGCAATGTTAATGGGAATTTTGTTTCTTTACAAAACAGGTGATTTTTCCAGTAGGAAAAAGGAAAGTTAGTTTCTGCCTGACCTCAAACCTTCTTTATTTTGTGAGGGCCAAATTTTACATTCACTAATGTGAATGGAAGTCTCAAAAGTTACACGTTTCCACTCTTTTCTCCTGTGAGTATTGTGCAATTTCTACCACCGTAGTTCAGGTTCATGTTTCAAACCTAACTAAGTGAGAGAAGCAAGCTAAAATTAGAAAATACTATATAGTAGTAATTGCTGAGGCCACGATTAGCTAAAAGGTCTGTAAGCTTTTCCTTTACAACCATTTTTACTAAGGGGTTCACAGTTCAGTCATAAAAATTTTGCTTCAGGCAGAAACTAAGCAAACAGGAAGCCAGATTCCAATTTCTAACACACAAGTGCAGCAGGGAATGTTTCAATTACAAAACAATGCACATCAGAGATTAGAATCCCAGTTAAAGTCTTAGCCTGGGAGAAACTGTATTTTGAGATGGTCCAGTTGACTCCTCTAGAAATTAGTTAGCCAAGTATAAGTAGGTGTAGATCTGCATCCCAGCACACAACCCTGAAGTCATACTGGCATATGCAGTGTCTCTATTCTAATTTCATCTCAAGTTAAGGGACATGGAGATAGCCCCACGTTGTCATATTGCAAATGCAAATAATTGCTTTTCCCCTAAAAATTAAATTTGACAGGACATGACGTAAGGAGTACACACCTCTCCCAATATTTCTCTTAAAAAAAAACTGTACCTGCTGAATTATAAAACATTAAAAGCTAGTTGTGATGTTAAGACTATTTTGCAGATTGTCAGCAAGAATAAACTGGTGTAGCTCTAATGATGCTTTTTTTATACCGTATAAAGCCAAATATTTGCTATTTGATAGTAACAGTAGCAGTCTGTGATCGGTCACTAAGTCACACAGGACAACTGCTAATCCCTAAGTTAATATATGCTTTACTGTGAGCACAAGACTGCTCTCCAAGAGCTGAAAAACAATATAGAACTGCACAGTGCTTTTTTTATCCCAGTACTTGCTGCTACTGAGTACCAGCATCTCAGGAGCCCTAGCCAGGTAATTGCCTGGAGGTGGAGAGCCAGCTGAGACCTGATTCCTTCTTTTTTTAACAGAACAGGTACTGCAGATGCATAAATTGAAAGCATACAAAGCAGTGCTTGCAGAGCCAGGGCCTAAAACATGTGAAACAGGAGAGTAGCCAATGCACAGAAAATATAGCCTGATCCAAAAGTTGTTGAGGACAAATATTCATTGGCTTTGGATGAGGCCAAAATATTCAGCATGAACTATTGCTTACATCTGAATATGGATATTCCTAGAGGCTGAAATTTTCAAACGTATCAGAGGGGTAGCCATGTTAGTCTGTATTTGCAAAGACAATGAGAAGTCCTGTGGCAACTTACAGACCAACAGATTTTTTGGAGCCTAAGCTTTCATGGGCAAAGACCCACTTCGTCTGATGCATGTGACAAAGTGGATCTTTGCCACAAAAGTTTAGGCTCCAAAAAATCTGTTAATCTACAGCTGTGTCTACACTACAAAAATAACTTTGAAGTTGAGTGTCTACACACACCCTACTTCAAAGTTAAACTTTGAAGTAGAGCACTTCTCCTCCCAGGAATGGAGTAAGGACTTCGAAGTTGGGCTCCCTATTTCAAAGTTAACTTTGAAATAAGGGAAAAATGTGTGTAGACTCTCTGCTGGCTGCTTCAATGTGGTGCCTATCTTTGAAGTTAACTTTGAAGTTAGTTCCTAGTGTAGATGCACCCTATAAGGAGCCACAGAACTTCTCATTAAATTTTCAAAAGGTGCCTGAGGGAATTAAGCACCGCATTCATCACTGAAATTCAATGACACTTGGGCACCTGAGTCCTTTGAGAAAATTCTAGCCAATAAAAACCAAAAGATGCACAATATATCAACTCAAGCATATAATGTATGAATGGCACATAATAAAAAGGTAATAATATGGCCAAACCAGATATTTTTGAAATTCAACTATTTGCAAACATCGTTTCTGTAATATTCAGCTGGCTCCAATCAATAGAGTAATCAAAAGCTTCTTTCTACACAAAATCAGACAAAAATATAAATTCTTACAGACAATTTTTCAATGGGCTTTCTAATTTGCAACTGCAAAAACTGCAAGTCCATTCTTTTGCATTTACAACAAACTATGTTTCCATAAGTCAAATGAGTAGTTGTGTTTCCAAATGCTGATTTTTACACTCAAATTGGCATTTGTAGATGCAGATAAGGATTTTTGTGGCTGCAAACAGATGCAATTCCAATTTTCATAAGTGCAATTGCAGAAGTCTGTTTAAAGTTTGGCCCTTAAAAGATTGATTTCATATTCAAATCTGAGCCATAAGCCACTGGATAAATATAACACATGGCCCTTCCTTTCTTGCGTGGTAATTTTTCCAAGTAATGAATTTGCATTATGAGTGTTCTTTGTAGAAGAGAGCCTTAATGATTATAATTTGCCATCCAGAACTTTATAGCTAGCCCTTGTCGAAAACAGTGTTTCTGCCAAAAAGCTTCCTGTCCAGGTGCTTAACCAATTAGTTCTTAAGAGGTCTGGCAGTAAAACCAGTCATGGCAAGTTTTCTGATGTACTGTATATAAGGTGACAGCTTGCAAAATGTAAGATGAAAATTTGTTTTCTTAACAAGCAGTGTGTAAAATCCTGGGAGACTATTTGACTGCATTGCTTAAAATGGTTATGACATCTCATTCCCAACTGATCTAGTGCAATGTTAACAATACATTATCAAATTAAATGTATTTTAATTTATTTTAATAAGAAATCTAAAGATCATGTATTTAATTGTGATTTGGGTGTTGCAAATGCAGAGTAAGGATGGGTTAACCAAAGAGTTTGAAGGTAGATAAACTTCAAAATTTTCCAAGCATGTTCCTAACTCACAAAATGCATTCAATCTTCAAGACAGCTCTTTTTTCATAAATCATACCCAACATTTTTCATGGGACATTAGCTTAAAAACATGTTTTTACAATGTTAAGCAACATTTTACAGCATATGAAAGACCAACAGTTGCTAACTCAGACCCCCTAAGGGCAGGCTAAACACACAGTTATAATAAGGTTAATGTTTCACTGGACCCCCAAGTACTGTTTTCCTGCCTGCAGTCCCCAGCTCTTTATCTTTCTGCTGAAGATACTTCTAGTTCCCTGTCAGCAACAGGCTGAGTGTCTGACTTACAGCCTTTACAACACCCGCCACCTGGCCTTACCTCTGCAGCCAGTTCCCAGATGACTTCCAGCTCTCTCCAAAGTCCGGTCCCCTCAGACCTCACGGTGTACTTCCATTTTCTGATCCTTGGTATTTACAGAGTCCTCTGCTGTCTGGATGTTGTATGTGGAAAATAGGGTGGGGAAGGGCAGAGTCACAATGCCAAGTTATGAGGGAGCCAGGTCATGCCACCATACTTAATTGTGGGAATTCTGATGGTCAAGAGCTAAGGTGCCATTGTCAGGGTGGCAGGATTTTCTTTCTCCCCCTTAATCAGCCTGGCAAGTCATGATTTCTCTACAAAGTAACTGTAGTCTTTACTCAAAATTCCCCAAGTTCAGGAGACTGCTCAGACACAGAAGAGTAACTCTTGAAGTCTTGTTTTGAGAAAAGAAAGGAGGTTGCTAAATGCAATGGGGCCAAGCAGGGAAGGTGCTGGTCTGAGGAGCAGCCAAAAAAGGAGCAAATGCTCAACAAGACCGGGAAAGTGAAAGTGTTCAGTGGGATGTTAGAGAGACACAGTGGGAGAGGTCCCATCTTTTATTAGACCAACTTCTATTGGTGAGAGTGAGAGAGACATTTCAGACTTATACTGAGCTTAGAGAAGCTTGGGAAGCTTAGAACCGTGTCTCTCACTCTCTGTCTCTGACAGCAGTTGGTGCAATAAAAAGGTGACCTTTAATAGGGTCCAAAAACAGAGAGAAATTCATGGACGATAGGTCCATCGATGGCTATTAGCCTGGATGGATCAAAAGGGTGTCCCCAAGCCTCTGTTGGTCAGAAGCTGGGAATAGGATACAAGGAATGGATCACCTGAGGATCACCTGTTCTGTTTATTCCCTGTAGCGCACCTGGCATTGGCCACTGTCACAAGACAGGATACTGAGCTAGGTGGACCTTTGGTCTGACCCAGTATGGCTGTTCTTATGCTCTGTTCTTACTGTGTTTCTCTAATACTCTGGGATCAAGAGGGCTACAGTACTGCACACAATAGTGGGATGCTGGCAGGGAAATTGATCAAGAAAAGGTCACGGTGGAACCAGACGGGCAGTGTCAGGAGGAAAAGAGTTAAAATAAATCCCTTCAACTAAGCTGCTGCTCCACAGCTGTTTTCTCTCTCCTGCCACCACCCCAAATGCACACACTGAGCAGTTTTCCTTCCCCAGTCTCTTTTCATTCTTGCTCCACATTCAGCAGCTCCAATTCCTAGACCCTGTTTTTGTCAGAGCACCTTCTCTCATTTCTCTTTCTTCTCCCTGCTTCATTAACAATCCTTAGTTCCTCTCTTTATCCACATCCCACCCAATAACTTGGCCTGAGTATACCTCATTCCTCCACTAACTTCTCAGGGTCACTTAGTTTGTATCATTCTTTTAGAGGAGGGAGCAGCAAATAATGGGTTCCTACCTACTGCTGCTTATCATGGGGCTGCAGACAACTAAGGGAGGCAGCTAAGGAAAGTTGAACGGGAAAGGTTAACATAAAATGCTTGTTTTTTTTACTTAAAAAGTAAAGCACGCTATTGTCCAACTGGCAGTCATCTCTGCAATTTGAAGCATTTTACTATCATATCTGGTCAAATAAGCAGTGCTTTCTTGGTGAAAAACTTTTAAAGAAACTTTTTTTTTCATTCGCTTTGGCTACATCTACACTAGCAAGTTTTCTTCGAAAAAATGGGAGCTCTTTCAAAAAGTCCCACAGTGCGTCTACACACAAAGGCTGGGTCTACACATGCCCCTTCCTTTCGACAGGAGCATGTTAATGAGTGAGTTTGAAAGATGCTAATGAGGCACTGCAATGAATATTCAGTGCCTCGTGAGCATAATGGCCGCCGCGGTGGTTCGAAAGTGCGGCTTTTCGAATCACGCGCCGCACATGGAGATGGGACCTTCCAAAAGGACACCCCCAGTTTTCAGAAGCCCTTCTTCCTATATGTGATCAGAAGAAGGGCTTTCAAAAACTGTGGGGGGTCCTTTTGGAAGGTCCCGTCTCCACGGGTGGTGCGCGATTCGAAAAGCCGCACTTTCGAATAGCCGCGGCCACCATTATGCTAATGAGGTGCTGCATATTCATTGCAGTGCCTCATTAGCATCTTTCAAACCCGTTCATTAATGTGCCCCTTTCAAAAGGAAGGAGCACGTGTAGACCCAGCCAAAATGTCTTCTTTCAATATGAAATCAGAATAAAGCAGCATTTTTTCCGGCTGCCCTTGCGCTCCCCCAGAGAGGGAGAGCACCTTTTGCTGAAAGATTCTTTCAGGAAAAAAAAGTGTGTAGATGCCCCAAGGGCCCTTTTATTGAAAGAGCAGTCCTCATGGCACTAGCTTTTTTGATCCCTGGCCCATTCTTTCAAAAGAGTGGGAGTTGTGTGGATGCTCTCTAAAGAGTGGATTGATTTTTTTCTATCCATTTTTTTTGTGGGTGGGCGCGCTCTTTTGAAAGAAGTTTTTTTGGAAGAGATCTTCTGGAAGAATGTCTTTCGAAGGAGCGCTGTAGTGTCGATGTAGCATTTGTGTTTTGTGAGTGGGGGAGAAGTTAAAATTTAAAAGTGAGAGAGACTGATTTTTTTTTCATTGTGAATAAATTATTTTCAAACTAAAATCATTAGAATTAAGAAAGGGACTAACTACACTTTGCAATGATCCTGCCTCAACAATCCACTTATTCATGCTTGTGAACAGAGTCCAAATTCCATGGAAGTATAGAATCAGAAAGGTGCTATGGGGCAGGGCATGGCAAAAATTCTCTTTTACAAGGAGATAACTTACCTTAAAAGGGAGACAAATATGCCAGAATGGAGATAGAGATATATAAACTAATGAATAATTTACAGAGCATTGATCTGGACCTTCTGTTCTCCCTACCTCATAACACAAGAACAAAGGGGTATTCAATAAAACTGAAAGATGAAAAATTCAAAACTGATCACAGGAAATGCTGTTCACATAACACACAATTGGATTACGAAACTCAATACCACATGAGGTAGTTAAAGCCAAGAATTCAGTAAGACGCAAAGAGGGAATGGATAAGATGAATTATTGTTCCTGGTCACAATCACCTCCTTCTGCAGGTAAAACAGCAGGAGGGGGCTAAAAGAGAGTAAATCTACTGAAATGTCTTTGCAGACCTCTCCCTAATTGCTCCGTCCGGAAGCAGGGCTTGCCAGGTCACAAATGGTGTGGTTCTTGGGGATCAGTGGGAGACCAATGAACAAACTTTGTGCTGGCTCATTTTGTATCACATTGCAGAGAGGAGGGGAACTCTGCAGGACTTATGGGGACGAAAAATGCACATTTCCATTTGCACTTGTCTGAGGTTGTTATATTGTGTTTCTCTGTATATGCCTTCTTTTCAATTTAAGACAGTATGAATTATGACTGATATGTTTGCAGAAGGAAAACGGGACAGGAAAATGTGACGGTAAACCTCCTAAAAATCTGAATCAAGATGCCGATATTCAGATTTCCCCAAAGGCTGAACAGGGCGCAACAGAAAACCTCAGCAACCAGGACAGTCAGACATTTCCTTCTGCACTAACCCCAGCAACTCCAAATGTCATTGAAGAAGATGAAATTGCAATTACTTTGGAAAACCAAGAACATTTACCAGAAGGTACTGTACTAATATATATTAATGGCTTATTAATATGAAAATGTTCCTTTAGAGCAAGACAGTAAAAAGTGAAAACACTGTATGACTTTTTTAGTAATCCTCTCCTGCTTTTTTATGGGGGGAGAGAGGCACTCAAAAAATTAGATGAGCCCTAATTCTCTTGCTTCACACAGCATTTCCCCCATAGAAATATCTCCAGTATTATACTATATGCACATCCTGTTCAAACACATTTTAATGACTGGAAGTGTGCATTCCCCTAACTGAGTCGATGTGAAGGAGATTTAGGGGTTGATCCTGAACTCATTGAAGTCAATGGTACAACAAGGTCCCTCCATATCCGCCCTCCTCTGCAATAAGAAAACATTCATTGAGTGAGATATGCCCAATAAATGATGATCAATGCTCCCAAAATCATCTAATGTACCCAAGGGCCTTGACATTACACCCTTGGAGGAATTCTTTCCCGAACCTCAGTTGTGCTGATCAGTTTAAAAACTTTATATATACAAGCAAGAATAGCCATAACTAAGCATCTAACCTCACTGTTACACCGGATATACAGATTATAAGTAATTGCCCATTGCATGTCATTATCCAAGTCATTTCCATTGTTTTCCTCCTGAGTTCCAGTAAAGAGTATTGTGAGGACCATCCATGGTCATGAAATTCCAAGCACTGATTATTCTGGGAGAGATAGACAGAACATGGCTTATGACTTTGAGGCTGAATCCTGGTCTGATATAAGAGTCAAAGCTTAGCTAACTTACATGATTGCACCCACTTAAACTCTCCATTTCCCTGCACCAAATCATGATGTAAATGATAAGTGCAAGGTGCACACAGTGATGAATGATCGGATCCCAGTTCTGAATCTGACCTCTAAATTAAGGTTGTTCGATTCTGACACAATCATTGTGCAACTGAATATTTTTAGATTCATGCCGTATTTAATAAATGCTGAGCAATAGTCCCAGTGCTGAACAGAAATAATGAAAAAGTAGGCGCCCTATACCAAGCTGCCCACTTCCCCTTCCATCTTGCCCATCAATAGTTTCCTCCTCATTTGGATGTAAGCTGTGCTGCGTAATCATTGCTACAGAACCTTCCACCACTTTAAGCAATTATGGTTACACACAGGTGTAATTTTTCAGCAGTGACTAGTGATGCCTAATTCTTGAATGCCAACACCATAGAAGAGATCTGATTTTCAGAGCATTCGTCACCCATCCTCTGAAAATCAGGAACCTTCAAAGTATCTAAAGTTGGCCAGAAGTTACTTTTGAAAGCCTATTTGTAAATTTGCAGCATTAGATCAAGGTTTTGTTATTATTTATAATATTGCAAAACTCTACCAACAATCATCAAAATTCAGTCATGAGGGTATGTACTTTTGGAATTAACTTATTACCTTTCTTGATTTTATTCATATTTAATTGTGAATTGATCTTATCCATTCTGTATTCTGTTTAGTTTCCAAGTTTGCAGATAGAGAATGGGTTCACCTTGAACCTCCTAAATCACCAAATAAAAATACTTCATGTAGGACAATGAATCAACCACTCTTGGATCTACAGGAAAATGTGGATCATTATAAAGACTTAGATGAAGTAAGAAAATCATGTCTTCCTGTGAAACCACCATCTACCTTAGCAAATAACCCAACACACTCTGCAAACCACCAGGCTCAAAGATCTACAATGTCATGTACAAGCAGAGTAACCCCACGGTCTCTATTAGAAAACAAAGTCCTAGAACACAGTCCTATGCCTCAACAGGACACAAGATTTAAAGACCTTCTCAAAGAAATGGATGAGAATATGCCAACCCCAACACTGCTGTTCTCAGAAAAGGAAAGTCTTAATCTACTCATGACTGAAACTCCACCGCTTTCCCCTTTGCCTAAGCTGAGACAAGATGCCTTGAGAGATACCATAGCTAAAAAGATTTCATGGATGGGAACATCAAAGAAACAAACAAGTGGTTCCTCTCCAGTTTTGCTCAGTGCCTCAAGACCACCCATTTTCCCTATGCCCCAACAGCAAACACATATGGCGAGAAGTTTGAGGCAATCTAAAGAAAACCCAAGAACCTTTTTCAACACCACCACAAAGATTAAAAGAAACTTAGTCCAACTCAAGCATACCCATAAAGTTACAGACCTGAATCTTCCAGTATTATCTCCACCATACCAAATTAAGTCAGGGAAAAAGTCTGAGATTTTAAGGTTAGATTTTGCATAAATACAATGCACAGCAATGTAAGGAAAAAAAGGGAGGATGGGTTTGAGACATGGAGAAGATAATACCCTCTATAATTTTCAGCAAACTACAAGGCTGACAGCTTTTAGCTGAATACCATGATGTCACAAGTCTGTTAAATGCAAAATCTGTGGAGGTGAGAAGGTGGTTCACAATAATAATATTCGATTGTGAAGTTTGTGCCTATGCCTATGAGTGAACATGCTGTTTGCATCCAAGCTGTGGGTCACTGTGTTAGTGTATATGAACAAGAAAATAAAACTGACAACAGTAGTCTATTTTGATTGTCCTACCTGAATAAAGATCAAATGCAAACAAATCATTATAATGATAGAAAAATAGATTTTAAAAATCGTGTATGCATTCTAATAAATGACATTATTAGTAAGACAGGTCAGGATTTTTTTTTTCTATTAGCTAGATGAATTTTAACAAGACACTAGCTGTTTAACCCAGATATGTTCCAAAACAAAGAGGACCAATTTTGTCACCCAACTTAACTGATTAATTAATTATTTGCGGATGTAAACGTGTAACAAAGTAAAATTTATCCCTTTTGCTTTAAATTCCAGTGATTTCTATATTTTTTCTTACTATTAGACTCTGGGCCTAATTCTCTTTTCATCCCAATGTAAAATGTCCAAAGTAGATGAGAGCATACAAATAGAGGCTTACAAAGGATTTCTGAACTGTATTTATCATGTATTGTGTATCATCTCGTTAAGATTTGCCCTCCCATATTTCTACCATTGTGGCTGCCATACAGAGACTCTATTGAGAAGGTTTTTGGAGGGAGAAAAAAGTAGGAATCAAAATAAATTTTAAATACCAGAGAGCACTGTGTGTAAAACCCAGCAGTCAGTAAGGCTGTGCAGCCACTTATGAATTCTGCTGTCTTCTCTTAGGCTGTGTCTACACTACGAAAATAACATCAAAGTAAACAACTTTGAAAAAGAGCATCTACACACACCCTACTATGAAGTTAAACTTCAAAGTAAGGGCACTACTCCATTCCTGGAATTGGGCTCCCTACTTGGAAGTTTAACTTTGAAGAGAAATGTGTGTAGACTCTCTGCTGGGTACTTCAGTGTAGTGCCTAACTTAGAAGATAAGTTTGAAATTAGTTCCTACTGTAGAGGCACCCTTCGAGATGCAGAAATTTCTCCTAAAGAGCGGTAACAATGGAATATAATATTTAGAGTGATACAAATAAGGTACATCCATGGAGTCCCCAGTAATTGCACTGGTTAGTAAAGGGGCCACTTCTGTCTTCCCTTGGGCCAAGGTTCTGGAAGTATGTTCCAAAACAAAAAGGACCAAATTTGGCATCCAACTTAACTGATTAATTAATTAATTAGGGGTGCAAACATGTAACAAAGTAAAATTTATCCCTTCAGGATAGCACTCAAAGCACATGATTCAGTTCTTCTGAAGGCAACAGGACTTAATCATGTTTTCACGACACACGTAAGTGCTTTCTTGAACTAAGGTCATACATGTATGTAACTCCCAGAACTGAACTATTAGATTATATATCATCTTCATTATTAAAGACAGACAGATATTTCATGGCCATACTGGCTTTGTAAATGTTTCTCCACAACTTACTAAAATTTTATAAATTTGTTCTAAATGTGTTGATTTTCTTGCATTTTGTTCAAAATATATATAAAGATAAACAGAATTTGACTCAATTTTTGGCAAAAGTGAGTTGGGGCATAGCGTTGAGGTGTAGGAGGGGATGAAGGCTCCAGCTGGAGGTTCAGGGTCTGAGATGGGGCCAGAAAGGAAGGGTTCACGGCCAAGGAATTTGTACTTGGAGAAGGGTCTCAGGGCTGGAGGAGGGGCTGAGGTATGGGAGGGGGCATGGATTGGGGGGGTTGGGGTATGGAGTATGGGCTTTGGGGGAGAGTGTAGGTGCGGGAGGAGGGATGGGGTGGGGTCCCTCTGAAGTGGTAGGGGGTCCATCTAGGTGGTGTTTATACTACATGGCTCCCAAAAGCAGCCAGCATGTCTGGCTCCTAGGTGGCGAGGCAGCCAGGGGGCATTGGCACAGCCTCTGTCCATAGGTACCAGCCTTGCAGCTCCCACTGGCCATGGTTCTGAACCAATGAGTGCTGCAGAGCTGGTGCTCAGAGCAGGGACAGTGTGCAGACCCCGCCCTGCCCTCCCCTGTGACTAAACCTGTGCCTGGGAGCCAGACATTCCAGCTGCTTCCCGGAACAAATGGGAGGGGGCGCAAAAGGTACAATTGCCCCAGGGCCTGACAACTCCAAGGAGCCTGGGTCTCCCAGCTGCCACTGCTGCTATTGTGAAACTGGAGGTTGCCAGACCCTTTAAATCACCACCAAAGCACTACACGGCACACTGCCGAGTGCTCTGGACCATACTGGGGGCAGTGATGTCTAGGCGGTGCTGACACCTGACTGCCTGAGCCTCACTGCTTGCACCCAAGGCCCCACCCCTTCTGGGAGCATGGAGCCACCTCACTCCCTTGCTTGCCCAGGGGTACTGCAAGTCTGTCACCTCACCTGCCAACAACCTAAGTGGGACAGTGTTGACACACTAAATCTGTGGTTCTGCTGCCAGAGAGAAGGCACAGAGCTAAGCAGTGCTGACAATAGCAAATACAAACTGACGTTAAAACTGTAAAAACCTCTATTTGCATGCACCCCTGGTTTTCCACAGACCATGACTATAATGTTTGTTTGTCTGTCTCTCATGGCTCCCTTAGTTATAGTGTTTTAGGCCCTGTTCCAGCAAGATACTCACATACACACGCCTAACTGTAAGCAAATAACTAGTGTCCTTAAAATGAACTGTGAAATGTCGGGATTTTTTATTTCAGTGGGACTACACATATGCTTAAAGTCAGGCACGTGTTAAGTACCTTGCTGACACATGGCCTTATTGTCTACCTAAGCCCTGATCCTGCAAATACACGCTTAGGAAACTTTACAGGGGAATACTCAAGTTATCCAAATGTGAATTTGACGGAATGGGCCCCTTGTTTGCATGTGGCGTGTTCCAGACAATGATTTGAAATACAGAAGTCAAAGGTGATGCTTTAAAATCTTAGGGAGGAATTCCTGAGTGCTGACACAGTACTTTTTGGAAGCGGGAAATGGGTAAAGGAAGCCAGATACAGCATCTTAGGTTCTGCTCTCAGTTGCACTCACCAATTTCAAGAAGTAGCCTGGCAAAACTGAGTAGCTGAACAGGAAAACCTGATGTCCTCCCCACTGTGAGTACATGGGAGCGATGGAAGGGGCAGAGACAAGGTAGCTAAGTGGGCACACAGAAGGAATAAGCTACACAAACCATGAGAAATAAAGCAACGTATCGCTGCTCCTCCCAGAGCAATGGGGAGCGAGGAAGAAATTCTGCTTTCATGAGGCTCAATTCCATCTCATGATACAAGTGCTCCCACCAGTTTCTTTGGGCTACTGACAGCTTCAGGTGCTTCCCGACTTGGAACCATAAAGTAACACAATATTGAACCTTCGTGTGAGCAGTTAGCCATTATCTACAGCCTTGTCAGTTTGTCTCCGTTAGGAGGAGAAACTGGTTATATGAGTCAAGTGTTCATTTGGTGCAATCCGATTTATTTACAAAGACTATCCATGATGCACTGGTTCCTGGAAAATGCACCAACAGGCAGTTTCCCTGCTGACACTTATGTTGCTGTTGGCATTCCATGCAAACTTACTGCCTTGGGCAGCAACTTTTGTTTTCTCACACAAGCTTTTACCATAGGAAAGGGGCTTCATTTTCTCCCATTTGACCCAAATGAAGGGCTGCTAGCATACAACTAACAGGTACAACAGGGTCTGGGATTGATTATAAGTCAAAGATGTACCCAATGGCAGCCAACAACATCCTCCAGGACAACATTATGAGCACGGAAGCCACTGTACTGCCTAAAGCAGTGACTTCTCCTTGAAGCTAGTTTCAAATGCATCCAAAACTGCCGCCAGCAAGGCTGCATGCACCTAAGAACAAGGCTGCTGCTACACTATCGCTCTCCTGTCGGAGGTGCCATGGTAACGAGGCAATTCGAAGCAGGCTAATGAGGCACTAAAGTGCATATTCAGCACCTCATTAGTATAAGGGCGGCCACGAACCATTCTTATAAACTGCTTTTAAAGTGCAGACTACGAATTGCAGATTGACCGTGAAGATGGGGTCAGCTTTGAAATAAGCCCCCCACTTCAACATTCCCTTACTCTGAACTAGTTCTGTTAGAGTCAGGGAATGTCGAAGTGGGGGGCTTATTTCAAAGCTGCCCCCATTTCACGGTCAATCTGCAATTCGTGGTCTGCACTTTAAAATTTTCGCAGCCGCCATTGTGCTAATGAAGCATTGAATATGCACATTAGTAACTCATTAGCCTGCTTCAAATTGCTTCATTACCATGGCTCCTCCAACAGGAGAGTGATAGTGTAGCAGCAGCCGCAATGTGCCCCTGATAAGATAAACAATCTGCTGCATTTTCTCAAAAGCCCCAAAAAGGCTACATGCTACCTTTTGGGTTAAGTGCAAAATACCCTTCCCCATCATCTGCTCTAGTGACGCCGCATGCAGGAGGTATAGGTTGGGTATTTGGAACAACCATTTCACCTGCAGGGTGGTGAAACACTAAAATGTGTTACAGAGAGAGGTGGTGGAATCTCCATTCCTAGAGGTTTTTAAGTCCTGTCTTGACAGAAGTCCTGGCTGGGATGACTTAGTTGGGGTTGATTCTGCTTTGGGCAGGGGGCTGGACTCAATTACCTCTTGAGGTCCCTTCCAGCCAGAGGATTCTATGATAAACAGAGCCGCCAAGAACCATTCTTATAAACTGCTTGGGATTTATTTTTTAAAAAGTTTTGCCTTATCAGCCACATGAAATGAGGGTAACCAACAAGAATATTTCTTGGCATTAGTGTATGCTAGGATACACGACCCAGCTTGCCAGAAGAACCACACTATTTTCTGACAATCATTCCGAAAACTTCAGAATATTGAACATACATACTTACACAAACAAAAAGAAAAGCTATTTTTTCTTTTTCTCCTGCACCATATGTATATCCAACCAGGTCACAGATACAGTGCTGAACCAGCATGGATTGTCTCACTCTGTCAAAATGATGGTTTCCCTTCCTCGTGCCAGGATTAAGTCAATCAGTGAAAGGTAAGAAACAATGGAAAAGTCCCTTTTCCTGCACTTAGAATTCCTAAAGGACAGTGCTGTCTCTTCTCAAAGTAATTTCTTTAGTACATTTTCAAACAGTAGCACAACACATGAGAAAATTAAAAACAAAGTACTCACCACAGAGCTATAAAAAAACCCTAAAAGGAAAGCAAAACAACCATGCACTTGCAAGCTTTAGTCCTTCATACACAGAAATATGAATTCCCCTTTACTAAGGCCAGAACACAAAGAAAGCCACTTGCAGTGAACACAATAACAAGTTTTATTAGTCCTACAGATGCCAGGAATTACGACTGGTCACAGGTATTCCAACAAAAATATTTCTTGTTAAAAAATGTTGTTTTCCAAAATGTACCTTTTCCAAGGGGATATGCCAATTTTTATCACATTTTTCAAGTATTTATTCAGATGTTTCCATGTCGATATTTTTCAGGACGTTTCAATTAATGAAATGAATGACAAAATAGCAGAACTTTCCATGTGGTAGAAATTTAATATTCTAAACAATTCTGCCAGGTTCTATGCTATGTATTATTTTGTTCCAGCTACTGACACATTATCTAATAACAATTTACATATGTGGGGAGACTGAACATTCTCTTGGCACTTCTTAACAAAAGTCCATACGCTTCACTGAGAATAGTGTGACTGCGCCTCTGTTCCCATCCTAGTAAAGTCTATGAGTCTTTGACTGAATACCTATCCCTAACTAGATGGCATGCTATGTACATGTTCCATGCCCATGGAAGTCCTGAATGTGACTCTCTCACTAAATGTGTCCATGGGACAATTCCATCTGGTACCAGACAAACGTAAAAGTCACCATTTTGTCAAAACAGTATATTCCGCACAGTGTGACCCCCACACACTGTACATGCAAGTTCATAGGTTGCATGCAAGTGCCGAATTGCATGTCTTACTCAAAATGTCATGGCACGCCATGGGCCTTTATCAAAACTGTGGAAGAATTCTCCAATTCCCCCTTTTCAGACCAGGCTCCAGATTATAGCAGCCTGTGTATTCACAGGGCTTACCCTTGAGGTCTGACTGAGTTGAGGCATCACCGATTCTTCCCTTTAGGAGTCTGTGAGCAGCGGTGTACAGTGATCGAACAGCCTTCTTAAAAAGATGTTATTTGTTTTGCCCTGGGAACAAAGCTTTTAAGGACAAGGGTTTTTAAAACATTCTACATGCAGGTCTATCCTACCCAAAGCTCACTATTCCCCAATGAAGGCAACCAAGCAGACTTAACTTTTTCACAGACACCCAGCAGGTTCCCAGGTCAGGCTAATTGCCCAAATTACGGTCCTCTTTCCTGAAAGAAGTCCTTTATAAACCTGCAATTGTTCCTTTCATCTGTGTCTGTAGGTCTTTCCTGTCCTCGTATCATCTCTTAGCAGTGCTGGCAAAGATGGGCCTACCTTGAGCCTTTATTTTTGCCCTTCTACTTGTTTTTCTTATAAACTGAACCAAATATTCCCACAGGAAACATTCCAATAACCAGGCCATCATACAGTTTTCATCAGCTACCACATAGCTGCTCCACATCTGCCATGGACAGATGATGATATCTAGATGATGAAGAACTAAACCAGAGCACAGGAGGAGTTTTTGCCCAAAGCAGACTGCAGTTCTATTTATCTCTCATGGAGAGAGGCAAGATTGGAGGAGGTGACTTCTTACAGGCATGCAAGCATGGGCAGCACACTTATACATATCTGCATAAATACATATAGCCCTGAGTGAATAAGCAATTCCCACAGCAGCACCTCCTGTAGGACCAACATTGGAGAAGTCCAGATCAGCAGCAGCGTGGATTACAAGAAGTGGTAATGTCATCCTGGATACAGGAAGTGGTAATGTCATCATAATCATCAACATCCAACGTGGGCTCAGCACCTGTTGGTGTCCAATGCCTCCCCCGCTATTTCCTTCCATCTTTCCCTGTCCAGTGTGGAGTGGCTTAGTCTCTGTAGACTAGCTCTGCACCAATCTACTATATCATCTACCCATGCTCTGTGGAGTCTGCCTCTCCTATTCAAACCATCCACTATGCTGAAAACCAGGGTCTTGACTTTTCATTCATCGTTCCTTCTGCAGATATGCCCAAATAGCTGTAGCTTCAGTTGTATAACTTTCTGCAGTAGGTTCTCTTTTGGCTGTACCTTCCTATATAACTCCTCATGGGTGACCTTCTGCATCCATGCTATTCTCAGGACCTTTCTATAACAACTCCTCTCTAATGCCAATTTCCTTCTCTTCGAATCTTTTGAATTCATGGCTCACATGCGCACAACATGCTGCTAATACACACATTTTCAAGATGCTCAACTTCATTCCTAAGCTAGTCACTTCACTCTTCCAGATCTTATCCATCTCTTTCAAACTTGCGCTTGCTTTCACTATTCTAGTCGCTATTTCCTTCTTACAATCTAGATCATACATCATGTTGCTTGCCAGATTCATCAACTTCTCTCTGTTCTCTAACTGGATCCCCTCTACACTGATCTTCCTTCCTATTTTCTTATCTCCAGATAAAATTGTCTTCATTATATCATTGTTCATAATCAGTCCGTACCGCTTCCCTTCCTCACTTAGGACCTGCCCCATTCTTGCTAGCTTCTCTTCATCTTCCTCGATGATAACTATATCATCCACAAACCTCAAGGTATCAATTCTCATCCCATGCACCTATATCCCTTCGACCTCCTCCTTGATCTTGTCCACCACTCTCTCTAGATGCGTGATGAAGATACTCAGTGATATCAGATCTCCTTGTCTCATACCTCTACTTGTTCTAAACCAACTTCCCAATTCTCAGCACATTCTCACCACTGCCTCCACATTGTTGTCCAGATCCTTCTACAACCATTATCAGGCTGCTATCCACTCCATACAACACCAACAGCACCCCAGTCACTTACTGATCTGTACTGTCAAATGCCTTCTGAAAATCAATGAAGCAACTGTTGATGTTCTTGTTCTTTCATCAAGCTTTCTTAGCGCCAATATCTGCTGTATGGTACAGTTCTTCTATCTGGGGTTCCATGACAGTCCCAAGCCTGGATAAAGGAGGAGGGTTGGTCACATGAGTGTTGATGCGCTGATCATAAAACAACAACACGAATGAAATCTGATGCCAGTACTACTAACTGATAAAGGATGCCAGCTTGGACGATGCCAAGATAAACAAGGTCCACAATACCAATCAAGTGATCGGGGTTGGATCAATACATTGGCTACCAAAAGAAAATTACAACTAACACATATACTATCAATCAGAACACAGAATGTCCGAATTCTGTGGGCGACTGGAAATTTAGAGCTGCTTTGAAAGGAGCTGGAGAGATACCGATGTGATATACTTGGACTGGCGGAGATGCATTGGATGGCATCATGAGAGATGTGCGGTTGCAAAGTAATTTGGTTCGGGAATGCAATGAAGCATGAGGCAGAAGTTGAATTCCTTCTTAGCAAAAAGAGCTGGAGGAGCATTGTTAGGTTAGAAACCAGTGAGTGAGAGAACGATGGCAGCAAGATTCAAAGTGAAACCATTCAACGTCTCTGTCATTCTGCTGTATGCACTCATGTCAGATAGCATGGAAGAAGAGATTGAGCTATTCTATAATGACTTGACATACACACTGGAGGAGATACCAAAGAAAGATGTGCTGGTCATCAGAGGAGATTGAAGTGGCATTATACCACAATGGCATTATACCACACCCAACCTTCCCACCCAGCCAATAATACAAAATCTTCATTTCTGCCACCCTACCCCAACTCACAATTCCACACATACTTGCAGGCTTAACTGTGCTGCTGGGTGCAGCTCCTGTGTCCATGGCGATGCAGAGGACTCTATCCCAGGGCATTCCAGGTGACAGGAGAAGTACCAGCACTCAAAAAGACAGAAAGCCTTCTGGAGTTCCCTGGCACATATTCATTGATAGCCCTCTTTAACTCTCCAGCAACCCTCCCCCTATTATGTGCATGGCACACCGACAGAGAAGTTAAATAACAAACACGGGAGATACTCTTTTATGGAAGATTGTAAAGTAATCATTTTTATCTTCACAATCCAGAACACCACACAGTAACCAAAAAGAGAAGGTGAAAGCAGGCTGTTCCATAAGGCAGAGAGGTACAACCTAACCTACCTTGCTCTGGGCTGGCTTTTTCCCAACTGACTGCAGGTCCCACATCACATGCTCCACTACTGAGTCCTCTCTAGCCTGAAAGCACCAGGAACCCTCCCCTACTCTGCAGCTTCTCTCAGACAATGACAGAGGCCCAGGCCATTTTGAGTTTAGAGTCCCCAGCCCCAGCCCCCTAATGTATCTAACTTGTCGTCCACAGGGTCACACTAAAACCAAAGGAATATATGAAAATGAACACTTGAGACATTTACTTATTAACAATTAAGTCATTCTATCAATAGTATGTATATTAAAAATGTAACTTTAATTGTGAGTTTCCAATGCAAACAAAACGCTTCCTTTTAGGAATACTTTTCTGGTTTTGTTGTGTGCAAACTCATGTATAATAGAAGAAAAAAATAATTTATGTGCAACATCACTGCTAATGTTAAGCATTGCCAGCCCATTCAAATGCTCTTATCCCATTATAGAACAATGATGGTTCTTTACTTGTTTTAACACGTTCATTGTGCATTTACCTAAAGCCACTGATGGAAGGAGACTGACAAAAATATGTAATGCAATCGTGATATTAGGAAACACTGTCAGCCGGCCAAGATCAATATTTCTTAAAGCAGAACTTTTGCCTTGCAATCTGATTTAAAGCTGGTGGAATTCTATAAGGTCCTCACATTCGCAAACTTAATATTTGCGAATTCAACTTTTCGTGAGCAGCTGCTTGAGGCTGCCACTTCCCCAGGGCTCTGGGGCCAAGAGCGCCAGCAGCTGCCACTTTCCCGGGGCTCCAGAGCCAGAAGCGCCAGCAGCCGCCATGTCCCTGGGCCCCGGGGCATGAGCACCATCAGCCACCACTTCCCTGGGGCCCTGGGGCAGAAGCACTGGCAGCCACTGCTTGCCTGGGGCTGCAAGCCCCCGCACCTTTGTATTTGTGAAAATCAACATACGCAAGGGTTCTGAACATGGAACCCTTGGGAATGTTGAGACTCTACTGTATATACATTTCGGGAAGACATTCTCATCACAGAGATCGCTCAAAATTTCCTTGTTGTACCTTTGCTGAAACTTTTCAGCCACTGAATACAGATCTTCATCACTTAGCTCTCTGAACTCCCAGAGGAATTCATAAAGGGTACGTATTTGTCGTAGTGGCTCAGATTGAGGTGTAAGACCAGAATTGATTCCGTCAATAATAACAAAACAAAAAATAAAAAACCCAGAAAAAACTACTGACTTGATAGTGCCTTTCTCCCTCAGATTGAGATGTTAGTCTGCAATTAGTGAAAAACTCAGATGAAATATCAGTGCCCTGTGTTACTAATTTGGACTCAGAAAGGATTGTGTCCCACTGACCATGAATTTTCTGAATATCTTTGAGTCGGCATTCATTGTTATCCCTCTCATCATCTAATATAGCCCTGTGTGTGTCAATTAGATTAGTTTCATGGTTCATTTTAAGCAGTTTCATCCACACGGACAACATTGAAATGCATTCAAATTTGGATGTATACTTCTGAATTGACTGAAGCTCAGTGCAAGCCTGTGCTGTGAGAGTAAGAAATTCAAGCTCACTCAAAGCCTTTCTCACAGAGTCCAAATGCAGTGCAACTGGTTTAAGGCCATCCATTTGTGCTGACCATCTCATTGTTGACATATCATGAAGGGAAACAGGCAGATGCTGCTTCAGAATTCCCCACTCTCAAAGATTGCTACTGAAGAGGCTGCACAATTGCTGGGTTGTTCCAAAGTGATTCAGCACGATCAACACCAACAAGATAAAGTCTGTGGTTGCTACAACTGGAGAAATACAGTGTGGATTTTGCTCAAGGACTGCTTGTACTCCACTGTACTTTCCAGCCATAGTGGATCCATTGCAATAGGCTTAGCGAATGTAGACTTGAACATTTAATTTGAAGCCTTTCAGAATTTCTAATACAAGAGTGGTGATTTTCAGTTTTTTTCATGAAATTACCAACAAAATAAATTGGTCTATAATTGAAACTTTTGAAGTTCCTGCAATATTAGTATATCAAACAACAAAGGCTGTCTGTTCTTTATAAGAACAGTCTGGAGTTGCATCAATAATAGTTGAAAAGTACTTCACATGTTGTATCTCTTCAAGAATTCTTGTTTGCACAATTGTCCCAAGGAGCTCAATAAACTCATTTTGTATTCTAGTGGACACATAATGGACTTGCATGTGTTTTCTGCTCCCTTGTGATTCAAGAACGTGCCTAACATGACCTGATAAAAGTGGGTCATACTTGTCAAAAAAATTTCTGTCTGTAGAATCAAGAGTACATTAACTGCAACCAAACAAAGCCAATCCCCATTCAGAAAGAAAAAAAAAAGGAATGAAATTCAGTGTATGCACAAGAAGTTTTTTCCACTTTTCAGTTTCTGTGTTTATTTCACTCGAGTCAGTTTTCAGTTGAACTGTCAGCTAGTGCTGCTTTTCTAGCTGATCTCCACTTAACACAGCTGTTACTTTTATGCGTTAATGAAAATTCATGTGCAGGGATTTGGTCTTTCAACTTTCTCCGACCTCTACTGATGCTTCAACTGGATGGATCAGACCAGGGGTCGGCAACCTGTGGCTCTGCAGCCACATGCAGCTCTTTAAAAGGAGCTGTTTGCAGTTCCAGACACTGACTCCTCTGCAGCTCTGGGTGCTGGAATTACCCTGCTGCCACTGGAACAATAGCTCCTATCTCCAGCCTGACAGGAACTCAACTCTCCCTCTTCCTCCTCCTCCCACGTCTGGGCAGGTCAGGGGGTAGCAGGGGGTAGGGCAAGCCAGCACTCGACTCGTTCTCCTGCTCCTCTCCCCTCTGGGCAGGGCAGCAGGGGGTAGAGGGGCCGGGCCTATCGCCACACCTGTGGGTTTCATCACAACTCTCCCTGTAGGGTCCAGATCCTGTCTAGGCTCAAGCAGAGAGTGGCATGGGAGGCTGCGGTGAGCAGGGCCCAGCTCTGGACAGGTATGGAACAGCCTGGGTATCTCTCCCCCCACTCCCCACATAGTTTTAAAATGGGGATTCTAAAATGTATTTGGTTCAACATGTGAAAAGAGAATTTTTTTCACAGATTACCACCTACCCTTGCGTTTGTGAAAAGATAACGTTTCTTTGGTAGAGCCACCAATTGCTTACATGGAAAAATAGCATCAGGAATGTGCTTAATGTATTTTAGTTGTCTTTGAATGTCATTTAGTAACTTGAAATAAAGCAGAGATGGGTAAACGCTGTAATGGGATGCAATAAAGAAGTCAGAGGCTAGGAGAAAATGAGTAACATGTTTCAAAGAGAGACTTTTTATTATGAAATAGAAATGTAAGATCATGAGCGGTTATTGCTATACAAATGCAAAGAGTGCCACTTTAAATTAAATTACTATACTGTGTGCTCCTAAATTGAACCCCTTTGGATTCCCAATTAATTTCTGGTACTCATTGCCACTAGATAGGACTGATCTTAGAGCTTACTAGGACTCAGTAAAGGATTAAGTATCTCCATGGATCGCAACACAAATCATTGTGTGTGTGTGCTGTTCTTAAAACAAGGGTTACAAAAAGTGTGGTTTGATGTTATTTATTAAGGACTATCTCATAGTCACATGCATTGCAGCTCTTGAAGTAGTTATTTTGTAACCAAAGTTGAAAAAATGACTCTTCTCTCTATTTTGGCTACAGACCCCTGAATCAGATAGAAGCTGTGTCTACACATGCACGCTACTTCGAAGTAGCGGCACTAACTTCGAAATAGCGCCCGTCGCGGCTACACGCGTCGGGCGCTATTTCGAAGTTAACTTCGACGTTAGGCGGCGAGACGTCGAAGTCGCTAACCTCATGAGGAGATAGGAATAGCGCCCTACTTCGACGTTCAACGTCGAAGTAGGGACAGTGTAGACGATCCGCGTCCCGCAACGTCGAAATTGCCAGGTCCTCCATGGCGGCCATCAGCTGGGGGGTTGAGAGACGCTCTCTCCAGCCCCTCAGCTCACTGGTGGCCGCGTGGAGCGGCCCCTTAAAGGTCCCCTCCCCCTCCCTGACTCTGCAGGAAGCTGAGGCAACGTGCAGGCTGCAGCCTGCACACGCGGGCAGCCTGCACAGCCCTCAGCCACCCAGCCAGCCGTGATGGCGAGCCAGCAGCCCCCCCAGCGCCCCAGGGGACCCCCCACCAAGGGGAGCCAGGGCAGCCAGCCCAGCCAGAGGGCCACCCAGTCTGGGAAGCGGCAGCGGGGCCCCTCCTGGACGGAGGCCGAGCTGCGGGACCTGCTGGGGCTCTGGAGCGAGGAGGAGGTGCTCCAGGTAATGGGGAGCAAGAGGCAGAACGCGGATGCATTCGCTCGGCTGGCCGATGGCCTGGCTGCCCGGGGTCACCCTGCCCGCACTCCGGATCATGTGAGGAGTAAGGTGAAGGAGCTGCGGCAGGGTTATGCCTGGGCCCGGGATGCGGCCAGCCGATCTGGGGCCGCCCCCGTCACTTGCCCCTTTTACAGGGAGCTCAGGGACATCCTGGGCTCCCGGCACACCTCCTCCCCTCCGGCCACCCTTGACACCTCGGCTGACGAGCCCCAGCAGGCCCTGCAGCCGGAGTCCGCCCCGGAGGCAAGCCCCGCACCCTGGGGGCCCCCCCCGGAGGCCATCCCCGGGACATCGCGGCAGGAGGAGGAGGAGGAGGAGGAGGGGGGCTCCTCCTCTGCAGAATCCGGGCTGCAGATCCTCCTCCTGCCATCCCGGAGCAGAAGCAGGGCCTCCAACCCCCGGGGATCTCCGGACCGTGGGAGCGGACCCACAGGTAGGTACCCCTCTCTGGTGGACACCCCTGGGCTTGAGGGGCGGGGGGAACAGAGATGTGTCCAGGGCCCCCCACACGCTCACATGGCCATGGCCCCAAGGACACCAGGGCCATGGCCCTCACAGCACTGCAGCCATCAGCCCCTGCCCCCCCCACACTGCATGACAGTGCCATGCCTCATCCCGGGCCAGGGGGGAGCGGAACCTCAAGGGGCCCCCGGGCAGAGGGGGTGGGACACCCCGCAGCAGCAGCAGCATGTGATGGAGTGGGGGGAGTGCCAAAGGGAGACTCAGGCTACATATGAGCCACAAGAGCTGAGGAGCTCCCAGGGCCAAAGGAGGATCCTGGCGCTACAGCTGGCAGGTGACACCTCTGCCCTGAACCAACAGGAGGGAGGAGCCGAGCTGGCTTGGAATTGGGGGGGGAGGGTGGGGGCCACAGGTAGAGGCTACGGGAAGGGAGAGCTGGTAGGCAGCCAGCCTGAGGAGGGGGAAAGCTGCATCCCAGAGGGGCCCCCCTTGGGGTCTTCTCCCCACGACGGGTTGGAAGGACTGTCTCTTCCGACAGCTGGTGCTGTCACTCCTGCCAGAAACTGGGCATCTGTGGCCTAAGAAACCTCTCCTGCTCTCAGACCCTGCGGGGTGAAGTGAGAGTCGCTCCCACCAGGGGACGGGGTGCAGGGCAGGGGGACCCCTGAACCCCATCCATCACAGCAGCATCTCCCGGGGACGGGGATGGGGAACCTGCAGCACAGGGCGGGGGGGACAGAGGCCACAGCTCGGGGCCCACACTAACGCCTGTCTCCATTCTTCTTTCCCCCCTCCTCTCCTGTGTCCTGCACCTGCACCTGCACCATCAGAAGGACCGGAAGAGAGCGCCGGTGAGGCCTCAGTTGTCCCGGAGAGCCCTCCGGGACCATCGCTCCAGGGCAGCCCCTCGGCCGAGGAACGACCGGCCCCGCGGAGGGCTAGACGGCAGACCCCGCGCCTACTACCGCCGACGGCGACGGACCCCCCAGCTGCTGGCCATCCTCTGCCGGCAGCTGGAGGTCTTGGAGCAGCACCTCCAGCTGCAGGAGCGGGTGCTGGCCTGGTGCCAGGAGGCATGGGGGGCCTATATGCAGACCTTTAACCAGCTCGTGGACTACCTGGCCCCCCATGCCACGCCAGCCGAGCCATTGCCTGCCCTGCCCGCTCCTGCAGCCCCACCACCAGCTGCTCCGGCCGTCGCCGGCCCGTCCGCCGTCGCCCCACCACCAACCCGCGAGGGCCAGAGCACCGAGGGACCCCTGGAGCCACCTGAGACTCGCCGGCACCGATACCTTCCGGTCCAGCCCGCTCCCACCCAGCCGCAGACCAGACTGCAGGCGCGGCGGGGCTCCCGGCTGGGCATGCCCAGTGCCGGGCTATAGGGGCGAGGAGCCCGGGACGTGGCCCCCCCCTTGTTGTATATAGTTGGACCCTGTTTTTTTGGTGCCCCCGTTTGCCCCGTACCCACCATGTAAATAGTTCTCCCCTTTCTTCTCCCTGGTTTTCTTTTTATTATGTATGCCACACAGTTGTTTCTTTGGTTTGTTTTATTTGTGTACATATTGCTTTGGTTGAACGTTTGTACTTAGTTTTCTGTTTGTGCTTCACATATTTATTTACATCCCAAAAAAAGGTTCGGCCAGAAAAAAAAAAATTTACGTTCACCCACAAGTGCGTGCTGTCATTTGTCCAGGACAAGTGGGAGGGGGGGGCGGTGGGGTGCTCCATGGTGTGGGCATTGGGGCAGGAGTGTGGGGGAGGAAGGGGCGGGCAGTAGGAGGCCTGGGCAGAGTTCACCCCGCGGCCTGTTGGTCGAAGTAGGCCCGCAGGGCCTCCTGGACCCGGGTCTCCTCTGGGTCCACCTGCTGACTGGGGGCAGCAGGTGGCTGCACATGTGCCCTGCCGGCCTCTGTGGCGCAGCCCTGCAGAAAGGTCTCCCCCTTGCTCTCCACGAGGTTGTGCAGGGCGCAGCAGGCACCCACAATCTGGGGGATGTTGTTGGGGCCCGCATCCAGGCGGGTCAGGAGACATCTCCAGCGTCCCTTGAGGCGGCCAAATGAGCGCTCCACCACCTGGCGCGCATGGTTCAGGCGCTCGTTGAAGCGCTCCTGGCTAGCGGAGAGGTGGCCCGTGTAGGGGTGCATGAGCCACGGCCGGAGGGGGTATGCCGCATCTGCGATGACGCAGAAGGGCATGGTGGTGTCCCCCAGAGGGATCTCCCTCTGGGGGATGTAGGTCCCCGCCTCCAGCCGGCGGCACAGGCCCAAGTTCCGGAAAACCCGGGCGTCGTGGGTGCTGCCAGGCCAGCCCACGTAAATGTCCTGGAAACGTCCCCGGCTGTCCACCAAGGCCTGCAGGACGACAGAATGGTAGCCCTTCCGATTGAGGTATCGTCCTCCACTGTGATGCGGGGCGCGGATGGGGATGTGAGTCCCATCCAGAGCCCCGAAGCAGTTGGGGAAGCCCAGGGTGGCAAAGGCGGCGACAGTGGCATGTGGGTCCCCCAGCCTCATGAGCCTGTGCAGGAGCATGGCGTTGATTGCATGCACGACCTGCAGAGAAAGCACATGGGACAGCCCCAATGAGGGGTGAGCAGGGTGTGCGTGGCCCTGCCCTGCCCTGGCCCCCCTGCCCTGCCCTGCCCTGCCCTGCCCTGCCCTGCTCTGGCCCCCCTGCCCTGCCCTGCCCTGCTCTGCCCTGCCCTGCCCTGGCCCCCCTGCTCTGCCCTGCTCTGCCCTGCCCTGCCCTGGCCCCCCTGCCCTGCCCTGCCCTGGCCCCCCTGCCCTGCCCTGCTCTGGCCCCCCTGCCCTGCCCTGGCCCCCCTGCTCTGCGCTGGCCCCCCTGCCCTGCCCTGCTCTGGCCCCCCTACCCTGCTCTGGCCCCCCTGCCCTGCCCTGGCCTCCCCCTGTGGGTTCTCTTACCTCCATGAAGACAGCCCCGACGGTGGCCTTTCCGACACCAAACTGCTGCCCCACGGATCGGTAGCTGTCCGGAGTGGCCAGCTTCCAGACAGCGATGCCGACCCGTTTCTCCACAGGGAGGGCACGCCTCATGGCAGTGTCCCGGTGCCTGAGTGTGGGGGTGAGCCACTGGCACAGCTCCAGGAATGTCTGCCGGCTCATCCTGAAGTTCCTGAGCCAGTGGTCGTCGTTCCACTCCCCAAGCACCAGCCGCTCCCACCAGTCGGTGCTGGTGGGGTAGCTCCACAGCCGCCGGCATGTGAGGCAGGGGGTGGAGCGGGGTGCTGCAGGGGTAGGGGTTGAGCCCTGCTGCCCTGGGGGTATCTCCTCCCCTGGGGCAAGGAGGTACTCAGCTGCCTCCCACATGGCATGGGCCAGGGCAAGCCCTGCTCCTGCTGGGAGGGCTGGGTGGACCTCTAGCTGCTGCTGCTGCTGCTGCTGCTGCTGCTGGGGGTCCATGACTGCGGCGCCCGGGGTCTGTGTGCCTATGGCTCCTCAGACCGCGTGCTGTGCAGGCTGAGTGTATGTGGGAGGGGCCCTTTAAGGGAGCGGCTAGCTGTTGCCCCGGAAGCGCTAGTCCGCCCATTGACCCTGTCTGCAGCTGTGCCTGGCATCCCTATTTCCATGTGTGCTACTTGGGCGTGTAGCCATTCCCTCACTGCGCCTATTTCGATGTTGGCCTGAGCAACGTCGAAGTTGAACATCGACGTTGCCGGCCCTGGAGGACGTGTAGACACTATTCATCGAAATAGCCTATTTCGATGTCGCAACATCGAAATAAGCTACTTCGATGTAGGCTTCACGTGTAGACGTAGCCAGACAGATGCATTTGAAGTATTACTGTTAAAAATGAAATAGGGTACACAGTACAGAACCTGCTTTTCCATGCTCTAGCAGAACCAGTTTCTTATGTATATCTCCCCATTTGGAAGAGTTTTTGTGAGCAGACGAGTGGAAAAAGCATGATCTGCAGCATCTTTCAAAAACCCATAGGAGAGCACTTCAATCTCCCAGGACACACAGTAGCAGATTTAAAAGTAGCTATCCTGCAGCAAAGAAATTTCAAGAACAGACTCCAAAGAGAAATTGCTGAGCTACAATTCATCTGCAAATTCAATACCCTCAGCTCAGGATTAAACAAAGACTGTGAATGGCTGGCTAAATACAAAAGCAGCTTCCCCTCTCTTGGAGTTCACACCTCCAGATCTACTGATGACAATACAACTCAGCCTGCCTGACTGAGCTAACCTCGTTATCCCCAGCCTTGCTCTGGCCTATTTATACCTGGCCTATTTATACCTGGCCTTGCAGATTTCCAGGACCAGCATCTGAAGAAGTGAGTTAACTCACGAAAGCTCATGCTCTAAACTTTTCTGTTAGTCTATAAGGTGCCACAGGACCCTTTGTTGCTCTAGCATCTTTCAGTGTATCTTTCAGTCCTTACTTGGACTCTGGAAAAAACTAACTTTGAGAAACAACTGTATATGAGCAACATTGTTCTTATCAAGAAGTCCAATATCAGGTTCTGATGCCACTGTTGTTATGCTGCGTCCTGTGCTAGTCATAAGTTCTTTCTCTTGCTACACAGCATCTCTGAGGTCCTCATTTTTTGCCTGCACAGTGTCTAATGTAGATTCCACATCTATCGCTACTGTTGGCATTTTCATGTCTTGATTAATGACCTCATTTTGAGGCAGTGGAATTGAAATGTCACTTATGGGTACAAAGTTTTCATCATCAGAACTGGAAGTGTCACTGGTAGTATGGTCACTGTCTAATGCCTGCAGCATCTTGTGTATGATAAATGATGTTATTGGCTTTAAGCTCTTAACTGCTGCTTTGCTCTGTTGCTTTCTCCATCTCTTACTGGTACCACTTTCAAATCTTCAGTCATGCTTACAAAGGGGTTCTTTTAAAACACAGCAACACACAAATTAACTCACTAAAGGCTATTGGTTATACAAAATGTTAATTGTATATACTTTGCAATGAATATAATATGATAATGGTTTGGAAGTGTTGTTTGCTGCAGCCCTTATAGCCTTATTTCAAAGTCTTGAAATTTCATCTGCTTACATGTTCCCATTATTAAATTTCTCTCATAATGTGCTATTATGAATATGAACACAGAGTGATTGCAAGATTAGATATAAAGCCTTTAAAGGGGAATCTAAAACTGGACAAAGAGGTAGCTTACAGCTGAGCCTGATAAGAAAAAACAGGAATATGAACATCTCCTCTGAAGAGATAAGCATCTAATATAAAGTTTAAAATCACCCTCAGAGCAAGGAAAATCACTTTATAGTAACAGAATTAATTATGACTTTGAAAACCTCTAAACTATACAAAGATTGTAAACAGCATTTCATAAAGTAGAATCACTAATCCCAGAAGCTGCTCTAGTCACGTACATGAAAACTGGGAAGTGACCAAAAAACTGGTGAAGGCCCGAGGTCCCACAATGATTTAAATCAAATTTTGAAGGTATATATAGCTTCTTTGGTATAAGAAGTGGAAATGACTTTTTAGAAAAATGTCAAAATTTGAGGCCGCTTTGTCTCCTGATGCCCGAGTCAAATGGCCCTCCAACCCCTCCCCCAATAGTGCTTGCCACTCTCAAAGGGATAGTTCGCAAGTGCAGCACAGTCTTCAACACCCCACACCCTCGGAAAAGTCTTGCTCCTTCGGTCAGTTTACAGGTTGAGCAGGGCAATGCCTCTACCCCTGCTTCTTCCCCAGTCAAGGCACTAAGCGCTCCAGAGAAATAGGGACGAAAAAGTACCTCTGCTGCTCAGGAAACAGGGTCTACATGGACAACAAATATGCAGCACTTCGTCAGACAAATTCTAACCTGGGGCAACTTGGAAGTGTCAAACTTCAAAGTGCCAGCATGACATGTCGCCGTAGGCACTTCGAAGTGCCCACGCTACTTCCAAGTGCTTTTATTTCCCAAAATGTTGAGGCTTCGGAAATGGCATCAATTTACTCCAGCATATCACTGAAATCATAGCAATACGGTACATGTCATTGCTTTGAATCTTACACGCTGATCTGGCCTTTAAACCAAATCTATTTTCTAATAAGCAGAAGAGTTTGACACCAGGAAATTTGTATACGTATTGTGACAAAGTCCCCTGTCAGCCTCTGTGGGTCCCTGCGCTTCCTGGCGGATTTGTGCTGCCTCAGAGACTCACGGAAGCCCCCCTTTTGCCCAGGCCCTCCCAAAGGCAGGGGTCTCCACTTAGCGAGCCATCCTCATCATAGGCAGGACCAGTACAGGGAGAATAATACCAGTCCCCTTGCAGGCCCGCGCCTGCTCCAGTAAAGTGATCCCTCGGGGGAAGGGTGGGGGGAGTCCAGACGCACCCTCTACCCTGGACTCCGGCACAGGGTCCCTATGAAAACAAGAGGCAACCGGCAGGACCTTTACCCCTCCCCCAGAGTAGTAGCCTCACCCTAGGCCACTTCGCCCACCACTTCCCCCTGGTATCTTTTCACTGTGCTCGTGCTCGTGCTCGTGCTCGTGCTCGTGCTCCTGCTCCTCTGGTGCACCTCCCAAAACCTTCCCCCCAGCTACCAGATGGGGAGCCTTTTATAGGGAGCACAGGGCCTATCTGACCAATGAGGGCTGATACCTAATAAGGCCCCAGCTGCCTGTCCTAATGGGGCCTATTCAGGGAACAAGAATGCATTAGCCCACCAGTCGGCATAAGTTCCTTCTAGAAGGCTCCTGCAGCTACCAGGCAGCGGTCTGCCACAGTATGAATTTCAGACAGAATGGTCTCCAAGCACGTTCAGGTTATTTTTGAAAAACTATGAGAAATAAAAAGTTAGCTGCTATATACAATTCATTGCCTTTATACTGCATGCCTAACTGCATTGTGTTTCACACATACAAATACACTGCCATTAATAATTTAGAATTAAGGAATTTTTGTTTAGCCTCTGAAAAGTGCTTGAATAATTCAGGAGAAGTACAGACACCAAATAGCCTTTTCGAAGCTGAAACAGCCACCTTGTGCAAAATGGTGATGAGAGATTGGAATGACTGACCCAGCCCCCACAGGCCACTCACATTACTGCTCATGGACACTTAACCCTGCAAATCGAAAGCCCACAAAGAGGAAGAGGGCTGCTTTCATTCACCTGCAACATGTGACTACAAGAGAAGATCAAAACAAGGAGTTTGATCATTACCCGTTAAGAGATAAACCAAAATAAACTATTAAAGGTATAGAATGAGCTCCAAAGCTAATGGAAAGGCTGCCTTTGGTATTTTTGGGCTTCAGATCAGGCCAGGCCCCTGAAGCAGGGTCAATGAAATATTTGAGAAATTTTAAAATATTCAAAAAGCTAAGAGGTGTTTTAAAAGTAAAAGAGCCATGTTTAGAAAGAAGTGGTCTTAGAGGACAAATAATACATATGTTACATTGCCTTTCTCATCACTGCAAATTAAATGATTAGGTATTTTAAGACCCTTCCTCCTGGCTCGCCAGTCATTTAATTAGAAAGGTTACTACCGGACACATTCTCTGGAAAAAGCTGCACAAAGCCATATTGACATGAACTGAAAAATATATTGTCCTAGTAATATATGTAATTTCTGCTAAGCTTTAGTTCCTGTGATTGGACCCAACTGTGGTCATAAATGAGTCCATTGTATGAAATGAAAGGCGTGCTTGGGCGCTGAGGTCAAGGAGGCTAATCAGCCTGGAGTATTGTGTCCAGTTCTGGGCACCGCAGTTCAAGAAAGATGTGGAGAAATTAGAGAGGGTCCAGAAAAGAGCGACAAGAATGATTAAAGGTCTAGAGAATGTGACCTATGAAGAAAGGCTGAAAGAATTGGGCTTGTTTAGTTTGGAAAAGAGAAGAGTGAGGGGAGACATGATAGCGGTTTTCAGGTATCTAAAAGGCTGTCATAAGGAGGAGGGAGAAAACTTGTTCTTCTTGGCCTCTGAGGCTAGAACAAGAGGCAATGGACTTAAACTGCAGCAAGGGAGGTTTAGGTTGGACATTAGGAAGAAGTTCCTAACTGTCAGGGTGGTCAAATAGTGGAATAAATTGCCAAGGGAGGTTGTGGAATCTCCCTCACTGGAGGTATTTAAGAACAGGTTAGATAGATGTCTATCAGGGATGGTTTAGACAGTACTTGGTCCTGCCATTGGGGCAGGGAGCTGGACTCAATGGCCTCTCAAGGTCCCTTCCAGTCCTAGTGTTCTATGATTCTATGATCTTATACTTCCATGTTTCTAGCAGAGGGTGTCTGGGATTCCAACCACACTTACTCCCTAGACTGAAGTCATGCTATTAGGGATACTGCCCAGCAAGGCATACAGAGAAAGATGGTCCCTGCTTGACAACTTGGAAAGAACTGCAATGAAGATTGTGCTGCCCACCAAGGCTGTGCCTACATATGCCCCCTCCTTTCAGAGGGGACATGTTAATGAGGCAGTTTGGAAGATGCTAATGAGGTAATGACATGACTATGCAGCACCTAATTAGCATAATGGCAGCCATACACGATTCAAAAGTGCTGCTTTTGGAACGCACGCTGCCCATGTAGACAGGGACCTTTTGAAAGGACCCACCTGACTTTGAAAGTCCCTTCATCCTAAAACCAAACAGGAAGAAGGGGCTCTTGAAATCAGCAGGGTCCTTCCGAAGGGTCCCCATCTACCCGGGCGGTATGTGTTCCAAAAGTGGCACTTTTGAATCATGCGCAGCTGCCATTATGCTAATGAGGCACTGCATATTCATGTCAGTATCTCCTTAGCAACTTCCAAACTGCCTCATTAATATGTCCCCTCCGGGGGCATGTGTAGATGCAACCAACGCTGCAGGACTCAAGAGAGAAAGAAAAAGTGGGAAAAGAAAAAAAAGGCCATCACAGTAAGCTTCCCATCCTCATTCAATTACAATTTGGTTTGGTTTTAAAAAGTGTCATGTACATTCTTCATATTCACCTCCTCTTCTACCACCTGACAAATGACCACTTAAAGTGAATGCATCCTGGGGAACCACTACAGCTCTGTTAACTCTGACAGCAGTGGAAGGGAAAAAGCAGGTCAACCTCGGAGTTCCACACACGACTTCTCCAAAACCAACCTCACTTCACCCCCATGAACCAGACCTGTGCCAGTTCCTGTATGTGTTGGGCTTTCAGCATCTGCATCCTGGGGAGCTGGAGCAGTGTGTCCCATCCAATGACTAAATTAGACAGCAAAAGCTCTGTTGATGACCACATGACTAACACTATTACATTTTTATGCCCTTAACTGTAGGTTGACAAGGGCTCAGAAGGGTCAGAGAAGAAGAGTTTTAAGTGCACTTAACCTTAATCATCTGCTTTCCCATCAGACTGGAGAAAAAATATTGGACCTTTCCAGTACATCTCTATTTAGCAACTGTGACAGCATACTGAGACCATTAAGAAGATTGCAAGCAACTTTTCACTAATTGTTTCTTGAGCGTTAAGATCCATGTGAAATGATACATGGAAAATATTGTTCTTTAAACCAGGAAAGAATTTACTTGGCAATCCTGTAATTACAGGAACTAGGGAAACCAGAGAAAAGCATTATGGGCTATTTTATGCAAGCTTTCCTCATGCTGGTAAGCATTTATTTACATAATTAGTCTCATTAATCTTCTGTGGGTCTACTCAGGCAAATGCTCACCAGCTTGAGTAGGTGTTACAATGATTTAACCACATGTGAGTTTCCATTTTAGCAGAGTCTTTTATGGTGCATGCATGGAAGTCATTGTGGGTATCATAATATGGAATTTCCTTAAATAGATTTCAGAAAATGGTTCTAGTGGTAGCCCCTGGGTTCCTGTTCAGAACATGCATCTGATATCTGACAGGCAGATGGTCTTGGCCAATCTATATCCTTCCACTGAGTGACCATGAAGTCTCATTAACTTCCACTTTCTAATCTGCATCATCCTATTAAAAAGCCAGATTTAACCCCTCTCAAGCCGAAATTACTTGGTACTTCCGGTGGTCCATGATAGCCCCATGCCACTAGTATCGTGCTCCTACTGATTTTTCATCTGTGTCTGAACCAAAGCATCCTGTTAAAATAGTTTTAGATTTAGTTAATCCTTCATATAAATTAATGCTAACAATTGAAGCTGTACATGGGAAAAGCCCATGGACTTAAGGGGACTGATATACAGGGTGACTATCCCTTCCCTCTTCACACAGCCATGGCTCTATCCCTGCTCCATAAACATTTACATTGTGTGCTGCTTGCTCCTATGATTCAGGTTGTGGGGAGGGGGGACAAGTAAGGGAGAGGGAGGAATGAGGCCGTGGGTATGTCTACATAGCAGCCTTATTCCGAAATAAACTACTCTGGTATATTCATATTCTCCAAATGAATTATCAGGTTCTCAGAAAGTCAGCAAAAAGATTTACCTTCATTGTAAGTACAGCAATGTCAGTCTGTACAGCTCCTTTGGTTGCTGCCCACCCCACAGTTCTTTATGCATATTTCTACTATCAACGAATGACAAATCTTGAGAGAGCTCATTATGAATAGTAAATGGCTATGTATTTATTGCGAATATTAGGAAGGGCTGGAATTATGCTTAATGAAAAAGTCTGGGAGTTGCTACTAATTAAAGATGTCAATAATGTAACATAGCCCTATGTTTACATTGATCATGTGACCATTTTAAACGAGGCTAGATTGAAGTTCTAGGACTGGGAAATTATTTTTCTAATAGGAACATATTTCTAGAGATCTTGGAAGATGCAGGTTATGATCCCAGCTGCAAATTCCCTTGTTTTCTCAGGGAGAATTCATAGTGTTGTCAGAAATCCCCTAGAATTTATTTCACTTCTGTGGGAAAGGGACCTTCTACCTTCCCTGCCATCAAAATGTATTGGGAGAAATACCTGAGTGCAAGTTTCAGAGCAGCCAGTGGATAAATATAATGCAGTTGTGAGAGAATAGGACAGAGACCTAATTTGCACACATGTACACATGCTTGCATGCACGCACACACACAAATAAACAAGTAATTCAGCTCTAACAAATGAAAATGAGCAACATTTTCTGCCCCTACCTTGAGCAGCAATGCAAATAAAGGGCAATCAGTTGTATTGGGCTTAATCAAATTATACTGATCTTGCCATCGTTCTGATCAGCCTGCGTGCAGGTTTCTTATTTGGTTTTTAATGTGGTCAGACCCTGAGGTTTTCTAACAGCTTTCCACTTCATTTCATCTTCTGAAAACTAATGACCACCCACAACATCCATGCTTTTACCTCATTGTGACCTGGAATTTTGTGTCTGAAAAAAATCAAGCCCAAAATCTTAAACCTCCCTCCCCAATTGGTACAAAGTTGCTTTAACATGTTAACCTGGCTGCATTTCATGATGGTTTTAAAAGCAAATGTTCTCAGTTAAGTATATTGGAGCAAACTATGCCCCCCCCCACCTGCATTTAAATAGCCTATTTACTTTAAAATCTGACACTAGCTACGAATTTAAAGCCTTTTTGTTTTTGACCACCTGGAAAAAATTGTATAATTCTTAAGTGTTCATTGTAAGAGGGCCAAACATTGAAGAGTGTGACTACTTAAGTTTCAATATCTAGTTTTAAATTATTTTATATAAACTTTTAATTTAGGTTTTTAGTAAGATTATAATGGTATTTTTCAAATTCCATTTGATTATTGAAGATTTATTTCTGTAGGATTAGCTTCCAGAGCTCAAATTTAGAATATTATTTTAAATAATAATTTGATATTTTATACAGTATTGTACTAAATATAAACATAATTAGTGTAAAATTATGTTTAGATTTAGTGGGATAACTTATAAAATAGCTGCAAGAAATACACCTATTAAGTACTAATTTTATAACAGACACAAATCTTGTATGTGGATGGTTGACATCAAATAAATACGTTTTTTAAAAATCTGTTTGGAATTAATACACTGCAGTGTTTCTTAACCTGGGGTTCACGGATCACTGGAGGCCCATGACAGTGTTGCAGGGGGTCTGTGAAAAAATATAAGATAAATAAAAATGATAATAGAAAATAAGTTTTAAATAAATTGCAAGGGTACAATCCCTTATTATTTTTAAATTAAATATATTCAAAGAATATTATTAATTGCTGTCGAAAAATCTTGTTGTGGTGCCTTTTTCATTGAATTAAGCGTATATTGTGGCTACACTTGGCTTTGATAGGGGTCTGTGAATGGTTTGGAGGGGAGGGTGATTGGGGATCTGCTAATGGATTGGGGGTCCTGGTTGGATGTCTGCAATAATGAAACCACTGATGGTAACCACTGCACGAAGACATTTCATCATGGATAATGAAAGACAGTTTCAAGTGCTGACATTTGACTAGCTCAATTGTCCAAAATAAAATCATACTTTATTAAATGAGATTCAGAGCCTGCATCTCAGATCTACTGCAACTGTTTTTCTGCTACTTCAACACTGCAAAGCAGTCAGAAATCCAGCAGACATGGCCTGCTGAAAATTCGCTCTACAACCAGGGGAATCCTGGACAGTTAAACCTGCCATAATGGCTTAAGGTCACCTTCCCTCTCCCAGTCAGTTGCATGTGGACAATACACCGCACTGCATCCTTGCAACTGTGTATAGCCAGGGTTAGTGTAGCAGCCTGAAGGTCCCCAGAATGGGAGGAATTCAAAGAAGGTGTGAGGGCATCTTTGCTCTCTTGATCCCACACTGAACATATCTCAGCGCTGTTAGAGATGCAGGCCTTTAAGCATTCTAAGGGCTTATTTAACAGCATTTTTCTCTTTGGATCTTCATCAGACAGCCCATGAAGTTAATAAGAATCTTTCCATTGCCTTCACTAGGAGTGGAATCAAACCATCAGTCTATTCAGTTACAGATAAGTTTTTCATTGGAAGCCCCTTTCATAAAGGCATACAAAAGCATTCTGGGCTAGTTATTAGAACACTGATTACAGGAAAGAAGCCTGCACTGGCAGAGGGATTCACTAGATAACCCAATAATTCTTTTCTGCCATTGCCTTCTGTGATTTATTTTACTTTCATACAAAAACCCTGTGTTTTTTTAACTTACCTTAATAGCTTATTTTTAATATTACATTGTTCTTCTGTCTTTCACGTTTGACTGATAAAATTGGTTCTGGGTTTTGTTGTTTTGCTACATGCAGATTAAAGCCTATATATGGATTTTTATATCAATTAAATCTGAGGTAAATCGGACACCTGAATAAGTAGCCTGAAACTCAGAGATGTGGAGCACATGCAGCTCTCCCTGCAGGCAATATCTAGGCATTTCTTATGAGTGAAGCTCCCCGTGACAGAAAACCCATGCAGGCAATGGCACAAATGCTATCTTCCCTCCCTCTCTTTGCAGCAGTTTACCATTAGACCAGGAACTAAAGTTAATCCTTACAGTTCCTGTCTGATTCAACTCTATTTCCTATCAGAATTAAAGCTCTATTGAATTACCAGAGAACACATTAGCTGGCTGCATCTACACTTACATTCTTCTTCCAAAAGAGGCATGCAAATGAGGGAAATCAAGAATGCAAATGAGGTGCAGATTTACATATCTGGTGCCTCATTTGCACATTCTTTCTTCGAAAGCGCTCCTTTAGAAAGAAGAAAAGCAGCGTAGATGCAGCTCTTTCAAAAGTAAACCCCATCTTTGAAAGAACCCTTCTTCCCATAAGAAAAGGGAAGAAGGATTCTTTCGAAGATAGGGTTTACTTTTGAACGAGCTGCGTCTACACGTCTTTTCTTCTTTCGAAAGAAGAATATGCAAATGATGTGAAAGATATGTAAATCTTTACCTTATTTGCATTTTTATTTCCTTCATTTGCATACTTCCTTTGAAAGAAGAATGCAAGTGTGGACACAGCCACTGTGTCTACACTTGCATTCCTCTTTTGAATGAGGCATGCAAATGAATGAAATTGAAAATGCAAATAAGACACTGATTTACATATCTAGCACCTTATTTGCATAATCTATTTTAGAGGGAGCTTCTTTTGAAAGAAAGAAAAGAGTGTAGATGGGGCTCTTTCAAAAGTAAACCTCATCTAGAAAAGAACCCTTCTTCCTATTTTGTTTCAGGAAGAAGGGCTCTTTCGAAGATGGGGTTTACTTTTGAAAGAGCCCCATCTATACTGCTTTCTTTCTTTCAAAAGAAGCTCTTTTGAAAAGAGTCATGCAAATGAAGTGCCAGATATATAAATCAGTGCCTCATTTGCATTTTTGATTTCCTTCTTTTGCATGCCTCTTTCGAAAGAGGAATGCAAGTGTAGACACAGCTATGGAATATAGCAGAAGCATGCTGTTCTTTGATCCCCAAGAAATTTCAAAGAAATGATAGATTATCAGAAATCCACAGCTCAGCCTAAATGACTGTTTATGCTTGAACTGATCCCTGAGCTTTGATACTCTGTAACGAATCACTGCTTTCTTGTGAAAAGCAGCTTACAAGTCAGAACATGAGAAGAATAAATACTTGGAAAACCTGGTTAGATATTAGTGCCTTTGCTCACTCTTGGAATGTGGTGGCACTAACCTGTTACGTTATTTAAATAAGCTATAAAACCACTGCAGAGAGGCGTAAAATTACTGGACCATGTTCTGCCCACAGTTATATCTATGTGCAAACCAACTGGTTTCAAAGCAAGTCTGAGGACAAAATATTGCTTGCTGTTAACACCAGGGGTCAATCATTGCACAAAAATTTATATTAGAAAGCTTGGCATAATCAAAAGAATCCCTCAGTTTTTCTCCTGTTTATCCAGATCATTTTGAGTTTTCATCATATCCTTCAAAGCACTTGCAACCAGTGTTTCCCGTAAGCTGTGAGCTTGTGCAGCCACTCCTGAGAGATTCCGCAGCGGCCCAGCTAATTAGAAAAGTGCTCAGAGCTAGTTTTTTTTGTTTCTACTGGTGGTGTACATTTGCACATGCTTTCATGAACATAAAAAATTATTCGGAACACAGATGGAAAAATTCCACACATGGATGGAAAATATTAGAGGAAACATTGTTGCAAACCTCTCAGAGCTTAGTATCATCTGCAAACTTTACAAGTCTTCTCTCTATACTGTTTTCTAAATCACTGATGATACTGAACAAATCCCAGAACTGATCCCGGTAGAACCCCACTAGTTATGCCCTTCCCCCATAACTGTGAATCATTGATAACTACCCTCTGGGAATGGTTATCCAACCATTTATGTATACACCTCACAGTATCTCCATCTAAGCTGCATTTCCCTAGTTTGTTAATGAGAAGGTCTGCATGCTTCCCAAGCCACACAAAAAAGGGAACCCCGGTAGATCCATCATATCACGCCACGGCCCTCTTAGTGAAGAATATCAGGACTCATATAAACCATCCTGAAATCACCCATCATACAAAGGACTAGTATCCTCCAAGACAAAACCATCTTCCTCCAGAAATTCCACAAGATTAAGAACCTCCCTCAGAACACCATTTTCCCCACCAGGGAGGCCACCTCTCTATACAGCAACATCCCCCACTATGATGGCTTCACTGCCTGCCTCAACTTAGATACCTACCCAAATGCATCGACAAACTCATCCATTTCATGCTCACCTATATCTTTTCTATATTCATCAACCCACACTTCATCCAATCCATGGAAATGGCCATGGCTGTCCAGTATGCCAACTTCTTCATGGGCCACACTGAAAATGAATTTCTGGACAAATGCACCATGCAATCAATAACACACCTAAGATACATCAAGCATATTTCAACGTGGGTGAAACCAGCTGATCAATATGCTCTTGCATGAACTCTCACAGACGTATGATAAAAGAAATGCTAAATACCTTCATCCCCTATGGGCAAACACTTCCCATAAAATGATCAATTTGTATCTGACCTGTTGGTCCCAGTACTCACAGGAAACCTGCATAGCATACTCAAAAGACAAGCGTGGGAGCTTAAATGTATAACTTTGCAGCACTCTAAGGCTGTGTCTACACGGAGGCTGTGTCTACACTACAAAAATAACTTGGAAGTCGCTTACTTCAAAGTACAACTTCGAAGTAAGCAACTTCGAAGCTGAGCATCTCCACGCAGCCGACTTCAAAGTTAACTACTCTGCTCCTGGGAATGGACTTCGAAGTTGGGCTCCCTAGCTCAGAGTTAACTTCAAAGTAAGGGAAAAATGTGTGCAGACTCTCTGGTGGCTACTTCGAAGTAGTGCCTAACTTCGAATTTAACTACAACGTTAGCTCCTTGTGTAGACGCACCCTGACAGTTTTAGTGCTAAAACTTTAGTAGTTCAGGGATGTGAACAGACTCCTGCATCACAAAAGTGGTAGTGCTGAAAAGCACCAATAGAGACAGTGCTAAAAATATAACCCCTCACTCAGGGTGGATTTTTTTTATTTCCAGGAGAGCTCTCCCCGCAGCGATAAAGTGTTACAACATTGCTCATGTGACTGTATTGAAGCCACATTATAATATGGGCAAGACAGACATACCCTAAAAGTCACAGACTGAACAGGGTCACTGGCTTTATATGGCTCTTTACAACAATCTGTAACCCCACTAATCTTCCTTTGTCCTTCAACCCAGAGGTGGTTACTGCCTTGTGTTCAGCTATGACATGAGCTCTCCCAGCCCTGAAGAAGAGCTCTGTGTAAACTGGAAATCTTGACTCTGTCACCCACAGAAGCTGATCCAACAAACGATATTACCTCACCAGGAAGCATAATAATTAGGTATATTCCCAATACACAGAATTAATATACAGGAAATATTACTATCCTCCACTATCTCTCTCATGTCTGTTTGGAAATTCTATCACTATATTTTCAGTCAAGAGGTCTAGAATTCTCAGTCTTTGTTACAGCTTCCATAAACACGATCTTGTACCTCTCTCTCTCTCTCTCTCTCTCTCTCTCTCTCGCTTTTTTTCTAAACATGAGGATTTACAGTAACAGGACAACAAAGACTGTTCCATATTAAAAACTGGAACTTCAAAAAAGGAACTTAACATGATTTCCTTCAAAAGAAATGGTGACATCATTTACTAATTACCCTTTAATCTTGGTTCTGTATTTTAGAGTTTAATCTGAAGGCACGAGAGAAAAATGAACTGAAGATGGGCTCCTGGGAATATTTCCATCAACAAAAGTATGCCATGCATAGATCTGGTCTCTGATTTAATTATAGTCGTGCTCAGCCATTTATAAGATACAGGACCATTGACTTCAACTGCAATACAATAATACTAATAATAATAATAATAGAGTAAGTAACAGCTAATAAGGAATTCACAATGCGGCCTGTAGTGAACCCGCATCCTTGTAAGCTATGCACTGCTGTGTCACACAGCGTTTCCATAGGTATCCCAAAGTGCAGACAAAGGGAAATGGCCTCCTAAATATAATAATAAAAGGAAAATGATCTCCCCTGAGTCCACCTATCAGGATTAGAACCAATCAACATTTTTAATTCAAAAGCTTCTTATTGCCCCCCTCCCCCCAGAGAAAAGCAACATTTTTCAGAAATGAGAATTCTGGTAGAAACTTTGTTTTTCAAAATTTTGCCATTTTTACAGTTTTTTAGCCACCAGCCTGAAACTTTGGGGGAATTCCTCCTCTCTCTCTCTCTCTCCTCCCACTCGCCCAATTTCCTTTCCTCTTTTTTCAGTAGAAATATGGAAAAGGAGAAAAGGGGGGAAACAGAAAAAAAGGATAAGGAAGAAAGACAAGAAAGGGGACCCACAATTTAAGAAATAATATTTTTCATTTAAAACATTTTATTACAATTTTGAGAAAGTGAAAAAACGTACAGCTCTCATGAGAATCAAGCACCTAGTTTCACTAGCGCAATTTACGAAGGCATAACCCAGCAGTCTGTACCTTTCCCTGTTTAGGGAGCTCCTAGGCAGAAAAATGAGAGTCCATAAGAGATATCAGCATCCTCTTAGAACATGCATATTAAAGTCCTCACATCAACAAGGTGAGCAAGAAGAATTGCTAGCTTTCGGTGTACATATACAGTAAACCCCCAACATACGTGGCTTCAAGTTGCGCTTAACTCTCTCTAACATTAGTTAAGCACAACTTGAAGCTCTCTGCAGCTGTCTGCCTGCCTAGCTTCCCCCACATGGGGGAGCCTGGCAGGCAGACAGCTGCGCCACTGGGGGAAGACAGGGAGAACTGGTGCCTGGCTCCCAGATTGGCAGGGAGCCAGGAAACTGAACAGCCCTGATGGGCTGGCCGGTTTTCCAGCCTCTGCAAGCCCAGGAGAGCTAGGAGCCAGGTTCCTGTCTCCCCCAGCACTGACTTGCACAAAAATTTGAGTTATGCAGGGGTTGCAGGGATGCAACCCCCATGTAACAGGGTTTTACTGTATCTTACGTGAAAGGCCATGCTACAGAGCAATTTTTGTAATTAGAATCAAGGCTTATCACAAAACAAGTTAAGATGTGCCCCAGAGATACTCCACAGCCAAGCTCCTTTCCTCAGAATGACCCTGGTGAAAGAAAGTTTACAATGAACTTTATTTTTCCAAGTAAATCTGTGCACATTTGCTCTTGGTTCATAGGAAACAGTTTTCAAGAAGCAAAAATGTTGGAATGATCTGTCATGTGCTTTCTTACTACACATCCACAAACATAGTATTCAGAAGTATGAGTGATCCTTAGTAAATGCCATTGGATGCAGAATATAAAGCAAGCGGACACAACCTGAACCCAAGACAACCCCTGAGAAGATTTGTCAGCCAGCAAAGCAGGAGTAAAATCAGCCAAAGAAGTCAACCACAAATCCAGAGACGGCTGCTGGAAAAAACACATTCCAGGTCCTACAGTCAGCTGCCAAGTACACACCATGATTATAGCTATGGACTTTGGAGAACACAGAGGAAGAAGGTGAAAAGGAACAGGCTTAACACTGCCTCCATTAGGAGCAGGAAATGCCAAGAGAGCATTGATATTACCAGTAAATTCCATTTTGCTTTGTACTTACATTATTTTAATGCAGATACTAGCTATATATTTTCAAGAGACTGGAGATTTTATCTTTTTTGGCAGCAAACACAGGGCTCAGCAAAAGTGATAATGGTCTTACATTACATGGCCTTTTGCCCCAAAGGATCCCAAAGAATTTTGCAGACTTACACTGATATACAGCCAATGTAAGCAGGGATATAGTCATCTGCTGGTGAAATGTAGCCATTCCTGGATGACCTGTGACAACTGCTAAGCAGCACTACAGAAGTAGCACATCATAGTTTAGACTGTGAAAGGAAGAATATCTTGCCCAATTGAAACAAGATGCAGAAGGTGGAATATAAATTACCCAAAGTGAAATTCAGCCAGCACCAAGGTCACAACCTCTATTCTGTGCAGAGAGAGAGAGAGAGACCATAAAGTCTTTAATTATTGCAACTGGTTATAACCTTTGTCTAAAAACACCTCCAGTCCTCATCAAGATACAAATATTCACCACTGATTGACAGTCATGCCACATACTGAATCAACACGCTCTCTTTATTCTGCAGCAACGAAACTGTTAAGAGTTTCCCATCCAAGGACCTCCAAGCTGATCCTCCTTCAGACTGATAGGATTGCAATGAAAATGCATACGGTTTCATGGAATAAGCTCTCTGCTTAGGCAAAATCCTGACTTTAAGCCAAACAAAATGTCTCCAGTTGCATAGTGAAAGCAATTATTTGCTGCACAGTGATAAGCTGCCATCCATAGCATTCCTTAAAAATATGAGAGAACTTCTAACTATAGGTGACTGAGGAAGTGGATTTGTTCTTATCCATTATTCACTTCCTTTTCCTGAGCATATAGTGCAGTGATTATTTTGACTTCTCTGACCTTGTGATTTCATTTTTATTTTACTTTGAATCACTGGACTGTATGGAATTCCCCAAAATCTCTGGATTGCCTGTTTACTGAAAGGAAATGATGGATGGAGGGGGAAGAAGAAAGCTTATAGTCACTGCAGAGCATGAGCTACATAAGTGTTTCTTAAATTTTTGAACCACAGAACACCAAACAATAATATTTTTCATTTGGAACACCTCAGAAAAATGTCTTCAAAAAAGTTGTCAGATCAAAACAAAAAACCAAACAGCAACATGTACAGCAAAAGAAAAATGCTGGTTCCTTAGCTCAGACAGCCTCAGGAAGCTACCCACCCTGAGGCAGGAGGAAGGAGACATGTCTATCACTGAGTCATTTAATCAGGTATCATAGCAATGAAGAAGTAACATTGTGTCTGGATTTAATAACAGAAAATACATACTATCACTGTATTTTTCAAATGCTTGCTGCACACGTGTGAGTTGTTCATGGTACACCGGTGTTTCGCGGAAAATAGTTTAAGAAACAGTGATTTACATGAACAATAGAGAAATGTTGATGACATTTCAGTGTTTGGCTTTCCAGCATTTTGGGAAAATGCTTTTTAACATGGAAGAGGTTATAAAGACAAAATGTATTTCAAACAATACGTAAAACCAGTCAAGTGTGAATTTCTCCACCAAGATATGGAAATGGGTGTCATAACATTCGGACAATACATATTATTAAAGTTCAGAGGAAACTGTGGGAAAATTTACTCTCTGATTTGGATTCATTCCATTCTTCTGTTAACATAATTATGCCCATCACCCCACATGAATTAAGTGAAAGTAAATCTCTTCCCCCACAAAGTTTCAATGACTATATCCAATATATGCAATACTAACCTATATATCTTACTAACTGGTCCCTACATACTTGTGTGTCTTGGCCTGTAAACTACAAGTCTGAATAGAGAAGGCAACTGAAATGAAATCTGTTGTCTCAGTTAAGGGGATCAGGGATAAAACAGAAAGATACTGAAAAATGCACTTCACTACCAGCCAGATTTGCAAAGGTAAGCATACTTAATTGTACACAATCACATGCACATTCCTAATTTATTATACAAACACTTACTGTGCATGTATAAATCAAGTGTTTGCTCACACAGCAATTGAGTATTTCAATGTTTATATGAGACACACGCAAGTGAACACATAGACTTAATTTTGACAATCTAGCCATATCTTCTTCTTGCTTCGGTAGGAAGGTGAACAGATAGGACCACATCCAACAACGTAGATATAATTTGTTAAACTGGAAAAAGCTTGGAAGAAGAAGATTAATGTGTTGACCAAAACAAATACTAAACCAAGAAAAAAACAAGTGTTTTTACAAAAGTAAATTGGCAGCTTCCACAGAGTTGTGCAATCTTTTATACTGTGATTCCAAAACATACATAATCTTTTCTCTTTAACTTCCCAGTAAAGATGGGCAAAAAATAAGTATTTTTAGTTCACAAGCAATTCTGAGATCAAAAGAAATCAAACAAAAAAAACAGCTTTTTGAAAATTTTCAATGAGCCAAAAAGTAAAAAAAGAAAAATAGAGTCTAAACAACATTAGCTGCGTCTACACGTGCACGCTACTTCGAAGTAGCGGCAGTAACTTCGAAATAGCGCCCGTCACGTCTACACGTGTTGGGCGCTATTTCGAAGTTGAAATCGACGTTAGGCGGCGAGACGTCGAAGTCGCTAACCCCATGAGCAGATGGGAATAGCGCCCTACTTCGACGTTCAACATCGAAGTAGGGACGTGTAGACGATCCGCGTCCCGCAACATCGAAATAGCGGGGTCCTCCATGGCGGCCATCAGCTGGGGGGTTGAGAGATACTCTCTCTCCAGCCCTTGCGGGGCTCTGTGGTCACCGTGGGCAGCAGCCCTTAGCCCAGGGCTTCTGGCTGCTGCTGCTGCAGCTGGGGGTCCGTGCTGCATATACAGGGTCTGCAACTAGTTGTTGGCTCTGTGTATCTTGCACTGTTTAATGAAAGTGTGTCTGGGAGGGGCCCTTTAAGGGAGCGACTTGCTGTTGAGTCCGCCCCGTGACCCTGTCTGCAGCTGTGCCTGGCTCCCTTATTTCGATGTGTGCTACTTTGGCGTGTAGACGTTCCCTCGCTGCGCCTATTTCGATGTTGGGCTGAGCAACGTCGAAGTTGAACATCGACGTTGCCAGCCCTGGAGGACGTGTAGACGTTATTCATCGAAATAGCCTATTTCGATGTCGCAACATCGAAATAAGCTATTTCGAAGTTGGGTGCACGTGTAGACGTATAATGTTTTGGTAATGTCAAAGTAAAACCTTTCATTTTGACCTAATTTTTTTCGCTTAAATTCTTGGGCATTTTGACAAAAGGAAAGGAAACAATTAGCAAAATGGCTGGAGGAGGCTGACATTCCTTAATAAGCCTTAGCTCAGTGGCTAAAGCACCCACATGGAAAGAGGGTAGACCCAGGTTCAGTTAAAGAGTGTGGACAAAATATTTGAATTTACATCTCCTACATTGAAGGAGCCGTCACTGGGCTATGGGATATTCTCTTAGGAGCTTCCTCAGTCTTGCCTGTTCAAGCTATTCCACTTTTTATAAAATATGTATATTAATTGCAGCAGGTGTTTGAATTTGGGTCTCTCACAGTCTAGGGAAGTGACAAACTATCAGGCTGTGACAAACTATTTCACAAATTCTCTCTCTTTCTCTGCAGCAATTCATGAGGTTTGTCTTCCCGTTGAGCTGGCAGTGTAAATTCCATACCCCTGATCAAACTAGCATGCTAAAAATGGAATGTTGCCATTGTGCAAATGTTTAGCCACGCAGGTATGAACTCATCCAAATGCGAGGCACACATTCAGGGCAGCTATGGTGGCTACTCTCATTCAGAACTAGCATGGCTATATCTCCAAGAGCTAGTATTTCCACCACACCTTGAAGCACAGACATACGTACAGGCATCTCTGATGACAATGAACAGTCATGGAGCAAGTGGCGTAGAATGAGAATGACTCTATAGCATTAGGGAAGCAGGACTACCACATTCTCCTCCAGCCATTTTTATGACCCCTTTCCTTCACCTTTCAGGGAGGATAGCTCAGTGGTTTGAGCATTACTCTCCAAAACCCAGGGTTGTGAATTCAATCCTTGAGAGGCCCAATTAGGTGCCCACAACAAATAAACTAAAAAAAGATGGTGATTGGCCTTGCCCAAAGGGCAGGGGATTAGACTCCATGACCTCCTGAGATCCCTTCCAGCTCTATGAGATGTGTATCTCCATATACTACTATCAAAAGCTTTGCAAGATCAGAACAAAGTTTTGTTTGTCAAGATCTAACCACTTGTTTCAACATTATCAAAATCATTTGACTGTTTTTAGTTGGGATGAAATGGTTGGAACAAAGTCTGGACACCATGTATGAAGCAAGCAGGAGGGTTTATTACATACAGCGCTGGTGGAGTGCCACCCCTTGTGAAGCTCAGCGAACACTGCCCGACAACAGGTTACAATTGATTATATAGAATACTGATGGGCAGAGAGTGAAGCAACAGGGGGGAGTCAAAAGACGTTAGACCCCTGAATGGAAGTTAACAACAAGGGAAATTAGCACAATTAGCACAATAAGTTGACAATCTAAGAAGGTTACAGTAGTGCTCTCTGCCCAGAGCTTACAGAAAGTTCTTTGAACAAAGCAAACATTAACTGACAACAATGTGTAAAGTGGTGATGTATATGTCAGCATCACCATATTATCCTCACACAGATATGACCATTCATGTTATACCTAAAGAATCGAAGCAGAAGGAAATGAAGGTACGTGACAATCAAGTTTTGGTTCTTGCCCCCACTCTGGGACATCCTAATCTCTCACTTGTAGGGCTCTCTTCCTGGAATGTGGTGGCCAGGGTGACTGTATCTGTCTTTGTTCAGGCTGGGATGACCTTCCAGGTGGGCTCAGCGGGGCAGGGGAACTCATGCTACTGATATAGGCCTAGTTTCCAGCCCCAAATTTAGAGCAGTGGGTCTCAGCAGACTATTATGGCCTGTCTAGGAATTTCTACCCAAGAGAAATAATGTGGGAGCTGTATGTAAATTTGAAAATAATTTCAATTGTTCCAAAACTTCATTTTTTGGTACATCATTCACCCCAAAAACAATCTCTTGGCTCTATTTCACAGCAGCACTTCCCCACCAAAAAATCCCTTTCCACAGTGGCTTCTGATGAAGACTCTGATTGCTCTTCCCTAGCCTTACCCTGCCTGTCAGCGGAATCCCTTCTAATTCCTGACTTTGCCCTCTTTCAAAGAATAACTTCATATTGACAATGCCAACCTCTTCCAATCCTTTCTTCATCTGACTTTCGGTGTGCCCTGATTATCTATGACTGCACAGAGTGATACTGCAGCAGTTTGGAAAGTAAAGACGGTCTTTTCCATAAGCATTTTAATCTCACATAAATAGTAAGAAGCAGCCTTAGCCTTTGCTAATTATGGATGAATGTATTTGTTTCAGAATATGTCCAAGTCTTTCTTCAAGGTCTCCCAGGAGCTGTGCCAACAAGCGATTATGAAAGGCAACAACAAGGAACATTTGACACTGTTTTCTGATTATGCTTAACAGGCACCTCATAGTTTGGACTTCAGTTTGAACAACTTGGAGTTTGGCATTTAGAAAATATGAAACACCCTAGAAGATGGATTTTACCATGAGGAGATTCCATCTCAGGCACTGAACTCACCCAGTTTTATTACTTATGCTTTCAATAAACTGGGAAAAGGTTCAACATTGCATCTGAAGAATTCATGAATTTTTCCTAAAAAAATACCTGAAGCTCTGGCATCTACAGTCATACTTTTCAAACATAAACACAGAGAAAAAAAACTTAGTCTTCAAATAAATCTTGCCAGACTCACATTTAAGTAAAAATCAATGTCTATTATTCATTTTCTGGTATTTCATTTAAATAAACAATCCTTTATCTGCTACTTCCTTAGGAACCCTTCCACTTACACAACCCAGCCCTTTCATGATTCAGATTCCTGCTTCTGACTGGGGTGGAAGAACCAAGTGAATGCTGGGACATCAGAGGTCAAACAAAAGCCAAAAAGAGGCTGGGCAATGTCTTTTCAACATCTGCACAAAGTAACTGGAACAGTGTGTCATGCCTGGCTACAAGCTGGGGCCACTCTCAGGAATATACTTCTTCACTGGCAGAAGTGACTACATGCCCTCCTCACTCATGGGCTATGTCTACGCTGGCCCTTCCCTTTTGAAAAAGATATGCGAACATAGGGGATCAAAAAGGCAAATGAGGCACACATTTGCATAGTCAGTACCTTGTTTGCATAATGACAGCCACCCGTCATTCCAGAAGAGCTGCTTTCAAAATGCAAAACAGCCACGTAGGTGAGTTTCCTTTCAAAGGAACCCCATCTACACAGCTGTTTTGCATTTTGAAAGCAGCCTTTTCTGGAACAGAGAGTGTCTGTTATTATGCAAATGAGGTGCCGGCATATGCAAATTAGCACCTCATTTGCATTTTCAACTTGCCATGTTTGCATGCGCCTTTTGAAAGGGAAGGGCCATTGTAGACATCGCCATGGTGCAGTAGCATACAATTCTAATTACGAATCTAAGTTCCAACTTCAATTTGTGTTGTCTAACTGCGATACCTTGCACCCATTAGTGTGGTATTTGTGGGCATGTCTACACTGCATCTGGAAGCAAGTCTCCCAGCTTGGGTCCATAGACTCACACTAGCAGGGCTTGCACTAGTACTTTAAAAATAGTTGTGTCAACAATGCAACTTGGGTTGGAACTTGGTCACTGCCACCTATATCAGAGCAACGTCTATGCAGCCATTTTGAGAGAGTCGGCGGAACCCTTATTAGTACAAGTGCGTGGACTCAGACTGAGAGATTCATTCTCCGATGCAGTGTGACTTCTAAGGCAGTGAATGTCCTCAGCCTAGCACTGGGGCACAGAGGCACTAGATCTCTCAGACCATTCGAGGGAAAAAGAAATCAAGAACTTTTTACATCATTCCTTAAAGCCTTGGCCAAAAGAGGGAGTGGAATATGGGAAATAGTGGGATAAGGAGAAGGAAGAAAAGCAAAGTAAAGAGAAAGATGAAAGATGAGGAAGAGAATGAGACTGGTCCTGATTCTCCCCAACTCTCCTCTCACTTACACAAGTGTAATTCTAGTCAATGCACTCCTGATTTACACTATTACACTGCATAAGCAAGCGAAGAATCAGGCTCGTGGTTTTAACGGCACTGTTATCCCTTGCTAGACATTTTTTATTATTATAATACAGCTAAGCTGGCCATTCAAGCATACACTGGTTCTCTCAGTTTGCCAATTAACCCTACCAACACAGATTTTTTTAGGATTTTTTCACCTCTCAGAAGTCCAGCATCCCAGGGCTTGCTTCCTAGGCTGCAGCTGTGCCATAGCACTGCATCGTGATAACATGTAACTTCCAAGTTACCAACTCTCATGATCTTTTGAAACCCTGTACAGTCTCTTGATTGTTTATGTTTATTTAAGCTTCAAGGGGGATCAGAAAAGGGGCTTTCCCCACCCCAGTGAAAATTTCAACTAACGTGGAATAAAATGGTTTTAATAAAACTTTTCTACAGAAAATTCATCAAGAAACCAAACAACGAAATAGTTTTCATGTAACCTTTTCAACCAGCCGTATTTAAATTGGCCCTGTCTCCTATCATCCTCCCTAGGAAAGCAGCTGGGTTGCTCTCTATAGAGAGGACAGCTCTCTAGCTCTATGATTAGGAGATGAAACAGGAACTTTTGACATGCCGAGAGGAGACTGAAGGGGCAAGAAAACACAGAGGAGCCTAGGCAGCAACTGAAGCAAGAGAGAAACAGGGGTATGTGAGGAGGGAGGAGTCTGGTGGTGGGAGAAAGTGAGGGGAAGTTTAGAGACAGATGAATACAAAAGGAAGAGAAAGGGAGATAGAGCAGTGAGGTGAGGAGAGGTAAAAGTAATAGACACTCCCCCCTCCATGATTTCAAAGAAGGCAAATGGAGTCATCCTTCCAGCAGTCAGTAGGGGAAAGGAAAGGTAGTTACAACCCCTTCAGCTTTTAATATGTTTTTATGTGCATTAAGATTTAATTGGGAGTGGATTTTCTTGAATGACATAAAAGCTCAGAAAGCTGAATAGTCAAAAATACATGTTATCTGTATTATCTCTCTTCTGCTGAGTGCTGACAGATTTTGAGTCAATTTCCTTTTTGAAAGGAAATCATCAATAACATGGAATATGGAGCTTTTCTGAATTGCTTCACTTACAATATGTACACCAGTCCTTGAACAGAGATGGTCATCAACAGCATGAAAGAAATCACCTCTTCCAGAAATTTCAGACCAGACATCAGTGTGTGCTTTCCAGGGTGGAACTCCACCTCAAGAAAGGAGTCTTGTTCAAGAGATTAAGAAACACAAAAAACAGGAGAAACTCTTGCTGTTTGCCATAGCTTTCCCCAGTCCCTCTGCCCAGGTTATGCATAACAAAACTAACAACAATTCAGCATTTCATCGAAACATTTTCATTAATTGCACACTCACAAAAAAAAAGAATTTGCAAAACTGTATAGCAGCATCATTTGATGATAATCCCCATCACTGTTTCAGGGTAAATGTACCTGTATCCCTTCCTCTGTGGTTTACCACAGGAGTATATGTCTAGTCATAACCTGTCTCCAGGCAGGGACACTTGTTCTATTCCCTTCTGAGCAGGGGCTTTTAAGACTGCACGGCCAGTCTTCCTAACACTCCACACTAGTGCATTGTTCTCTCTTCAAGAGCTATAAACAGAGTATTTCAAGCACTTACAAGCGACTGCACATATCTTTTGAAGAAATTGTAACAACTCTTAAGGCACAAGCATTGCAGAGAAAACATAACCAACAGATTTAACACGCCACTAAACATACCAGGAGTCATCCAGGCAAGAGTCTTACGGGTCCCTAACAGACCAAAGTTTTTCAAACCTTCTGTAAGGTTGGGCTCCCCCTTGGACAGAGGATCCTGTCCATTCACTGCATCAGAAGAAAGTCCGCATGCAGCTGTGCAAACCAGGATGACACTTGCCCTTTTCCCATTCTCATGTCAGAGAACAAGGGGAAATCACACAGTTAGTCTGAATCACTTCTCTTCCCCCCATGTCTAGCCAGGAGTGAGGTTAAGCCAGAGCCATCCCCAAGTGATGGCCAATTGGAGCAACCACTGTGCACCCCACAAACTGGGAGGCCTTGTGGACCAATGTGATTGGCTAGCTCAGCTGGCTGCAGAAGTGACATATTCATTACTTCTGCTCTGGGCCCTGCACTCTCCTATGGACTGCTCTGATTTAAGCCCTGCATTTTTCTAGCAAAAGTCATTTATTTGTCTGTTGAACTCTGGAAAATTTGGTTTGACTCAGGATACGCAAGCTTAGCCAGAGGATGGTACCTCTCTGGAAGTGCCTACAGCCTAAGTGATTCACCTTAATCCAAACTGGATATGTATACAATCTGTGGCCCACAATGATACCTAAGCTTAGCACAATATGGTCCCCAAAGACATTGCTTGTAGATGCCATATCTGTCACTCCCCATAGAGGTCAGAAACCATGTTGGGGATGGTCTGGCCTAGAGGTTAGAACTAGAATCAGGAATCTAGAGCAGGTCAGGAGCAAGGGTAAGGCTGGGGCAAGCTAAAGGCTTGGAGAGTCTGTTACCCAAGGACACCACTTTGGAAGGAGGCAGGGGGGCCAGCAGCCAGTCAACACTTGCCCTTCTTCCCATTCTCCTGTCAGGGTGTGAGGGGAAAGTACACTGTTTGCCTGAATCACACTTCTTCCCCATCCCTTCACCAGCCAGGAGTGCAAGGCATGCACACAAGCTGTGCACTTTCTATTCACTCCCAGACAATCATGGGAACAGGAAGAAAAACAAGCGGTATCATGGTACTCATGGCTTCTGCCTCCCCTCTACCAAAATGGTGCCCTGGTTGCTACCATGATCCGTGTGTGAAATTTCAATGCCATAGGGTGGCACTAAGCAGAGTGAGCTTCTTTTCGTCCTGTGCATCTTATATACAGCTCCTGAGAATCATCAGACCAGTCCCTGACTTATGGACGGGATGGAACCTAGTGACTCATCTCTTTATAATAGTAGTGTTTTAAATCATGCATTTGTGGATGTGACTTGTGATTTTTGAATGCTTGCTGCTGGCTAAACAGCTCTCCAAAGATTAGTTTCCGATGGATGCAGACAAACAAGTGTGAGAAATAAAGAAGAGTGGGATTGGCCTTGGATATATATGGTCTAAAACAATATTTCAGTGGCTAGAATTCAAATACATTATTGGCAACGAGCAATTCAACCAGCTCGAGCTCTACCAGAAGGATCCCAATTTGCTCCAAAGTGCTGTTGCTTTCTATCTGTTGTCACTGAGAGCCAAACTGAGCTCACAGAGAGGCGTAGCTATGAAAGAAACAATAATCAAGTCTGAAAATAACAACTCTTCTCTTTAGGGAGGTCAAGTGTTTCTTAATATTTGTATTGTTTTTGCTTTTCTTAGGGAGAAGGCGAATCACAGCCTAGACCAAGACCCTTTACACATATATACCTAAAAGCAGTCAAGTAGCACTTTAAAGATGAACAAAATAATTTATGAAGTGAGCTTTCGTGGGACAGACCCACTCCTTCAGACCATAGCCATACCAGAACAGACTCAATATTATATATATACCCAACTGTTTGATGGCTCACAGATGACGTGCTGTGACTGATACTTACTGGGCTCCTCACAACTGACTCACAGCTTACCTTGCATATCAATTTGCTTTCCCACCTGCTGCGTCTAATATATAGATTAAGTTCTGTGTGGGATGCATTGCCTTATTATTATTGATGTGAACCAGGTCTACCACAGTGGACACTGATTTCTGTTAAACCATGTGTGTTACTGTATATAAATGATCAGTAAAACTGAAATATTTTCTGCAGAACAATGGCATTTAAGTTAATAATAAAGAAAATGGTCACACCTTTCAGTTATAAGCTTTCCTTTGCAAATAGAAGTCATGTAATCCTGTTACTGTCATGTCAGATACATACTTCTGAGCTATTCTTATGAGAAGTTGAGTATTTCATAGTACAGTGTGTAAATACTCTGTGTAATTCAGCTGCCTACACACGGTAACTCGAGTCTACTCTTATTTCTGTAAATCTATTTTTAAATAATTTTTTTAAAATCTGTAAGCATAAAAATAAAACACAGAGTACTTTCACCAGTCACTGTGCTCCCTTTGTGAAGATTTCCAAGACCAGTATGGACACATACAATGGAGGAGCAGCAGATAACTACCTGGCTTGCCCACTGAGCCCTGAACATCCCCATTCTTGGAGCTACCTATTTTACTGGGGCTAGGAAGTGTTAAGTTGGAATCAGGTGCTATATTTGATTTTATTTCTCATTATCCCAAATTAAAGAGACTCTTTTTTAATGAAGAAACAAGAACCAACAAGGTTCACTACAATCCTAGAGGGCTTCATGAACACCTGGTCAACAACAAAGAAGTGTCTCTTGATTTAAACTGGGTTCAAGTCTTGCAAATGGTGTGCTTTGGCAAGTTAACCCTTCACTGAGATCTGTCCTGCCTATTGCCTTTTTATTTTCTGCTATCTTCTGTAGGCAGTCTGTCGTGTCTGACGATGACGTCTTGAGCTTGCACAGGCTCATCAGTCATAGACTCGCATGTGGCTCAGGAGTCCAAGCTTTCAATGGCATGGGCATTCACAGTGGGGGGCAAGGGAATTGTCCTGGCTCTGTTGGTGCGGCTGCTGCTGTTGCTTTCTTCCTCTCACGAGCATCAATGAGGTGTACGCGTCACTGCTCTTCAAAGTTGTCACACGCGTCGTACGAAAACACGCCAGCCTGATCGGTCTTTTGGATGCTGCTCTAGCTGATCTGGTTTTAAACCAGCATGAGCAATGTTGGCCTTCGCACAGCCTTTATATCTCTTGCGAGGCCTGCCTTGATTCCTTTTGCCCTGGGAGAGTTCACCATAGAGGAATTGCTTAGGGATTCTTGACTCCTCCATTCATATGACGTGCCCTGTCCAGCGAAGCTGGGCTTTCAGACTCATGGCTTCAGTGCTTGTGGTTCCTGCTCTGTCCAGGACTTCCAGGTTCGTAACTCTGTCCTGCCATCGAATGTGCAGGCTGCGTTTGTGGAAGCGCTCCAGCAGTTTTATATGTTTTTTGTACAAGGTCCAGGTTTCACAGCCATACAGGAGACTGGTCAGGACTACAGCCTTGTACACTTTCAGTTTAGTGGACTGTTGGATATTGTGCTGATTCAACACTTGCACTCTCAGACATCCTAGTGCCCAGCTGGCCTGGCAGATTCTGGCATTGATTTCTTTGCCAAGGGAGCCATCTTTGGCTATCAGGCTGCCAAGGTACTTGAATTCCTCTACTGTTTTTAACTCTGTTCCTTCAATAAAGATTGAAGCGGGGAGAGCAGCAGATCCTGGAGCAGGTTGAAACTGTACCTCGGGTCTTTCCGAGGCTGATGGTCAAACCAAAGAGGCGAGTGGCATCAACAAATTTGTTGATAATGAGCTGGAGATCAGATTCCTTTTGTGCTGTAAGTGCACAGACGTCAGCAAAAGGGCTTCAAGGATGTGAAGGCTGAAAAGTGACCCATCAAGTCTGTATTTTATGTAGACTCCATGGTCCATGCCCCTAACTGCGTGGCTGAGGACGCACGTGAAAAAAAGATTGAATAACACTAGATTACTTACTACAGCACTGGACCTAACCATGTTAGTTACAAGATCAAAGGCACATTCTCATGCACTTCCAGCAACATAATATATGTTATTATGTGCCAACAATGCCCTGACATTATGTACACTGGACAGACTGGGCAAAATCTTCACCAGAGAATAAATGAACACAGAGCAGACACCAAGAAACTCAATACACATAAGACGGGCAGTGAACATTTCAATGGAGTGGGCCATTCTGTTAAAGACCTGAGAATTTATCTCCTGGAATAAAAAGAATTTAACAACAGATTAGAATGAAGAGATTTGTGAGTTAGAATACATATTCAAATTCGACACATTAAGACGTGGCATGAACAGAGACGTCAATTACCTCACACATTGCAAGGACTGCTTCCCTTTCTTTGCTGCTCGTACTAATCTCACATAGGACAATTAACATCCCCTCACCCTTAACCCTCTTCCTTCCCCTCACCCCTAACCCTCCCATTTGATTTGTCAGTTTTTATTGCATTTTTTGTTTTTGATCCTCTGTACTCATAAATGTCAGTCTGTATTGAAAATGAAATTGAGCTGATGAAGTGGGTCTGTCCCATGAAAGCTCATCACCGAATAAATCATTTTGCTAGTCTTTAAAGTGCTACATTTCTGCTGCTTTGTCTCATTTACTACAGGAGTGGTAACCTTCCCTTTATCTTTGAAGCTTGGAGAAGGTGCTACGGGGCAAGACCAGTATCAGTCCCATTTTCAACAGCAGATCATTACTCCATCCTATGTTAGCTCCATAGAAATTTTGTAAATGTCCCAAAAAGATGTCCTGAAGTGTTTGCAAATCTGTTTTAAGGAGCAAAATAATGAATGGGTGTAAGAAACAATAAGCAGAGGGCATGAGAGGTTGGCGAGAGGATAAATAACACAGGTGAATAGACTTGTCATCTATGTAAATAGCCAGATCCAGATCACTTAAAACTACATTTTAATTATCACTTTAAAAATTTCTCAACAATCATGGTGTCAAGAAGAGGCCATCAGAGTCTCACTTTTTCTGCTGCTCCATTGAGGGCATAGGTGGCTGTCAGAATATTTCAGCGCCGGAGGACAGTAAGTCAATTTATCAGTCATGGAGTGTACTTTCCTATGTCATCACAAGCCAGGGCTGACCTCTCACAGCTGGCAACAAACCCCAAGGAGATAACATGCAATTCTCACACTACAAATAGTGACAGCATAAGAGTCAGTTAATAGCCACTTGGCAGCCGCACACCACCTTAGGCAGCATGCTGTCCTCAGAGTACTATTATGTGTCACATTTGGTGATATGATAAAAATGTATTTATCTTCTGTCACCAAGACATTGAACAGGGGCCATTTCAAATGTGTGTGGGGGGGCGTGCAGCTTTAACCATGATTCCAGAGGCTACTTAGGCATCTGAAATGCATTCTAATTTTTGGCAGATAACCTACCAATTAGCAGACGGGGCTTTGTGCATAATTCCTTTATAAAAGAAAGAAAATTAAATATTAGACCTACTCATCTACAACAACAGCCTATTCTAACGTCTTGCAGGATGTCACTTAAGGGACACTGGCTAGGTTTAAAATTTAATGTACAGTAAACTCTCTCTTATCTGGTATTTATTCAACTGGAATTCTCAGATAACTGGGACAAACATGCCACTTTCTGATCTGAGAGCAAAACTGGCCATGGATGTAACTCCCAGCTCCAGGGCTGACAGAATTCCTCTGGGTCGTCACCGCCAGAGTCTTCCCAGTCCCAGCCCGCTCCCTGGGGCTGGAGTTTCCCTGGTCCCAACCAGGTCACCTGGGCTGGCTTTTCCCTGGCCAAGAGTGGCTTCCTGGCCCCAGAGCATCCAGGGATCGTGTGGCTTGTCTTTCCCTAGCTGCCTGTGTTTCTCTATTAACAAGTATATTTGCACGTTTGGCAACCTCCCAATATGAAAGAGTTTGCTGTATATTCTTATGTCATTACTAACTGTGCAGAAAGAGAGAGAGAGAACCTCTCAGGATCGCTGGATTCTATCTGGGAGGGGTGTAGGGTCTAGTGGGTTTCAGTGGGGGGGGGCAAATAAGAACATAAAAACAGCCATATTGGGTCAGACCAAAGGTCCATCAACTCCAGTATCCTGTCTTCTGACAGTGGCCAATGACAGATGTCCAAGAGGGAGTGAACAGAACAGCTGATCATCAAGTGTCCCCTCTCCTGTCATCCATTTCCAGCTTCTAACAAACTGAGGCTAGGAACACCATTCCTACCTATCCTGGCTAATAGACCTGGATGGACCTAACCTCCATGAATTTATCTAGTTCTTTTTTGAACTAGAAGACCTGGTTGAAGTCTGGGCCTTCACAACAGCCTCTGGCAAGGAGTTCCACAGGCCTATCAAGTGCTGCATGAAGAAAAACTTCCTTTTGCTTGCTTTAAACCTGGTCATACGGTGACCCCTAATTGATGTGATATATCCCCTGCCCCAGCCCAGGGCCTGCACCCCAGAGCCCTCATCTCCTTCCACACTGCACACATCCTCCTGCACAGCCCCATGCTAGGAGATGAAACAACCTCTTGCCCAAAACTGAGGGGGAGGGGGCTAGAGCAGTCCGTAAATGGTGCCCCATCCTAGAAAGTTATCTTTTAGTATCTTCCTATCTCACACAATGGCTGTCCTGACCTTGACCAGAGCATTGCATTTTACTCACCACTGCAGTCATAAAAACACAGATATAGCCAACAACAATTTGTTCAAACTACTTGAAATATACTACATCCCTTAGCCATACTTAGGGTTCTCTAACCATCAGCAGATGTGTAGCTTGTTTTAGTTTTATGTGAACAAAGCTGAACCTATTCAGTCCCAAAATCCCTGTGGTTTGTTCTGTTGTGTCTCAAGCCCACTGCATAACTAATTCGTTGCCTGTTCCACTGTGACTACTAACAGTATGAGGGAAGACTTGAAGTAGATTTAGCTCACAGCTTTTCCTCCTTCCCTGTTAGTTCCTTTCTAGGATTTTATCCTTTGAGAAACTGCAAGGAAGATGCTAATCAGCAACTAAAACTGCTGCTATGCAGTAGTAAAGTCTTGAACTATCTCATTCCACAAAACATTCAACCCTATTTTCACTCACAACCGTTTATAGATAGAGAGAGAGAGATCTTTAAGTGTAAATTATTAGCATTGCTTTACGAACTCACAAGGCAATTTACAAAGGCATATTGACTTGCCTAAGGACAATACATCCTACATCAGATAAACAGAAAATATGATGTAGGACAGCAGTTAAGGACAGAGAGATTATGGAGATAATTAACTATTAGACATGGATAAACATCTTGAATCTGGTGCACTGAGAGGCAGTAGAAGGAGTTGTAGTGGGGCAGTTGTGTTTCCTTCAAGGATTTGCATTCATATTATGGCAAGAAGATTGCACTGGAATGTTAATAGAAGCTTGTGCTTGTGGATCAAGCTTGCAGTGGTATTTTGCTCTGAGGATTAAGGAGTAGCTCATTCTTGACAATTTCATGGGCATACCATAGTCTTGACCTGGTGAGAACCCTGGGCTAGATTCATCTCATAGTGAAATCAGCATATTTTGAAGTCACTCGAGGATGCAGAGCCCCTGCTAGGGGAAAATATGCCAAGGGGGAGGGAGACTGTAGTAGTGCAAGGCAGCTGTAGCTCTGGCTCTTCCAGTGGAAGGTGGGGCACAAGCAACCAAGACAGCCCCAGAATGGGCTGAGGAAGCAAGGGACATGAGCAGGGCAAGAAAGAAAGGCATTTCCCAGGACCTCCTTTAACCAGCTTTTGCTGGCAGGACTCCTATGGCATCTCAGCTGGACTTTAAATCTCAACTCTGTGAATGCAAACTCGACTCTCTAAATGCAAATCAGCTCTCTGATGCAAACACCACCTGTCCTTCTTGGAGGAATGATTTCATCCCACTGCAGCAAGGAGATGAAATCTGCACACACATACATGCACAACCATACCCTAATGGGGTGGTAAGTAATTCCAGGTTCCTATCTGTTCATGCCAAGTGGCATATGCTTTCCTGAAGCATGTTGATTTTGTTGTAAGTTTCTTTGAAACTTCATGTAGGTGCCACATGGCTGGACATGCTAACGTGAACAGCACCATTGATTAGTACAGAGTATGTGGCGGGGTTGGGGGAGCAGTGTGTGTGCACACTACTGTAATATACTTATATATCTATATGTACTTTTTCTTCCATGCTAACAACTGAGCTGAGCCAGAATAGGCTATGAGTCACAGTAAACATACATATTAGAAAAGTTGTATCAGTGGGTTTTGGAGTGCTTGGATTTTTGTTTGTGTTGGTCAGCTAACCATATACATGGTTCTTCTTTCCTCATATAGTTCAGCTGTTCATCTAACATAGGCTGCAAATTGTTCCATTTCTTTTAGCTCTTTTAGTCTTGTCAGTCACATTTCTATAGCTGGCATTTGTTCTTTCAAGCATAGCGACTGCATACATTTACTGGATGCAATCACAAGAATTCTTCAGCTAGTCAAGGAATTTTCCTAATACCATAGTAATAGGAATTTGGGGGAATGTAGCTCTTAAATCATAAGACACCAAGTGCTCTCAGCTACTTGGTGCTGAAGAGAAGATACTCAGCTCTTTCCAGCAGCATGCCCACAATTGTCATTATTTATTTGCCTGAAACCTCCTAACTGTCAAATAGTAACAGAGAGGAAGCTGTGCTAGTCTATACACTATCAAAACAAAAAGCAGTCAAGTAGCACTTTAAAGACTAGCAAAATAGTTTATTAGGTGAGCTTTCGTGGGACAGACCCACTTCTTCAGACCATACCCAGACCAGAACAGACTCAATATTTAAGGCACAGAGAACCAAAAACAGTAAGCAAGGAGGACAAATCAGAAAAAGATAATCAAGGTGAGCAAATCAGCGAGTGGAGGGGTGGGGGGGAAGGTCAAGAATTAGATTGAGCCAAGTATGCAGACGAGCCCCTGTAAGCCGTGTCTACACATGCACGCTACTTTGAAGTAGCGGCACTAATTTCGAAATAGTGCCTGTCACGGCTACACGCATCGGGCGCTATTTCGAAGTTAACTTCGACGTTAGGCGGCGAGACGTCGAAGTCGCTAACCCCATGAGGGGATAGGAATAGCGCCCTACTTCGACGTTCAACATCGAAGTAGGGACCGTGTAGTCGTTGCGTGTCCCGCAACTTCGAAATAGCGGGGTCCGCCATGGCGGCCATCAGCTGAGGGGTTGAGAGACGCTCCCTCTCCAGCCCCTGCGGGGCTCTATGGTCACCGTGGGCAGCAGCCCTTAGCCCAAGGCTTCTGGCTGCTGCTGCGGCAGCTGGGGATCCATGCTGCAGGCACAGGGTCTACAACCAGTTGTCGGCTCTGTGTATCTTGTGTTGTTTAGTGCAACTGTGTCTGGGAGGGGCCCTTTAAGGGAGCGGCTTGCTGTTGAGTCCTCCCTGTGACCCTGTCTGCAGCTGTGCCTGGCACCCTTATTTCGATGTGTGCTACTTTGGCATGTAGACGTTCCCTCGCAGCGCCTATTGCGATGTGGTGCTGCGCAACGTCGAAGTTGAACATCGACGTTGCCAGCCCTGGAGGACGTGTAGACGTTATTCATCGAAATAGACTATTTCGATGTCGCTTCTTCACGTGTAGACGTAGCCATAGTGACTCAGAAAGTTCCCATCACGATTTAAACCATGTGTTAATGTGCCGAATTTGAATATAAAAGCCAGTTCGGCTGCTTCCCTTTCCAGAACGGTGCGATAATTCTTCTTCAGTAACACACATACCTTTAGGTCATTGACAGAATGCCCCATTCCATTAAAATGTTGACCAACTGGTTTGTGGATCTGGAGTGTTTTGATGTCTGTTTTGTGCCCATTGACCCTTTGTCTAAGGGAGTTAGAAGTCTGTCCAATATACAAAGCATCAGGGCATTGTCAGGATGGCTAAGCACCGGAATAAATTATCTAGGAAAGTTGAGGAATCTCCTTCAGTGGAGGTATTTAAGAGCCGCTTAGATAATCATCTGTCAGGGATGATACAGATGGTGCTTGGTCCTGTCATGAGAGCAGGAGACTGGACCATTGACCTTTTGAGATCCCTTTTAGTTTAGTATTCGATGATTCTTTGATTCCCTGATACTATGGCGCTTTCTCTTCTCTTTTCTCCCTTTTTCTTTAATCCTAATGCTCTAAGGACCTTGTTTCTCTTTCTCTGAAATCAAGCAACTTTGCCTTCATGCTTGGATTTTTTTTAATTTCTCTTTTGCAATGACTGTATTCTGTCTAATTTTTGCAAGACAGCTATTGCTGTCCTTCTCTTTGAGGAATCCAAAACCTGACTTCTTCATTGTAGATAAGGCATCTCCTAATTTTCAGAATTTTTTGTTCTCACATAGTGGTACCAATATAGGGTTGTTTATGGAATGAAGTATCCTATCTCTTTCCCTCATGGGTGTTTTATGTCTTGCTCTATGTCCTCAAGTTTTTCATACCTCACATAGGTCATTGTTATCAGATAGTTTTGTTTCCCACTTACACACCGGCCTAATCTTCCAGATTGTAAAAATTATTGCTGAAATTGACAATTCAAGGAGATGAAAATGGATCAATCTTGGTGGCATAGGTTGATTTTTTTTAGTTTTGGTATTAATTCTCTAAGACCGCTTTGTATGATGCTACTAAAAATAGATTTGTCTTTAAGTAATAGAGGCAAAAATTCCAGCACCGTTATCTTCTGCATCCTCAGGAAAAATACAAATTCTGTCATTTTTCCTCCTGGGTGTACTTTGTAATCACTACATTTCTCTCTGTAGAGTCTTTCCTATTTTAACAGGAAAATGAGAGCTGTGTCTCTTGCACTAGCATCTTCCTCCCTTAAATAAATCCCTCTCTCTGTCTCTCTCTCTGTCCCGCCCTTGCCAAGCCTTCTTTAATTTCAGCATGAGTGCTAGTTAACTCGCTAAAGAGGCAGATGATTCTTTACTTAAGTCTTTCAGCTCATTTTCTAAACTCCTTTATTCTGTGTTATTCTGTGTTGCCAAATCTTGCATTTTTATCATGAGGCTTTTAATATCTAGTATTCTTCCAAGCTCTTATTTTGTGAGTGTCTCAGCCTTCATTTGTTTTTAAACAGCACATACCTAACTCTCATGGGCTGTGTCTACACATGCCCCAAACTTCGAAATGGCCATGCAAATGGCCATTTCGAAGTTTACTAATGAAGCACTGAAATGCATATTCAGCGCTTCATTAGCATGCGGGCAGCAGCCGCGCTTCGAAATTGACGCTCCTTGCCGCCGCGCAGCGTGTCCAGACAGGGCTCCTTTTCGAAAGGACGCCGCCTACTTCGAAGTCCCCTTATTCCCATGAGCTCATTAGCTTCATTAGCATTCCCATGAGCATTCCCATGAGCATTCCCATGAGCTCATTAGCTTCATTAGCATGCGGGCGGCAGCCGCGCTTCGAAATTCCCATGAGCATTCCCATGAGCTCATTAGCTTCATTAGCATGCGGGCGGCTGCGGCGCTTCGAAATTGACGCTCCTTGCCGCCGCGCGGCGCGTCCAGACGGGGCTCCTTTTCGAAAGGACGCCGCCTACTTCGAAGTCCCCTTATTCCCATGAGCTCATGGGAATAAGGGGACTTCGAAGTAGGTGGCGTTCTTTCGAAAAGGAGCCCCGTCTGGACGCGCCGCGCGGCGGCAAGGAGCGTCAATTTCGAAGCGCCGCTGCCGCCCGCATGCTAATGAAGCGCTGAATATGCATTTCAGCGCTTCATTAGTAGACTTCGAAATGGCCATTTGCATGGCCATTTCGAAGTTTGGGGCACGTGTAGACACAGCCATGGTTGCAGAGAAGAATTTGCATGTCTCCTGAATTGTGAGGAAAGATTGACATAATAAAAGGCAAAACAAAGCAAACATATGGTAAGGTGTTAAAGATAGCCTCATGGTTTCTGGGTAGGGGACTAATTACTGATTTTTAAATGCTGGAGGCTGGCCTTGCTGGATAGCAGCACAGCAGCTTCTCCTACCTTTCTACCAGTCAGCTTTCTTAAGAGAGGTCCAACAAGAACTACCTTGGATCTTACTGCACATCCAGTCGCAGTGATTATCTCATGTCTTTTGCAGAAACACTATTTTCTGCATGATACAGGAAACCTTACACAACTTTCCCAGTACTTTCAAAAAGATTTTTCTGCATATAAATATGGAAGTGGATGAATGGTGACGGGCACTCTACTAGTCACACAAGTCAGGGGGCTTGAAGATGAGATGACTGCTTTTATGATTGAAGGGTGCTGGATTAAGGAATGCTGTTAATGTCCATTTACTGTTATGTTTGACTATTAGTAGTAATTTTATTGCCTTGCTCTTTTGTGTTTTTAACTGGGCAGCCTGATTTCGTGATTTAATATGGTATCAACTGGACAACAGCATGCGTGATGTACGCCATGTGCATTTTTAGAAAAATAATCTGTTTTAGAATTTCAAAAGCTTGAGCATTAAGACTATTTTTTTTCAGACATACCTGATTCAGTTTTGTAAGGAGCAATAACTCCATTTAGTTGAAGGTGCTACAGCCAAGATAACTATGACATTTATTGTACTGCAAAGGGGATGCATAGCTTGCCAAACCCATCTGCGGCATCCTCATCAACAAAGCGTACAGCTCTTGGACCACCATCTAATCAAGGCAAAGGACAGCCCTCAGTTGCAGGGGACATTGTCTCATTGTGCCACAGCTGCATGTGAGTTCCTCCTGTTGGCCCCAGGTGTAAAGGCTGGCTGCACACTGACCCCCTTCAGAATCATTTCAGAGGAGCCCCAAGCAACATGGCAAATCATGGCTGGGTCAGTTACAACACACGGTTTCTGGTATCAGCTGCAGATCACTCTTCATGCCATCTCAACATCTTGCCCAGGTTTCCGTGCGACCAGTGGGCCTACAACAGGTGAACAAGCATGTGCTTGGGTGTTTGAGTCTGTTACACAAACACGTGGAGACTATTTTTAGATGGGCCTATTACTATAATATCTGAATGCCCAAGGTTTTATCAAAGTGGCACACCAGGGTTTTAATTATAGAGATTAGAATCATAAATAAAGGAAATGCAATAATTGAGGGTAAGTCTATGCAACAAAGTTATTTTGAAATAACAGACATTTCAAAATAACTATCCTAACAGCTACACAATGCACACGCTATTTTGAGATTGGTAAACCTCATTCTATGGCCGTGTCTACACGAGCCCCAAACTTCGAAATGGCCACGCAAATGGCCATTTTGAAGTTTACTAATGAAGCGCTGAAATGCATATTCAGCGCTTCATTAGCATGCGGGCGGCCGTGGCACTTCGAAATTGACGCGCCTCGCCGCCACGCGTCTCATCCCGACGGGGCTCCTTTTCAAAAGGACCCCTCCTACTTCGAAGTCCCCTTATTCCCATCAGCTGTGCCGCGGCCGCCCGCATGCTAATGAAGCGCTGAATATGCATTTCAGCGCTTCATTAGTAAACTTCGAAATGGCCCTTTGCATGGCCATTTCGAAGTTTGGGGCTCGTGTAGATGTAACCTATGAGGAATAGCTATTTCGAAATAGCTAAGACAGGGAATAGAGCCTATTTCAAAATAAACCATAGTGCATCCAATGGCTCCATTTCAAAATAGGTGCTATGTGTGTAGATGCTGTAATTCTACATAGTTAAGTGCTATTTTGAAACGCATTTTTGTGTGCAGCAGCGTTTTTTTCAAAATAAATTATCCTGGAATAGCTCTTCCAAAATAGTATTGATTAGGCCTCAGATGGAGTACTGTGTCAAGTTCTGAGCACCAAATTTCAAGAAAGATGTGGACAAATTGGAAAAAAGCCTAGAGAAGAGGAATAAAAAGGACTGAAGGTCTAGAAAACATGACCTATGACAGAAGATTGAAAGAACTGGGTTTGTTTAGTCTGGAAAAGAGAAAACTGAGAGGGAACATGATAACAGCTTTCAAGTATCTAAAACAGAGGTCGGCAACCAAAATAGCACGAAGAGCCATTTTTTCCCATTCAGTAAAAACCTCAATAATTCAAGAGCTGCAATGCATGTGAATAACAAGACAGTCCTTAATAAATAATGTCAAACCATACTTTTTGTATCCCCTATTTTGAGAACAGTGCTCACGCACAATGATTTGTAATGCGATACATATTTACTGCAGGTTTTTTACATATTCTATTTCCTCACACTTTATGTATGTGTTTGTACCACTGTCTTCTTGACTTTCACTCCCAAACCTTTGCTGTCTTTGGCGGAAGCGAGGGGGAGTTATCCAACATTTTGAGATCAAATATCATCTGTTATTTAGATATGAGTTGTTCATTGTTGGGCTTCTAGATGTTCACTGTTTATCAAAAATAATCAGGAGGGCTGTTTTTTTCTACTTTGCAATTATAGTATCAGGACCCACAAAGAAGCCCTTAAAGAGCTGTCCGCGAATCCTGAGCTGCAGGTTGCAGACCCCGATCTAAAATATTACAAGGAAGAGGGTAAAAAGCCCAAGCTCTGTAAGCATGAGTCAACTGATATGGTCAGGTCAGCCGCAGCTGTTTTATTGCAGTGTACGCATAACCTACGTGTTCTTTGAATCCTGACCTCCTCTGGAGGCTGCAGAGGCATCCATTGTAACTCACGCACTCCTGGGAGGCCTAAGTCAAAGTTAACTCCTCTAGGCTACACTAATATTGAGAATATCTCCACGCTGTGGTCCCATCCCCAGAACACTCCGTATACCAGTGTTTGTGAGAAGGTCTTTCGAAGGCAGCCTTATCAGAGGTGGCAGCCTTCCTCAGTGCCTGCACCCAGGAAATACTCCTCTGGCCAGAGCAAAGGCTTTCACGGTCCCTTATGGCACTCTGGCCTTTTTACCTGGTCTAAAAAGTCCACACCAAAGGGGATGATCTCACCCTGGGTCTCTTCTATTGATTAGTAAATGTGTCTGCCCCTTATTTTTAAGGACCTAATTTTCTTGTGCTTAAACATTAACTTCTAGACTCCATGAGGTACTCTAACATTAGGCATATAACATTTTAAATATTGGTTTATATTGTGGCATTATGTTCGGGTATTATTTTAGTCTTATTGTATAATTTTTGGCATAGGCACCTAGATTGCATGGATACCTGTCCTCCTTTTTCAGGGTGCACACATTCAATTGGGAATTAAAAATAGCCCGTATACATATATACAGTTTCATTTACGTTTATCGTCTGATTCATACCTGCTAATAGCAGAACAATATAGCTAGTAAATTTCAAAACTTATTTTAAATAATAAAATTAATTACAAGTGCAGTAAGACACACAGGGCTTGTCTATGCTAGTTCCGTACTTCGAAGGGAGGATGGTAAGTAGGGTGTCGGGAGATTATTAACAAAGTGGTGTGCTGCATATGCAGCACTTCATTAAGCAAATTCTCCCTCGCGGCAACTTCAAGGCGTTAAACTTCAAAATGCCAGCTCGGGTGTCGCTGCGGCTCACCCGCTGGCCCTTCGAAATGCCTGGGCAACTTTGAAGTACCAGCGGGTGAGCCGCAGCTACATGCGAACCAGCACTGCGAAGTTTAACGCTTCGAAGTTGCCGCGGGGGGGAATTGGCTTAATGAACTGCTGCTTATACAGCGCAGCTTTTCGTTAATAATCTCCTGACACCCTACTTACCATCCTCCCTTCGAAGTAGGGGGGTAGTGTAGACACAGCCACAGTGATAAATGTTGTATAGTAACTAGGCATTGGCAACCATCACAGCTTATCAAACAAGAACAAATCAGAGCTGAGCTGGTCCCTCAGACTGACCGGCCAAACCTTTAAAGCCCTGCTCATCCATAGCACTTTGTTATGTTACATGTCCCATCTTACGTCACATTCCAGCAACGTACAATTTAGGATCAAGTGTAACACGGCCACTTCTTTGGTGAAAACCATAAAGAACTAGATCCACAGGTGGTGTAAACTGGCAGTTTAATTGAAATCAAATACTTCAGTGAATTTGTGCCAATTTATACCAGTGGAGGACAGGGGAGTTCTAGGAAAGAGAGCTAAAAGGACAATTGCAAAACACCTTTGAGCAACATTGTTGGACTTATGTGTCACCCTTTGAATACAAAGGGAAAGCTAACGAGGCTAATACCAAAAGGAGTGAAGCCATCTTTTTTTCATCATTTTTGAAATAGCTTGAGCAAGTCTGTATTGTGCAGTTGCTATAGTGACATGATTCTGGAGCTTCCTATCTGCCTACTGGGCATGCTAACATCCTGCCAATGTGACTGCTTGCGAATTGACTTTACAAGTGAGATTCTGGCAGGTGGCACAGCAAACAGTCTTTCCTCTCATCACTTCTACGCTGGGTGAATAAAATAATGTTATCATACAAAGAGAAGTGACTAATTAAAAAGCAGGGTTGGCTTTTTTCACTTCTGGATCTATAAAATTACATGGACAAACCCTGTTGCACCTCAGAATCTCACATTTGACTTTCAATATACCTCCTGGTATCAAGTATAATTTGGAGGGACATGTCTCGATATGAACCCTGCGGCTGTTTGACACAGCACACAGGATAAAAACCTACCTGACTCACATTTCTCATGGATATAATAACTGCAGACTAATGTTACTCATCAGGTTTCCAATGAACTGTATCCATTATTTATCAGTTCTCTCAGAGGCAAAGCAAGAAAGTGACTGGAAGGTTTGCTCACCAGAACAGGATCATAAAATTGACTGAGGGGACAAATATCCCCAGTTTTATTTAAAGTAGTAAAGATAAGTGGTGAAGTTTCAGTGAATTTAGTAACTTAGTTTTTCACTTATTTCAGTCCCTGGGAGAATTGAGGAAGAGACAGTCTTGCAATTTGATCAAGTAAAATGACACAATCATTGTACCCTGCTATTAAATACTCTTAGTCTTGAATTTCCAAAAAAATAATACATAAATTATGCCTAATTGTATCAAATAAACACAGGTGAAAGAGCAGTAATTTCTCCCAGATTTTGAACAGAATTTGCTGAAGTAGTAAGTGGAGCTTCAGTAAAGCATTTGTCAGGTTTAAATTCTTCCATCTGCCTAATGAGATACTCACTAAAGCATGTAATTTGACTTTTTAAATGACTGACAGGCTTCTTTCAATAATATAGCCCCTGCTTCTGTAGCTGCCATCAAGGATTGCAGAGTCTCAGAAGAAGGGAGCACAAAGGAGGCTTTAAAACTGTGTGCTGGACTAGTCCCCCCAGCATAAATTCACCTGCCAATGGCCCAGACATGGATCGCCACAGCATGGAACAGCCATACCCATGTTGTCTCGCCAACAGTGGAGTCAGCTTACCCTCCTACAGCAGGGTAGCAGAGGGTCAGGCCTTTAACAGATGTTAAGGTCAAAAGGGGCCAATAGATCTAATCTGACCTTCTGTACAACACAAGTTCAAGAAGCCCTTCAGCTCTCTACGTCTTTGAAATAAAACCGGTTTTGAGTTGTGCAGTTTCTTCAGCTATTCATTTCTTTAGTTCTCAGCTAAATGCATTTCTGGGAAATAGCATTTTGGCCAAGGATGATGATAGGAGACAGTGATGATTACAGAGAATACCAACTAGAGCTGTGTCTACACGGGCACAAAAATTCGAAAGAAGTGGCCCTTTTTCGAAAAAGCGGAAGGAGTGTCCACACTTGTAAACCCGTCCTTCGAAAGAAAATGGAAAGACTTTGAAATCTGCAGACGTGGCGCAGACTTTGAAATCCGAACCCCAATCCCGTATCATGAAGATCTCTTCCTTTCGAAATACTAAATCAAAAGAGCACACGTGTAGACGCTCCACAATCCGCTTTTTCGAAATACGGGACCGCCATGGCGCCGGTCAGCTGGAGTGTGGGGCCGCTCCAGCCGGCAGCAGCGGGGCTCTATGGTCCCTGCATTCAGCTGCCTTAAAGACACATGCATGCAGGAAACCTGTACCAGGAAGCTGAGAGCGTGCTAGGAGCAGCCTCCCCACATGCTCCAGCTGCATGCTCCAGCGCCACAGCATGGCAAGCAGCCAGCCCCCCAGCCCCTGCCTGCAAGCTCCACTGCCCCCCTCCGAGCCCCCACAGGGCTCCCAGGGGGAGAAAAAAAAACAGGCCACCTCCTGGATGGAGCGGAAGCTGCGGGACCTCCTCAGTCTCTGGCAGGACGAGGAGGTCATGCACCACATGGGGGTCAAGCAGCACAATGCCGTCGCCTTCGGCCGCCTGGCACAAGGCCTCCATGCCAGGGGCCACCCAGAGCATACTGTGGAGTAGGTACGTTCCAAGGTAAGGAGCTGCAGCAAGGCTATGCCCAGGCCAGGGACCAAGATGGACATTCCAGGGCAGCTCCAGCAACATGCCCCTTCTACAGGGAGCTCCAGGGCATCCTGGGGCCCCAGGAGAGCTCCCCACCCCTGGAGTCCCCGGACACCTCAGGCAAGGAGCTGCAGCCGGAGGAGGAAGAGGAGCAGCCTGGAACAGGGACCCAGGAGGGTGAGGGGACAACCGAGTGGTCTAGTGAAGAGGGGGACCTCACAATTGTCATCCCCTCCGGCTCCTCCAGCCGGGTGACCGGTAGCCGGACATCCCCAGACGTTGTCGATGGACCCTCTGGTACACACAGGGAGGGGCGCACACCTGCACCACAGGGTGGGGGCAACGCAATGGGTAGTCACCTGCACATGGGACCGGTGGTCCCGGGCCACACACAGGTCAGCCCCCACATGGGATGCGGCACCCTGCGGTGCCACGCCAGTGACATCCAGCACCCACCCTCAGTGGACAGCACCACAAGTTGCACAGGGGTGGTGGCCAGTCAGTTCCAGACAGCACCTGGGGCTGGCACACCGCAGGCTGGGAAGGGCCACCTGCGGGAGAGACCCCTGGAGGCATCCCAAGGTCAGGAGGCCCAGCCCATGCGGGATGCGGGGGGGCGGGTCGGTGTCCCTTGTGGGGTCAGTGTCCTTTGGAGGGGTGGAGGCCCCATGGGGTGGGCTCAGGCGGGTGGGCCACAGCCTGGTCCCCTCTGCCTGGGGCACATTACTGACATGCTGTCCCCCTCTCCACACAGCCACACCATCCGTGGGCCAGGAGAGCCCTGCGCCATCCCTCATCCCCAAGAGCCCACCCGCAGCCTGTGGAGGTGCCCAGACACCACCCCAGGCTGTGCGCCATCGGGGCTGTGGCTGGAGGATCACCACCAGGCTCAGGACGATCCAGCCAGCCAGTGCCAGGCCGAGGTGGCCGAGCAGCACCTGCAGCTCACCCAGGCCGACATGGAGTGCAGGAGGGCAGCCTGGGAGAGGCTGCTGACCATCCTGGAGGGCATTGGCCACACCCTCCGGGACCGTACGGCCACTGCTGCCTGCCTCTTGGCCCCCTGGCAGCTCCCCCCTGCTAGGCCTGCCCCCCCTCCGCCCCCACTGAGTATGCCCCTCACCCCCACCGAGACTGCCCCCTCCGCCCACACTGAGAGTGCCCCCTCTGCCCCCACCAGGCCCATTTGCTGGCAATATCTGCCTGTGCTACCTACACCCTCTTCTTCCCACCGGGGACCCCACACCTGGAAAGGCAGGGGCTCCAGAGGCCAACAGGGCTCACGGCCCACCACCCCTGCCCCAGAATGAGCGCCTCGCCCCCCTCCAAGTTAGGTTCGCCCCTGTACATAGTTAATAACGAAAACAGTATAGATAAACATTTCTTTTATTGTTCGCCACTCCATGCTGTGCTCCTCAGGGGGATGGTGGGTGGTGGATGTGCAGGTGCGGTGCTGGTGGGGGTGGCGGGGATGGTGAATGGCAGATGTGTGTGGGATGTGGGTGTGCATGCAGGTCAGAAGTGGCCGTCGGCAAAGGCCTGCCTGAGGGCCTCCTGGATGCGGTGGCTGTCCCAGTGGGCTTGGTGGATGGGGGCAGTGCCTGGCTGCTCATAGCCAGCGCCGACTGGAGGGCCCCCCCCGGGGGGCATAGGTGTCCCCCTTTCCCTCCACGACATTGTGGAGGATGCAACAGGTGCCCACCACCTGGGACACATTGAGGGCCTCAACCTCCACATGCGTAAGGAGGCACCTCCACTGCCCCTTTAGGTGCCCAAAGGCCCACTCCACCACCTTGCAGTCATGGTTGAGGCGCTGACTGAATGCCTCCCAGGTGGGGTCGAGGTGTGTTGCGTACCACCTCATGAGCCACGGCTGCAGGGGGTACGCCTCATCTGCCACCATGCAGAGCAGCATGGTGACATCCTCTGCCACTGGGATCTCCCACTGGGGGACGAAGGTGCTGGCCCCCAGGTGCCAGCAGAGGCCAGAGTTCCAGAAGACACGGGCATCATTCGTGCAGCCGGCCCAGGCTACATAGAGGTTGGCGAACTGGCCCCTCACATCTACCAGGGCTTGGAGCACCACCGAATGGTAGCCCTTCGTGTTGATGTACTGGCCAGTGCGGTGTGGCGGGGTGCAGATGGGGATGTGCGTGCCATCCAAAGTGCCAATGCAGTTCAGAAAGCCCAGGTCCTGGAAGCCGGTGACGGTGTAGTCCAGATCCCCCAGGCAGACGACCCTGTGGAGCAGCATCACGTTGATGGCTCTGATGACCTGCATGGAGGGAAGGGACACACGTACTCTAGTGTGGGTGTGGCAGCCATCTCCCCCTGCCTCAGGCCCATTCTGCCCCCCTCCCACCCAGCCTCTGCCCCATCTGGCCACTTACAGCGGAGGGTTCCCCATGTCCCAGCCTCCCCATCCACCCAGCCCCACCTTACCTCAATAAGTACCGCCCTGACTGTGGCCTTGCCCACCCCGAACTGCTGCCCCACGGAGCGGTAGGAGTTCGGGGTGGCCAGATTCCATATAGCGATCATGACCCGTCTCTCCAGCATGAGGGCTGGCCGCAAGCAGGTGTCGTGGTGCTGGAGTGCGGGGCCGAGCCAGTGGCAGATCTCGTTGAAGGTCTGCCTCGACATGCGGAAGTTCCGCAGCCACCTTTCCTCACCCCACTCTCCTAGCACCACACGCTCCGACCAGCTGGTGCAGCTGGGGTGAGTCTAGAGGTGTCGGGGCACTCGGGGGGGCACCTGGAGCTGCCCTAGGTGGGGGAGCACCACAGCCCCAGGGGGATCACCCAGCCACCCATTGAGATTGGGTGCAGCTGCGGTGATGGTGCACAGCACTGTCAGCAGGGCGTCCATGATGAAGGCATCCTCCTGCAGGAGCTGTCGCTGGGCCTCCATCGTGGGCACGGGTGGGCTCTGCCGGGCTGGGAAAGGCTGGGCAGCACTTGGCTCATGCGGAGGAGAGGGCGGAGGGAGGGGCCCTTTAAAGGAGGCAGCTGGCTGTGGCCCTGGAAGGGCTTGTCGGCCATGGGACCCCATCGACGGCGTTTGCTGCCTCCCATCTTTCGAAAGAGGGCTTGCAGCCGTGTGGACGCTCTCTTTCGAAAGACCTCAATGGCACTTTGAAAGAGCAGATCGAAGTGCCAACCTGGAAAATGGCGGCAGGTGCTCCCTTTCAACGGCCGCTATTTTGACCGCCAAACTTCGATTTTCGCCCTTTCGAAAGGGTGCTCACGTGTGGACACAGCTTTTATACAGTATTACAGCCTAACTTTATTTTAATGGAAGTTATATTAATATGGTCAAATGAAAACAGTAAATACCATGAATGAATTCCTGGCCTCTTGAAATCAACAGGTGTTTTGCCACTGACTTCCACAAAGCCCAGATTTAACCAATTGCTTTTAGCATCGTCTTTCTATACCCGTAGTTTTCCATATTTGAGAAAAAGGTAGCTGCCCAATTAAGACTTAATAAAGCTCTTTTAACTGTTTCTTGTGGGTACATATTATTTTTGCCTGTATAATACCATTCATCTCTGAAAAGCTTAATATAGTCTGAGTAGTAATGAGCAGACTCTTGATGTGACCAAAATCAGATTGATTATACGCACAGTGCACTAACTCTCTGCAGATGATGCCTGCTTGTGTCTCATGCATTCAGCAATCAGCAACATCTTTAATACAATATTTGAATTTATGCCAGATCAGCTACTATGATGTGAAAAAGAATATTAGCTAGAGAACGTTCCTTCTGTCCCAAAGGCTCACTCACAACAGTGCAGCACACAAAACTACATGTTGCACTGTGCTGTCACCATTTGACAGCGCTATAATTCCTGCTATATGCCATAGCTGTAATTTCAGAAGCATGAGTCTTCTAAATGGAGGATATTGATTTGATTAACCAGTAAAAATACAATAGCGCATAGCTCTCAACCTTCAAAAGTACCATCATGAGACAAGCCACCTGAAAATACTAAACTATGGAACACACCAGCTGTACATCCCACCACAAGTGACATAGTGGTTTAAGCATAAAACTTGTTTTACTTAAGTTATCTTAAGCCACGCACATAAGCCACCTTCACAATCTAGAACATGTAGAAGTGCTGGAAGAGAACCCCTGCTCAAGCTATTGTGTACACAGTATGACCTACCATGCCAAAGGTACTACACAGGCTGTGTCTACACGCATTCCTCCTTTGAAAAAGGCATGCAAATAAGGGAAACCAAAAATGCAAACAAGGTGCAGATTTACATATCTGGTACCTCATGTGCATATTCTTCTTTCGAAAGAAGAAAAGCAGTATAGATGTGGCTCTTTCAAAAGTAAGCCCCATCTTTGAAGGAATCCTTCTTCCATTATCTTATGGGAAGAAGGGTTCTTTTGAAGATGGGGTTTACTTTCTAAAGAGCTGTGTCTATGTTGCTTTTATTCTTTTGAAAGAAGCTCTTTCAAAAGAAGAATATGCAAATGAGGCACCAGATATGTAAATCTGTACCTCATTTGCATTTTTATTTCCTTAGTTTGCATGTCTCTTTCAAAAGAGGAGTGCAAGTGTAGACACAGGCATAGTGTGGCACAAATGAGAACTTTGTGTAACTACCCACCAGGCAAACTTGAACCTAGGACCTCTAGAGCTTACTACAGGGACCTCTACAGCTTGAACTAAACTCCAGCTGCCTCTCAGCTTAGGCTGTAGAGGACACTTATTCTTTCTCTGTGAAGTGGTCTAGGTAGCACTACATGGGATAGCTAACCACACATGGGCCATTTCTACACATGCCACTTTCTTCGAAAATATGCTAATATGCTAATGAGGTGTGGATGCAAATTCCCCTTGCCTCATTAGCATAAGGTCACATGATTTGGAGTCCAGAAGACATTCTTCTGGACTCCAAAACACCATTTGGCAGCGTGGCCTCCCAGGGGGGGTCTTCCAGAAGGAAGTCCTTCTTCTGGAGGTCCCTTCTTCCCAAAAATTTTCAGGAAGAAGGGGCTTCCGGAAGGAAGACTTCCTTCCGGAAGACCACCCTGGGAGGCCACACTGCTAAATGGCGTTTTGGAGTCCAGAAGAACGTCTTCTGGACTCCGAATCATGTGACCTTATGCTAATGAGGCATGGGGAATTTGCATTGTGTGCCTCATTAGCATATTTAGGGCATTTATTACCATGCCACTTTTGAAGAAAGTGGCATGTGTAGAAATGGCCATGGTGTGTGGGTTACATTTGCACTACAGTCTTAAACTTCTTCATAATTTGACCGACCAAGCAAAGGTGGTCATTGACTAAAAAACCGTATTCACCATACTTTCCTTATATTTAAAATAAGATATAAGTGTGGTCCCTCTGATATTGTGGAGTCATAACTATTGATCTGCTGTACTGAGCTCCAGCTGGGAGTCAGGCAAAATAGAGTAAATTCTCAGTTTAACATGGATTAGCTCTATGACTGTAAACAAAACACTCTACTTCGCTCTACCTCATTCAGTAAAACGGGGATAAAAAATGTTTATTACAAAATACTGAGATGTTTGAATGCAAAGCACTGCTAGACAGTACCAACATGATCACCTAGTCTGATCTTCTACTTGGCACAGGACACAACATTTTACACGGTAATTCCTAGATAAAGCCCATTTATTATTAATTCCATTTTTAAATGTCACACTTCGGAACTGTAACCAAGAGCCAGGCCCACCCCAGAGACTGAAACAGAAGACAGACAGGACACATGAACTTCTGGTTGAGCTAGAACTGAAATTTTAGAAAGACATCCAAAATTTTCACATCTGGATGCATGGGAATAGATATTTAAAACAATATTTAGGTTACCTAAAGAGAATGGTCTAGTTTTTTCAAAGGTGCTAGGCAAGCTCTGATTCTATTGGGCTGGGTCTACACATGCCCCTTCCTTTCGAAAGGGTCATGTTAATAAGCGGGTTCAAAAGATGCTAATGAGGTTGCAGCACCTGATTAGCATAATGGTGGCTGTGGCGATTCGAAAGTGAGGCTTTTCGAATTGCATGCCACCTGTGGAGATGGGACCTTCCGAAAGGACCCCCGTCCCCAGTTTTTGAAAGCCCTTCTTTCAGTTACTAGATAGGAAGGACTTTCGAAAACTGGGGGGGTCCTTTCTCAAGGTCCCATCTCCGTGGGCAGTGCGCGATTCGAAAAGCTGCACTTTCGAATCGCTGCGGCTGCCATTATGCTAATCAGGCGCTGCAATGAATATTAGCATTAGCATCTTTTGAATCCGCATTAGCATTAGCATCTTTCGAATCTGCTCGTTAACATGCTCCTTCCAAAAGGAAGGGGCTCATGTAGACACAGAGTTAGAGTCAATGGGTACTACTGAAAAGATTCAGAGCAAAGAGGAGTATTATAGAGAGAAATTTTAAATAAGGAAAAGGAAATCAATTGGCATATAGGTGTGAAAAGGAAATAAATGAGGCATCTTAAGCACTAGGGCTGAGGAGCTGTGAGACAGGCCCCGCTGATAACAGGGAGATTGAGGTACCTCATAGGAGTACATACGGTAGAAGTGGAGCGCAGGAGTAAATATGAGCAAAAATGCAGCAGAGATGGTGGCACAGCTCCTTGAAGATAACAGTTAAGAAACTAGAGTCCAATATGAAAAGGGGGAGAGCCAGAGAAGAGATCCTATTCATAGCTCCAATAACAGCCATGCTCGGTTTGGACAGGGATTAAGCAAGCTCCCTTAACATGTGTTCCGTATGTTTCTGTCTTAATATAAAGCATTTGTATACTTAGAAGAAAAGGACTCCTTTGATTAGAGAGAGACAGCCAGTATTAACCATACCAAAGCATTTAGGGATTTTCTGTCATGGCCAACAAACTCATTATTATTTGTGACCTGAGGCCTAATGTGAACTAATGTGATCAAAGGAAGCGCAAAGAGATGGAAATGGAGATTTTCACATTATTGCTTCCAAGGTGTAATAATGGAAAAGATGCAGAATTAAGAGTCTGACCAAAGCAAGCTTGATTTGATAACTACAAGTGCCATTCCTTTTCGTTCAAGGCATGAGAGCTACCTTAGTCTCCAGAAACTCAGAGAAGAAGCAACAAGCCAATCGGCAGTGGCAATGGTTAAATGTCAGCTATTGGGTTGGTTAGAAAACAGGTGTAATGGCAGAATAATGTAACTTGCTGAATGCCAGATCAGTGAAGGTCTGAAAAAAGAAGCCCGCTTACTCCATTTGGCATTTTGCAGGGAATAGTTCATCCCAGCAGAAGGGGGCACAAGCCCCTAAAGTCAACAATAATAGCACCTACTTAGATCAGGGGTGAATCTGGCCACAACAGAACTGAGCATATAATGACATTAGGTTAAACAAAGTTGAACTTTGTCTTCACAATCCTATTTACTTTTCTTGTTAACCCCTCTGCATAACCAAATATGCAAGTTACAGTCATTCTTCCACACTATAATGCCCAGTGGCTCCCAGTTAAATTACCCTTGCACATTCATTTTCTGACCCACTAATACCTAGCATGTAATTCTCACCACCATTTAATCCCATTGCTGAATTAGAGCAATAGGCTGCCAAGGGAGTTGCACCTGCCTATTACAGGATGAATATGGCCAACTTCAGCTCAAGATGTTCACCTGAGTTTGAGACTAGATGACATTTGGATGCTCTCAAACTCTCAATCCTTAGTAACAAACAAAACTGAATATTTAAGTATTGTCTTTCTCTCAGATTTACATATCAGGATAATTAGCACCTGTGCAGTAAGTTAATACACAGATGAACCAGGGCTAACTTCTTTGTGCAGCTTTCAGTCTACTTCCAATTCAACCTTACTGAGATAAAAATGTCAAGAAGAAAGATAAACATAACTTCCAATTTGAAGGAAAATAACCCTCCATGAGCTAGAAATTACGAAGGAAGTTATGTTGAGTGTGGTAGGAGTGATATATTGGAGGGTGGTAGAAGAAATCCCTTCCTACAAAACTCAAATGTTTCAAAAATCTAAGAACTTAACTGACAAAATTATCAAGAAATTTCAGCCCTTCAACCTACATAGATCAGAAGCTAAAAATACTTAAACGCATTTGGCTTTGCCAGTTCTATCACATCCTGTGTGCACTAGAATCTCTGAAACTGAAAAATTGCAAGTAAGACAGAAATTGTAGAAGAAAATTTGAAATTGAATTTATATATTTATTGGAATTATTGATGAAAGTAAAGATGCAGAATTGACTAAACATAGCTAACTTCTTATAAAGACTGTTGTGACCAAATATATATATATATATATTCAGGGATCAAAATCAAGCAACTTTTCTTCTGAGAACTGCTCCAAAAATAGTAACCACAAAGCCTTTGACCTGGTCATCTGAAGCATGACTATATTTGTATGTATTTTCATTTCTTTTAAAAGTATAAATGGAAAATGCATTCTGACAGACACTCTCTTGAAATTCCTGTTGAGCAAGATTTTTCCAACAGCCACAAGAAATTCAAACTCTTGTGACTGTCCCCATTAAAATTCCTTATTTTTAAATGATCGTGTAGCGGGGCTTCGCCTCCTAGTAGTTAGAGCCAAACCCTCACTCTTTGCCTTGGTATGGAGATCTGTCCCACGACCAGAAATCACTCCAACGCTGTTCTTAGCAGCAATCTATCAACTTTACCACCAAAAGTTCTGTTTATCCATAAACAGCCACCTCCAGTGCCCCCCTCCATAAGCACCAGTCCCTCAGGCACTGATCAGGACACTTCCTTTCCTTTAGGGTCTGGCTGATCTTCACACGAAGTTCTCACAGCTTTCAGAACTCTGACTCCAGTCTTTTTCTTTCCAGCTCTCTAACCAGTCAGTTCTCAGAGAGGTAAGGAGGCCAGCTCGTTTTCTCTGCCCGTTCCCCAAAGGGTCAGGGGTCAGGGCCAGACTTTGCAGCGGGTGTTCCAGGGATGCCATTATACCTTTTAAAACAAACCAGCAGTCATGTAGCACTTTAAAGACTAACAAAATAATTTATTAGGTGGTTAGCTTTCGTGGGGCAGACCCACTTCTTCAGATCTGCCCCACAAAAGCTCATCACCTAATAAATTACTTTGTTAGTCTTTAAAGTGCTACGTGACTGCTGGTTTGTTTTATCAGAATACAGACTAACACGGCTACCTCTCTGTCACTATCATACCTGTTCTACAACTTCAGTTATTGCCTGTCTAAACCCAGAGCCCCCAAAGTGGTGTTAGAGTACCAGTTTATAACATGCTGTAGATGGTAACCTACCAGAAAAACACAAGCTTCGTGGTCACATGTAAGGAGCAAAAGGACTATAAAAGTGCTCCTATTCTAGTTCATCCCAGATCATATCTTTATGTCTTTGTGTTAGCACCATCACAGGAAAGAGAGATCACAAATCCACCTCTCCTTTCTGCCCTCAAAATACGGACGGAGCCAAAAATTTAGTTCTTGTAATGAAAGCTCAAAACCTAAGCAGCACAGCAAACAGGCAGTGAAGCAATCAGTTAGACTGGAAAGGTCTAGACAAAGGAATGGACAGTAAAATAACAAAAAAGTTCTTACCGATAATTTCCTTTCTGCTAGCAGCATCTTCCACAATTTTGGACATCTGGGTTGCTCTCCTCTCTTTGCAGCTCAAAGGGGTAGCTCTGCATTTTGGTGCCACATTGTCTGGCCACACCTCCTTTGCTCTATCTTGCTGTCAGAAAAATTATTCCCAAACTGTAAAACTTGCATAACATCGTTATTCACAAATCTTCCAGAGATAACAAAATAACCACATACTTTAAACCAAGCAAGACAGTCATGTGGTAACAATTCCACTTAATATCCTATTCTTGATTCATGAGCCACCCAAGCTGAGTAGAATTGTGAGACAGACATGCAGATATCTGAAAAGAAATTAGAAACTAAGGAAATTTCCGGTGTCTTCCACAATTGTGGATGTCTGGGAAATAATAAGCAGTAAAGAGGTATAGGTCATGAAATGAAAAAAAATTGGTAAGAAAGAAATACACCCTTTCTTGTGAGCTCACTCAAAAATCTGTATGGCTTCCTGAATACAGCTTACAGCATCTTCCTGCCAAAGGAGGCCACTGCAGCAGACAGAAGGTCCACCTTACAGTGCTTAATGAAGGAATTAGCTGCAGATCAAGAGGCCACTTTGCAAATTTACGAAGTGAACTTGGCTTGCTCATTCCACTCAAGAAGCTGCTAAGGATACTGTGAAGTGCACCTTGATCCCTTCTGGGACAGGAGGCTCTAATGATTTGCACACGTAGACAATACTTTAATCTAATTCACCTAGCAATGGAAGACTTAGAAGCTCTGAGCACCTGGCATACCAGTGGAAAGACAAGAATATGGAACCCAAAATTATTGTGTATTCTGTATGCTTGAGATACTTTCAGTGCTCTTCTGACAGCTAAGAATTGCTACCAGCAACACTGACAGCCGATGTTGGCCTGGGGGGCAGGGTGGGAGGAGGTCCAGCTCCCTGCCCTAAAGGTGGAAGGGGCGGGGTTGGGACAATCAGCCATGCCTGCCCCCCACCGTGCACACTGCTCTGCAGTGTTTCAAAGGAGCATGGGGGCAATTGCCCCCTTTGCTTCTCGCCCCTCCCTGCCCACCTTGGCAAGCCTGATTGTGATGCCTTTTCATCTGTATGTTGCAATTTTGGACAGAATGAGAGAAATGCGGAAAGAGAAATTTGTTGCAAGAAAGCATCTCTTATCTTGAGCACCACCTTGTCCTCATGGAACATGCAGTATGACTCCTGTACAGATAAGACTTCAAATGCTGACACACGCCAGACAGATGCAACAGCTACTAAGAAAATAGTCTTAAAGGACAAATAATCTATTAACACTGAAGTCAGAGGGATGGTTTGTCAGGGCCATTAGAACTGGTAGAAGGTCCCATTTTGGAAAGAGTAGCCTGACCACTGTTCTAGATAATCAGACCGCTGGAGGGAACATAGCTACATGTAGATTGTCTGCCAGGGAGTCCAAAGACCTTATAAATAGAGTGCTATAAAGCACAGACACCCAACGTACCACGGTACAGGCTGAAGGCTTCTGCATGCGTTCTTGAAGAAAGTTTAGAATGGTCGGATTTCCTGAATTCTTGGATTTGCATTGTGTTCTAGGCATCAGTGTTGAATCTGGATCAGAGAGAGGTGCATGCATGTAGTGTCAATATTCTCCTAAATAAAAGCAACATCTCACTGACTAGGAAGGGCAGACCAAGAACTCCTTTTGCTTCCCTCTCAATAACCAAACTGTTAGTTGAAGCTGTTCTGGGTCTGGATGAAGGAAAACATTTGTGGAGGAGATGGTAGATTTCAGGGTCCTGACAAAAAGAAAAAAAGAAGAGCAGCAAAATATACACCCTGGACTTCAGAAAAGCAGACTTTGACTCCCTCAGAGAACTGATGGGTGGGCTGACCTGGGATGCTAATATGAAGGGGAAAAAAGTCCAGGAGAACAGGTAGTATTTTAAAAACAATGAGAAGTCCTGTGGCACCTTACAGACTAACAGATATATTGGAGCATAAGTTTTCGTGGGCAAAGACCCACTTCATCAGATGCATTGGAGTGGAAATTCCAGAGGCAGGTATAAATATACAAGAACATGAAAAGACAGGAGTACCAATCAGGAGGAAGGCCAGAGTTAATGAGGTCAATTCAGTCACAGAGGATGTATCCCAGTATTTTAAAAAAAAGCCTTATTGAAGGCACAGGAGCAAACCATTCTTAGAGGAGGATTTTGAGGGGAGAAACTGCTCACTGAAGCCTGCTCAGGGTTCAGAGCCAGATAGCTCACCCTCCTCAATGGAAGAGGAATCAGAGGACTTGTATGTCCTGTGTTTTTTGTGATTTTCCTTTCCCCTCTTCTCTTTTTAGCCTTTTTAGATTCCCCACCCCCCCGCTTTTTTAATGCACTTTGGGAGTGTGGAAGCTCTGCTGCAGCTTTAGGGAGGCCTTGTGCAACTTATCCTCCTGAGGACCCAAAGTCCTCTTGAGAATCTGTCTCAGAATCCATCCCATTGTTCCCCTCTCCTCATGGTCAGAGCCTTCCTGATTGGCTTGGAAGTGAGAGGGCTGATTAGAAGCCCTGCTTTTTGCCTCAGGGCATTCAGGACTCACTTTAAGGTGGTCAAGAGGAAGAGGAGTGTTGGCACTGGAAAAAACCCCTCTTTGTTGTGCAGGGGATCCACTGGCACTTACCTTCTGAGTCAAGTGGTCAGAATCGTCCTTATTTTTGGAGCCTCTCTCTGCTCTGCATCAGGATTCCTGATCCATTTCCCCACACACACACCCCAAACACACACACACTGGAATTCCAGCTACCTTAGTGGGTAGGGAACCCTACCTGCCTATCTGACTGATAGCTCTGGGACTTCACAGAGCTAGGGAGACAAGAAGGCTGGGTGGGGACTGGTCACAACTCACCCTCTGCTGAGCTTGGAAAAGATATGCCACAGATAGACAACAGCTCAGATCAGACCCAGCGCTTTCTTTGCTTTCATAGAATCATAGAACAATAGAGCTGGAAGAGACTAAAAAAGCGATCAAGTCCAGCCCCCTGCCCTAGGCAGGACGAAACCCATCACATCAGCCCAGCCAGGGCTTTGTCGAGGCGAGACTTAAACATCTCCAGGGATGGAGACTCTGCTACTTCCCTGGGTCGACCATTCCAACGCTTCACCACCCTCCTAGTGAAAATGTTTTTCCTAATGTTCAACCTGGACCTTCCCAACTGCAACTTGACACCATTGTTCCATGTTCTGCCATCCGTGATCACTATGAACAGCTTCTCTCCAGCCTCTTTGCAGCCTACCTTCAGTAAGTGGAAGGGTGTTATCAAGTCCTCCCTCTGTCTTCTCTTGGGCAGACTAAACAGTCCCAATTCCCTCAACCTTTCTTCATAGGTCATATGCTCCAGCCCCCTAATTATTTTGGTCGCCCTCCACTGGACCCTCTCCAGGACCCCATCCTGGACCCTATCCACATCCTTCCTATAATTGGGGGCCCAGAACTGGACACAGTACTCCGGATGTGTCCTCACCAAAGCCAAATAAGGAGGAACAATCACTTCTCTGGATCTACTGGCAACGCTCCTCTTGATGCAACCTAATATGCCATTAGCCTTCTTGGCTACAACGGCACACTGTTGACTCCTGTCCAGCTTCTCGTCCACTACAACTCCCAGGTCCTTTTCTGCAGAACTACTACTGAGCCAGTCGGACCCCAACCTGTAACAATGCTTGGGATTCTTCCGGCTCAAGTGCAGGACTCTGCACTTGTCCTTATTGAACCCCATCAGATTTCTTGCAGCCCAGTGTTCCAATCTGTCTAAGTCACTTTGGACCCTATCCCTACCCTCCAGCATATCTACCTCTCCCCCTAGCTTAGTGTCATCCACAAACTTGCTGAGGGTGCAATCCAAACCCTCATCCAGCTCATTGATAAATATGTTGAACAGAACAGGACCCAGAACCAAACCTTGGAGCACTCCACGAGAAACTGACCACCATCCCAACATCGCGCCGTTGATCACTACCCTCTGGGCCCAACCTTCTAGCCAGCTTTCTATCGATCTTACCGTCCATTTATCCAATCCACATTCCTTTAACTTGCTGACCAGAATGTTGTGGGAGACCGTATCAAAAGCTTTACTTAAGTCAAGATAAATCACATCCATCGATTCTCCCCTATCCACAAAGCCAGTTATTCGTAGAAACTAATCATATTGGTCAGGCATGACTTGCCCTTCATAAATCCATGCTGACTATTCGTGATCACTTTCCCCTCCTCCACGTGCCTCAAAATGACTTTCTTGCGGAGCCCCTCCATGCTTTTTTTCCAGGGACTGATGTAAGACTGACCGGCCTATAGTTCCCTGGATCATCCTTCTTCTCTTATTTAAAGATGGGCACTACATTTGCCTTTTTCCAATCATCTGGGATCTCTCCTGATCTCCATGACTTTTCAAAGATAACAGCCAAGGGTTTGTCAATGACATATGCCAACTCCCTCAGAACCCTCGGATGAATTAGGTCCAGGCCCATGGATTTATGTACACTTAGCTTTTTTAGATAGCTCCTAACCTGTTCTTTCCCCACCAAAGGCTGTCCACCTTCATCCCACAGTGCATCACTTGTCGCACTAGTCTGGGAGCTGTCCTTGTCCATGAAGACAGAGGCAAAGAAAGCATTAAGTACTTCAGCTTTCCCTACATCATCTGTCACTGGCTTACCTCCCTCATCCAGTAGGGGTCCTATGCCCTCTCTAATCACCTTCTTCTTGCTAACATGCCTGTAGAAACTTTTCTTTATATCCTTCACATTCCTCACAAGTCACAATTCCAGTTGCGCTTTTGCCTTCCTGATAACTGCCCTATATTCTCGAGCTATACATTTATATCCCTCCCTAGACATCAGTCCAAGTTTCCACTTTTTGTAAGCTCCCTTTTTGTGTCTAAGTTTCCCAAGGATTTCCCCAGTAAGCCAGTCTGGTCTCCTACCATATTTACTTCTCTTTCTGCACATGGGGACGGTTTCTTTCTGCACCTTCACTCGGGCTTCCTTAAAATACTGCCAGTTTTCCTGGACTCCTTTTCCCTTCATGGTAGCATCCCAGGGGATTCTGCCCATCAGGTTCCTGAAGGAGTCAAAGTCTGTTTTTCTGAAGTCCAAGGTGCATAATTTACTGCTCTCTTTCCTTGCTTTGGTCAGGATCCTGAAGTCTACCATCTCACGATCACTGCTTCCCAGGTTGTCACCCACCTCTACCTTCCCTATTAGTTCCTCCCTGTTTGTGAGCAGCAGGTCAAGCTGCGCATGACCTCTGGTCAGGTCCTTCAGCACTTGTACCAAGAAGTGATCCCCAACATTCTCCAGAAACTTCCTGGACTGCTTGTGTACTGCCATATTGCTCTCCCAACAGATGTCAGGGTAAATAAATTCCCCCATGATAACGAGAGCCCACGATCCAGAAACTTCTCTCAGTTGTCCAAAAAAAGCCTCATCCACCTCATCATCCTGATCTGGCGGCCTGTAGCAGACACCAACCACCACATCTCCAGTGCTGCCCACACCACTAAGCTTGACCCATAGATTCTCAACAGGATTTTCTCCCTCTGTGTACTGGAGTTCCAAGCAATCACAGTGCTCTCTTACATTCAGTGCAATTCCTCCTCCTTTTCTCCCTTGCCTGTTCTTCCCGAACAGTTTATACCCTTTCACGGCAGCGCTCCAGTCATGCGAGTCATCCCACCAAGTCTCTGTTACCCCAATCAAGTCATAGTCCTTGAATTGGGCTAGGGCTTCTAATTCCTCCTGCTTGTTACCCAGGCTTCTGGCATTGGTGTATAAACACCTTAGATAACCAGTCAGTCTCCCTGCCCTCTCTACTCGAACCAGGGATCCACTTTTGTTGTACATTCCTCTCTGCATTTCTTCCTGGCCTCCAAGTTCCTTTCTCCCTTCAGGGTTTTGGTCACCATCCCCCAGCGAACCTAGTTTAAAGCTCTCCTCACTTTGCCAGGCTTGTTGCAGAAGAGGCAGCAGGGAGACACTGTAGCAAATGCTTAGGGAGGTTTAAACCCCTGAGGCGGTTAACCAGCCTAGACAGGAGGAAGGCTGCTGCTCCTCAGTGCCCTAAAATCTGGGCATGAAAGTTGAAAGAGAAGAAGGAGATAAGGCAGGAGCAAAAGAAACAACCATCTGCTGATGAGGAGGCAGACAGCCAGAGTGGCATGGCCAGACAGTGCAGTGCCAAGCTGCCGATCCACTTCCATGAGCTACAGAGAAAGATGGGTAGCCAAGACATCCAGAACTGTGGGAGACACCAGGCTGCGGAAACCTATTTTTAATCTAGCCCAGTGATGGGAGGAGCTAAACCCTGAGGAAACCAGAGAAGAGGAGAGAGACAGGACTAGGTCTGCTCAGAGAAATCCTTGGAGATCAGCTGTGAATTGACTGATGGAGGTAGAGGAGCTGGAGAAAACCATCACTAATGCAATTTAAGTGAATTCACTTTGTTCCCATGGGAAGAGATGGGAGCCCTCAAAACATCAGTGACTTTCTGTTCAGGGGAACTATGGCAATTCATACTGCTGGAACATAAAAGCAAAGCAGGAGGCATCTTTCAAGAGAAAATTAATGATCATGTAACACTTATGGGATTGAGCGAAAAAGGAAAGCAAAGACTTGATACAATAAAACATGATGACTAGCAATGTTTTCTGGGCAGAAAACTGGGGAACAAAGTTAGAAGTTTGGATTGACAAAGGAAGTAAACAATTTGTCAGAAAGAAGAATGTGCCCCATGTTAAGTCTATGTATGGATATAATTGACCACATTTCATCTGAAGGGAAAAGAAAAAGTTGTGGCCAGCTTCAAAGGGAAACTGAATAAAAATATCTGTAGTGATTAATGAATTAACATCACTGAGTAAATGAGCTATTCTGAATGTTTGCCCAGAGGCAGTCCTGGGAGAGTTTCCAGAACCATTGTCATTTTTCCTGGAACTCAGTGCCTTTAAGGACTCCACAGCTGCAAGAATTGTGAGAACAGTTCAAAACTGTCAATTTCACAACTGATTTTCTGAAGAATTCCTCTGAATTGGATTTTATTGGTTTCAGCTGGAGAATCTATTCCATCCAGCTAAGAAATGCCACATGACTACTAAATTACTGCTCAATATATTTTGCATTGATGTTATCAGAGATTAAAATTTGCTGTCAGAAAAATCACCCAGGGACAAATGTGGCCCTCGGAGGCATACATGTAGCATCCATGAAGCCAATGAGGAATTATTTAACCTTTAAAGCTTCTTGCGTAATGCATTTTAAACAGCCCAGAAGAACAGGGCGTTCACACTAGTGGTGGTCCCCATCATCATTAACACAGTTGTAGTGCCATTCCAACAGGAAACACTAAATTCAGCTCTGCCTTTTTTCTTGAAAACAAAAGCATCCTACTTTGTCTATTATTTCTATAGCGCTAACATATTTTGTATCATTAGTTAGCCATCCAAAATGCTTTGTGCTGCCAACAATTAATTAAATACGTACAACACTCCTTCATTCAAAATCAAACAGGAGAAGAGGTAGTTAAGAGTAGAACAGATCTCAGGCTCCTGATAACTGGCCTCTACTCACGGCAAAGTTTCCCATATGCATTACTTGGATGTTTTACAGAAGCTGCTCAGTCCTGCTTCAAGATACTAGGCTAGTAAAGCCAGAAGATGCATTTGTGTTTCCTTCTTGCTCAAGCTTCAAAGTATCGAAGAAGCTACATGAAGGCCTTCCCTACAGGCAAGTGCTGTGAATGGAAGTAGAAATTCATTCAGTTTCCATTGAGGCAAGAATTCAGTGATAAGCACAGAGTATGCATAAGGCCCTGCTGCACTAAGTTCTAGTATCGAAGTATAATATGTTTTAAGTATTTTTATTACACTTATTGTCATCTGGTGCCTGATGTAGGCACAGCTATTTACACTTTGAAGCCCCAAGGTTGTATTGAGCATGATCCAGATGGTCTTTGTGGGAAGCGTAAGGGAGTGAGGATGATTAATTATCTAGTGTGGCAGACTGCTGGCTGGTAGCTGCAGGAGCCTTCTAGAAGGAACGTATGCCGGCTCCTATTGGAGGTCCATGAGGGGGAAGGGGAGGGCCTGGAGCGGGGAGGGTTGCAAGTTTTAGGATGGGTCATTGGTTGGAGGCGGGGCTGGGGTGGGAGCTGGGGCTGGGTTGGGATGGGGGCGGAGGGGATCTTGGGAGGGGGAACTTCCACAGGCAGTGGAAGGGGAGTTGGGGTTAGGGGCAAGGCGCCCACATACTCAGCGGGATGGTGGGAGTGGCGGTAGGGTCTTCGGGTCTGAGAAGGGAGGGAGGGCATAATGGGAACACCGGTTCTCCCGGGGCGTCCGGGGGCTGGTCGACCCCCGACGGGAGGTCATCCCCAATTGAGAGGGGGGGCCGTACTCTGCGACGTCCCGGAGCAGGGAAGGGTGGCAGTTAGAGGGGTGCTAATGGATGGGGACGGGGGGGCGAGGGAGGTGGGGAGTAGAGGGACGGCCCGCAGGCCTCCAATAGAAGGCCGTCCGCATCCAGGGCCACCGGGGTGAGACCCAGGGCCTCGACCTCCTGCGAGAGAAGAGCGAGGCCGAGGCTTACCTCCTCCGGACACTCCACAGGGGCAAGCTGGGCAGCAGCCGGAGGGGTGTCGGAGGAGGGTGAGGGGGCAACAGAGGCGGTCTCTGTTTTTTGAGGCTCTGGCTCCAGGGCAGAAGGGGCGGTGTCCTTTGTGGCCGCTGCGGTGACCCCAGCTACCCCCGGCAGGTGGTCAGTGGCTGGGGGTTCAGCGGGTGGACTGGGGCTGGCGGCTCTTTTTGGTGCCTTGAGGGGCACGCCCACCCCGTCCTCCAACGGGGTGGGGTGCCGGCCGCGCGCACTCCTTTTTTTTCTTTTTCCCGCTACCAGCACCCAGTCCTCCGAGGAGGGGGGCTGGGCAGCAGAGAAGGAAGGGCCAGGGTGTTGAGGCAGCAAGAAGGGAGGGAGGAAAGGAGGGGCTGGGACAGTAGGGGGAGGGGACAGCCCACGCTGGGGTGGGCCCTGTCCAGGTCCTGCTGCCGGCCCTACCTCCCTCTCCTCCGCGGGCCCGGCTCTTGTGGCCGCTCGGGCGCCGGCGCCCGCTTCTTCCTGCCCAGCACCACCGGTTCGGGCGCCCTCCGATGCCCGAGCAGTGATGGATCCTTCCGGGACGAGAGGAGGAGGGGCGGTTCCAGGGCCTGTCGCGGTCAGGGCACCGCCGGTCTCGTGGCTGGTGCCCCCCGGGTCAGAGGAGGTCCCGGGCTCCTCTTCGCGCCAGGCCAGGGGGCAATCCCTCTGGACGTGGCCCGCCGTCCGGCACACGAAACACTGGGCCTCCCCCGGGGTGTAAAAGACCCGGTACTGGGCCCCTTGGTAGGGCACCAGTATAGCCCCCTACTGGGCTACCCCGCCCTGTGCTGCCACCAGCAACAGTTGTACTCGGGCCTGCCGGTGGAAGGAAAGCACATGCTGGAGGGCGGGGTCCTTGCAGCCTAGGGGGAGGGGGCTCAGGACCAACAGAGGCCGGCCCAGGGCAGTGAGGAAAGGCAGAAGGGCAGAGTTGGGGAGGAAGGGTGGGACGGAGGAGAACACCACCCGCACACCCAGGTCTTCGAGCGGCTCCAGGGACACATGCACGCTCCCTACCACCAAGCCCCTCTCCACCGCCTCCTGGGCAGCGGCCTCTGAAGCCAGGAAGAAGACAATCTTCCCAAACATCCGAGAGGCCACCACCACGGCCGCGGGCCCCACCACCCGTGCCAACGCCCGCACGTAGGTTTCTACGTGGGGTGAGGCAGCCACCAGGAGGCAGCGGACTCCGTGCCTCCTGGTGAGCGCAGGGAAGGGGCCGCGACCATCGGAGGTGGTAGTCCTAGCGGAGGCGGAGGGAGCAGGCTGCCGCCTGGGCATAAAACCTGGGGGCCGAAGAATCGGAGCCCCCAGGCGCGGTGGTGGGAACAGGGGGGCAGGGAGAACAGGGAGCTGCACCAGATGTTGCAGCAGCTGGGGTAAGAGCCCCCGCCATGGGAGGTTTGGCCTTCCGGGCGGGGCTCTTGCCTTTCTTTTTCCCCTGGCCCTTCCTACCCTTTTGGGGGGTTGGGTTCGGGGCGGGGTCACCGGAGGACGCCGTGGCGGGGGTGGCAGGAGCCCCAGAGCCTACGCCCGCGCCCTCGGCCAAAGAGATGGCAAGGACCCCGGCGGCCCTGGACAAGGAGGCTGCCATTTCAGAGGTGGAAGGGGTGCCAGTGGAGGGAAAGAGGGAGGGGGGCATCACCAGATGGCCCCCCGGTGGTTGTAGAGGCTATGGTGAGGGGTGCAAGGGTGAGGGAATTTAATGGAATGGGGCACTTTAAGAAAGAACGGGGGAGGGGAGGAGGGGAGGAGAAGGGAAGGAGGAAGTGGCTGCCCCTCCCCCACCAGCCAAGCTGAGGACCTGGTCAGTGGGCGGGGGGCGGGGGCAGGAGAGGGGAGGGAGGAGGGGAAAGTGCAAGAAGGCCACAACTCCCCGCACAAGATGGTAAAGGGCTCCTGTTACTGCACTGGGATGTGTGGGTGGGGGTGCAGTATATGTAAGTGTGGGGAGGTGAGTGAGTGGAAGGGGAGGGGCTCAGGCACCTAAGAGAAAGAAAAAAAAGGGGGCAGGCATGGGCACAAAAGGGGGGGCAAAAAGAAGGGGGGTAGAACCAGCTAAAGGGGCGGGGGTTAGAGGGAGGAGTGTGCCCACGGGTGCCTGAGGGTGGGCCACACAATAGCTGCTGCTGCAGGGCCCCACACGAGCAGCGTGGGGGAGGAGGAAGGGGGAGATGGTTTGGGTGGGGCCCAGATGGGGAGGGCCCCGGTGGCAGCTGGGTGTGTGGGTGGGCGAGGTGGGGAAGGAGGCAGTGGCTGCAGGGGCGGGGCAGGGACCACACCCTTACACCCCACCCCCAACTATGCAGCCACCCCTGTGGAGCCCCGGTGGAGAGGGGCCCCACCCAAACTCACCCCTCCCCCACGCCACTCCACAGCAAGCTGTGGAAGGAAGCCCAGCCACCGCCCAAGAAAGCCGCTTACCTCCTCCGAAGCAGTGGGGATGCAGCAGCCAGCAGGTGGAGAAAGGTGGGCCAAAAGTGGGGGCCAGCAGTCTCCCCCCTAAAGGGTGGAAAGGAGGGGGAGGCCTCCCTGCCAAGGGGCAGGGGGCAAGAGTCCCACCCTCACTCCCCCCAACCAGCAGCTCAGGAGGGAACTGCCTAGAAAGGGTGGAGGAGTTGGGGGAGAAAGAGGAAGCTGGCCCAAGAAGAGGAAAGGGGGGGAAAAGGACAGCCCAACGGGGGCCTGAAACAGCCAAGGGCTGTCTGCCCCCCTGCACCACACCTCCCAACCGTGGGGGGGTTCCCCAAGGAGGGGGGGTGCCACGGCAGCAGCCCTGCAGGAGGCCTACCAAGAGATGCCGGCTGGTGGGCTAAGGCAGTCTTGTTCCTGAATAGGCCCAATTAGGACAGGCAGCTGGGGCCTTATTAGGTATCAGCCCTCATCGGTCAGATAGGCCCTGTGCTCCCTATAAAAGGCTCCCCATCTGGTAGCAGGGGGGGAGGTTTGGGGAGGTGCACCAGAGGAGCAGGAGCAGGAGCACAGCGAAAACGTACCACGGGGAAGTGGTGGGCGAAGTGGCCCAGGGTGAGGCTACTACTTTGGGGCAGGGGTAAAGGTCCTGCCAGTTGCCTCTTGTTCTCATAGGGACCCTGTGCCAGAGTCCAGGGTAGAGGGTGCGTCCGGACTCCCCCCACCCTTCCCCCGAGGGATCACTTTACTGGGGCAGGCACGGGCGTGCAAGGGGACTGGTATTATTCTCCCTGTACTGGTCCTGCCTATGATGAGGATGGCTCGCTAAGTGGAGACCCCTGCCTTTGGGAGGGCTTGGGCAAAAGGGGGGCCTCCGTGAGTCTCTGAGGCAGCACAAATCCGCCAGGAAGCGTAGGGACCCACAGAGGCTGACAGGGGACTTTGTCACGCTAGATACACCAGAATACAAGATCTATTTCACTTCAAGCAAGTTTTGGGTCTCCGCATACACTGCTGACAAAGCAGTTAAAAACTACCAGCAGCAAGTTCTAAATGCTGTACAGGAAAGTAACTTTTTTATTGTGTAGAAAAATGCCTACCAGTGAAAAGGTGAAAAGTACAACGTGAAACAGGAACTCTGGATTCAGCTTTCAGAAAGACTCTTCACAGCAAATGCTATGGAAGATGGCAACAAGAAACTTGTCATTTGACTGAGTGTTCGTAGAGCAAACCCATATAACTTAATTAGCAATTTGGAGGCACCAGAACAGCCTCTTGCCATATCCATTGAGGAGCTGGTTAAAGCTGTCACACAGCATCACAAGCCCGTTAAATGCTGTTCATGTTGTCATCAATTCTCCTGCCAACCTGGAATGGATGTGTCAATTTTTGTAGCAGAAGCGCATCATTTATCAAAGCACTGTGGGTTTAGAGACACATTAACTGCTGTGATTTGGGCTAAACTTGTCATGGTATCAGAGATGAAAGAGTACGGAGACATTTGTTGATGGGATCCACCTTAGATGTTTAAAAAGCTCTGGAAACAGCACAAGGCATGGAAGTAGCTGCACAACATGCTCTGGATTTACAAAGAAGCACCAGACAGCACACAGCTAGCTAATGAGTTGTGGGCAACATGAACAAGTTGGCCAACATTCCACACAAAAGAAATGAATCTTTAAACAGTTATCTCCATAAGAACCTGCTTTAAATGACCATATATTCTACCCATCCAATATGGATAGCTGGGTTTGCTGGCAGCAAGGCCACCTTGCACAAACATGCTGTGTAAAAGAGACATGTGAAAGGGAAAATGTGGATCAGAGGAAGGAGGCTCCCCACACTGCAGAAGAGGAAGAGGAACTGGGACTGAAGTTTCTGAGTACACCATGCGGTCATAGACAAGGCTCTCACCTTATCTGCTTACGACTACAAATTTGATTATAAACGTGGAAAAGGATTGGGTAACATGGATCCTCTAAACAGACTTTCTTTATCAGATAGCCCCTGCCAATCTACCTCAGGTGATAGAAACCATCCTTCTTAGTAAACTGCAGCCCATTTCTCAGACCAATATAGCACAGATAAAAAACAAGACAGAAAGGCCATGCCTACACATCAGCATTATTTCAAAATAAGTCATTCTGGAATAGCTATTCTGAAATAGCTTATTTCAAAATAACACAGCTACATACAAGAGTGGATTTCGAAATAGCACTGAACTATTTCAAAATAGCATATCTGGAAACATAAACCATATCTACACAGGCAGCTTCTGTCGACAAAACTGGGCTTTTGTTGACCAGACTCACCAACCAGCTACATGGTTAAAGCGCTCTGTTGAGAGTTTGTCGACAAAACTCAGCTGTTCAGTCGGTAGCATTATCCCTCTCCCTGATCAGGTATAACACCTCCGTTGATGGTGTTTTGTCAACAGAGCACCCATGTAGCCACTTCTGTCAACACAGAGGGCTTCCAGGTCCCTGGGCAGCCCTGTTTGCAGAGCTTCCAGTTAGCCATTCTGTTGGGAGACAGTAGGGCAGTCGGGCTTCTCTGTCAACCACACGGCTTGCTCTTTCAATCTGCTTAAATCTGTTAACAGAGATGCTGCCGAGGTTTCTCTGTCAACAGAGGCTGCCCATGTAGACATGGCCGTAGTGCCTATTTCAAAATAGTGCCATTGGATGCCATTATGGCTTATTTCAAAATAGCGCTATTCCGTGTCTTAACAGCGCCTGTTTCAATATAGCTATTATGAAATAGGCATTATTTCTCCTCCAATGAGTTTGCAAAATTTGAAATAACATGCCCACTATCTCAAATTTATATCAAAATTGTGTGTGTGTGTGTGTAGTGTAGATGCTCACACATTTCTTTTGAAATAGCAGCTGTTCTCTCAAAATAACTTTACTGCATGGCCCCATTAGGTATGGGTAAGGAAGCACATGCTTTTAATTTATGGAATGGCCCTAGATAGTTGTCAGGTCACATTGTAGCACAGGAGGTACCACTTTCTTGAATGACTGAGTTATCAGAAAGGAAACACAGTCACCGATCTCACAGTCGGCTAATTTTGTAAATGGTAATGTTATGTTAAATGACGGTTTCTGTAAGACTCCCTTTTGTAAGGACAAACTCCATCTGGTAAGGTGCCTGATAACATCAGCATACGTAAAGCTGGGTCACTCCAGCTCCAACCATATTTTCTTGCCATAAGCTCATGAACATTCTTTTATCTCAGAAATTGCATGCTTCAGAACTGTCAATCATATGAACTTTCACATCACTGTGTTGATAAAATCCCAGCACCTGTCAAGCAAAGGGCAGAGTCTCAGAGAGATCCGGTGGTCTCAGTTCCATTGCAGTGTCTTGGCAAAGCCTCAAAGTTGAGCCATTCGCTTCATTCCAGGTGGCTCAGGCCTCCAGCGCTGAGGAATTCCAGCAGCGCTATAGTGAAGGATGGAGCAGAATCTTACCATCACAGGATCCACAGTTGTCCACTCACCTCTCCGCTGGGATCTCCCTGGTTTCCTCCTGACAAGCTTCCAATTAGTTCAATGGTTGAGGTCCCAGGCTTCACACTGTACTTCACTTCCATCGACACTCTAATGTAAACATCCTTATTGTCCAGGGTCTGTACTATCATTCTTTTCTTCCTTTTTCCACTTAGAAGTTTCAGGTTCTAGGCTTCACGCCTGATTAACAGTTCCAGCACCATGTTGAAGGTACATTTTATGGAGGCTGTCTGTTGGTTATTAACTATTTGAATAGTTTCCCCTTTTCTTCCTACTTGTTAATTATCCCTCAATACCTGAATGAGCTTACTTTAGTGTCTGTTTTTCTTTAATTTGTATTAATTGGGTAAGATCCTTGTCCGTGATTGATATGGTATTGGCCAGGAGGCTTGCACTTCTGAGGCAGAGACAACCCAGATTTCGGGTTTGTTTCATTTTATAATCGCCTTTGTCCCTGATGTAATGCAGGTATTACAGAGTCATTAGACCAGGGGTCTCAAACTCATGGCCTAGGGGCTGTCTGCAGACCAAGTAGTTACACAATCCATCCTGCACATGGCTGCTGGCGTGTGAGTCCCTGTGGCCTTTGTGGGGTATCCACACTCTTTCCCCAAGGCCAGCCCCTGCTCTGCCCACACCTGCCTCTTCCCACTCCTGCTCTGCCCTCTCCCCCTCATCGCACCCCTTCCCTCAAGCCACCTCCCTCAAGGGACAAGGCCTCGGGCATTACCAGGGGATCTGGCATGTGGCGGCAGCAGCAGTTGTGTCCCTGCACACTCAGCACAGCAACAGGAGCCATGGGGAAGTGGAGCTATGCAGCAGCCCCTGCTCCAGCCAGCCGCCATATCCCAGGCCAGCCCAGTGGATCCACTTTACTGCGGCGGCAGGAAGCAAAGCACCAGAGAGCCAGTGCAGGCTAGTTTGGGAGATGGTGGAGTGGAGCCGGCTCCTGCATAGCTCAGCTTCCCCAAAGCTCCCACCCACAGCCGCACACACTAACCTAAGCATGGGGCACTATGGCTGTCCATAGGATGGTTGGGGCTGCTGACGCCAGGGTCCCCAAAGTGTAGCCCCAAGGGTGGCCATGCCAGCCCTCAGTATGGACGGGACAGTTCTGCGCATACTTCTCTTGGGCCACAGAGGTGTGCTGGCAGTGGTGCAGGACGAGCAACTAGAAGCTGCTCTAGCCCTGCTGCATTACCAGTTATGCTGCCGGGAGTCTGTGAGGGGTGTTAAATCACCCAGAGGTGACAGATGAGGTCAGGGGATGCATGGAGGGGTTACCCCTCCCCTCTGCTGGCCCACTAGGAGGATTTGAGGACTGTCACTGGCCCTAAGGTAAATTGAGTTTGAAACCCCACATTAGACAATCCAATTGCTAAATCCAGAAATAGTAAGATTGCTGAGAACCCCTTAGCATCCAATACAGTGGGCTTGGAAGTAAAGCCTGGAGATACGGTTGTATTACCAGAGAGACCGGCTACGGTCGTTACGGACCGAGGAACGCAAGTATCTCCACATCACTGTTCCAGAAGATCTCCCAGACGTGGAGACGGACAGGGCTAGCAGGGAAGTCTTATGCCAGAGAGGGCAGAATAATCCCATCATGTTTATTGTGTTAATAAGTTTATTATTGCCCAAAATTCTAAGACTGTAATGTTATAGCTACTTTTGTTACGCTTATTGCCACCTCATGGCCAATGTGAGAATAGCTATTTACTAATTAAAGCTCTAAGGGCCCACTGAGCATGCTCCAAGGGGTGGGAGAGGATGGGGGTGGGAGGTAGTTCTGCCAAGATGGAGGCTGATTGGTTGTCTAGTTGGTGAACCTCTAAGCTGTGTCTACACGTGCACGCTACTTCGAAGTAGCGGCACTAACTTCGAAATAGCGCCCGTCGCGGCTACACGCGTCGGGCGCTATTTCAAAGTTAACTTCGACGATAGGCGGCGAGACGTCGAAGTCGCTAACCTCATGAGGGGATCGGAATAGCGCCCTACTTCGACGTTCAACGTCGAAGTAGGGACTGTGTAGACGATCCGCGTCCTGCAACGTCGAAATTGCTGGGTCCTCCATGGTGGCCATCAGCTGGGGGGTTGAGAGATGCTCTCTCTCCAGCCCCTGCGGGGCTCTATGGTCACCGTGTGCAGCAGCCCTTAGCCCAGGGCTTCTGGCTGCTGCTGCGGCAGCTGGGGATCCATGCTGCAGGCACAGGGTCTGCAACCAGTTGTCGGCTCTGTGTATCTTGTGTTGTTTAGTGCAACTGTGTCTGGGAGGGGCCCTTTAAGGGAGTGGCTTGCTGTTGAGTCCGCCCTGTGACTTTGTCTGCAGCTGTGCCTGGCACCCTTATTTCGATGTGTGCTACTTTGGCGTGTAGATGTACCCTCGCAGCGCCTATTTCGATGTGGTGCCGCGCAACGTCGAAGTTGAACATCGACGTTGCCAGCCCTGGAGGACGTGTAGTCGTTATTCATCGAAATAGCCTATTTCGATGTCGCCACATCGAAATAGGCTACTTCGATGTAGGCTTCACGTGTAGACGTAGCCCTACTGAAATACCAGACTAGGGGGTTGCAGTTCAAATCTGCTGTGGGTCTCCAAATGCTAAGCAGGTCACTCAGTGAACCCCTGCCTCTGCTCATATAGGGGCTCTGGTTTGGCAAAAATATAGTCATTTGGTGCCTCACCTCATCCTCCTCCTGCACGACCCTGTAGAAATACCACCATGGAATCAGCCAGATTCCCCAGTCAGAGCAGCTACAGATGCCACTAAAGGAGGGACTGCTGTGCAGAGGGAGAGGGGATAAAATGGTTGCAACCAGAGCTATCCTTACCCGCTGTATCTGGAGTTGTGCTGAAAAGATCCCCATACGGATACATTGGCAAAATTCAGACCTGGTGGTGCCTCCTCTCTGCTCATCTGACATTGGGGAAAAACTGCTAAGAGCCAGGTGGAGCAGACCAACCACAGCAGGGACCTTTGACCATTCAGAGAACATCCTACTGTTCTGACTGGATCTTCTGTGTCCTGTGCTAATTGCAGTTTGACCTAACCCTTCCCATCCGTCAAAGTCTTTTCACATCTGCTTCACTCCACACATGGTCCTCTTAAACTCCTCTCCCTTGCCCTTCACTGTCCCCACTCCCTTCACTTTTCTGTCTGACTTTCTCCTCCCCTCCCCAGTGGAACTAACATAACATTTGCTGTAATCACTTTGTTCACTCTGCTGGGCCTATCAGCCAATAGGAATAAGGGGATTTTGAAGTTGGTGGGGTGCTTTAGAAAATGACCTCTGTCTGGACAAGTCGCATGGAGCGAAAAGCGGAAATTTCGAAGTGCCGCGGTCGGCGGCATGCTAATAAGGAGCTAAATATACATTTCAGCACCTTGTTAGTATTCTTCAAAATGGCTTTTAGCATGGCTATTTCGAAGATTTCTCTTAGTGTAGCCATAGCCCTGGTGTGTTACATCCCTCCCTCCTCACCGTCCTTGTGTCTGTCTTGCCTGTATGGATTATAAACTCTTCAGGACAGGGGCCATCTACTTCTGTGTGTTGGTGCAATGTGCCTAGCACAGTGGGGCCCTGTTCTGGGTTGATCCTTAGGCACTACCATAACACACTTGATTATTAAATGTTAAACAGCATCTATAAGTAAATAGTATGTGTCAGATCCTCAGCAAGTGTAAAATGATAAAATTCCACTGATTTCAGTGAAGCCTGCCCAATATATATTTAGGCTGTGTCTACACTGGGGCAAAACTTCGAAATGCCCATGCTAATGGCCAAATCAGAGAATACAAATGAGGCGCTGAAATGAATATTCAGCACCTCATTAGCATGCTGCCAGCTGCGGCACTTCAAAAGCTCCACGTTTCGCTCGTGTGCGGCTCATCTACAGCCGGGTCCTTTTCAAAAGGACCCTATTCAGCAGCATTCTAATGAAGCACTGAATATTCATTTCAGCACCTCATTAGTATTCTCTGATTTGGCCATTAGCATGGCCATTTCGAAGCTTTGCCCCAGTGTAGACGTACCCTTACAGCTTTCTTGGGATCTGGCCCTATATTTTTATTTTTGAGTGCTTTTAGGAGCTTTACGGTTATTTAAATAATGTCTTTTAAGAGCTGCCCTTTAAAGCATGCATTAAAAGCCAGCTGGCCCTCAGGTAAGGTTATAGGGCAGACATCACTCTTTCTCATCTGTGGTCTTAGTAACTCTGGGTTATACAGGCTCTTCAGCATAGTTGAAGATCAAGTTCTATTCTGCTGCATGACGTGTTAGGAGTATTATAAAGAGACAAAAAAGTCTGACTAAAGCTACTGTTTTGCTAAAATAAATCTGGAGGGTTTTTGTAAAGTGCATCACATTTTTTTAAAAATCAAATTTTATTTTTCTTTAGTGTGGACATTCGTTAGAGCTGCAGAATTTAGATCCGAATTTGGAATTTTTAAACCCTCTTCCAGTTGTTGAGCAGTAAGATATTTTTCAAATTGAAATACAGATAAATCAAATTCCAACCACGGCCATCAGCTCTTTTCAAAAATTTAGTCTGTTTCATTTCAAAGCATTGAATAAGGCTCGTTTCCACTTCTACATATGTCAGTGCTTATTTTATTTCTGAAAGTCCAGAGAAATGGCAGGCAGAAATGGAGGGAGTTTTACTGGTCAACCTGTCTGGAGTTACATGCAAAAAGCAGAGCAGAAAACCAGCTACAAATGCCAAAATTCAGGGAGTATGCTCAAGAGCTGCTTGAAAGTAAAGCCAATCTTAAAAAGGCCGAGCAGTTTTGACTCACTCACTCTTGACCCAGAAACTGAGGGAGAGCTCAATAAAGGGAAAAGGAAGAAAATGTATAGAAGATGACAGCAAAGACTGAAGAGGAGACATGAAATCCTGAAAGCCGGTGAAGCTGTGAAGATATTGCTACTGTTATGGCTGTTTCTAACTACCCATATCACTATAAATAAGACTGTAAATACGAAAAGTAACAGTTGTAAAATTTGTGGTCTATAGCAGGGTTAATAACCTTAGAGGAAGCAGTTAGAGGGAAACTTTTGTCACCACTAGAGGATACAAACCTATGAAACAAGCTAATTCTGTTATGGCAGAATTTGTGTAAGTTAATGATGAAAAAAATATGGCACAGCTGAATGCAAAGAGGATCTATAAATCACTTCTCAGATTCAAATAGACCCACTGCAAAAGGCTAGTTCCCTGTAAGCAGAATTCACTGACAAAAGGCTTTGTTAATACAGAGTTAAGGGTGCATGGCTGTTTCTCCAACCTTTTGCTAAGTTCAGCAAAACTGAAGCCTTTGAAAATCATGAAATATAGAGTTCATGTCCATGCCAACACAACCTTAATTCTAGCCTCTTGGAGCTGGAAATCGCCACTAGGAATTATTTGGATGCTCTTCAGCAGCATTCATTAAGTTAGGTGCAGCTGTACTGTATTATAGAATTCAGCAAAGCTGAGACTGTGTTATGAGGCTATCTGGGGAGCCCCTGCCCATCTAAAGAAGAGATTGAAACTCATTTCCTGCCCTTCCCCTCCCCCCGCCCCTGCAACAAACAAAGGATCAGAGGAAAAAAGATGGTTGTGGAACTTTGCATTCAATAGGTTATTTTAATGGCAAAATACAAGTGTTTCCTTGTCACTGGCATGCTCACCCTAGAGCTGGGAAATGAGAGCAATCTGCTGGTTTAAATGATGCACAAGCAGAAGTATAGTGTTAGATGGCATTCTGTGCATAACAAGGAAGGAGTTATAAAATCTAGCAAGTAGGGTGTTGTTTCAATGGAGTGTATCTACATTTGGAGTTGCAAGGAAATATACTTGCACTCCCTTTGATAGAGTTAGTGTGGCAAAAATACAGTGCAGTCAGGAGGGCACAAGTGGTAGGAAGGGCTCGTCACCATAAAGGTTCATATATGCTCAGCTCATACATAAAAACTCCTCCCACCACTCCTGCTGCTGTGGTTACACTGTTTTTAGCACACTAGCTTGAGCAGCATTAACTAAGGTGTATTGCCTCAACATGGGAGTCAGACCCCCTCTGCTCCAAGTGTAAACATGGTCCTATTCAGTACAGCTCCCCTAAGAAAACAGCAAAAGTTGTTAGAGTCTGCCTAAAATTTCTTTCTACATGCCAATATTGTACAGTAAGCACTTGCACCATTCTCTTCGAAGATGATGTCGAGCTATTAACCACATGCCACATTAGAGAATTTTCACAACTGCTTTAGTTCTGTGATTTTTAACATTATTAAATGTAAAAACAATGGAGTCCCATGGCACCTTAAAGAGTAACAATTTTATTTGGGCGTGGGCTTTCACAGGCTGAAGTCCACTTCATCAAATTCTTGAAGTGGAATCTTCAGTTTGGCAAAGATATATGTACATACAACGATGGGAGTGTTAAATTACAATAGACTCCACACAGTACTGTAACACTCCCATTGTTGTATGTATCTCTCTCCACCAAACTGAAGTTTCCACTTAATGCATCTAATGAACTGGGCTCCAGCCCATGAAAGCTTATACCCACATACAATTGCTAGCCTGTAAAGTGCCACAAGAGTGTGTGTGTGTTTGTTTGTTTGTTGGGGTGTATTTTTTTGAAACAGAAAAACACAGCTACCCCTCTGAAAAATGATTAAAGCTGTGTCTACACATGAGCGCCATTTCGAAAGGGGGAAAATCAAAGTTTGGCGGTCAACATAGCGACTGTTGAAAGTGAGCACCTGCTGCCATTTTTTGGATTGGCACTTCAATCCACTCGTTCAAAGTGCTGCGACAGTCTTTCAAAAGAAAGCGTCCACACGGCTCCAAGCCCTCTTTCAAAAAAAGGGAGGCAGGAAATGCTGCGGATGGTGGGTCCCATGGCCGACAAGCCTTTCTGGGGCTGCAGCCAGCTGCTCTCTTTAAAGGGCCCCTCCCTCTGTCCTCCCTTCCGCACGAGCCGAGTGCTGCCCAGCCTTTCCCTGTCCAGCAGAGCCCACTTGTGCCCACCATGGAGGCCCAGCAGCAGCTCCTGCAGGAGGACGCCCTCATCATGGAAGCCCTGCTGGCAGTGCTGTGCACCCTTGCCGCAGCTGCACCTGATCTCAACAGGTGGCTGGGTGATCCCCCTGGGGTACTGCCGGGCACTCCCCGGGTGCTCCAATGCCTCTAGACCCACCCCAGCAGCACTGACTGGTGGGAGCGTGTGGTGGTAGGGGAGTGGGGTGAGGAAAGGTGGCTGTGGAACTTCCGCATGTCAAGGCAGACCTTCAACGAGATCTGCCACTGGCTCGCCTCCGCACTCCAGCACCACGACACCTGCATGCGGAAGGGCTACCATTCGGTGGTGCTCCAGGCCCTGGGGGACGCAAGGGACCAGTTCACCGATGCCCAGGTCTTCCGTAACTCTGGCCTCTGCCGGTGCATGTGGTCAGCACCTTCGTCCCCCAGCGGGTGAGCCTGGTGGCGGAGTACGTCACCATGCCGCTCTGCATGGTGGCAGATGCGGTGTACCTCCTGCAGTTGTGGCTCATGAGGCCATACACAGGACGCCTTGACCCCACTCAGGAGACATTCAATGAGAGCCTCAACCACGCCCACAATGTGATGGAGCAGGCCTTTGGACGCCTAAAGGGGTGGTGGAGGTGCCTCCTCAGGCCGCTGGAGGTCGGGGTCATCAACGTGCCCCAGATAGTGGGCGCCTGTTGTGTCCTCCACAACATCATGGAGGCTACGTCTACACGTGCACCCAACTTCGAAATAGCTTATTTCGATGTTGCGACATCGAAATAGACTATTTCGATGAATAACGTCTACACGTCCTCCAGGGCCGGCAACGTCGATGTTCAACTTCGACGTTGCTCAGCCCAACATCGAAATAGGCACAGCGAGGGAACGTCTACACGCCAAAGTAGCACACATCGAAATAAGGGAGCCAGGCACAGCTGCAGACAGGGTCACGGGGCGGACTCAACAGCAAGTCGCTCCCTTAAAGGGCCCCTCCCAGACACACTTTCATTAAACAGTGCAAGATACACAGAGCCAACAACTAGTTGCAGACCCTGTATATGCAGCATGGACCCCCAGCTGCAGCAGCAGCAGCCAGAAGCCCTGGGCTAAGGGCTGCTGCCCACGGTGACCACAGAGCCCCGCAAGGGCTGGAGAGAGAGTATCTCTCAACCCCCCAGCTGATGGCCGCCATGGAGGACCCCGCTATTTCGATGTTGCGGGACGCGGATCGTCTACACGTCCCTACTTCGATGTTGAACGTCGAAGTAGGGCGCTATTCCCATCCGCTCATGAGGTTAGCGACTTCGACGTCTCGCCGCCTAACGTCGATTTCAACTTCGAAATAGCGCCCAACACGTGTAGACGTGACGGGCGCTATTTCGAAGTTACTGCCGCTACTTCGAAGTAGCGTGCACGTGTAGACGCAGCCGGAGGGAAAGGGGGGCCCCTATGTCCCCTGGGGGGACCCTCTGGCTGGCGCCGTCTACGAGCAGCCAGGTGCTGCCCCCATCTGCCAGCCCCACTGGGAGGGCCACCGCATCCGGGAGGCCCTCAGGCAGGCCTTTGCCGACAGCCATGTGTGACCCGCATGCACACCCACATCCCACACACATCCGCCACCCCTACCCCCACCAGCACCCTACCCGCACATTCACCACCCACCGTCCCCCTGAGGAGCACAGCAAGGAGTAGTGAACAATAAATAAACATTTATATAACTATTTTTGTGAGTAACTATGTACGGGGAGGAACCTAACTTGGAGGGGGGCAAGGTGCTCATTCCGGGGCAGGGGTGGTGGGCCATGAGCCCCATTGGCCCCTGGAGCCCCTGCCTCCCCAGGTGCGGGGTCCCTGGTGGGGAGGGGAGGGTGCAGATAGTACTGGCAGGTATTGCCGGTGAGTGGGCCTGGTGGGAGCAGACGGTGCGGGCTCAGTGGGAGTCGGGGGGCAGGACCAGCAGGGGGTGCCACCGAGGGGGCCAGGAGGCAGGGAACAGTGGCCATATGGTCCCGGACGGCATGGCCAATGCCCTCCAGGGTGGACAGCAACCTATCCCAGGCTGTCCTCCACTCCATGTTGGCCTGGGCGAGCCGCAGGTGTTGCTCAGCCACCTCGGCCTGGCGCTGGCTGGCTGGGTCCTCCTCAGCCCAGCGGGGGGCCCTCCGGCCACAGCCCTGGTGGTGCACTGCCTGGGGTGGCGTCCGGGCACCTCCGAGGGCTGCAGGCAGGCTCTCGGGGATGAGGGATGGCACAGGGCTGTCCCGGCCTACGGATGGTGTGGCTGTGTGGCGAGAAGGACAGCATGTCAGTAATGTGTCCCGGATGGAGGGGACCAGGCTGTGACCTACCCACCTGAGCCCACCCCATAGGGCCCCCACCACCCCAAAAAGGACACTGAACCCCCAGGGAGCACCAACCCACCCCCCATGGGCTGGGCCTCCCAGCTAGGGGGGGCATCCAAGGGTCTCTCCTGCAGGTGGCCCTTCCCAGACTGCAGTGTGCAGGCCCCAGGTGCTGTCTGGAACTGACTGGCCACCACCCCGTGCGGCTTGTGGCACTGTCCACTGAGGGCGAGTGCTGGGCGTCACTGGTGCACCACCATGGGGTGCCGCATCCCATGTGGGACCTTGGGTCCTGTGTGCGGGCGACTACCCTTTGCGTCGCCCCCACCCTGTGGAGCAGGTGTGCGCCCCTCCTTGTACGTACTGGAGGGTCCCTCGGCGACGTCTGGAGATGTCTGGTTCCCGGTCACCCGGCTGGAGGAGCTGGAGGGGATGATGATTGTGAGGTCCCCCTCTTCACTCGACCATTCGGTGGACCACTCGCCCTCCTGGGTCCCCCGTCCAGGCTCCTCCTCCTCATCTTCTGGCTGCAGCTTCTTGACGGAGGTGTCCAGGGACACTGGGGGTGGGGAGCTCTCCTGGGACCCCAGGATGCCCTGGAGCTCCCTGTAGAAGGGGCATGTGGCTGGAGCTGCCCCAGAGCATCCGTCCTGGTCCCTGGCTCGGGCATAGCCCTGGCACAGTTCTTTTACCTTGGAGTGTACCTGCTCCGCGGTATGCTCCGGGTGGCCCCTGGTGTGGAGGCCCTGCGCCAGGAGGCCAAAGGCGGCGGCATTCTGTTGCTTGACCCCCATGTGGTGCAGGACCTCCTCGTTCTGTCAGAGGCTGAGGAGGTCCCGCAGATCCCGCTCCATCCAGGTGGGGGCCTTTTTTTTTCCTCCCCCTGGGAGTCCTGTGGGGCCTCGGAGGGGGGGCCGTGGGGCTTGCAGGGGGAGGGGCTGGCTGCTGGCCATGTGGGTGCTGGAGAGTGGAGCTAGAGCACGTGCACAGGCTGCTCCTAGCACACTCTCAGCTTCCTGCCACGGGTTTCCTGCATGTGTGTGGCTTTCAGGCAGCTGAACACAGGGACCATAGAGCCCCCCTGCTGCCGGCTGGAGCGGCCCCATGCTCCAGCTGACTGGCGCCATGGCGGTCCCGTATTTCGAAAGAGAGGACTGTGGAGCATCTACACATGTACTCCTTCGATTTAGTATTTCGAAAGGGAGTGATCTTCCTTGGATTTTGAAGTCTGTGCCCCGTTCTTTCAATTTTCTTTCGAAAGACGGGTTTACACGTGTGGACGCTCCTCCTGCTCTTTCAAAAAAGGGCCACTTATTTCGAATTTTTGTGCACGTGTAGACACAGCTTTTATGTATATCCAAATCCAAACAGTGGAGCCTGTGTGACATAGAACGCTTTTAACTGAATGGTAAACTCTGCCTCTTTCTACGTTTGGGAGGGCTGCAAGTACCCATATTGGTTAGTTTTGCCAGAAAGCCATATAGCTCTGCTGAACAGATAGATGCATTCTAATTCAGCTACAAACTATTGGTTGACTCAGGTTCTGTCCTTCTCTCACACCTTAATGTGCTTATTGAGTACCTTCATCTTGAAAGCTCATAGCCCTGATCCTGCAAGCCACCAGTGCTCACAAGTAGACCTCTGCATGCCCACATTACTAGACAAAAGACAATGAGACCCTTTATAGGCACAGTAGTCCACCTGCATGAAACAACTTGGAGACAGTGCTTAAAATGGGGGAAGTGGAATTGCAAGGGCTTGTAGAGCATAAAAAAAACCAAAGTAAATAACTGAGCAACATTGCTAACTGATACACTTAAGCATTTTCTAATCAAAGTCCTCCCTCCCCTGAACACACACACTTTTTTCAGACTGCTTTAAGCGCTGCTTGCAGGATCAGGGTCCAGAACTGTAAAAGCAGTGAAAATCTCCACCAATATGCTTATGTGAAAAATATTAGTCTTGCCCTTTATCTGAAAGGTGAGTGACATTTATTATATTAGCAAAAGGTAATGACTGAAGCAAATGACAAGATTTGAAGTTTTTAGTCTAGCAAATTCAAATGCAAAGAAACTCAAAGTGAGAACATGTTCTGGTTATTTGGGATTATCTGAAGTCAACTAAGCATGAAATGGTATTAGCAATGTATTTTGATTTGGTGTAAATGTACACCACAAGAGGATCTGGTATGTCTTTTACAATTAGACTGTGAGCTTGACTTTAAATTTAGAGATTGGTGGTTTTTGTGGATTCGTCCAAACAATTTATGTAAACAGTTCATATCCTGCTTTGTCTTCTGCAGTGGAAATAGCTCATTAGGCATCATTGCAGCACACAACCTAGCAGCATATGGGCCTGTCCAGCTTTAAGATACCAAAAATACCTATGCTTTCTCTCTGTTCACTCAGGAATAAGGTATCAGCTAACCCTGGTTCCAGTATTCAGCGTCAGGCGCTTTTGCTGCTATATTCATTCAATCAAGCAACGTCCTTCTCATTTCCCCAGTTCCCACCCACTATTCTCACCATATCTGGTGCCGTGACTAGAAAGGTGAAAGAAGAGGACTGAGGATGACGTGTTCAATGACAGCTGCAAGGCAGGGCTGCATCAGACCATGAGCACAGAGCCTGGAGGATGACCACTGCAGACAGCCTGGAGAAGAAAAGAGTGGAGAGGAGAAAGGCCCAGGAGTCCCAGCAGGAAAAGGAGGGAAGATTCACTGGGACATAATGGGAATTTTCAGGAAGCAAACAGAGATGCTGCAGACACTGATGGACCTGCAGGTTCAATAATTGCAGGTTTGCCTTCCTCTGCCATCCATTGACAACTCACTAGCAAGAACTCCTTATAACCCTTACAACACATGGCATCAGCACTCACAGCACTACCCTTACCACCCTGCCTGAGGAAGGACTGAAGACAACTTCAGGAGTAGCTGAAATGAATATGAATGTTCTTTCCCCTTCATAAGGTCTGTTATTAAATGCGTAATGTTGTTTCTTTAAAATGGCACAAGGGATTTTTTCCACCAACTTTGTTACAGAATAAAATTCTATTATTTGGAACAAAATTTCTATTTAATAGTTCACAACATGTGCTGTTGAGTTCTCAGCAATTCTGAAAGCAACAAAACATCTGTTACTGCAGTGTCATGCAATTCACAGGATCTGACACGAACTAAATCAATGGACATATGACAATGTTATCTTCCTACATGTATCACAATTCCTACTAGGAGAGAAAAGGGCAAATAGACAGCCAGAATACCCAACAAAACCACACAGTATTCTGGTTTACTGTTTAAAAGGTCTTTAAAAGCCTTCCCGAGCCACATAGCTCCTCATTGAGCTGTTCTAATAGTCATTGTGTCTGGCTCTTCAAACTCAACAGGTCCTGCACCACCTTTCCCATTCACGCCCAGGGAAATGTGTTCCCCTTTGCTTCACAGATAGTACATTGGACACAGAACGCAGCTAAAACTGTTGGGATATTTTTTCTCACTGAGGTACAATTTTGGGAGTAAACAGTGGCAGCAACCCTTCAAATGACCAAAGCACATTCAACTTTGGTTCCGCACTTGCTGAGCCAGTAGCTGAATCATTCCTTGATGCTGTTGAGATGACAGGCGTATGGCTTCATAATCCAGGAATCCCAGGGTAGGCTGGATCCCCCCTGGATCACTACTGCTGTTTAACATTCCCACTGGTAATCCACTTGCCAGGAAAAAAAAGTCTCTGACTAGTTTTTTGAGCAGTCCTGTGTTCTTAAAAATGTAACCGTATACCTTTCATGACTAGCCCAAATGGTTGTCAGTGAAGTGTTCCCAGTGATCCATCAATACTTGCATAACTTCATATACTTGCATTGAAAAGTAGCTCTTTCTGTTGATCTACTCAGCGGCAAAGTAGTTTTGTCGAAATAGAGATATGTGTGCTACCTATTCATCCACCTCAGTTTGGGAACCCCATAACTGCAGAGCCATCCACTACTTCTGCACATTGCTAAAAGTCACAGAACTCTGTAGCAGGAGATTATTAATAGTCCTGCATGCTTGCATGACAACAGCCTCCCTAGTGGATTTCCTGACTCAGAATTGATTCCTTACTGATGCTTAGAAATCTGGTGTTGCAAGTTTCCACAGTGGGATTGTCACTTCTCCAGTATGAGCACAGCTCTCGTTTTTGTATCTCTGCACTGGAGGACTGGGAGGTGAGCTCAGTGCTCAGAAATTTTCTTCTTCTTCTTCTTGGCTGTCACTCAATAATGAGCAGTCCCGGGCAAGGCTCTTCCAAGTGTCACCATTCTATTCATAAGAACATAACATAAGAACATAAGAATGGCCATACTGGGTCAGACCAAAGGTCCATCAAGCCCAGCATCCCATCTGCCGACGGTGGCCAATGCCAGGTGCCCCAGAGAAGGAGAACAGAAGACAAGTGATTTATCTCCTGCCATCCATCTCCTGCCCTTGTTATGAAGGCTAGGGCACCATACTTTATCCCTGGCTAATACCCATTTATGGACCTGACCTGCAAAAATTTATCAAGCTCTTTTTTAAACCCTAATAGAGTCCTGGCCTTCACAGCCTCCTCGGGCAAGGAGTTCCACAGGTTGACTGTGCGCTGTGTGAAGAAAAATTTCCTTTTATTAGTTTTGAACCTACTACCCATCAATTTCATTTGGTGTCCCCTAGTTCTTGTATTATGGGAAAAGGTAAATAATTTTTCTATATTCACTTTCTCCACACCATTCATGATTTTATATACCTCTATCATATCGCCCCTCAATCGCCTTTTTTCCAAACTGAAAAGTCCCAGTCTCTCTAGCCTCTCCCCATATGGGACCCTTTCCAAGCCCCTAATCATCTTAGTCGCCCTTTTCTGAACCTTTTCTAATGCCAATATATCTTTTTGGAGGTGAGGAGACCACATCTGCACACAGTACTCAAGATGTGGGCGTACCATAGTTTTATATAGGGGAAGTATGATATCTTTTGTCTTATTATCGATCCCTTTTTTAATAATTCCTAACATCCTATTTGCCTTACTAACTGCCGCTGCACACTGCGTGGATGTCTTCAGAGAACTATCCACTATAACTCCAAGATCCCTTTCCTGATCTGTCGTAGCTAAATTTGACCCCATCATGTAGTACGTGTAATTTGGGTTATTTTTTCCAACATGCATTACCTTACACTTACCCACATTAAATTTCATTTGCCATTTTGAATGCCATTTGCCATTCATTTGCCATTCGTGAGTCTGTTGATGTCTGACCAGCCCGGTTCTGGAGCTGCAGGTGTTGGTAGCTATTGGAGGGGCGCAGGGCAGTTTTCATGGCTCTTTTCTTCTTCTCCACCTCTCCTCGTCTGCACTGCAGTGGGACCTCTCAAATTGTGCCACCCCCTCATTGATTACTGCTTTCCACTGGGGACAGTCCTGGGGCAAGGCTCTCCCAAGTGTTGACACCTTTGCTGTACTTTCTCATGTGTGCCTTCAGCACGTCCTTATATCACTTCTACTGGCCCCCAATGCTCCTCTGTCCTGCCTTAAGTATCTTTCTAAAAATTATGTTATAGCTCAAACAGAAGTTAGAGGCTTGATGCAGAGTGTGACAGGATACAGTCACAGAAGACCCCTAGGGAACGTTTTCCTCCTAGGGCGAGTCAGGCAGATTCAAAGCAGCCTGAAGACGAAACTTAATGGTTTCCCATTGCTTAAACAGATTTTTTCCTGGATCCGGACACCTTTGCTCTGTAAAGTGCCCTCCTTCCCACAGCCTATGGAAAAACACTGGATCAAAATGACTTTCAGTACCACGTGGTAGGGTCACTTGTCTTTCTACCAACAACTACCTTCAAAACTTGCAGGACAAACAAGGCTGTTTACACATCATTAAGTTGATCACTTAGTTTATTGAGTGAGGTTTGATGACTTGTACTATTATGCAAGAGAAGCGGTTACATGATTACAGTGGTCTGTACCTCAATATAACAAAAGATCAAGAATGATATAACCACAGCATTTCTCAAATGTGGCCACCATGGCCACATGTGGACAGTAGGGGCTTTTCTAGCAGCCATTGCCTCCTGGTCTGTGCCAAGGGATGGGGAGGCAAAGCAGCTGCCCCTCTCCCTCATGGCTGCTCTTTGATTGCTAAGGTAGCCACCAGGGCCCTGTTGTACCCAGAAATAACTGAGGCACAACATTGGAGGAACATGGAGCCCATGAGTTCCCCACCTTCCCAGAGTGGTGAGGCTAGGGCTGTCCACAGGGCTTCAGACTACAACTTTCTGCTCCCGCTCTGGCTCCTTGCTGCTTCCTCTATCCCTCATTGCCCCTGTCCTCTGCTCCATATCCAGCAAACTCCCATCCAGGGCTTAATTTCTCCCAGGGCTTGCCAGGGCCGTGTAAATTTGCTGTGAAAGGTAGTAGTTGTATGTTTGTTAATCTAACTTTTCACAGCAGACTTAGGAGCTAGCTAGAAGGCTGTGAAAAATATTAACAAATATCCCTTTTCACAGCAGCAAGCTTACTAGATAGTAATAAACAAATTAACAGTAAACTCTGTCTTAACCAGCATTTAATTCCCCAGAGCTCTCAAGTAACTGGCATTTTAAACATAAGTAAATGTCAGTTACATTTTTCATAAGTTCAGTACAGTGAAAGTAAATACAAACAAATACAGCAAATACGCTATAAGTTTACAGTGTACCATACTACTGTTGTTGGTAAATAAAGTACTGAGCATACACTTTTGTTTGTTTCTTAATAATCTAATCTTGTTTTTCTTTAGTGTTATGCACGGCTAGGTATACCTCTCTATTATCCACAAGATTTCAAGAGCTCACAACCTCCTGGTCTCAGGGCTGCCGGATCTGAAAAAGTTACTGTACAACAATCTGATATGTGCCTACAGGTTGAAACACTCTTGTCCAGCCGGCTCTCATCCAGCAGGACCACAGATGTTGCTGGACCAGAGAGCACCTGGACAAGAGAGCTCCAGCTTCTCATCTGCAGAGGAGCCCCGTAGGCAACATGCAGCCCTCTGGGGATTCCCAGGGGCAGCCCTGGATCAGGGAGGTCGGCCAGATAACCCCACTATGGGGAGCCCAGTCCGGGCAAGGGAGCCCCACCAGGAAGCCTACAGCAGGGAGCTGGTAGGGAGCCTGGCTGGAGCACAGACCCTGCTGGCAGCCCCACAGCAGTGGGGACCCCATCGGGGGTGGGGTGGCCAGCAGCCCTGCTGTGGGGAGCCCACCAGGAGTGGAGCCCCCTACCCCAAGCAGCCTGGGGGGCAGGGAGCCTGTGGCAACCAGCAGGGGAGCTCAGGTGCCCCACACCCTATCCCCGCAGGGCAGCTCGAAGTTGACCTTCCCTCATCTTGCAAATCCCCTCGTTCGGGACCACTCAGGTCCTGAGAGTGCCAGACGAGGGAGGTACAACCGTATTTGGTTTTTTCCTAAAGTCAATTAAATCCTTGAGGACAAATTGTCAGCAGCCACCAGCAATGGTTAGTGGCCTTGTCCCAATGCCACCATAAAAATCTGTCACGAGAACTCTTGATTTAACAGTTTGTTGCACTTGAGTGACAGAATGTGGGAAATAAGCAGCATTAGGTTTCAGACTTAACTGGTAAGTTCTTTGCTTTTGATAGTTCGTTATATGTTTCAAATTATTTCAACTGGGGAAAGACAGATTTTATTTTCGTTTTCTTCTCATCAGACACAATGCAGTTAAGGGGAAAGACCTAGTCCTAAGAAAACAGGAATCAAGTCCCAAGCACCAATAAAACATTGAGGAGGAAAAAGTGCACTGCCACTTGCAAACATTCGGTGCCTTCATTAAAATTGCTTTAGGACAAAAAGTCAAACTTCCGCCATCAGAATTACAAACATAGCTCCCACTGATGTCAGTGAAGCTGATCACCTATATCCAAGGGCAGAATCTGACCATGAGTAATTGTCAGTTGTTTTGAAAAACTCAGTGAAGTTTGCACTAAAGGGGCAAAAAAAAATGACTAGAAGAGAAACACTTCCTCCTCCTTCAAAATGAAAAAACTCCACGGATTCCCATCTCTGTGTAGTAGGCATCCTTCAGTCTGCATAGACTATGGATCGCGCCCTTTAAAGTTTCAATTGAGGACTTCATTTACAGCGTCTATTGTGACTATGAAGACCCACACGAGAGTGACAGTCCTTGCTGCATCTCTTGCAGATGTAGTGGGTGTCTGGCAAGTCCTTATTGTGCTTTCTGTGCGCTCGCTTCTCCTCTGCTAGCTGTCTGATCTTCATCTCGCCCTTCTGAAGGCCCTTGTGTAACCCCTGCCTCCATCTGCTGCGGTCATCTGCTAGTTCTTCCCAGCTGTCCAGCTCGATGTCTACCTCTCTGAGGTCTCTCTTGCAGACATCTCTGTAGCGCAACTGGGGGCATCCGGGAGGTCTTTTGCCAGAGGCTAGCTCACCATACAGGATGTCTTCTGGAATCCTTCCATAGTTCATCCTGTGGACGTGGCCAAGCCAGCGGAGTCGACGCTGCCTGAGGAGGGTGTGCATGGTTGGGATTCCAGCTTGCTCGAGGACGGCGGTGTTGGTCACTCTGTCCTTCCATAATATTCCAAGGATGCGCCTGAGGCAGCGCAAGTGGAAGACGTTCAGCCTCTTTTCCTGGCGGGCATACAGGGTCCAAGTCTCGCTGCCATAAAGGAGGGTGCTGAGGATGCAGGCTCTGTAGACTTGCATTTTGGTGTGAGTGTACAGCTTGTTGTTATTCCACACTCTCTTGCTGAGTCTGGACAGAGTTGTGGCTGCTTTTCCAATCCTCCTATTTAGCTCAGTGTCCAACGACAGGGTGTCAGTGATGGTGGACCCGAGGTAAACGAACTCGTGGACGACCTCTAATGTATAGTTGTCAATGCTGATTGATGGGGATTCAGCAGCATCCTGACCGAGTACGTTTGTCTTCTTTAGGCTGATGGTAAGCCCAAAGTCCTTGCATGCTTTGGAGAACTGATCCAGTAGTTTTTGAAGCTGGTCTTCTGTGTGAGACACTACAGCAGCATCGTCTGTGAACAGCATGTCTCTGATGAGGACTTCTCGCACCTTAGACTTAGCTTTCAGCCTTGCAAGGTTAAACAGTTTCCCATCAGATCTTGTGTGCAGCAAGATGCCCTCTGTTGAAGATCCAAAGGCATGCTTCAGGAGGAGTGCGAAGAAGATCCCAAACAATGTCGGAGCAAGCACGCATCCTTGCTTGACGCTGCTCCTGATTCTGAAAGCATCCGATAATGCGCCATCATATTGGATGGTTCCTCTCGTGTCTTCGTGGAACGACTGGATCATCTTGAGTAACCATGGAGGACAGCCTATCTTGTGGAGCAGTTTGAACAGAGCCATTGGGATTCAAATATATTCCTAAATTGAGAGATTGTGTGTTAGACTTAATATTGGCATGATTCCTATACACACACACACACACACTGTTGAATTCCACATGATAAAAAATAATATTTTACAATGGAAAAGTTGATCATTAGTACTTTCACTCAGAAAGGTTCACAGAATAGTATCATAATAATTCTGCAAAAGTACATGAAATCAATATGACAGTCATGATGAAAGCACTGCCTCTCAAATGAATGTGGACTGAGAACAGCATCCTGAACATTTGTTTAATGGCTTCACTTCCCAATAAGTGGACTCCAAAGTTGCAGAAAACTATAAATATATAAGCACTTACATTGAAAGTATTAAATTAACCATCTGGGTAACGTGCAGCCCTGAAGTGCTAATAAAGACCATGTGTGAGTGATAATGGGGACCACGTGATAGATCTGGCTAACAGAGTGAAAAGGAAATGCAATGGAGGAAGAAACCACAATTTCATGCCAATATGAGTGACGGAGTAGAAAGTGAAGTTTTGCAATTGGAGCAGGCCAGTGGGGCAAGAGAGATCAGTCCCCATTTCAGCAAGGCATTTAAGTAGGCACTGAAGACCTTCCCCATTCAGCAAAATACTTAGGTGTGTATTTAAAATAAAGATGGTCCAGAATCTGATAATAGTCCTGCCTAAATAGGGGACTGGACTAGGACTTTCAAGGTCCCTTCCACTATTTTATTTCTATGATTCTACCTACTTAACTCTTATTTATATCAATGGAAGTTAACACATGCCTAGAGATGAATATGTGTTCAAGTGCTTTGTTAAATAAGGATGGCCTGAGGAATCAGAGCTTCTATGCCTTGGTGTTTGATGCCAAGCTAACCTTAAAAACAATGAGAAGTTCTGTGGCACCATATAGTCTAATAGATATATTTGAGCATAAGCTTTTGCGGGCAAAGACCCCCTTTGTCAGATGCATTTTAGCCCTTGAAACTTATGCTCCAGTATACCTGTTAGTTTAGCAGGTGCCACAGGACTTCTCATTGTTTTTGCGGATACAGAATAACATGGCTATCCCACTGATACTTGTCACCAAACTAACCTTACAACTCTTGGCTTTCCAAGTCCTTCCAAGGGGGTCTCAGTTATAGACATAGGAGCAGACCTAAGCTTCTATGATCTTACTGAATACACATAGATACAATTGACCCTTTCCTGCTGAAATTTATATCTGACTTTTGTTTATATTTTATTCATATAATTCTCTTAGGGAAAAGAAAAATATGAATACAGAAGAGAAAGAAGATACAACACATAGGAGCACACAAACAATTCAAGTATCACTATTTATTAAAGTCTTCAGTGGGAATACAAGTTTGAATTCAAACTAGCTAATAAATATTTATCTCTGAAATCAGTTTATTTTTTAAAAACCACACAGAATATTAGAACATCATTCAAAACTTTTCAACCAATGTTGTTATAACCATCCAGTTTCTCTATGCCTGAATATTCTGTGTTACCATAAATATGAGTTGGTCAGAAATCACTTTAACAGTAAAATATAAATTTATTCTCATCATCAAATCTTAATTTATCTGGGAATAATAGTAAAACATTAATTTTCAAGTACTGAAGTTCAAAAATCAACAGCATTACTACTTATATTACCTTGAGGTCCTAGATCAATAGGAGAAAGGGTTTGTTTCCGTTTTAAAATGAATATATTTCAGTTTTACATGCAACTTTTACAACTTCCTCCTAATTTACAGTGAATGAAAAAATATATATACCATAGAAATAGCACTAGCAGTTACAGCCATAAAGTTACTAATGACTTTGACTGTTTCTTCAATTTATAGATACTGTTCTCATGCAACTAAATGACAGATTTGGAGCTTACAGTAAAAATGCCTCTGATTTTATTGCTTTGTTGCCTGTGTGTTTCAGTGAACTTGAACAATCCGTTAGGCTTTACTTTTCATAATTAGCTGATAAACATTTGATGTAGCAGAGGGGTCGTAAAGATGCCTTAATAGGGCAAGGAATGCCTTCTCCAGAGTCCCTGGGTGGCACAGTAAGCTTATGCCACCCCATATGCATGGGCAGAGAGCACATGACCAGAATGCTGTGCTCCAGTGATGTCATGGGACCCAGGACTGTTATCAGCCAACAAAAATTGTGTGACAAAATCACACAAACTGATCTTGAAGAAAAACAAAACTAAATTCTTTATTTAAATGTACTAAAAGAGGGGAAGAGGAAAACTGTAGCATATGAAAGAGCTTCTTTTGCCACAAGACTCTTTAATGTTTTAGACTGGAGACCATTACTGTCAGCATTTCCTACAAATGCAGGGAGGAGAAGCCACAGCAGTACAGTATTTCTCCAATAGATGTGTTAACATCTAAGAAAGTCACAATATGGCTGAAGCACAATTCCTGGTTAAAATGTTCTCAACGTTTGTTACAGATTTTTGATGGAGTCAAGCCTTCCAAAGTGTTTTGACATTTCCACTTGCACCTTTGCTGTGGCAGACCTCAGCTGAGGTAGGTAAATACTTTTAAGTACCGTAGGATTTTGTTTTTAGTTTGGTCTGTTTGTTAGTTATAAAATGCCTTGTCTTCTCTCTTCCCCTAGAGCAAGCTGCTAGTCATCACTGTCATCCTCCAGTCAGCTGAACAGCATATGATGCTGGCCTAGCACAAATACAAAACAGGTTTTTATGGAATCTCAAACACTACTTCTACGTCCTGCCACTGACCACAGCAGAACAATAGTGTGCCAGTGATACCGGGTTGAGGGAGAAGGAGGAGGGGAAATTACTCTATTTTCTCTCCCCTTCTGTGCCTGTGTCTGAAACATACCTAGCCCCAAAGCTATTATTTATAGTTATGAGGTGACAGCTGAGAGCTAGCAGTCTGGCGAGTGGAAAAATGTTTGCCTTTATTCTTTCTAGAGATATCCAATACACATATGGACGATCAACAGCTATTCATACTGGACAAAGGGATGCAGCTGATCAACTACATACAGTACTCAGCAGTGAGAAGAGAAAAATTACCTTCTTTTGTGCAAATTAAGACTCATGTACACAGGCTCCATCTTCAGGATTATTCAAAATGAAAGTGAACAGATTTTTAAAAATAAGACTATCGCCTCAGAGATCAACAAAATAATAAGAAACATTTTCAAAAGATTTTTATAAACCTTTTTGTCTACATTTCAAGAATTTTTTTTAAGTTGGTCTCCAGGCTAGCTGGTTGAAAGACAGCAGTTATCACCACACATCTGGCAACATTTCAAACATTTTCAACTAGTTTCAAGCCTCCATCATGTGATTCTGGTGACTTGGAAATCCAAACTTCAACAGTGTAAATCTGCCTATGGTTTAGCCTCTGGTCTTCATGTGGTGGGGCAGCTGCCTAAACAGGCAGAAGACGGGGTAAAGCAGCCTGGGGGAGGCAGCACAAAACCCAGCCAATTAGAAGAGGATTTACTGAGACAGGCATTAGAGAGAAGATTTATTGGAGCAGACAATAAACCAGGCTGGCTCATATCAGAAAGGCTGCTGAGCAGAGCAGAGCCAGTGTCTCCCTGGAGATCAAGGGAGGAGGACTGGCCACTCTGTATGAGGATTAAGAGACTACCACAGACAGGGCAGTGCTGGGCAGGGTCATGGGAGCAAGATGGAGCTCCCGCCTGATGGCTGCCAGACTGAGGCCCTGATACCAGGGCAGAAATGATGCTAGGGCTAGAGGGAAGTGGCCAGGGAGACAGCTGGCAGGGGACTGGAGGTGTAGCTGCTGGCTATACTGTCTCTGGATCAGAACCTGAAGTAGTGGCCTCAGCCACTCCTATTACCCACATTGCCACTGAAGGGAATGGTCAATGCAGAGGCTCAAGTTTGACAGTGAGGCTAGTGGCAAGACCAGAGGTGGAAGTTGGCCACTGAGGCAAGTGGCGGGACTGAGGCCTGCTGGTTTCCCCCCACCCCAGAGTGGGGCAGGGCTACCAGCCTGTGCCCAGAACAGGATGTCATGGTCCAGGGAGTGATGGGAGTCCTAGAGGCAGAGGCGAGAGAGGCAGCAGGCTAGACAACACTAGAAGAGGGTACGCACGTGACTCGAGAGCTAATTCCCAGGACGGTCATCAGGAAGTGTCGTGCTGTCGAGTCACACCCCATTACAACTTCGTCACAGAATTCAAAGAATCCAATTGGCTGGATCACTCTCATACACTCCATGGGACTTTTCAAGATGAATGAGGAAAGTGGTTCTGTGATCTGATGAGAGGCAGCCTCATGAGTCACAACTCATGCCCTTGATTCAAGCACAGTGGGAATCTCTGCAGAACTTCTCTCAGCAGGCAGGCATTCGAGGAATCTTGTGAAGGTGTCATGGAGTGTGAAGAGGACATGAAAAGAAGGAAAATAGATAAGAGAAGTACTTTTAAAGTGTACAGTCAACACCAGACTTTGCTGAAGGGAGATTAAAATAACTTCCTAGCCAAGCAATAATATCCACTCTGAGCCAAAACTTTCTTGTGTGGAAAAAATGTACAAAAAACAACAAATATGAACCAATCTGCTCATCTGAGTGCCAGAAAACTAATTGCACTATCCATTGTCAGGAGGAATTAGAGGTGATGATAAAAGGGACATATTCTAATCATACAGAACTTGATGATTCACAGTGAATCCACACCCTAAAGTCATGGATCCCCGAGTGCTCGATCCATTTTTACAATGGTGGTGCTGAGGGCCACTGAACCAAACTACAAGCCTGATACATAATAAAAACCACTTAAAGTCAGGAGGTGCTGCAGAGCCCCTCACAGCTCTACTTTTAGCACCTATGCATGGATTTTGAGACACTTGCATTTTTGCCCTCAGATACACATGCCCAAGACCCTACAGGGCCTTTCTGGCAGCTGGTGAGCAGCTGGAGACTGTATGCACTCCCACCACCCTGAGGAGCCAGGAAAAAGATAGCACAGGAGCAGCTACTTCAGCCGTACCCTCCCTACATGGGGATTCTCCTATTTGGGTGTGAGCAGTGGGGCCAACAGCCACCTTGGCCTTCAGCAAGGTGGGAGAAGGGGCCTGGCTCTACACACCTAGATGGGGCATGGCCAAGGGTGGAAGGGGCGGGGCCAAGGGCAGTCACATGTTACCACCACCTGCACCATGGCCCTGGCTGCCTCCCTCCCTCACGGCCACACACAGCTGCAGAACAGTGCTGCAGCAGTGCTTCAGAAGGGATCCAGAGGTCCAGCTGCCACTGCTGCTACTTTGGCAGTGGCAGTGGCCAAAGCTCTGGGCCACTTTGAGATGCTGGCCCTGAGTCAACTGCCCCCTTTCCTGCCTTCCCCTGCCCCATCCCTATTGCTGGGCCTGGGTGTGACCTGACAGTCAGGTAAGATGGGTTTCCAACAGTTTTGTATCACCTGAGCAGCAAACTGTCACAGCTGGGACCAGAATCTGACCCAACACATAGCAAATCTTTATAAATGACACCTCCATCTCACGTGCAGTATTACATGCGCAACAGCACAAGGAGAATGCGTGAAATATTTTCCTCCAAGAGACTTCCTCCATTTCTCTGTTTGGGTCTCTCAAAACCACTGAAGCTGTTTCACAGTGGCATCAAAACTGAAGCAAACAGCAAAGCAGTGAACTAACTGGGAAAGCAATCATGAACAAACAGCCCGTTAATCATTCAGGTGAAATTGGGTCCATCCTTCAATATAAAATCCTTGGTGTGCTTAGAAGAAAGCACAAGCAGATAATCAGGGTCATGTATACAGGGAGCAAGAAGCTCTTCCCTGTGCACTACAGACGAGATGGAAATATTAGGAAGAAAGAGAGAGCCCAAATCAAAGATTCATAGGCATTTCCATCTGTAAGATCCTGGATTCTGGGACATTCACGCAGAGTGTCTGCCACTCCCATGACTTGGATACCTTCCTTCTTCCCACATATCTTGCTATGCAATTTTCACCATGCTACAAGTAGGACATGGCAATCATCTACACCCAACCAAAAATCACTATTAATATAACGTAGAGCCAAGGTTGGAAGAGAGAGGCAGGTCCCTCCTTTTCAGGCTGGAAGAGAGGTCTCTCCTTTTTCAGTCCAGGTTTGGCCAGACCCAGAGCCTGGCCACTAGAGGTTTGGAAATTATTTGCAAACAACAGGCAAAGATGCTCAACAGTTCTGGCAGCTTTTTGTTTGTTTAGGTTTTTATTTTTTTTCTTTTTGGTTTGTTTTTTGGTTTGGTTTGCCTTTTTAGTATTTTGTTAAAACTCAAAAATGAAATAATTTTTATGACAAATTTCACTATATGACAAAAGTCTCTTTTCACATGAAGACAAAAAAACATATAATTCATGCTTTTCCATGGAAAAAACCAACCATTTTATTGAAATGTTGCATGAGGCAAAAATATGAAGGGTGCAAGATCTTGTGAAAGGAAATGGCAAAGTTTTTCTCACAGCTCTGCTGAGCTCTCACCAACACCATCTAGCTGCCTCTCCCAGCATGGATAGCCAAATATGCCACTCCTGGGCCTGCATTAGTAACAACATAATATACTGAACCAGAAATAGCATCTTGACCTGGACTAACACTCAGTGGATGCTGAGGACATTGCTACAGAAACACAGACCCTGTTGTTAATCATTTCTTTTAGCAAATCCCTTTCACAGCCTGAGTTAAGCCCTGTATTATATTGTGACGAAATCACTAGAGCTAGTATACCGAAAGTGACTTTTAAATCAAATGCATCAGTTATAGGGTATTTAGCACTGTTCTGCAAAGGGTGGTAAATGGAGGTGTCATAAATATCTGACTTTATTATCTGTTGACTCATAATCCAGATGCCGATAGGATATAAATCATGTAAAGCATGTTTCCAGATTAGGCAGGTCTGACTATATCACTGTTGTTATAGTGAACCACATGATTTTCATTTAGGATTAGGGGTGCCCTCTGCTGGTGTATGTCCAGTATTGAAAATTAATTGTTTTCTTAGAAGAAAGTCATACTGCCTCTGGTGCTTTTTCAGTACAAAATTTCCTTATACTTGCAACATCATTAATTTGCGTTTTTCTGCACACATGAGCATTTTTGTCAACTTAGATTTGCTGAAGCAAAAAAGATTTTAAGATCTCTTTCTCCTTTCCTATTTTTTACACACACACACACACACTAAGGCCACAAACCAGCACACTCTGATGCACCCACTTAACTTTAAGCATATAAATAGCCCCACTGATTTCAAATTGAGAGCACCCAGAAGTGTTTTTGTGTCCTGAGGCCTAAGAGAGATATCAAAGAGATCTGACTGAAATTCACTAATGCCTGGAAAGTCAGACATGAGGCTGAAAATCAGAAAACAGGATGGCAGCTAACACTTATCCCTCAACTTTGACTCTCTCTGTTTCTGAGTTATTCCAAACATTAATGTTGTTTATAAAAATATGTAAATGATATTATTTATAATATTAACATTTTGTCAAAAATAGAATTAGCATCTGACTGTTACATAAATTGATTAGGTTCCAAGCTTGTAAGTTGTATTGTGCACTCATATTGTTTTGTTCAAGATCTTCATAAATAATTTAGATAGTGCATAAAGAGCACACTTATAAAGTCTATGAACAGTACAAGAGGAGAGAGGTTGCCAGTGCTTTTGACAGAGGTGGGCAAATAACTGATTTTTCAGTTTGGTGGCCAAACTGAAAAAAAGCAAAAAACAAAACACATATAAACAAATTTGTATGTGTAAACCCAATCTGGTTTGTCCAATCTCTGTGCAACAGCATTAATGGACACCAATCAGACTTCAAGAATTGTAACATACAAGAACCAATTACAGACTTGAAAGCTGCTATGCTCAAGGGAAAACAAAAACAAAACAATTCTTCAAAAGCTGGCTGCAACCTGAAACTGGAATTAATATGTAAATTTGACACCGTTAGAATAGATCTGAGTAGGAACTGTGAATGGCTCTATTAGTACAGTCAGTAATTTTCCTCTTTAGATATTCTCACTTTCTTATCCACATACAACCTGACTAAATTATCATCATCATCATCATCATCATCAATAACTGTGGGCTCAGCGCCCGTTGGCATCTGCTGCCTCTCTCACTGTTTCCTTCCACCTTTCCCTATCCACTGCAGAGTGGCTTAGTTTCTGTAGACTGGTTCAGAGGTAAGTATCCCTACTGCCTGATTCTTTTTCTTTCACTTCATGCATTTGATGAAGTGAGTTGCAGCTCACGGAAGCTTATATCATAATAAACTTGTTAATCTTTAAGGTGCCACTGGACTCTTTGTTGTTTTGGCTGAAACAGACCAACCTCAGAAACTGGTCATCATGTCGCTATGAAACTGGTTCATCTGTATACTGTAACTCTGCCAATATGAGAAAAGAGCAGTCACTTTGTTCTCATACTCTTTGCAGCCTTTTATAAAAAAGATGATCAAACATGCTCTACTATTTTGTGGTAACATTTTTGTTTTCTTCTTTTTTATTTTTTTAATTTAAAACAAATGTCATTTTGGACAGAGCAGATGTCTTCTGTCTGTCTGGGAAAGCAGAAGATGGGCTATGGGTTCAGGTAAAACATACCAGCAACAACACTTACTCACCCTTTTCTTCTGGGTTTAGAACCACACAGGAATTCCCAACCTGCCCTTAAGATTTTGAAATATTCTGATACGGGATTTTTTAAATTCCGTTTCTGTCTGAGCCTGCTATCAAAAAAGCAAGTACCATGAGAAAGGCTGTTCATGCAGCATTCCTGTTAATGCTGCAAATGGAAGTCTCATCAAAATTGCCTAAGAAAACCTCTTCAAGAAAACTTCAAACCCAATTATGTAGACTCAACTGCTTTGGAATTTCAGATCAGAATATAATTTTTGGATGACTCCCCAGCCTGAATCTGAACTGTGAGCTGTTTAAAATTTTCCAATTCCAAGCTCTGAAGTGGATCCACCACAGGTGAATCCCTGGCTTCAATGAAGTTAAAGCCAAAATTCCCATCAAATGCAATGGGGCCAGGATTTCGCCCCCATTATCCCACAGAATTTGCATGCTGCCTTGTTCATTAACATCTACAGTTGTCAATTTGCTTCAAGACAATTTTCCTTATTCCTGACTTTTTTTTAATGCTCTGCTTCCTGCTGAAGGCAAAACTGTGCCTTGTGCCCGCCCCATCTGTTACTGCTGCACTAAATCGGGCAGAAAGCGAAGGACTATGTGTTCCCCCCTCTGCCCCATCCTCCCATTATGAGGAGGGGCCAGCTGTTATTCCAGCACAACTCTGCTGAGTAGTGTGCAGTGAGAGCCAGTTTCTCTGTGTCGCCCTCCTTCATTCCTCGCTCGTGGTAAAATTCTTCAACTGAATTTAGACCGTTAAGCTAAGGACTCTCCAGAGAGAAATAAGCAAAAGGGTAAACATTAAGTAAAATGGGAATATTAAGCTGGGTGGAGACTCTGAAACTATTTTGCTTTACTCATATTTAAAGCTTTCAGAGAGGGAAAGGACGGGAAAATTCATTTCTATTTCCCAGTTTGTAAATGGACACATCATACTGAAGTAGTTTATAGGGTGTTGCAATGAATTATTACAGGGTATCATCACAATGTCAATTTAACCATAAATTCCTCTGTTAAATCCAAAGGCAAGGGCTTTCTTTCCTGCCAGAACGCCATGGACCAGCATTCCGGAACCTTTCTTTCCTAGCGCCGCCATTTTGGCAGGCAGCTGGGCTATGCTCCCCACTCGGGGCAGTGGGTGGGGTGGCAAAATGTGGCTCAGTAGAGGTGCACACTTTGAGTGCTCCTCCCTCCACACTACATGAATGCATGGCTCCAGCTGGGAACCCCACAGCTCTTTTGGTCCCGGCGTGGCTACTGTGCTCCTGCCACCTGAAGCTGCCCTGCCAGCTGTGGCCCGCCATGGTGCATGTTGCCTCAGCAGCTGTGGCCAGGCACAGCCTCAGGGCCTGGAAAGGCCTTGGGGCACAGTGTGGCACCTGCAGCTTGGCCTGGCCCGGGAGACCTGGTGTTGCTCGGGAGGCCCTGCATGACACCTTCAACCCTGGCTCCATCAGTGGTTCTGTTCAGTCAGGTTGAATTACAGGAGTGTGGTGGGGTGGGCTGGGGTTGCCTGGTTCTGAGGGGAGGGGGCTGGGGGTGCCTGGTTCTGAGGGAGGGCATTCATTTAGAGCAGGGAGAGGGGGCTGGGGGTGCCTGGTTCTGGGGGAGGGCATTCATTTAGAGCAGGGAGAGGGGGCTGGGGGTGCCTGGTTCTGGGGGAGGGCATTCATTTAGAGCAGGGAGAGGGAGCTGGGGGTGCCTGGTTCTGGGGGAGGGCATTCATTTAGAGCAGGGAGAGGGGGCTGGGGGTGCCTGGTTCTGGGGGAGGGCATTCATTTAGAGCAGGGAGAGGGGGCTGGGGGTGCCTGGTTCTGGGGGAGGGCATTCATTTAGAGCAGGGAGAGGGGGCTGGGGGTGCCTGGTTCTGGGGAAGGGCATTCATTTAGAGCAGGGAGAGGGGGCTGGGGGTGCCTGGTTCTGGGGGAGGGCATTCATTTAGAGCAGGGAGAGGGGGCTGGGGGTGCCTGGTTCTGGGGGAGGGCATTCATTTAGAGCAGGGAGAGGGGGCTGGGGTTGCCTGGTTCTGGGGGTGCTTGGTTCTGGGGGAGGGAGAGGGCATTGATTTAGAGCTGGGAGGGGCTCTTTGTGTGTCTGGCTCTCGGAGATGGGGAGGGCTTTCATTTAGAGTGGGGAAGCTGGGGCTGCAGGGGGGTGAAATCTGGGGGCAGTTTGGGGCTCTGGGGGGCTTAAGCCATCTGGGGGCAAGAGAGGTGCAGATTGGGGCTGGGGGGGGGCTGTTAAGCCTGGTGGGGCAGTGGGGGGGAGAGCAGTTTGAGGCTTGAGTTCCACCACCTTTCTTTCTAGAAAAAATACACTGTCAAAAGCTAAATGGTCTTTATTCAGCTGCTCCAAATGTGTCTTCAGTGTCTACACATTTACCACACACATATATAGTCAGGTGTTGTCCCAAGTAGCGATCAGAAACTTACAACAGAACTAGACCAAGGATGCTTACACCCATGTTGTCTGGCTCCAACTTGATCAGATGGGTGCTTGTACTGAACCTTGACACTTGGCTAGCTCTATCCATGGGCCAGCCTGAGAATTTTATGACAAGAGGTAGGCTGTTTGTACAGAAGTCTGACAAAATCAAATCAGCTGTCAATAAATAAAGAGTTTATTAGTGTTTCTCTAAAGGGAAAGAGAACATGGACAAGCTCAAACAAGCTTTGTGAAGAGTGGTTTGTAAAAGGTGAGGGCAAGGCATTTGCACGGTTGAAGATGATCATTTGTCAGTGTTATGGGGAATCACTGGTATACATGCTTTAAGAAGTATACATGCTTTAAGAAATGTTATAAGAAATTTTGTTCTTCTAGCTTAGCACTAGTCACTAAATTTGTTGAAGCCTTAGGCCCAGGTCAGGCTGACATGAGCAGAATAATAGGGAGGCGGCTGCAAAACCAGTAGAAACTGGTTCTTGATGAGCAGAAAAGGAGTTTGAAAAGACAGCAATGAGAGAGGAATGCAAGGAGTTTGGATAACAATTGCTTGAAGATGATCGGGCGTCTACAGCAAGATCATCTTCCCAGCACCTGGATCCATCCAATTAGGAAGAGTGAAGACCCCTCCTCAAATTAGGGGATTGGACTCTGGGCATGGGCATGGGCGGTGCTACAAACTGTGGGGGTATAATTGTTAATGGTTTCTGCAAGGCGGGGTCCCTCCCTGGAGGCACCCAGCTCGAGCTGTACTTCTGTACATCAATAAACCTGTGTTTTCGATTGGGCCCTTAATGTAGTATTTGCAGGATCCTAGAGTCGGACCTAGCCCTGTTGTGGTGGCCAGTGAGCATTTCCATAACAGTTTGGCACCCCAGATGGGACTCTAGGTGACCATCGTCGGAGCCTCTCATCTCCAAACGTCCACTTGGCGCCAATGGGTGAGTTCACCTGGGATTTTTGGCAACGGGAGGCACCGAAGGGTGAGTCTTAAAATCCTGCATTCTAAATTCTGGTACTGGTTGAAGTGCACTTGGGGAAATTGCGCAGCCTGATCAGTGTAAGGCGCAACCTGAGGTAAATACAGGATGGGTAATTCTTCTGGCGTAGAGAAGGGGACGCCCTTGGCCGAAGTGCTGGAAAACTGGAGGAAAATTGTTGGTACCAATAGGCTGGGGAAGAGGCAGCTTGTGCAGTTATGTCAGGAAGACTGGCCACTTTTAACTCAAGGGGGTAACTCAGCAGAACAATGGCCAGGTGAAGGTACCTTTGATTTACAAGAATTAAATTTTTTGCGCGCACAATTGGAAAGCAGGTTCCCTAAACAAATGGATTATTGGTATGTGTGGGATAATTGGGCATTTGCTAGGCAGAAAGAGAAGCCTAGAAAAATATCTTTAAAGGCCTTACAGAGCTCTACTTCGGCACCTGCGCTTGTGGAATCCGCTCCACCCTATGCACCCCCTCTCGCTATATCTCCTCTTTCACCTCCTCCCTCTTCTCCTACTGTCTATCAGGCCCCTCTGACTGCGGTCCCGGTGTCAGTGAGGGAGGGCAATGGGGGAGCGTGTGTGGTTTATACTAGTAAAGGTCATAAACCCTGGAGACCCCAGGATTTGATTACTTGGGGCCAGCAGCTCCCCAGACTCAGAGATGACCCAGAAAAGGTTTTACAGATGATTTGGGGAATATTCAAGACATATGACCCTAGTTGGGTAGATGTGCAGATACTTCTGGAGACTTTGTTTACCCCAGATGAACGGTATGCAATTTTAAATGCCAACTGCCGCTGGGCGGAACAGGTGGCTGGTGGGGACGCCCGCACCCCGTGGCCAGCAGCTGATCCGGGATGGGTCCACAATAATGAGGCGAACTATCGGACTTTACACAGGGCTAGGCAAGGCACAGAGGAAGCCATAAGGATGGCAGGCCAACAGACTGCTAACTGGTCTAAGGTGCGGGAATGTCTGCAAGGGCCAGATGAGCACCCCTCCGCTTTCCTTGCCCGACTATTTAAGCAGGTTAGGGTATATGGGGGCAGTATTGACCCGGAGGCAGAGGCACATAGACCCTTGATGGTCTCTACATTTGTAGATCAGTCAGCCCCGGACATAAAGAAGTACTTCTCTAAGCATGTTCCAGATTGGCCAGGGAAAATGATGGAAGAAATAGTTCGTCTTGCTGTGTTTGTCTATAATAGCCAGGAAGAAGAGAAAGCCAAAAGTAAAAGGCAGCAGAAGAAGGAGGAAGTAAGTGTGTTAGCAGCAGCTATCCAGGAAGGAATGGGACGAGGGAGAAACCAGAACCGAGAAAGAGGAGGTAGGGGTAGGTGGAATTCGGGAACCAGAAATCGAGGTCCGGGTCCGAACGATTGTTGCAATTATTGTGGAGAAAGGGGGCACTGGAAAAGGGAATGTCCAGTTTGGCCCCGGGGAGCTGAGCCAGGAAGAGCAGGTGGACAGCAATGGAATCAGGAGGAGTGGAATGTGGAAACTTGGGGAGCAACAAGCCAGCAATGACGAGAACAGGAGAAGTCGGGGGTTTTGGAAGCAACTGGGCTAGTTTTGGGGTGTCTAGATCTAAATCTACAAGGGCAAATTATGGGTAAAATCGATGGGCATGAAGTTCCCTTTTTGGTAGGTACCGGGGCTACACTCTCACTTCTAAATTTTGAACCAAAAGGAGGAAGGTCTTTAGACTCTGTGATGGTGTGCGGGGTAATCAGGAAAGGGGAAAGGGCTCTCACTAAACCCCTTTTCTTAACCATAGGGGGAAAGGGGGTGTGGGGCCGCTTTCTGATTTCTCCGGAATCACCTTCATGCCTCCTGGGAAGGGATCTTCTTCAAGCCCTTGATACTCAGATCTATTTGCAGCCGGGTGGAGTAAAATTGGTCATTTTAGGCTCCTGCGTCCTGGCTGAGGGCAAGGAAATAGGAGCAGGATCATTTAAAATACCAAAGGGCTTGGAAACGGTCCCACAGTCACTATGGAGTTCTTCGGGGATGGACGTAAGGCTGTTGAAATCGGCGGAGCCAGTAGTTGTAAAAACTAAAGACGGTCCTCCCCCTGCAGTTAAACAGTATCCGATTCCAAAGGAGGCAGAGAAAAGCATTCAGAAGCAAATTGATCACTATTTAAAGTTGGGGATATTGCGAGTTTGTGAGTCACCTTTTAATACTCCTATTTTGCTGGTCAAAAAAAATCGTTTAGATGCTGATGGAGATCCAGAATACCGGTTCGTCCAGGATTTAAGGGCTATAAATCAGCATGTTGTTGTCCCCCACCCGATGGTACCTGATCCATCAACCATATTGTTGCAGATTCCGCATTGGGTAAAATGTTTCACTGTAATTGATCTTACAGCTGCTTTTTTTAGTATCCCAGTGGCAGAGGAAAGTCAAAATCTTTTTGCTTTCACTTGGAAGGGACAGCAACTAACATGGACTAGACTGCCACAGGGGTTTGCCGGGTCCCCTACTATTTTCTCAAGGATTCTCAAAAATGATTTGGAAGATATTGAACTCCCAGGGGGCTCGAGATTGGTACAGTATGTAGATGATTTGTTGGTAGCAAGCAAAAATTGTGAAGAATGTTTAAAATATTCTGTCTTTTTATGTAAAGCCTTAGCAGAGAAAGGGCATCGCGTGTCTCCATCCAAACTCCAGCTGTGTCAGCCAGAGGTAAAATACTTGGGGTTTATTTTAAAGGAGGGTATGTGGTTGGTAGATCCAGACCGGGTTAAAGCCATTCTTGAGATACCCCGGCCATTAACCAAGAGACAGCTTAGGGGGTTTCTAGGAGCAGTAGTGTATTGCAGGCCCTGGATTCCAGGCTTAGGAGAACTAACCAAACCCTTAATAGAGGCCATTCGGAAAGAGGAAATCGAACCTATAGCATGGGGCCCTGAACAAGAGACAGCCTTCACCAAGGTTAAAACAGCTTTAGCATCCACTCCAGCTCTAGGCCTTCCGGACTATAGCAAACCTTTTGAGTTGTTCGTTCAAGAAGAAAAAGGTGTTGCTAGTGGAGTGCTAACTCAGACTCTGGGGCCCCACCACAGACCTGTTGCTTACTATTCTGTACAATTGGATGCAGTTATTAATGGGACACCAGGGTGCATCAGAGCTGTGGCAGCCACCACAGCGATGCTGGAAGAGACCAGACCTATAGGACTTGGGCGCCCCCTAACGGTGTATATACCTCATGAAGTAGAACTGTTATTAAAACAATATGCAACTCAAGCTTTGTCACCACAGAGGGCACACTGATATGAGTTAACTATACTGCAAGCAGACAATGTGACCCTGAAGAGATGTAATGTCCTGAACCCCGCAGCCCTGCTGCCACTACCAGAGGATGGGGAACCGCACCACTCCTGCGAGCAGGTAATTCTCAGTTCTAGCAGACCCCGTGAGGATCTCCAGGATGGGGCCCTTGAAAATCCAGATTTAGTACTCTTTACGGACGGGCCTTCATGTTATCTGGAGGGACAACATCGATCGGGATATGCAGTCACAGATCTGAATAAGGTGATTGAAGCAAAGCCTCTACCCCCATTGATGAGTGCCCAGTGTGCTGAACTGATTGCATTAACCCAGGCAGCAGAGGTAAGCAGCGGATTGCGGGTGAATATTTACACAGATTCTAAGTATGCTTTTGGAATTTGTCACGCAACAGGAATGTTGTGGAAAGAGAGAGGTTTTCTCACTTCAGCAGGAAAGGCTATAGCCAATGGACCAGAAGTACAGGAATTGTTGAAAGCTATACAACTTCCACAGGAGATTGCTGTAATCTACTGCCCAGCCCATACAAAAAGTGTCTCTGACATAGCCAAAGGGAACGCATTTGCAGACCGAGCAGTGAAAGCAGCCGCCCAACAAGCGTACCTAGGAGTTGCTGCCATCCCTCCTACGAATTGGCCAGAGGTAACAGATCCAGCTAAGCTGTATGCAGATGTACCGGATAAGGAAATAGCGGATTGAAGGAAGTGGGAAGCTGTGCAGGACAATAACAGAATCTGGACCCTGCAGGGAAAACCCATCTTGCCTCGCAGATACCTGTTACCAGTGGCCAGATGGTACCATGATCGGAGCCATGGAGGCAGCACAACTATAGCGGCTCGTATCTTACAGGCTTGGGCAGCACCGGGAGTTTACGCTGCAGTAAAACGGGTTGTCACAGCTTGCCCCACCTGCCAGAAGTTTGCTGATACTCGCCCAAAAACTCAGATGGGGGACCGTCCATGGGCTTATTTCCCTTTCCAGCGGCTACAGATTGACTATGCGGATATGCCACCAGCAGAAGGATACAAGCACCTTTTAGTGATTGTGGATCAACTGAGTGGATGGGTGGAAGCCTTTCCAATCCGAGAGGCTGATACTGCTGCAGTCATTAAAGCTTTGGTAAAGGACATTATCCCTAGATACGGAGTACCAGAGGTAATAGATTCAGATAGGGGGTCACATTTTTGTGCAGGGATTCTGGAAAAATTGTACCAAGTGTTAGGGATTCGCAGGGAGCTACATACTCCCTACCATCCCCAGTCTTCAGGACAGGTGGAAAGGATGAACAGAACCCTTAAAAGTAGGATAGCACGGGTCTGCTCACATACAGGTCTGAGGTGGCCACAGGCTCTGAATTTGGTTCTATGGGAGGTTCGCATAACCCCTAGACAACCAGTGGGTCTCTCTTCTGCAGAAATGCTGTTTGGGCGCCAGTTAGCCATTCCAGGGACTTATATCCCAGCCAGGACCAGACTCTTGGATGGAGATGAGCGATTAACCCAGTATGTTCTGGCGATGCAAAGGCACTTTGAAAGTGTGTGGAACCAAGCTAGATGGGGTCAAACCGTTCCCATGGAGATAAGAGTGCATGATATTCAGCCAGGAGACAGGGTAATGATTAAGGTACATTCACGGAAAACTAAGCTTGAGCCGAAGTGGGAGGGTCCTTATGTGGTGTTATTAATCTCTTACTTTGCTGTTAAGGTTGCTGGGAAAGACATTTGGTTTCACCATACCCAGGTAAAGCGCCTTGCCACCCCGCCTGCGACAGAGAAAACAGAGTGCATTGAGAGGGAACAACCTCCTGACTCTCCTGCTGATGTGCTTGGGTGAACTCCGGAAGAGAATACAGTGGATAAGTCTTCTCTTCCATGTCTGACCTTGGCTGAACTGGGTTTGGAGTGGCACTGACCCTGTGTGGAATAATTTGTATTATCCTTGTAATACTTTACTGGTGGACTCAAGTAACTGGTAAACCATCACCTAGTTGGGCCCATCCATGTATAGGGGACCCTTGTTCCTAAGAGCCTCAGCAATGGTTTTACTGTTATCGTTGTTATTTGGATTGCTGTTAATTCCAAGTTATGCATATCGAGAGTATAATTCTTTTGTTTCGCTTGCGCATCATGTAGCCAATTTAACTGATCAGACCAATTGCTGGGTGTGTGCCCCTACTCCACTGTCTCCTAAGGCAGGGATACCCCTCATTATGGTCCCCCTGACACTGATAGAATTAGCAGCTACAGAGAGCTTGGGAAATAGAGACTCAGCAGATTCCCCTTTTTGGGATCAGAAATCCTTACAGCGAGCTACATATCAGGATTGTTAATATTCAGTGGCAGTGCGAACTGAAGGAGTGTTTTGTTTTACCCGGAATCAGTCCGATCTGTATGCACGTCCTGTAGGGAGGAGTTCTTGTATTATTACTCAGTGGGCTGAGGGGTATTGGATTAAGACATCAGATGGGGGCTGCCAATGTGGGGGTGGTCGTTCATTCCCTTTTGGGGAGGTTATTACGAATAACCCATCTGTTATTGGGAGTCAAATGAATGTGGCCTGTCATCTGGTCAATGCCTCAGGGGTGTCAGGACAGTGGTGGATTTGTAGTGGCCCCTATGGGGAGTGTAACTTGAATGGAACTATCAGAAATTCCTCTACACGCAGCCAACCAGGAGGATGGGAAGCCCCTTTGGGAGCATACAATTTATTCGGAAAGACTGCATTAAATATAGAAGGCATGCCCCTAAGGAATAGTCCTTATTGGGCCCTACAAGGCCATTACTTTGTGTGGTCAGAAAGCCTATAAGGTGTTACCAACCAATTGGACTGGTAGTTGTTACGTGGCTCACGGAGTTGCCCACCTTTATGTGACCTCTTCCCTACCTATAGGGAAAATCAGAAACACACGGGACGCTCCCACTAAAACTTGAGAAGAAACTCTCCAAAGACTCAATAAAACGCTAGATGGTAATGCAAAAAATCCCCTCTCAGAAGGGAAACTTATAGGATGTTCTACCCTAGGGGTGATCCCACTCCTAACAGGGCCAGCTATGGCATGTATAAGCCGATATACCATCAGGCTACAGATGGTGTTAGAAAAAGTGGCTTTGGAATTGGAGGACTCTGTTAGGGATTTAGGAACAGCTATAGAGGCACTAAACAAGGAAGTGTAACAACTGAGAACTTACTCCCTGCAAAATAGGTTGGCTCTAGACTATCTTTTGGCTTCCCAGGGAGGAGTGTGTGCTCTAATTGGGTCCCAATGTTGTGTATGTATCAATGATAGTAGTAATGAGATCTATAAGGAGGTGGTACAAGCCGAGGCCCATGCCCGGGCTGGAAAACAGACAGCCTACACCGCCCCTAACGGTGACTGGTTTCAGGACTTATTTTCGGGTTGGGGTCTATCACCCTGGTTAAGTAGTTTATTCAGCCTGATAGTTAAAACTCTTCTCCCTGTGCTTATTGTTTTAATGATATTATGTTGTATGGCTTCATGTATCAGAGAGCTTATACAAAATATGTTAACACGCTCCATGCAAAGTTATCGCAAAATGCTTATGCAAAGTAGAGTATAGGTAGGCAGGGATGCCTACAAAATAAAAAGCGGGGGACTGTTATGGGGAATCACTGGTATACATGCTTTAAGAAGTATACATGCTTTAAGAAATGTTATAAGAAATTTTGTTCTCCTAGCTTAGCACTAGTCACTAAATTTGTTGAAGCCTTAGGCCCAGGTCAGGCTGACGTGAGCAGAATAATAGGGAGGCGGCTGCAAAACCAGTAGAAACTGGTTCTTGATGAGCAGAAAAGGAGTTTGAAAAGACAGCAATGAGAGAGGAATGCAAGGAGTTTGGATAACAATTGCTTGAAGATGATCCGGCGTCTACAGCAAGATCATCTTCCCAGCACCTGGATCCATCCAATTAGGAAGAGTGAAGACCCCTCCTCAAATTAGGGGATTGGACTCTGGGCAGGGGCATGGGCGGTGTTTCAAACTGTGGGGGTATAATTGTTAATGGTTTCTGCAAGGCGGGGTCCCTCCCTGGAGGCACCCAGCTCGAGCTGTGCTTCTGTACATCAATAAACCTGTGTTTTCGATTGGGCCCTTAATGTAGTATTTGCAGGATCCTAGAGTCAGACCTAGCCCTGTTGTGGTGGCCGGTGAGCATTTCCATGACAGTCAGGCACTTGTGGTGTTGGGTTTTCATAATGTTCACATGGTTAAAAGCTAGACTGCTACAATGAGTCCAGAAATCGCTGAAGTCCCACTTCTTTGAATTTTTGCTTCAAGACACCTGAGCTCCTGAGTCTTCAATTTCTAACTGAGAGGCACCTTCATTGATGAAATCAAGCATGCTTTTTGCTTCAAAAGGCAAAGGTCCACAGCAGAGACAATGAACAGAACAGGAAAAAATGAAAGCAAATCGCTGGAATTTTAACACTCTCAAATCACATTTTTAAATTTTTAGTCAGAATGTTTAGGAATTTTTACATAATTTTCATCTAAGTTTTCCCTGTGGCAATACCAGGTAATGGGGAAAGTGCACCATCTTTCCCATTCAGTCTGTCTGTAGGATTTCAAGATTTGCTTGAAAGGCACACACTTTTTCAAACAGAGCCCCAAACTGCTGGTATGTCCTTGGATCTGAAAATTGAGGAAATTCAAGTGAACAGTAATATCACACGGAAAAACGATCTGTAACACAGAGGGGACATCATTCATAAATTGCAGCACCCAGTGCTTTTTTCCTTGGAAAAAAAAGTGGCAGAACTCAAGCCCGAAACCGCCTCACCACCTGCCCCAAGGCTCAACCCCCTGCCCCCGGCTTAACTCCTCATCTTGGGGCCTTAGCTGCCCCCCATGGGGCCCAAGATGCCCCCACAGCAGCTTAACCAGCCCCTGGCAGCTTGACCACCCTCGCCCCCACAGTGGGGCCCAAGAATCCTCAGGCTTCACCTCCCCTGCTCCAGCCCCAGCCCCAGTCCCAGCCCCCCGCCATGAATGCCTTCCTCTCCCCCACAGCCAGGCACCTCCAGATCCCCTTCCAGCTCTAAATCAATGCCCTCCCCTAGAAACAGGCACCTCCCAGCCTATGAAACTCAATGCCCTCCCACTTCCCCAGAGCCACATACCTCCAGCCCCTGCCAGTCAAATGTTGTGCTTCAGTTTCCACCTCTGTGGCATTGGTTGAAAGATACTGACCTTTGCAAAGCCCAGTGAGATCTACTGATGAGAAGCATAGCATAAGAATACATGTTAGTGTTTGTGAATGGCATATCTTGACTGAAGCCTATGGAATGGCACCAGTTCACACCAGTTGAGGATTGGGCTAATTATTCCTATAATTCCATTGTCTCTGCTTTCAAGTGCCTGCTCTCAGGACCACCAGTGGCCCTACATGCCCTGAAATGTCTTCTTCCCCACCCAAGTAACTAGCAATAGAATTAACACAATGCAGGCTGCTTTGCTTCCGATGGCATGCAGGACAAAGCTCAGAGCGTTCTGAAGACTCTCTCTCTCTCCCTCTCATTCTCACATGCGTGCGTGCGTGCACACGCCCACACACACACACATTCTCACTCACACATGGTGACAAGTGGGCCAGTCATGCAGAGGGAAAGAGAAATGAAGGGGTTATAGAGCCCTGAGGACTCGGCTGGGAGAACTGGAGACAAGAGACAATGCTGCCAGCTCTGCGGCAGACCAAAACAACCAAATTTAGCAATGGTTGTTACACTGGATTGTGGCTGAATTGGGCTATACAGCAGTTCTCACAATCAATGTGGATGCACCAAATCTTAGCCTCTCCCAGACTAAGGTGGCAGCTCCAGCTGTGTGTGATGGGAATGCTCCAGCCACGTGTAGCTTTCTACCACTTGCAAAAAGCTCCTCCACCATTTCCAATGTGCACCCTTTCATGAGCTCAGCAAGCAGGAAAGACATTTTTATTTTTAGTGAGTAACCAGAACAACGAAGAGGACTGTCAAAACAATATAGACATTTATCCAGATCCACTGGTCATACATCATCAACAACCAAGACCTGTGGCAAATGACTCACCAACTTCCTGCTGAAGAAGATATAAGGAAGAGAAGATGGTGATGGATTGGACATACCTTCAGAAAACCAACCACCAACATCACAAGGCCAGCCTTAGGTTGGAACCCACATGGAAAAAGGGAAAGAGGGCGCCCAAGAAACACCTGGCGTAGAAACCTAAAGGCAGACACTAAAAAGAAGGGATACACCTGATCAGAACCAGAAAAGATCACCCAGGACAGGGGATGCTGGTCAGTGGCCTATGCTCCAAGATGTAGGAGTGGAAGATGCTTATTACTACCACGTTATCCAAAGAAAAGCACCTATTGCTATTTTTTCCTGCTCAGTCACTGATGTTATAATAACATTTGGGAGTATTATATGATATTTGAAGAAAGGCTTCTGATTTTCAATTTTGTCAGATCTTGCAACTGCCAGGAGACTAGGCTGTGTTGAAATTATTGTGCTTTGATTCAAAGTTGTATCTCATGTTGATGACTTCACAGGTGAATATGGAAGTTTAGCATATTAAATATGACAGGTTTGCATTTAAATAAGGTGACATGATGAGGGGTCCAGGTTGGGTAAAAAGCTCAGTTTTCACCATTGACTTTGAGACATGTAAGCCTACTTGAATTTATTTTTTGCTCTGTTTCCATCCCTAAGGAAAAATGGGGTCAGGGCTGGCCTTAGGGAAAATAGTGCCCTGAGAGATTTGGGTCCCCTTTCTTTGAGTTCAACTTCCAGAGGTGGATATCAGGGTTGATTGCCCCTGTGACAGTAGGGCTCAGGGGGCTGAATAATTTAATAAACATTTTTATGATCAATTGGTGGGCCTCAAAGGAATCTTTGGCTGGACACATGTGGTCCATTGGTCACCTATTGAGTATACCTGGTTTAGGCGTTCAGCCCCTCTTTCATATATACATATATTTAAGTGACCTTTAAAGACTGTTGGAGAATTTCTTTCTTTATGGCAACTGGAACCAACCTTGGTAACTGGCGCCTCCTTTTCAAGGACTTTTCTATCTTATCTATTACCTTTCAGGTACAGTTTTTCCAATTAGGCCACATTATTTCAAGGCCTTCCCACAGGATTAACAGGACTTGCACTTCACACAAATTGCAAAGCACATTTGCTTTAGCCAAGCTAATGCAATTTTCTTCCACATATATCTAAATGCACACTGTAAATGACACTGTATTTCTCTTGGGAGACAAACTCTAACCTATATACACATAGCCAGCAAATGGACGGTGTCATCTGTCACTCAATTAATGTATTCAATGCATATTTCCCATTATATGTACTCTGTGTACAGCAAAGAGATAAGGAACCGTTAGTAAATGTTTCTACCATGCTTTCATTTGTTATTATTGGACTTCTGGTTACTGGCTCACCACTTTAGCGAAATTGTTGAGCCACTAATCCATGGACAGATTGTGAGTGGCCCTTGTGCAACAATGAATAAGGATCACTCACACTTATAGTTTCTGCTCTTGGGTGAAAATAGGGATTGGTCAAGTCATGCCCTCCAGAAGTACATGCTGTCTTAGTGGGGACAGGAACAGATTTGGGACATTACAAAACGCAAGCTTTGCAATCCCCGTTTTCTGACTTACCCGGGGAGGTACTTTGCCTCCTGAAAATACAATCCTTCAGTAAACTCACGTGGGGCAATGCAATTATACACGGGTTTGCGCAGAGGGCCACTGGCTTTGTAACACCATTCCACTGAAACACTTTCAAAAACAAAACAAAACAAAAATGCAGCATCTATTTCTGTGACTTCCTGTAGAAAGCGGGTAGGAAAAGGATCACATGATATTCTCATGCTCTACTCTCGAGTGCCTCAGAGGTAACCACGGCCATTTCCCTTATGCCTGCAATTGTGCAGCTGTCTCGACTCCCATCTTTCTACAGTGAGAACAAGCTATCCAGTCTCTCTGCCACTGCTGTACTCACAGTAAATTATAAAAGGTATAAAATAAACACATACATAAGTGATCCATCTGACCTGCAAAACAGCACAGAATCTAGCATCACGTCCCACAATACTTGACTGAATGAGTTGCAATATAAAAAGCTGTAGCACTTCCCTGGGCAGACACAGCAAAAATAATTCATTACTATGGGCCCAGCTGCAGCTCCACTTGCAAGTGGAAGTTGGGCCGGAAGAAAGTTCTAGAGGGAAATGTGTAATACTCCTCTAAACTGTATGGGCTGGACCCTGCGCTGGCTGGGAGAGGAGCCTAATTGGGGGCAGGGCTGGGCCCTGAGCTGGCCAGGAGAGAGGTGGGGATGGCACAGTGTGGGGGAGGGAGGTGCTGGGGGGAACTAGGCCAGGCCCAGTGCTTGCTGGGGAAGGTCCTGGTACAGTGAAAGTAGGGCTGCATTGGGGGGCTGGGCTGGGCCCACTGTTGGCCAGGGGAGGGATCCTTTGTGGTAGGTTGGGCTGGACTGGGCTCCATGCTGGCTGGGGGCAGGGCTGGGCCCCACGCTGCCCAGGACAGGGGCTGGGACTAACACAGGCCTGGAAGGTGGGGAAACATGGTAGAACCTTGTCCAGACAGACAGACGGACGGACACAGCAAAAATAATATATATGATAAAAACATTGCAAAACTCCCCTTGTTCTCTTGTCTCCTTAACCGGTTCCACATATTAGTTAAATGAAGATTAATTAACTTTCTCCAGAGGTTTCCAGTTAACTTTTTAATATTCTAATTTACACAAAGTAAAACGTGACTGATGTTTGCAGCCATATGTGGAAGACGGACTGAAGAAAGTCTCACCGTTCACATGATTCAAGTGTGAGCACTCGCACGTCAGTCTGTAAGAGGAGCTCTTGCCCCATCTTATGGAGATTAAGAAGAAAACACTTCAGATTTCAGAATCTCCTATCACCCAAATGACTGTGCGCTGCATTCTCTTCCAGGGGTGCACACAGTGGGGATCAGACCCCCGGAGGGGGAGGCGAAATTTCATAACGGGGGGCACAGCATGATTGACTGCTGGGTTTCAGGCTTATCCAGGTCACTAAAATTGTTGAAATACGTTACTGTTTTTATGTACGCGTATTCACATGTATATACCAGTTACCAATGTTTTTACATTCTACACACTTATTGTCTTAGAGAGCTGAAAGGATTGTTTTGTTTTGGTTTTTTTTCACGTGAACATAACCGAAATTTCAGTTGAGTTGGCTTATTTTAGATGCGGGGCAGTGGGAGGGCTCTAACTGCAGAGACAAAAAGTGGGGCTCAATATTAAAAGTTTGCTCACCCTGATCTATTCTATTTATTCCTGGGTCTTCCATCATCATACTATAATACCCTGGTATCACAGCAACTGCATGGCAGGTCATGGTCAACAAGTTTTTATTTATGATTTGATAACACAATTTCTTTGTTTCACAACAGAAAGAAAGAGGAAAGGAAATGGAGTTAGCTGAGTTAACCACTCTGTACCAAAATGAGGCCACTCTGCCTCACTACACTGTGGTAGATTGTTTCATCCTTGCTCAGGTGACATCTAGTGGGATTTCCTAGCTGGGCTGGGAGGAAGGCAGGAAAGAAGCCCCAAGGGGGAGAGAGGGACATAGGGTTAGGTGAGCACAATTCCAGGGAGGACTCAAGGGCCAGAGACCTCTGTTCACCTCAGGTCCTTGGGGGCATGTGGGTGCTATAAATAGCTTGTCGCACAGGGGAGGTTGTGAAAACAGTAGAGGGACTTTCAAATAAAAGGCTACAGGGAAGGAACAACCACTGAAGTCCATGCTGTTTCTGTAGGGAAACAGTGAGAGAGGAACACATCTCTGGCCAGGTGTTGTGGCCTTGCCCTGGCCCAGAAACAGGGGAGTCCTACCTCAAGTCTTGGTGGGCTCTGCCCCCAAGTGATTGACACACAAAATAGCATGTGCCAGAGGCGGGGCATGGAGCTCGTTAAAAGGGAAGCTTCTGAGCAGATCGGGCGGGCCAGGCCTGGCCCCTAAGGGCAGTAGGAGCAACCCCGGAGGAACATCCCGACCTGCTGCTTGCCCACTACCTGGAGTAACTGGGAGTGTCTGGGCCTCCAGGCCTGATGCTGACCTGCTATCCGGAGGGTCCACATCCACCAGAGCCCCCTGACCTGCTGCTGGCCTGCTACCCAGAGGGCTGGATCTACCAGAGTCCCCTGACCTGCTGCGGGCCTGCTACCAGGAAAGCCAGAACCGCCCAAGTTTCCAGATCTGTGCCCCCATTTCCTACCCAGAAGATGTCAACCTGCCTGACCTCCCTGATGACCCTGAATGGACCCCAGTGCCAATGGAGGTGGAGGTAGGAAGTAGCCTCGGAGCAGCCCCACCCAAGCTGATGTCAGTGTGTTGCAGCCTGGATCCCCACTGAACAACAGCTAGTGACAGCTGCTGTTAGGGACACAGGTCTGGGTTCTTCATCATTGACTCGTACTGTTATCAGCCAGTTACCTTGGTAGAGGACTTTCCTGCAGTCAAAGCACTGGTGTGGGGGGGGCACCATCGCCTGGGGCCACCTGCTGGGGCCTGACTACTCTGGCCTTGAGAAGAAAGGGGGGGACCCAGACTAAACCCCAAAGCCTCCAGTGAGAGCCAGCCCAACCCCAACCAGAGTTTTTGCCTGAGACATCCATGGCCCCCGGCTTAACAAGGGCAGTGTCCCCTGAACAAGGTATTAAGGGAACTAACCCAAGCCCACCATGGGGCCCAGCAGGAATACCTACATTGGCTGGTCACCCAGACCTTGGTCTCTGTTTTACACATTGAAAATATGGGTACCTACAGCGTGATTGCATAGAGATGGACTTGGCTGCCTATGGGCAGGAGAGGCCACCATAGGTTCCCACAATCACAGTCCCTGAAATCGTTGGGGACAACCCAACGTTAGCTTTAGTTGACTCAGGGTGCCTGGGCGAGGCCTGTTTCTTTACCATGCCTGACCTCTACAAAGTCCTAGGAGTACCCAGGCCTCTGGGGACTGCCACTTGCCTGCTAACCAGAGGACCTAGGAATGCCCGGGCCTCTGGGACTGCTGCTTGCCTGCCACCTGGAGGACCTGGATCCACCTGAGCCCCCTGACCTGCGGCATGCAGGCCTGCAATCAGGAAGGCCTAGAATTGGCCAAGTCTCTGGACCTGCCACCCATTTGCTACCCGAAGGAAGTGGACCTGCCTGACGACCCCAAATGGACCCTGACGCCAAAGAAGGTGGAGGTAGGAAGTTGCCCCTCCCCCTCCCCACAGAGTGGCAGCCTTCCCTCTCTCCAGACCTACCCTAAACTGTGGTCTGCTCAGCCCTGCTATAAGCAGCTGAGCCCTGTATTAACTGAGGCCATGCCCTGAACCAGGGCTGGCTCCTTCCTTACTGTTTTGTTGCTCAGCCCAGGTGAAAGAGCTGAGCCCTGCAGTGACTGCTGCCACATCCTGAACCAGGGCGGCTCATGGGATTGTCCGTCTGCTCAGCCCTGCTAAAGGGGATCTGAGCCCGGCACAAACTGTTGCCAAGCCTGAACCAGGGCAGCACACTGACTGTAGCAAGGTATTGTGGCCTTGCCCTGTCCCAGAGGGAGTGAACCCTCTACAACATCCCATGATAATTAAGATGTTCCACTATTTGTAAAACACTTAAAAAAGACTGGCACCTTGATTCCCACCAGAGTGCTGTAGCACTGGGCGATCAAGTCATACTCACATTCTCTCCGACCCAAGGAATGTTTCATACAAAACAGAACACAAAAAAGTTATCATTTTCTATTAAAAGAGAGCAAAATGCAGTAATTTTGTGTCAAATGAGCCTCAGTCCAGAAGACAGGACAGGGTCTAGGAAGGAAAAAGAAAATGAGGAACAGCAGAGCCTTGCCATTTAGATAAATCTCTGCGTATCCATGATTGAGAATCCATGGCACTCATATTCAGTAGCACAGGAAATATCACCTGCTTTGAACTTTTCTAAAACAACCAGAGAAAACACATGACCAGCAGTAGCAGCAACCCACACTATGGAATTGACCAGAGCTGCCAAAGAAAAAACAACTAGAGTGGCACACCATAATTACAGATTCTAAAAATGGCAATGAAGGGGGTGGGATACATAGACTAGAAATAAAGTGAAAGAGGCAGAAAAGAAAGAAGTGAAGATAGACTGAAAAAGGAATATCAAAAGTAATTAACATCTGAAAAATGTCAGCATTTAATTTTGAGCATGTGCACTTGAAACACTTCTCAGGATGAAACTAACAACTTTTTTTACTTAGCTACACGTACATACAAAGCAAAAATGATAATATGGCTTGGTGTGCAATTTAGATTTACGTAAGGTGGCCTTAATTTCTTTACTGTTTTACACAGGTCTGATACTTCCTTATTTTGAACATAAACACTTTACCAAAAATAAGCGACAACAAAGTACATATGATTCCTTGTTTGACGTCGTTCACTTTTCTGGTAAACAGCTAAATTTAACTTGTAGTACAGGCTGAACCTCTCTAATCTGGAACTCATCCATAGTCCAGCATGATTTTAGTTAGCTGGATGACCACTTATCACAGGTGTGGCCAAGTTTCCCGTAAAGTTGGTTTCCAGCCATCATACTGGCTCTCATTCCTCTGTGCTGTTGTTTAGCTGTAATTTACCACTAAATATCCTCTAAGAGCCCATTAAGCAGTGGAAGTGTTGGTAATGCTGCTAGACAATATTGACCTCTTGGCAATCTGGCAAATTCTCTCATCCAGCACCAGTCAGGTCCCTCAGGTGCTGGATTACAGAGGTTCAACCTTCATTTATGTACTTCAATCTTTTGTAATGGCCTTCCTGCCGTGAATTTGGTGTATGTCATACAATAAAGATGTTCTTGAAATTAATTTATTATGACAATCCAAGTTAATTACTTTCTACTAGTAATTAAAGGTACATGCTGTTGCTTAGGTGTAATTTATGAAGTTGTGTGTGTGGTTTAAAAAAAAAGATCATGAATTGCAGTAGTGATTAAACCTGGTGATATTCTTAACAAAAAGAGTCAACAGCCATGTTTGCAGATATTTCTATCATTTCACACCAAATCAACGGACATTCTAGATTTCAGAGTGACACACAGGTATCAGCCCTGGAACCTTATTATATAACTGATTCTTAATTAATTACTATTAACAAAATAATAGTGTGGCTTGGGGGGAGGAAGAGGAGGACGGAGTTAGATAGGGGCCTGGGGGTGCCTGGCTTTGTAGGAGGGCAGGGGAGGGGATCAAGTGGGCAGCTTGCGGGGCTTTGGTGGCTGGCCAGCTTGTGGGACTTGTGGAACTCAGGCAGCTAGCCCTGGCAGAGCAGGGCTCGGGTGGCTGGCCCCAGCAGCGTGGGGCTTGGGAGGGTGGTTCAGGTGGCTGGCCAAGGGCAGCTGGTCCCAGCAGCAGGGCTTGGGTGGCCGGTGGGCAGGTGGCCAGCTGGCTCCAGCGGCTGGCTGGCCCCAGTAGCATGGGGCTTGAGCAGGCAGCTCTGGCCATGTAGGTAGCTCTTGGAGGCTGGCATGGGGCTCAGGCAGCTGGCCAACTAGGGCTGCACCAGGCAACCACATGAAGCCAAGAAAAATTATTTGTGCTTATTTTTTAATAAATAACTTTTATATGAAGCTTTTGTGTTTATTTTAAATTACGAATTGACTTTTTTGTTAAAAGGGGGTTGAATGATGGTAAAGAAGAGGTGGGGGATGTGAGGGTGTCTCAAAAATCAAACGGGAGAAAGATGTCAAAAAGTTTGGGAACCGCGGGGCTAGAGGAAAAAGAGTCACCCCAACATCTGAGAAGCAGATGAAATCAAATTGGCCTTTCATGCTGTTCTGGTAGTTACAATTCATTTCACTTTATAGGTCGATTCTCTGCTGGCTGTAGAAATCTCCATCATCCACATTCCAACTTAGATACTTTAGTCAATGTTCAAAAAAAATGCAAAGGATCAAACAGCACAGAATAGGAAACTTCATTCCTCCTTCCACCTCCAGCTTACTGGAAGAAAAAAAAAAACGTAAACCGAACTGAGTTTACATTCTGTCTCATCAAATTCAGATGCCAAGCTGACAAGGAAGTGATGTCATCTCAACAAGAAAAAAGAGAAATTTGTACAGCCTCATCCAAACCACACCCATCAACTACAAGGAATTTTTCTAATTTTCATCCCAGTTTCACTTGCAACTTAAAACTATCCTCTAAAGTTATTTATCTTTTCAAACTGTGGTCTTCCACCTCAGTACACAGACTCAAACTTCAGCTTCAGCCTGCGCTGCTGGCAAATCTAACATTGCCACAGAATTGAAATGTCCTGTTTTAAAATCAGTATGTGAAATATACTGAAACTTCAATAAGATCACTCAAGCTATAATTAAGGAGATCACTTATTGGTGACACTCGAACAGGCTGCTTAATTGTAGGAGATTATGAAGTGGACAAACTTGCCCTATGCCACATTAAATCAACTTAACGAGAAATACAAGCACAGCAGTCGGCTCTGGTCTGGCTATGGTCTGAAGAAGTGGGTCTGTCCCATGAAAGCTCACCTAATAAATTATTTTGCTGGTCTTTAAAGTGCTACTTGACTGCTTTTTGTTTTGATAGCAGTCATTCAGTGTTTCATGTCGATGCTATATGCTCCTTCTGTACCTCTTCCCCGAGACTGAATGCTTCCAGTGACTTATCTGTGTGAGACACGGTGGGGCTCTCTATCCAGGCTGAGCTATCAGTCCAGAGCAGGACTCCCATCTGGAACCTCCCTCCTTAGCTCCAAAGCCCAACAGGGCTCACAACTGGAGCTTCCCTCACCGCAGGGACAGACCATGGGGTGGGGAGACACCTATGGACTCCTGTGCTCTGAAGACCCACCAAGGCGCCGAGTGAGAACTGGCTGGCTGCTGGCGGGTCCTGCCTCCCTCCGCCGCCGTGCCTGGGTTTTCTTTCCATGAGCGACGGAGCCAAGTCCGATGCCACTCCTGGAATCCTCTCGCCCACGTGCTGACAAGTTCAACGCGCCTGCGGCATCCTGGAGAGAAGGCGGGGGGGCTGATCAAGCTCTTGGAAATAGCCAGCGGGTCTCCAGCTCGAACCTCGGCCGCGTGGAGAACATCCTGCTGTCCGGCCTCGGTACCGTCACCCAGCCCGGTGGGCGGCGGCGGCTGCAGGGCACCCGCACGTCCCAGCCGCGCGCGGAAAGAGCCCCAGGGTGCACCCTTCTCTCCGGGCCGGGACGCCTGGGAGCTCGGGGTATCTCACCCCGCTGGGAGGCGCCACTGCGCCCTCCTACTGCCCCGGCCCCTCCCACCGCCCGGCCCGGCCCGGCCCGGCCCGGCCCGGCGGGGCGCTGCTGGCTGACATGGGGAGGCTGCGCGGGGCGCCGGCCCCCTGGCTGTGGCTGGCCGCGCTGCTGTGGCTGGCGCACGCCGCCCAGGCCGCCTTCCAGCTCACGCTGCTCCACACCAACGACGTCCACGCCCGAGTGGAGCAGACCAGCCGCGACTCCGGCAAGTGCCGCAGCAGCGCCGACGGCCGCGCCCCGGACTGCTACGGCGGCGTGGCGCGGAGACACGCGGCGGTGCGGGAGATCCGGGCCACCCACCCCCACGTGCTGCTCCTGGACGCCGGCGACCAGTACCAGGGCACGGTGTGGTTCAGCTACTTCAAAGGGCGGGAAGTGGCGCGCTTCATGAACCTGCTGGGCTACGACGCTATGGTAAGGGACTGAGCAGCGGCCGCCTCCCGCTCCGCGGCCTCGGGCTCGGGCTCGGGCGGGCGGTGGGGCCGGGGGGCCTGGGGAGGGCTGACGCGGCGCACGGGGAAGCAGCGCGCAGCTGCGGGAAGGTGAGGCCCCGCCGAGTGTTTTGATATTACCCCGCTAAGGCTCCCCCTGCAGGCTGCTGGGTCTTACTTACCCGGGCTGAGGGATCGAGCCCCCGCGCCCCCTAACGTGGGGCCCCTGAAGGGCAGCCTGGGGGCAGCGCTGGCAGCGGACCCTGGCAGCGGGGAGGGCTGTGAACTTGCAGCCTGGAGCTGAAAACTTGGCCCCAGAGTAGGACGACCACTTTGGCCTATGGCAAATGCGGGACACCGGCCTCCAAGGCGGAGGGGGCGGGGGGGGCTGCTGTCCTGTGCGCCAGGGGAGGAACCAGGGAGTGGGGCTCCACATCCTCCTGGGGGGCAGGGAATGCAGCAGCTGCCTGCGGCAGGGGACCCTGGCAGTAGGGGCTGCTGTGCCAGGAAATGGGGCAGCCACACCATGGTGGAGCTCACCGGCAGTGGGGGGGCGGGGCTGTCCTTATGGAGTGGCAGGGAGCGGGGCAGCAGCTCAGTGGAGGCACTCCCTGGCAGATGGGGCTTCCCCGAGACACAGGGTGTGGGTTAACAGGAGCCGAGCAAAATACAGGACAGTTGGCCCATTTTCCTTTAAAAAGTCAGGACATCTGTGAGCCAGCTTAAATAAGGGGCCATCCCCGGAAAAACAGCTGGTCACCCTGTGGCTGAGTGCCAGCCAGACCAGATGGGAGAGATGAGACTACAGTAATACTTCAAAACCAACAAGAGGTCCTGTGTGGTTGTTTTTGAAGCGCCCTGTCTCTGAACACATTGCTGGAGTCCTTTCAAACGTTTGCAAGGGAACACTGACTTAATATAGCTGTGAAACTTATGTGGAAGAAAAATACTGCTTTCAAGCATCTTAATTCCAATAAAACAAGCGCAGAAATAGCTTCCTTATGGAGTCAAATCCCTTTTAACATTTTTCTTTTGGTTTTTAAGTAGTTTACCTTTGACACAGTAGTATGCTGTATTTGCTTTTTTTGTGTTTGCTGCTACCTGATCCAGTATTTCCCTTTCCAAATGAATTGTGCTGTTGACCTTCGTAACTTGGAGGTTCTACTGTGTTTTGTATTGGACGTACTTCTCTGAGCGAGGGAGACCAGCTTTTGAGCTGCACTTAAACTCTTCTTTGGACACCTGTTATATTATGAGATCAGTGTGATTCCAACACCACTGCAGATTGGGGTGCTCTGTTGGGCGTTTCCTGCATATGGAAAGGCATGATATGCTGCCCTGCTGCTGTGAACTAGCAAACCTTTTTCCTGAGGACAGATATATTTTTATGAATTTTCTCCTGGCATCAGGACCAGTTTCTTGGATGTTCCAGGAAAATCTTAGAATATTTGCAAATCTGCATTTAGAAATTGAGCAGTGCTTTGTCTCCAAACGGTAGTACTGATTTTAAAATTACATCTATCTTCACAGTGGCTGCTTTTATGGGACCATGGAACAGTGCTGATGCAAGGCATTAGCCTCTTTCTGTGACTTCTTAAATTTATCTCATATGACACATGAATTCTGATTAAAGGTTCTGATCCCAATTTATTATGGTTTATTGTTTTGTGACATTTTAAATAACCATATTGTTAAATCCGTAGGATAACATGCTCTTGAATTTCTGGATTTATTTGATTAAGACATTTTTTTTTCAATGGTGGAAAGCCCCAATGGAGAGGGTTTCTGGAAGAAACTGAGTAAAGCACATGCTTGCAATGTAACCCTTCTGCCAGGTGGAACGTGCAGCAATCAGGGCCAGTTTCAATAATATCCTGTTAAATCATAACTGAGATGAAGAGAGTTTAATAGAAAGATAGAAAAATTAAATAAAAACTGAAGAATCAGCTGGATAGGACAGAAGGAGTCGGGGGAAAGAGAAAGAAAAATAGTTTCTGCAAGTGTTCATTATGTTAAGTGGGCTGCCTGGGATCACTACGAATATCAAAGTTGGGGAAACTGTCCTTTTCATGCATAAAGTAATTGATATCTTTGAGTCTGAGGTGACAAGTATCAAACTTGAGAAGGAACTCCAATTCACATCTCTCTCTTTGTCATCTGATGTTAAAGTCTCTTTGTTTTAGTTTACAATAGGGCCTCAACATTCGCAAGGGTTCTGTGTTCAGAACCCTCGCCAATGTTGATTTTTCACAAATATGGGGAGTGCCCAGGGCCCCAGGGGAAGCGGTGGCTGCTGGTGCTCCTGTCCAGGGCCCCAGGGGAAGCAGCCGCTCATCCACTCTTGAATAATTGAATTTGCAAATATGAAGTTTGCAAATCATGAGACCCTACTGTACACGCTTTCAAACTTTGAATGTTATGGCCTGCTAGATTGAAGAGTTCACTGACAGGTTTATGTGTGTTCAGATTCCTAATGCATTCATTCTTTGGCAAAGTGGTTGTCCAGTTTGTCCAATATACACAGCAGAGGGGCATTGCTGGCACATGATGGCATATATCATGCTGGTGGAAGTGCAGGAATATGAGCTTTTGATTATGTACTTGATGTGGTTAGGTCCTGTGATGGTGTCTCCGGTGTAAATGTGGACAGAGTTGCCAACGGGGTTTGTTGCAAGGAAAAGTTCCAGAATTATTTCTGTGATGTTGCATACAGTGTGACATGTGGTTGCTAGTGAGAATTTTCCTGTCAGCCTCTTAGTGACTTTCAGCTCTTTGCAGGTTGGGCACTGCTGTCCAACCAAAAGTGATTTCAGTTATTGAGCATTCCTGTTGTTTTAGAGGCTCTCACTGAAGCTGTATCTGTGAACAGTGGGGAGGGACAGGTTAAACCAGACCGGGGACTATGCTATGAATTTAGGTTGAACTTAGGCATGTTAGGCAGACTTTGTCAATGAGTCACCACCATAAAGCCCATTCTGTTGACTTTAGGGGTCTATTAAAGTTGATTTCTACATTCCCACCCTACAGGAGGAGTAATGGTAAATTTGACCTTGGTCAACTTTGAGGTAGTGCAGATACAACACTGTGAAAGTAAATGTTCTCGGAGTCCAGGAAGTGTCCCACAATGCCTCAATGTGATTGCTTGGGCTGGCACTTTCAAGTCTGCTGCTCTCTAGGTGCACAGGAAAAGGCCCAGGAAAATTTCAACTTAATTTCCTGTTTGGCCAGCATAGGGAGCGCAGCAGCACGCCTCAGCAGTCTGCCTGACCAGGAATGCCCAGGATCGCAAACGAGCTCCAGAATGGAGTGTGCAGGAAACCTTGGATCAGATTGCTGTGTGGGGAGAGGAACCTGTGCTAGCAGAACTACGAAGCAGCAGAAGGAACACTGATATTTATGTCAAAATGGCACCAGGCACAGTGGAGAAAGGGTACGCCAGGGACACCAAGGAGTGCCACGTGAAAATAAAGGAGTTCAGGCAGGTATACCAGAAGATGAAGGATGCAAATGAGCTGTCTGGGTCAGCACTGCAAACACGAAACTTCTATGTGCAACTACATGGGATTTCTAAGCTCCTCTAGCCATTTGGCTTTCACAGATCTGAAGGCCAAAAAAACCCCAAAACCTCCCACCACCCCAAAAAAACTAATCAAAGTGAAATGTTTAATGAGCAAATGCAATCAGCCAGCATGGACAGGGCACCATTAAGTGCATGGAGGAAAACGATGGTTCATGAGATACGAATAGAGCATGAGGAGAAGAGAGTATGAAGGGAACGTGAAGCCAAGACGCAGGAGGCCTTGAGGCTTGTGGGACAGCAATAGAGTTGCTGAAGGGCCTGGTAAAGGCACAGCAGATGCATATGGACGTACTGCAGCATAATGCGCAAGGTGTATATAGTGCTTGCCACAGCAGTTAGAAGCCGAACGGGGTCCATGTTTGCCCTTCTAGGGCATCTCCATGGATGGCCAGGGTAAAAAGGGCATAAAAACAACGTTTACTGTTTTCAAGTGGGGAGATGTGGCAGAGGAAGGACATAAGTGCCCTGGGGGAGAGTGACAACTTGTAACCAGAACCATCAATTGCATTTCTTTTGTCCCATCAGGCACTGAACCTAACCCAGAAGGTAAAGGGGTGGCAGGAATTGTGGGATAGCTTCAGTGCATTACTGTTAGAGACGAAGGAACTCACCCCACTGGGGGATCACTCCATCGAACTCATGCACCCAGTAAGGACATGCCCCTTTGACTTTACAAAATTGGGTGCAAAAAATTGTCTTTAATAAATTCAGTCTAATTCATTTGTGTGGGCATGGTTCTACAAAAGGCCTCCACCTCCTACCTAGGACACCAGTTACTCTCACAAGTGTCTGGCATTCAAGACCATGGGTTGATGAGGTCCTTTCATCTGTGCACAACCCCCTTATTTGGAACAGGTTAAGCACAGTTCTGCTTCCTTTTAATCATACCAGGAAGATAATATTGATCACGTTTTGCTATCCCTGCGTTCAGTAATAAAGTGATTTCTAAACCCATGCTAGCCAAAGTTGTTCACTTTGAGCATCACAGCTCTAAGGCTGTAGCCACACTTGGCCAAAACTTTGAAATGGCCATGCAAATGGCCATTTTGAAGATTACTAATGAAGCACTGAATTGAATATTCATTGCCTCATGAGCATTAGGACACTTCTGGCCGCAGCACTTTAAAAGTACCACTTTCGAACCCTCGTGGCTTGGCGTGGCTCCACGGGGGGTCCTTTTCGAAAGGACCCCACACATTTCGAAATCCTCTTATTCCCCTATTTTTTTAGGGTTCTTTCAAAGATGGGGTTTACTTTCAAAACAGCTGCGTCTACACTGCTTTTCTTATTTCGCACGAATATGCAAATGAAGTGCCAGTTATGTAAATCTGCACCTCATTTGCATACCTCTTTTGAAAGAAGAATGTTAGTGTAGACACAGCCTAAGAGAAGGACAGGTGGAGTGGATTTATAGTTCTCACCTAAGTTTCTGCCTCTGGGCGTGTGCACTGATTCCTGATTGGATGCCTATCTCCTGCCTCAGCCACAGAGCAGTTTACAAATCGGGGGGGGAAAATAGGCATTTGTCTGTCCAATTCAAGTATGAGGCCTAATCGAGAGCCATGCTCAGAGGCCACCTACTGGAGTGAGTCCTGTTCATAATCTGGTTGCTGCCAGATGAGGTGGTGATACCCATCTTACTACTTTCCAACTCACCTGGGATGTGGAATACTCTCATTCAATTTCCCATTCTGCTTGTTGGGAAGAAAGGGTTTGAACAGGGGTCTTCCACTTCACCTCTCAGGAGTGTGTTCTAATCACTCAGTTGTTCAGAAGGGAACTCCCTCTGTCTTTCTTGTTGAGGCTGTTCCACTTTTGATAAATGACAAATGGTTAGCGTAGGAGAATTTCTGTCCTATCACAGGGGTGCTCTAAACCGAGGGTTACTGTTAGAGTACAGTAGTTCACGTACCAGAAGGGTCTACTTTAAGGATTCTGTTCCTGGGACTTTGCCAGTTTTCTAGGTTTCAGACTGTAAGCTCCTCATTGGAGAGGAAGAATAGAATTTTGCTGCAAAATATGCAAACTACAGACTGTCCTGGTAAGTCTCAAAAGCTATGGTTACAATGAGGTTTCTATTTCAGGATACATTTTGTATCTTGAAATAGAAACCCCACAGCCAAACACCACACTTGAAATAGCCCAGCTCCTTTGAGCATGCTGTTTTGTTCCCAGTACCTCTCATTGTGAGAGGGTTGTGGGGAGTTCAAAATAGGCACTTATTTCGAACACACGGCTCGGAGTTTGAAATAAGTTACCTCAAAATAATTTACGCAATTTGCACAATGCAAATTGTCTAAGTTATTTCGAGATAGAGCTACCGTGTAGCCCTAGCCAAAGCGAGTTTGAGGAGACTATGGGACTACAGTATTTGCTTGTTTCCTGGACCTCATGGGGCTGTAGTGCCCTACAGTGGGTGGGACACCATTTCACAGAGATGGAGAAAGGTAAAGCCCCTGGGAATGTGTGTATGTGTGCGTTCATGTCTAGTTATATTTTGCATTTGTACTTGTGATAAGAATAAAAAATTTGGGGAAAAACCACAAACCTGAAAAGTCTTATGAACTCATTAACAGATAATAGTCACAATTATTTCAAATATTGTAAGTAGAATATCATGTATTTGTGTATTAACAGAAATTTAGGCCATGTCCACACTTGCCAACTGACAGCTGCATAGCTATATTGCTGTAAGATCACTTGTGTAGCTTTTCCGCCCGTTCTGAAGAAGTAGGTTTGTCCCACGAAAGCTCATCACTTAATAAATAATATTGTTAGTCTTTAAGGTGCCACAGGACTGCTTTTCGTTAAGGCAGTGTGAGCAGGAGACAGAGAGAGAGAGAGAGAGAGAGAGTGTGTGTGTGTGCGCGCGCGCACGTGTGCCCCAGCTGATAGTTTGAGGATGACTCTTGGCCTAGTCAGAGTGTGAGGTTTGTAATGAGTCTGCATGATTTATGAAATCTAACTGTGAAGTGATTGGACTTCCTGTCTGCATAAGACTTACTGCTGAGACAGATCAACCAAACTTTACCCTAAATTTGTAGTATCCTGGCACAGCATGTCCTAGGATACAGAAGGACTCTCCAGCTAGGTGGAGGAGATGCATACATGGTTAGTACCCACTTCCCAGATTAACACTGAGGATACACCTATACTTACCGGAAGAGCAACACACCATGGTCCATCTTTCAGAGTTGGATTTTGTGCAGCTGGCATAGACCTCATTGGGCTCAGCTGTCGACCCCAGTACTCCATGCTATTGTGTGGCTTATGGGACGTTGGTGTGAGACTAAAGTGGCTTGGACTACATTAGGGAAGTAAGTTGATTCTGGTACATCGACTCCAGCTACACAAATGGCCATCTAGAATTGCGTATCTGAAATTGACCGTAATGCCTTGTGCAGACCTAGCCTGAGAGTGAAATCTCATTGAAGTCAGTGTGAGTTCTGCCTCTGCTTTAAGTGAGGCCATGATTTCAGCTTGGTTTTGGTACACTTTCTCTGTTTCACAGATGACAAGAGTTAGGGGATATTGTTCTTGTAAGAACAGGTGACCTAATGCAGATAACTGCTGGACACAGATGTGCGGCTGGACACGGACACAGTTCAGGGCAACTGCATCTGGACTCCCTCTCAGTCCTGCAAGGGCACCCATTCTTAGGCTGTATGCCCCCAGCTGTCACCTCTCTTGGGTGGAGATCTAGGTCTCTGTCTCCTGACCAAGGGCTTTTCCAGGTTGCATGGTTCCCTGTCTACACTATCAGTTCCCCAGAAAGTCACATTGCCTCAGCAGACTTGGCTTTGCCTTTCCCTCAGAGACATAACTGGCAACACCTGTAAGTTATCACACAGCCGCTTTGTAAGTAAGCACATTTATTCTTATGCTGAAAGCATTACAGAGAACACATACTAAAACAGTAATGGAAGATTAACAGAGATCATGCTGGCTCTAACAGGGGTACTGCCAGGTGATCGGTCTATAAGCCCCGCCAGCACCAGGGTCTTCTGTTTTCATCTTACATTTAGAACCAGAACTGACATGAATCTGTGAGTCAGTCCTTCATCGGGATCTTGTCCTCATGTAATAGATGATCAGCAGACAAAAGTCCCTCAGGATGAAGTTTCAAAAGGCTGAGTTCTTGCACAGCTGGGGAAGGGGATGTTTGCATACACCTTTCCTTATGTATTTCCTGGGAAAACCACTTCACTTTAAAAGCTCAGTTTTGTCTGAGACATTTGGTCTTTGAAGCTTATAACCCTTCCTGGGGAGGCATTATGCATGTTTCCCCTTTCCTGCTCATGGTGCCAGAGTTGCTGCATATAAGCCTGCAATAACACATTTGCAATTTTAATAGAGTGATCTCCTAAGATGTTTAAATTAGATCTGAGTTTCTTTCTGTAAGGTTTGCTAAGGATATTGCTAGAAATGGCTGTACCCATCAAACACAATAATGCATGTTCATGTTACATGGTATTGGGGCTGTTACATGTTGAAGTACAAATGAAAGTTTACCAAAAGTGATTATCAGTATGTTAAGTAACCATAGTAGTCAGCTGAAAATGTCAGCCTGGTTGTGTGAACTGTTAATCTCTTACAGGTGAGCAAGATTAGCAGTTAACAAGACCAGGTTGCTCGCATTCTCTTGTCATGTTTTGTACTAATTTTAGATTTGTCATTTGCACCTCTACACCTAGTATTGTACAAGCTGCAGGATTCATGCATCTGCTAGGTATCAGAAGCTATCATCAAAGCTGGAATAGCATGACGGAGATTGGGAGGCAGAAGAAATGGATACAATATGGTTGTGTTTAGTGCAAAACAATAAATTTTGTTTCGAAAATGGTAGGACTGTGTTTATTAGAATAAAACTTTGTGCTATCCTAAATGTCTAATACATAATTTATGAGAGAATGCACATTACTGGGGGGTGCTGTCTAATAATTTTCCTTTTTGTTTCTCATAGGCTTTGGGGAACCATGAATTTGATAATGGTCTGGATGGATTATTGGATCCACTACTTAAAAATGTTAACTTTTCAATTCTGAGTGCAAACATTCGGGCACACAAATCAGTAGAATCCAGGATTGCTGGATATATTCAGCCTTATAAAATACTACATGTTGGTTCAGAAAAAATTGGAATTGTTGGCTATACTACTGCAGAAACATCCTACCTTTCAAATCCAGGTATGCATGCTTTAGTATAATGGAAATAAACCATATACATTTACAGTCAAATGCTAAGATTTAACTATGTATAGTTTCCTAGTATGAATGAATATTGGTGAAGGGTTTTAATTGAAAAGTTAGCTGTAGACTTTTTGTATTTTCAGATCCACAGGCAGCTGTTTTTAACTGCTTGATATTTGTATCATATGAAAAAGATGCATTCTATACACAGATCCATTCGGAACACCCAAAACATTGCTCTAAAAGGTTTTTGGTTTTTTTTGTTTTTTTTTGGGGGGCGGGGAGGGCTGTGGGGTATATTTTTTGTTTCTTACTGGCCACATAAGAAAACCTGAAGACATAAGTACATCTTATAATAAAGGAAAATGTGTTTTATGCAGGATTTATTGAAATCTCACGTATTTGAATATTGAGGAGCATAGGTCGGCCTTCAGATACATACAAGCCTCAACCTTGCTGAAGTTGGTGGGATTGCATATGTATATTCGAGGACAGAATTTGTTCCCTTGTATTTTATGGGATCTCAAGCATATACAGAAATTAAAAAACAGAAGGAATCACAATTATTTTCTATCAGTGAGTGACAAAAGTGGTGAAGCGTAAACTCATCCTTTTCTGACAAACAGATCATTCCAGTGATGAATATATGCTTAAGTAATGTAAAGCAATGAGGCAAAAATTATATTATATTATATTATTATCTGTTCTTAAAATCATTAAATAAATAAATAAACATAATTGTATTTTAGATTAATAAAAACACCATTTTCGCATTGGAGTTTCTCACCTTGCTCTTTTTAATTTTGGCAGGTGCAAAAGAGCCACTTTCACTCATAATAAAGAGACCTTGCCTTCTTCTCTGGTTTTAAACTAGAAACACAATGGAATTAAAATTAATTGAACATAGCAAATAAAAAATCACCTTTAAATATAAGGAAGTTATTACTACTTTTCTATCCATTACTCACTGCAATAACATAACTATAGAAACAAAGGTGTAACTTAGCCCAGAATAAGAAAGGAGAGAGAGGATTGAAACCAAGCATTCAAATGTAGAACTGACATAATGGTCTAAATTCCAGTGTCAGTTGGAGTGTCTACACACAAAATGCACTCTCTCTTGATCTAAAATTGAAAGAATGAGGCCCTTTTTCTGGTGGCCCTCTTCCATTCCCGGATCAGGAAGAGCACCTTTTTTTTTTGGAAAGATTTAAAGAAAAAAGCATGCGTAGATTCTCTGTGGGCCCTTTTTTTGACAGGGCAATCCTCATGACGCCAGATTTTTTTTTATCTCTGGCCCATTCTTTCGAAAGAGCGGGGACTGTGTGGACACTCTATCGAAACAGCGGATTGATGTTTTGATCTACTTTTTTGTGTGTGGACGCTCTCTTTCAAAAGAAGTTTTTGCAGAAGAGATCTTCCAGAAGAACTTCTTTTGAAGGATTGTTGTAATGCAGACATAGCTATCCACAGAAGGGACCTCTCTGGTCAATAGAAACTTTTAATCTGCCTGCTGACATAAGAGGCTGAGTTAAATTTGAATCTATCCTTTTTCCCTCTAAAGAACAACAAGGAGAAATATACGTTTCCTTTGTGCAAAATGAGAAACGTAACATGCTTGGGGGTGAAGGCATCTGATTATGCACACATAAGATCTTACAAAGAATATAGCATGCAGTAGAAATTTTCTTTTAAGTAACCTGTTGCAAGTGTTTACTGTGCAACCAATGATGATGATAATTCCAACCTTACACATTTCTGATTGTGTAATATTCCTGTTTGTGCAATATCCATGAAGTGATGTGGAAAACAGCCTGGGTCAAAGCCTGTATATGCCCCGAGCCCCAGTTTCTCATCCAGGCAGCCTAGAAAGTTGGGTAAAATGGGCATGTTAGGAATTAAAATAAGTTCCTGAGGAACAAGTGTCATAGTTATTAATTTTGAGAGAGGCACAGTGCTATCAGATTAGTCCTTCTGTAGCTGTGAAAGATATTACAACAGAATTTAGATGATGAACATTTCTGTTAAGTAAAAGGACATATTTTAAGAAATTTGTAGTGGAACCTAGAGATGGTTGTAACTGTAGTGAAAGACCCAATAAGGAGTCAAAAGACAAATAGTAGTAGTAAGACAGAAGGCTATAACTGAGGAATGCAAAAACAATTGCATTAATTTGGCATTTTCTCGGGGCTGCCATATGATGCAAAGACAGTTTTTTGTAACTCTCCTTTTTTAACTGTACAACTCCTCAGTAGCTTTCAAAAGCTGATTTAGTTTCTGCATTCTGTGAATTATGACACAAATGACTTTGCAATCTGCAGTGCTGAAGTTGTGGGTTGGTGAGTTAACCATAAAGATGTTCTTTATTTCAAGTGAGTCATTGAGTTTGGATTCCAGGAAGATGTCACGTCTAATACACACACTTTATTTCAGGAAGTTCACCTAAGTTGATACATATTTTTTGCCTCAGTTACCAGAAATCTTATGAACTTACAGGACTTTACAACTTCCCAGGGTCTGTGTAAACACAAATTAAATACCAGTGCAAACCCTCCATTAAACAGATTAATGGGCTGGAAAGGGTGTCCATTATTCCTGAAAGTCTGTTAAATGTGAGGGTTTACTGCCTCCAGGCTCTCCCAGCCCCAGTCTCCATCTGCCCCTGTGCCCACCCCACCCTAAAAAAAACAAAAAACCCTGCCATTCACCATAGCCTCCTCTGGCAGAGCCCTGGGACCCTGCCCTGGCTCAGATCCTGCCGTGCATTTCAGACCCCACCACCGTGTGTGCCTGAAGGCACCCCACCACGCGGCTGGAGCTGCCTCGCCATGTATGGCTTTAGTCACGCGCAGTGGATGCCTCAAGGCACCTCACCATATGCAGCTGAAGGTGCCCTGCCACGTGCTTCTGGAGGGGCCACCTCATGGCCTGCAGGAGCTGCCGCTGGAGCGACCTCATGCTCCTCCCATCAGGGGTGAGGCGCATACAGAGTGCCGTCTGTGGCGGCGGTAAGTCCTTCCCCCACCCTTTTTTTTTTTTTTTTTTGGTAGGGGGAGGATTTAGGATTTTGTGGACTCCAGCAGACTTTGGGAACAACGGGGAGGGGGGTGTCTGTTGTTCCTGATGCTGGCTAAATCAGGGTTTATTGTATGGATTTTTACACCATGATTTCTCTACAAATTTTATATAAAATTTGTCTTGTTATCACTCGATCTCTTTCATCATTACTGCTGCCATTTGTCACTTTCCCATCTGTTTCCAACTGTCACCATATTTCAATGTCTTCTGAAACACTGGAAACTCAGTTCCAGTTCTCTCGTGGCACCAGTGCCCTCTCTCAGTCTCTGGAAGGGCAGCTAATAAATACCCGGAGAGAGTGGGTGAAGGGAACGTTAAGAACAGTGCAGAGTACAAATGATGAAGCCATTAATGGGTAGCTTTTTTTTTTAAAAGACATCCTGGGTGCCACTTAATCTACCTGCCACATATGAGTCACCCTACTACATTTTTTTTCCTGCTCCTACAAATAATTTACATGCGGAAAGAAGAAAGATCTTGGGAAAAATCAGTCAGAAGTAATATGGCAGAAACATGTTAATATTTATACCCAAACAATGGATATGAAACAACCCTCAATGTAATTCTTCCTCTCAGTTTTAATGACTGTCAAATATAGTTTAAGCTTTATTCCAATGGCTTGTATCGTGAACTTTTTTGTATGTAGATGCATATACATAATTCAGCTCATGAATATTGGTAGGCTAAGCACTAATGTTCATGTTCCTTGTACAGTACTTGAAAACACTGGGCCCAATTAAAAGTCAGAACAAACTCCCAATAAAGTTAATTGAAAAACTCTCTCACTTTTTTTGTTCTGTAAAGGAATGTGGGCCCTGTACCCACTAAAATTCAGAGATCACTTAAGCCTCACAACCTAGAATCCTGTGTTTGATGGCAAAAATGAACATTTAAATAACAAGAGGCCAGAGCTCCCCACAGCTTGTGCGACGCTGGTTGTAGTCCATCAGCTCTTTCAGTTAGCTGGCCTTGTGATGAAAACACAGGGGTATTTTTAGACACCTCATAAATATTACTAATAATCCCCCCCTTTTTTTTTTTCTTTCAAGGAAAGGATATATACTTTGTAGATGAAGTTGAAGCATTGCAGCCACAGGTGGATAAACTTACCACGTTGGGAGTGAACAAAATTATTGCACTAGGACACTCTGGTTTCCTTGTGGATCGGAAGATTGCTGAAAAAGTGAGAGGAGTTGACGTTGTAATTGGAGGACATACAAACACATTTCTTTACACAGGTATTGGGTTTCTCAGTTATATGTCTCTTTTAACCAAAACTGATCTTTCATTGAAAGAAAATTCTCGTTAAACTAAGGTGACATAAAAATGTAACTTCCTTGTAATTAAGTACTGAGGCCAGTTCTTCAACAGGTGAATATCAGCAATTTTCCTGGATCTCCCTTGTTGGAGAGCAACAAAGGATCTGGCACTCTGTAATTAAAACCAATCAACTATACGCAGTGCATGTATCTAGTTACGACTGGCCCACGTGAGAGGAAGTTATTTTGCTGTTCTTACTGTAAACAAGTCATCTGAGCCTGGGGCTATGACACAAGGAATCTATTCCCAGTTTATTTACACCAGGGGTCAGCAACCTTTCTTGAGGTGGAGTGCTAAAATTTGACCTTTTGACCTCTATGTATGGTCCCAGTGCCTGTGATACTTTTAAAAGTCACTAATAGTCCTACTTACAAGAGTTTCATTCATAAATAAATGAGGATGCCGAGCTTTACAGTTTAGGTGGCAGTTGGTAACATCAGCTGGTCTTCTGTTAATCCAGAGGTGGAATGGCTTTGAGCAGGATCTCAGCTGCATGGGGGAGGAGGGGCTGGGCTGAGCTCCCACCTCATATGCTGATGAAAATCAGCTCATGTGCCATTCTTGGCACAAGTGCTGGGGGTTGCTAACCCCTGATTTACAACATCTGTGAGTAAGGAATTTCTTAACTCTTTGAACTTATTCAGGATGACCTGTGCAACTCAAACCCACTCCAACGTGAACAGTAATACTGCTGAATCAATGTGCAGCTCATTTAATAGTAGTCCCACACGGCATTGTCATAACAAAACTGTGGAAATGCCATTTGTGTGAAATTACTGTAAAAGCTGGTGTGGGACTGGTTGAAAGACGGTACGCAGAGAGAAATCATCACTGGTTCACTGTCCAACTGTGAGGACGTATCTGGTGCAGTCCTGCAATGGTCACTTTTTGGGTCTGGTACTTTTAATGGTTACAGTAATGATTTGTATAGGTAACTGGAAGGTAAGACTGATGGGTTGAATCACAGATATTTCCTTAGGGTTCCCCCCAACCCCACCCCAGTGTGCTAATCAAGTCACTGACACCTGCCTTCCTGCTTTCTGGGGCTGCCCACCACTCTGTCCTGCTGAGTCAGAAGCTCTGGTCTCCCCCAGCAAAGGCAGAGAGTTGCAGTAAGTGCACCCCTGCTGAGCAGCACTGCCCTAGGAAGGCTCTGCTTTAAGGGCTCAGCAGCCAGGAAACCAACCCCCAGATAAATCTGTCTTATTTTATGTAAAAGTTTTACCCGGAGAAGGCTCATATGGTTCACCACCTATTTCAAGAAATGGAGATACGCACAGGGGTTGCTCCCCGCTTTTCCAGGAAAAAACTATTTACACTGTGCTGGGTCATAATAAAACACCATTTTTTTTTTAAGTATAGAAAGTAGCATTTAAGTGGTTGCAAGTGAAAACAGACAGATCAGTTACTAAACTGAAGTAAACAAAACATGCCAGCTAATCCTAATGCACTAAGAAGCTTGTTACATGCAAATTCTTACTCTAAACAGTTTTTCTCAGTATCACTTTCACAAGCTAACCAGCCTCCTCTCTTGGGCCTGATCCTTCCCCCAGTTCAGTCCTAAATGTTTCCAGCTGGCATCTTAGGTGTTAAGTGAGGGATGGGGGCTCTCCTGGTGACTGACCCTATTGTCTGTTTTCCTCCCTGTCAATCACTTCTTGTGCTGATGAAGCCTCAGCCAAGTACTGAGTCCAGCTCTGGGCACTGCACTTAGGAACGTGGCCAAATTGCGGGAGGAGAGCAACAAACAGGATAAATGGTTGAGAAAATCTGAACTATGATGTTTAAAAAATGGTTAGTCTTGGTAAAAGATGACTGCTATCAGCTTCCTGTTCAGTCTTCAAATATGTTTAATGGTTGCAATAAAGAGGACATTGATCAGTTGTAAGTTTAGTAGTAATTGGCTTAATCTGCAGCAAGGGAGATTTAGATTTGCTATCAGAATATTCAAGTAACGGAACAGGCTTCCAAGAGAGGCTGTGGAATCCCCATGGTTGGAGGCTTTTAAAAACTGGTCAGACAGACCTGTCAGTGATGGGTGTAGGTTCACTTGGACCTGCCTTTCTGTGGGAGGCTGAACTAAATGACCTCTTGTGGTTCTTTCCTTTGTACATTCATGTGATTCTAATGTGTTTTACAAGTGAACTGAATAAGTGAGTAAACAAATAAAACGTTATAATTTACCTTGCATGTAGTACAGCATTAAAGGAATCCGTGAAACAAAAATCAGTAAAAAAACAAGGTGTCTGACTTGATTATTTTTCAAAGTATTGTCATTGATTGCTCCCCTGTAGAACCTGCTTCTGTGTTCATAAGCTTTTAAAACATGGTAAAACATACATGGTTTGTAATGTTTGGTGGCCTAATGATGGTATTATTATTTATTTATTGTGGTGAGAGAAAACATTCATTTCTTAAAAGAATCCAGCTGAAATTTTCATGTTGAGTTTCATAAATAAGAAAATAAACATTTCAGAACACATTTATAGGTGTTTGGAAACATGGATCTGTGTAATAGCAGACCCTGAATATAAACCCAAAGTGACAGAAGAGTAGAAAATGTTTATGCTACTGCCTTCCTGGCTACTATCAAGTATCAAGCCCACACTGACAGGAAATTGGAAGCTCACAGTCTTCCTGTGCTTAAAAAAATTCCATCTTGACTATTATCCCAGGTATCAGCTCCCTGCCACTCAGAGTCACGTTAACCCAAGATTCACGCGACTTGAGTGCAGATATTTCGGGGTTCTACTGTACCCCCCTGTACACAGCAACTTCTAATCTGAATCCCAGGGAGGTAACTCTCTGTGCTTTTACCTGCTCTTTTTTAAGTTGCTGTGTATCACCTAGTAACCAAACATGCTTTTTAACTTCATGTGTATATTTTACCTTTTGTTTTGCTAATAAAGTGCCTTTTTTTGTTTAAGGGCAATTTGATTCCTGTGGCCTAGAGAAGGGCCTGTGTATTTGCATGTCTAAGACTGAAAGGTCAGCTATCCTATTGCTGCTTAATTTCTTCCTCTCTGTTTTCAAGCTCTCTCCCAAGGGAGGGTTAAGAACTTCGGGTTACCCCACAGGGAGGCATCCCAGGTGTGTTTTCCTGGTTTTTAAAGGGGGTTTCTCACTTGTGCGGTGGCAACTACCTCCCAGGGTCAGGGAATCTGTGGCCTTGGGAAGCTTTTAAGTAGAAGCCTATAGAGGCAAGGTATTTTTCAGGTCTCTTGTGGGCCCCTACCTTCTGCACTTGGAGTGTTAGAGTGGGGATCAGCCTTGACAAGTTGTGAACAGTTCTTTAGAACAGCCATTGTTTTCCAGTGAGTTAGTGTTAGACAGTCGGTGGGTGGGGAAGGGTCTCCCTTCTTCTCCTGTGTCCCCTTTGGGGGACTGGGACATGGAAATGTCCCAGGGCTTTAAGGAGTGTAGCTCCTGCTTGAGGGAGATTTGATATCAGCGTTCAGCTACCTGAAGGGGGATTACAAAGAGGATGGAGAGATGCTGTTTTCAATGGTGACAGGTGACTGAATGAGGAGCATTGGCCTCCATTTGCAGTGGGGGACGGGTCTAGATTGGCTATTAAGAAAAATTATTTCACCGGGAGGGTGGTGAAGTATGGTAATAAGTTACCTAAGCTGTGTCTACACTAGCTGGCTATTTCGAAATAGCCAGAACAACTTCGAAATAGCACACGGCGTGTGTACGTGTGCTGTGCACTATTTCGAAGTTGAAATCGATGTAAAGCGGCAAGAGGTCAAAATCACTATCCGCAACAGAAGATGGGAATAGCGCCCTACTTCAAGGTCCAACATTGAAATAGGGCATGTGTAGATGATTCGCATCTCACTAAGTCGAAATAGCGGGACCCTCCATGATGGTCATCAGCTGAGGGGTAGAGAGATGCTCTGTCCAGCCCCTAGGCTCTATGGTTGCCATGTGCAGCAGCCCTTAAAGCTCCATGCCCTGGATTCCTGTGGCAGGAAGCTGAGAGTGTGCAGGCAGCAGCACAGACACGTGCATAGCCTGCACGCCCTCCAGATACCCCGATTCCCCACCCAGCATGCATGGCAGCCAGCCAGCCCCCTGAGTGCCCCCAGGGGGACCCGGGGCTCCCAGCCGTCCAGCCAATCAGGGAAGAGGTGGCGGGGCTCTTCCTGGTCGGATGCCGAGATCCGGGACCTGCTGGGGCTTTGGGGCGAGGAGGAGGTGCTCCAGGTAATGAGGAGCAAGCAGTGGAACACACGTGTTCGCCCAGCTGGCCGAGGGCCTGGCTGCCCGGGGTCACCCTGTCCACGCTCCTGACCATGTCAGGAGTAAGGTCAAGGAGCTGCAGCAGGGTTATGCCCAGGCCTGGGACACGTGCAGCTGGTCTGGGGCCGCCCCTGCCATTTGCCCCTTTTACAGGGAGCTCAGGGAGATCTAGGGCCCCCAGTACACCTCCTCCTCCTGCCCCCCGGCCACCCTTGACACCTCAGCCGATGAGCCCCAGCAGGCCCCAGAGCCAGAGTCTGGCCCTGAGGCCAGCCCTGCACCCCATGGGCCCCCAGAGGAGCCCACCCCTGGGGCAGAGGAGGAGGAGGAGGTCTCCAGCGATGGGGGCAAGGGCTCCTCATCGACATCCCCTCCTGCAGCTCCATGAGGACGTCCACCTGCCAGTTGTCCCCCGACCAAGGGAGCAGACCATCAGGTATGTACCCCACAGGTGCACCCCCCGGCTTAAGGGACGGGGGCAAGAGACCCGACCAGGGCCCCCCATACACCCAGCTGACCCCAGCCCACCATGGCCCAGCCAGACCATGGGCCCGGGACAGCAGTGGCACAGCCCCCAGAGCCCGTCAGCACCTGCCCCCCAGGACAGCACCACACCCCCTCCTGGGGGTAAGGGGGACACACCACACCCATCATCATCCCTGGGGGACAGGGGATGGGGACCCAGCAGCAGAGGAGTGGGAGGCATGGGTCACGGGTCAGGGCCCAGACTAATGGCTGTCTTCGCTCTTCCCCCCTCTATTCCACATCCCACTTTGCATACTGTAACAACACCGGCACTACAAGAAACACACAGTCCTCCGTGCTGGAATTTGTGTGGGATATTGTAGGGAAGAAACCAAACACCAATACCAGATTGTATGTTAAGTATTCCAGCTCTGTGCCTGTAGAAGCAGGGCCTACAAATTCCCCCTGGGGTTTGCCACTTAAGGCCTAAACTGAGGTAACCCCAGAGACAGGGCAGTGGTGGAGATGCCAGGGCCGGGGGCCCCAGCGAGGTAGCTCTCCACTCATGCTAACTGGGTTTCTGAACTATAGGATTATAGACCTACTCCAGACTTTAGGATTCAAAGAGGGGGTCTTTAGCACAAACCATAACCTGCCTCAGAAATTTCCATCCTACATCCTCTATTGCTGGTATAGCTGTTGGGATTGCAAGGGAAACCTTCAAAACAACTGTAACCGCTACAGAGAGATTTTGCCTGGTTTTGTAGAGAGACAAAGGGAAAGCTTGGAGGTGTGAGTTGCCTCATTCATTTATTTCTTTGACAATATTTTATATGTTAAACATAGTTACAAATTCACTGTTCATCAAAATATTTAGGGAAGGAAAAGAAATACTGTATAATAAAGACTTACAAGCATTTTCCAAAGTGGGGATAGGGGACTGGCAAAGGCTATGGAAAATGAGTGAATAAAGATATGTAGGCCTTTCCCACCACATGGTGCAGTTACACTGGCCATGTGTCTAATTTTATTTTATTTTCCTGAGGGGGCAGTGTTTAGCTTTCAAAAGTTTGGGAAACACTGGCTACCTGTGAGTACATGTCTTTCCTTCTCCTGACTTCATCAAGAGTGAAAGGCATGTAAAAAATGTAAGACTAGGCCTTAACAGAGACCTACTCAACTCTTTACCTAAAGTTAGGCTAGGGCTACACTGTACCCATATCTTGAAATAACTTACACAATGTACATTGCACAAACTGCATAACTTATTTTGAGGTAACTTAGTTTGAGCTTGATGCTGTCCAAAAGGCACCAAAGTTTGACATAAGTACCTATTTTGAACTTCCTGCTACCCTCTCACTACAAAGTTTAGCAGGAATGAAATACTGCATTCAAAAGAGCCCTGCTATTTTGCGCGTGGGGTTTCTATGGTGGGCTACAAGTGTATCCCGAAATACACGCCACAATGCAACCACAGCACATCAGAATATTTTAAGCCTCTGACCAGCTCTCTCTCTCTGGAATTAGGCCTCTATTTTATTAACTAGACTTTCCTCTGAGTGTAGTGTCTGCTCTCTTATTTGCTAAACATTTTTCTAATGGTAAGTCTACACTACAAAGTTAAGTTGACCTAAGTTATGTTGATGTGCAACCACCAGAGTTATTACATTGCTTTTGCATGTCCATACTGGGCTTCTTGTGTCAGCAATGTGAGTCTTTGCTAGAAGTACTTGTATAGTTTTTAACTGGAAGTGTGGGGCATTGACGGATGTCTTCTTGGAAGCAGCAACAGTCAACATAAACAATGCAGTGTTCACATTACTACATCATCAGTCTAACTGTATTGCCTTAAGTGTTATGCGTCTTGCAGAACTGGAGTTAAGTTGGTGTAATGGGCAAGCTACACTGAGTGCTGCATTTCAGTCTAGACACTGAGACCCAGATATCATATCCTGTATAGGAACCCCTGAAGCACCAAATGAATAACTTTGAATGCAGCAACTTCTACATCTACAGTAAAATTCCTTTAATCTGGCATGGGACAGGTGCTGGGTTACCAAATTTTCCGGACTGTTGGACATCACCATAACTCCCATGTCCTGGTCCAAACCTGCTTGTTGTGGCTCACCACTCCTGCACATCCCCAGCTTCTTCACCACTCCTGGGCTACTCAGCTTCTTCACCCCCCCACACTCCTGCAGTTTCTTCACCCCTGCGTGTCTCCAGCTTCCCCTTCCCCCACACTCCCTGGCTCAACTCCACCCTTCCCCGGCTCCGCCCCCCCCCCCTGCAGCCCTAACCCACCTCAGGCTTAACGCCCCCCCATCCGCCTCCTACAGCCCCAACCCACCACCCAAGCCCCCCCCCCCCCCATCTTATGCAAATTTTGAGGTATGCATATTTTGGGGGATGCTGGACCATCAGAGGCCTGATTAAAGGAATTTTACTATACTTCCATTGGTCTTGTTCACATGTGAAGGCAGGACATTCCCCTGACTTGGACATGAAACAAATGCATGTCCCTTTCCAGGATATCTAGATGGGTTATCCTTTGGAAAAACCTCACTTTTTCTGTTAAAATGGAAAAAAAGCAGATGTCCTAAAATGACTTCTCAGAGCCCTCTACACCAAATCCATGCAGATGTGTCTGTTCAGAAAAAAATATTTACTTTGGTAGCGTGAAAGATTTTGCTTTGATTCTGGAAGTGCATATGTCCATAAACATGCACTTGATACTTCGAGCAGCATTACAGCTTCATCTGGGAACTGTTCCAGGAACTGAGTTTGCCCTGCCAACACTCATAAAGTAGCATTCATTGCTGGCAGAAGATGACTGACTGGCGGGGAATGGGGAAGGAACAATACAACTGCCAGTTTTCCCACCACCTGCATGCAACTGGAATCAGGAACTGAAATGGATTTAACGGTGGGGGATTTTTGGTAGAGCATAGGGATAAAAAGTTTGTTTAAAAGGGGTTCTGATTTTTTTTAAGTTACAGTTTCTAATATTTATCCTCTGTAAACATATTTTTAATTAAACAGAATCTAAGCCTTAAACTGACAAGTGTGCCTGGAGCTTGGCTAAGCCTCTTCTCCTTTATGGATGAATATTCTGTGACCTGTGAAGTACTCTGTCTTTTTCTTTCAAAAGTACAAAGTCCTCATCAAGGAATAATGTGGTAACATAGTAACTTAGCTTGTACAAGTTATCTCCTTAGATTTCTGCTTTTGGAGCTTTGTGGTTCCACAAAAATGTCACCAGAATGCCAAGTTATCAATAAATCAGTACACAAAAATCTGATTTATCTATGATGGAAAAAATCATTTGTTTTTACAAGTTTTCATTCTCAGTTTGTAATGAGCTCAAGATCTTTGAGCAAAGAGGTTAATATAAAGTCACCTTTTTCATATCTTTGAGAAAATATATCCTTTCACTCAAGAACTGAAAAGCCTTGTTTTATTTCCTTATTACTTAATAAATACCCCATGTAACTTTTAAGGAAGAAAATCTGTTTCAAAACCCTTACTGATAATTTTCTGAAGGTAAAATACTTATGTTATTTTGTTTCAGGCCCCCAACCATCCAGTGAACAGCCAGCTGGTGACTATCCATTCCTGGTCAAGTCAGATGATGGAAAGCAGGTGCCAGTTGTGCAAGCCTATGCTTTTGGAAAATATCTTGGTTATTTAAACGTAACATTTGATGATCAAGGAAATGTAATTAGAACATCTGGAAACCCTATCCTCTTAAATAGCAGTATTCCTGAAGGTACGTGGGCCTGTGTGGATGGTCTGTTGGACGGGCAGCTTGCAGTTATGTATCTACAATCTGCAGGCTCTGTTAGGGAGGTGTTTTTTTAAACCTGTGGGACTCACTGCCCAAATTTGAGGGTTCCCCGCAGGAGGAGCTCACAGCCAGCATAGAGAAGGGCAAGGCCAGGGCCAGGCCCTCCCTCCAAGAGGCTCTAGAAGAGTCAGCTGACTCAGCAGTGAGGAGAAGGGCATCAGTAGTCACCATGAGGTGTTGTTCGTAACTTCATTCATTATCCTCCCTTGTGAAGTGCAGCAGTCTCCCCTCTGAGGTACTACCTGCTCCCTGAACAGATGGCCTCGAGCACCACCCCTTTGTTCCTTGGGCCTTTATTCACCTCCTGCATCCAGGAAGCACTTTAGGCCCTAGCAGCTTTTGAGTTTCATGGCATCGCTAGCAGCTCTACAAAAGAAAAGGGAAGGGTTAAGTGATATCAACCCTGCCTTCTATCTCTGCCTCTCAGCTGGGTTCACATCATAACCCAAGCAGGGCTAGGCAAGTCTTCTGAAGGTACATGCAAGATCAGTATGCCAGTCTCAATACCAGGTCCATGCCACTACCAATATCATGCTTTCCTTTGGCCTGTAGGCAGCACCACAGATCTTCGTGGCGTGCATGTCAGTGGTAGCTGCTTTTTGCAGACATGTCAAGAGATGCAAGTTGACTGGTATTTTGACCATTGGCTGATCAGGGATCCCTTGCAGGCTCAGGTCCAGCACTGTATCAGTTCATCATGGGCTATCTTCCGGGCCGTGAGTCTATTGCTAAATGAGTCAAAAGTAAACTCTGGTTCTGGTTCACAGAACAGAATTCATCCTGGCAGTGCTCAGCTTGACTCAGGCTAAGCCCTACCTATCGGTGGCCAGTTTCTGAGCTATGTTAGAGCTGATCTCCAAGGGCATGGCCCACCCAGTAACAACCACTTGGGTCTGCCTCAAACTATTGGGACACTTGGCAACACATACCTATGTGGTATAGTATGCCAGGATATGTCTCAGATCTTCTAGATGTGGCTAGTTTTAGTTAGCTGCCAGGGAAACATCACCTGGACTTAGCACCTACAGTTCCACCTCTGGTCATTCCTTTGTTGATGTGGTGAAGAGACCCAGGATCAGTAATGACAGGGGTACTCTTTTCTACCCCTTAATCATCTGTTACCCTAGGTGGAGGGAGCCCACCTCAGCAGTCCATGGATTAAAGGCCTCTGGGATGTCAGGGAGCTCAGGGTGGTATGCCTGGCATGTCAGGTATTCCTTCCCCAGATCTCAGGCAGGGAGGTGGAGGTCCTGATGGACACCACTTCATCAGTCTTCTATCAGCAAGCAGGGAGGAGTCAGATCTTCAGCACCATGCTAGGAGGCCCTCCAGCTCTGGGACCCCTACATGAAACATGCCGTTCATCTTGAGGCACACTGAATCCCTCTACATCCTGATCTTCACTTCAGTCAATCATAGACTGTATGTTACACCTAAAGCATCAGTGTATGGCTCTTCAGTCTTTTAAGGTTCATCTGGCAGCCCTCTCTTCCTCTTTCAGTGAACGGCAGATTGGTATTCTCCTACAAGATGATAGCTTTGTTGCTCATGGAGTTGGAAACATGCTACCCTGAAGTTTGAGCCTGTCCCTTAGAGGACCTAAAGCTGAATTTGTTGAGGTGCACAGGGCCACCCCGTGAGCTGTGAGCAACATGGTTGGTACTACTCTGTTCTCATGGAAGGTTGCCTTCTTGTTGGCACTTCCCTCAGCTAGAAAGGTCTATGACTCAAAGTTGTGATGTCAGACCCTCCCCCCTGCTTCAACACTGCTCTTCAGGGACATCCCAACTGTGCCACCATGTAGCCCTCCTACCAAAAGTGGTGTCACAATTCCACTTCATGTCTTCTTCCCAAAACTTCAAGACCACAGAGGAACATTGCTTTTCATACATGTGAGACGTGAGACAAGCCCTCTTTTTTAAGATATATATTGAGAGAACTAAAGATATGTCTGCACCTAATGGGAGATTGACCCGTTGAGGGTTGAACTCCCAGAGTTTGATTTCACGCATCTGGTAAAGATCCACAAAATCAATCTCTCTGGGCTCCGCAGTCAACCCCCTGTACTCCTGCTCTCACAAGGAGTAAGGGAGGTCAACAGAGAAACGACCTCCCTCAGTGAGGACAGGCATTATAGTTTACTGCAGATATGTTGATTCTAGCTATGTAATTGCTTTAGCTAGAAATGTATATCTGCAGTTGACTGTAAGGTCTAGTATAGACCATGTCTCATTTCTGTCACAAGTCTACTGCACCTTTTTGTTTTTAGCAATTGCAGAAAGAAGGGAGGGTTTTGATATCATGCCAAAGAATGTCATATGGATAACCTCCTATATTAGAGCTTGCTATGAGGGGGCAAAAGTTCTACCTCCAGGCTTCCTGGCTGTTTTGTTTTACAAGAGCCCAGAGTTTGTTGGTAGCATTCATCAAATCATAGAACTGTAGAACTGGAAAGAACCTCAAGTCCCTTGTAGTAACGGCAGGACCAAGCACCAGCCAGATGATCCCTGACAGATGTTTGTCTAGCCTGCTCTTAAAAATATCCAGTGATAGATTCCACAACCTCCCCAGGCAATTTATTCCAGTGCTTAACCACCCTGACAATTAGGAAGATTTTCCTAATGTCCAACCTAAATCTCCGTTGCTGCCATTCCTCTCACAGGCTCTTAGCCACAACACCTGTTAGCCTGTATTCTATCAAAACAAAAAAGCAGTCATATAGCACTTTAAAGACTAACAAAATAATTTATTAACTTATTAGGTGACGCTTATCACCTAATAAATTATTTTGTTAGTCTTTAAAGTGCTACATGACTGCTTTTTTGTTTTGATAGAATACAGGCTAACATGGCTGTCCCTCAGTCACTGATCATCTATTTACACCTTTGCTTCCCAATACACTATCGCCCAGTAGGTGATGTGCCCCTTTCGGCAGAGCAGTATTGCAGTCACCATGTCTATGAACTCAGAGCCCGACTCACAAGCCATAGTCCTGGAGATAACTGGCATGGACTAGACATGAGCAAGCACTGGCAAAAGAAAAAAGGGTTACTAAACTTTTGTAACTGTTCTTTGTGATGTGTAGCATTATGTCCATTCCAGGACCTGCCCTCTGTCCCCACTTCTGTACTTATCACAAGAAGGAACTAAAAAGCGCGGGGCGGGGGGGGGTAGTTCTTTTTAGCTGTTCATACATTAACAACTCCAGAGGATGCTAGAGCCAGCCCAATGGAAACCACTGAGAGAAAAATCTCTGGCAAGCGTGCACACAGCACACGCACACATAGCATGGAATGGACAAAAGCAACACATTGTGAAGAACATGAATTACAAAAGGGTACTAACCACTTTTCAAACTTGTTTTATGCTTCTATTCTAGATACTGATTTGAAAAAAGAAGTTGACAAATGGAGGTTGCAGCTAAATAATTTTTCTGTCAGTGAGATAGGAAAAACTCTGGTTTACCTAAATGGTACAAATCAAGCATGCCGTTTCCAAGAATGCAACTTGGGAAATTTGATATGTGATGCCATGGTAAGAAAGCACAGCCAGTAATTTAATTTGAAATAATATGAGGGCTTTGAGACACTTTAATTTTCCTGGACTCGAGAAAATTCTATTTATCTTAGGGTTTTGTGTGCCTTCCACGTTAAAGACTGGTAAAATTGAGATCCTTAGCAGAGTTCATATAATTCTTTGTCAGGAGTTACTTCTTTTGGAAGTGTTTTGCCATAAAAGACTTAAGAGTTTCTGGATAGGTGAGACATATGTTTAGCTCTTCCTTTTGGACTTGATCGTGAAAGGGTCTAAACTCCAACAGTTCCTATTAAAATCAGTGAATAGCTTTTAATAACTTACTGGTGTGCAACTTTCAGGATTTAACCCTTACATGGAGCTAGGACTGATCTCAAAAGAAAACTAATGGATCAGAAACTGTTACTCTATCCCTGGGACTTGTTGCACAGAGTTGAGTGAATATTGCAAACTCTTTAGGAATGGTCATTTGAATTTTTAAACAAATTTGCTTGGACTGTATTAGTACCATGGTGCCCAGTATTCAGAGAGCACCAATTTTTGATTCATAAGTAAGTTTTTATGCTGAAAATATGCTGAAGAATTAAGCCTACTAATTCATTTTTAATTCACATTGCTGTTCTTCTTCTCCAAAGAGATTTGACTTAGTGAGCTTTTTCAACACCATCAAATGCTCAGGCAAAATTCCAGCACAGGGTGTTTGCTGCTTTCCCTCCCCTTCAGACGCTTTTTGAAATTTACTTGAAAAAGATAGTAGTTTTTGCCTTTATTCTTAAGCCAGGCCTCATTATTCTATAGCAATATTTTGATTCTCTTGAATTTTGTGTTTTTCATTATTTTATTAGTAGTAAACAAAAGAGGAGCTCATGCAGCCATTATGATGTAAGTCAGGGTCTGCTTTGATCCTCTGAACAGCAACTGTATGGATTGCATTTGGGAGAAATCTATACTCCATTTGCTTTCCTCCAGGCTTCTAGTTCTCCACCTTCCCAGGATTTTCAAGACTGTTTCAATTACTATATGCTTGTAATAAGGTGCTCTGTCAGATCCCTTAATAATTTTGCACGCATCATTAGACTGACTGATTTGTATATATTTAAATTTTCTGGACACCTATATTTGAAGTCTCTCGCACTTCTGAATTTTTCAGCTCTATGCAAGTTATTTGCTCTATTAAATGTTTTCTGCAGGAACCTATCACCCTTTACTTTTCCTTTTACGACAGACAGTCTACAAATCATCTCTTCACTCATTTAGTTTTGACTTCAGAAGATGCAGTTTAACGTTTTGCCTCCGATAATGTCACATGCTTTTTTTTCAAAAAAATTCCAGAGATAACAGGAGAAAAAAGGTGGTGAGGTGTCTTATTTTTAGATTTGTTTGTAAAATTAATAAATAAAAAAAACTGAGTGAGTAATTCTTAAAAGTTTGTTCTTAAAGATAACTGTAAATACACTATTTATTTTGGTATGTTTTCTCCCTAACTGCTCTGGAGAAATATGCCCTGCCACTGGAAAGATCTCCCATAAACTCCGATTTTGTAATCTGTAAAAATTCCTGGATCTAGATAAAGCAAAGATTTTAAAATGGTTAAAATATTTTATGCGAATGTTACAGATTTACAATAACCTCAGATACAGAGATGAAAATTCATGGAATCATGTTTCAATGTGTATCCTGAATGGTGGTGGGATTCGGTCACCCATTGATGAACGCAACAATAATGGTATGTGAACTTGTTTAATGCTGCTTTTTATACTGTTAGCTGCCTGTACTTTTACATGTTTTGCTATCATGCACTATATCAACTACAAAGTGACAATTTTTCTGGGTTCAGGACTATACCCCTCCTGTTGCCAGTACTTATGCACACATTTAATTCTAGTTCATGTCAGTAGTTTCACTGGCACCAATAACATGCAGAAGGGTTAAGCACATCATGTTTCAGAATCAATTAGGTATAAAATGAGAAACAATTAACATCTCTATTTCAGTGCTTGATGGTGCACAGTACAGGGCCAGAAGTAAAAAATTAATTGAGCAAACACCAATAGAATACTGGAATTTAAGAACAACAACTATCCTTTCAAGAGAGCTCATCTGTGTTGGTATTCCAGGCTTTATTAAAAGAGAGTTCCACTAACAGAGAAGATTGGATCATTTAAAATTCTGAAATAGCTTACAGCCTTACTATCCCTTGCCCTAGACATGTAGACTGCATCTGCACAGAGACAATTTTCAACTTCTCCCCGTCAGTAGTGCTAACAGTGCTGCAGCCACGCTGGCACTGGTAACTATACTAGCAGAATTTGATCATTGATGCTTCTTCTTCGAGTGTCCCCGTGGGTGCTCCACATTAGGTGTCGGGCTCGCCCGGCGCCGCAGATCGGATCTTCCAAGCAGTTTCCGCTGGACCGCGCATGCGCCGGTGCGCGCCACTCCCTTGCGCGCTCCTGGCCACGTGCGCGATCCGGTCCCCGCCAGTTCCTCTTAACCGCCGTTGGCTGCAGACGGAATCCGACTAGGCTACGGCCAAGTTAGCGTATTCAATGGTTTTAACTGTTTTTTCTTTAAGGTTTTCAAGTTCTTAGGCTACTGTTAAGTTAGCCAGTTGTTATTTTCAAAAAAAAAAAACAAAAAAACAACAAGCAGGACGGCATTCAGTCCAGTTCTAGTAACAAGCGGAGCACCGGAGGCCAGGAGCCTAGGGCCATTAGCCGTCCTGCCGTGGCTGGCCATCGGAGAGGGGGAAAAACAGCACAGAGAAGGTGCTAAGTACCCATTAACAACTGAAAGACTCACCAACAACGTCCTCTTCAGGATTCAAGAAATGTGAGTCCTGCCGAGAGGCAATGCCAGCGTCTGATGGGCACAGTCTCTGCATAAGGTGCCTGGGGGAGTCCCACGTCACGCAGAAATGCTCCTTCTGTGCAAAATTAACAGCCAGAGCAAGGAAGGACAGGGAGATGCGGCTTAAAATGCTGCTCTTCGACAAGGCCCTCCAGCCAGACGTGCCGGAGCGGCCGCAGCAGGAGGGACCCTCCGGGGCCCATAAAAGGAAAGCTGCCTCCCTCACCCCATCAGCGCAAAAACGGAGGAAAGCCTCCTCAGCCTGATCCCTGCCGGCAGCAACAGCAGGCGGGACGGGAGGAGTACGCAGCCCCCAGCCGCAGCAACAGCTGATCGTCGGCAGCACGGAGAGCCACGTGGAGGCGGCTCAGCCTCCGATAATCAAACAGCCGCCCCGCACCGCAGGCAGGGCGGCGGCTAAACAAGCGCCGGTACCGGCGGCACCGCAAGCAGCGGCACCGACCCCCGGGGAACCAGCGGTGCAGAGCGCGCAGGCATGCAGCCTGCAGGCACCGGAGAACACCGCCCGTGCGGCACCGCCCATGAGCGTGCCAAGAACAGCGCGGACAGGGCTGAGATCCCTTACACGTCAGGAGGCGGAGTTACCTCCTCAAGGGAGGGGGAAGGCTGCACACAAAACAAGGCACCGCAGCCCCTCTCCAGACAGGGCTGCAGAGTTGCTTTCTCTCAGCCCTCCGCTTATGCTGCAGACTCCAACCAGAAGGCAGGGTTCCCCCCTAGCCTACCCGGAGCCCCCGTCTCCATTTTTACAACCAGCCTCGCCCTGGCTGGGACCACCTTCACCCTTCCTGGGGTTTGAGCCGCTGGAATACTATCACAAATCGCTCTCTCCAGTGTCCCAGATCTCTTGATGATCTCGCTCCCCCAGACGCAGAGGGTATGCACCAAGGGAGTGGTCTAGGTCACCTTCCCAAGAACAGTGCCTATACTGCCATGGTCGCCCCTATCACGTGGGCCTTGGACACCACTGGCAATCTACCAGGGAAAGATCCCCACAGACGGTCCCGTATCCCCGAGGGCAATCGTGAACGGGGACAGAGACTCAAGTATCTCAGGGGGAACTGGTTATGGAACCCCGAGATTTTCCCTTGCAAGCTTCCAGCGAGAGGATGTACCATCACCAACAGGAACCGGAAGGCGTACCCTAGTGGTTCCTCACTCTCCTCCCCAGACGAGGCTACGGCCCCGGGGGACGTCCATCCTCCGGACGATCTCAAACAGTTTCAAGAGCTGTTTAAGAGGGTGGCCTTCACGCAAGGCATCCAGACAGCAGAGGTGCAAGAGAAACACCATAAGCTCCTCAAAAATCTGAGACCTCCGGCCTCCTCCAAAATAGCAATACCGCTTGATGAAGCGATCTTGGAGTCCGCCACTATGATATGGCAGACCCCCGCTACTATTCCGCCTGTCCACAAGAGAGCGGATAAGAAATACTTCGTGCCGGCCAAGGGCATGGAGTTCCTGTTCAGCCACCCACAACCAAACTCCTTGGTGGTGGAGTCGTCGCAACAAAGATCAAAGACATCTCAATTCAAGACAGGGGGAACAGACAAAGATGCCAAGAAGCTAGAGCTGTTCGGCAAAAAGGTCTACTCCTTCTCCACTCTACTGTTGCGAATGGTAAATTACACAGCGCATTTAGCGAACCATAATTTCGACAGCTACGCTAGGTTAACCTCCCTCATGGACTCGCTTCCAGAGGACAAGAAACCGGTGCTCAAGGCCATCGTGCAAGAAGGCTACGCAGCCTCGAGGACGGGAGTTCAGATCGCCCTGGATGTTGCGGACACAGCAGCACGCTCCACAGCTATGGCAGGGGTGATGCGAAGGGAGTCCTGGCTCCAGACTTCGGGTATACCGAGGGATCTGCAGGCAAAGATAATCAATCTTCCCTTCGACTCGCAGAAGCTGTTTGCTGAATCAACTGACTCGGTCCTTCATTCCAGTAAAGATTCAAGAGCCACACTTAGGACCCTGGGGATTTACACCCCTCCACACAGAAGGAAGAAGTACTACCCTCAACAAAGACGGTACCACTACCAGCAACAGCGTCCCCAGTACCACAGGGGTTACGAGCAAGGGCGACATCAACAGCACCAGCAGCACAGAAGTCCCAGGCGACGTTCCCAACAGAGCCGTGCGTCCTCGGGGCAGGGCCAAAGGCCACAAGTTTGACACACAGATCCAGGGCTGTGCCATCACTACCATCGCACAAGGTCATCCAAAGCGACTATTCCACCACCGCTGCCGACCATTCTACGACCAGTGGCAAAGGATCACCACAGACAAATGGGTGCTGGAGATCATAGCCATGGGGTACGCCATCCCCTTCCAGTCGCTCCCACCGCCACGACCTCCACCCAGGCCCCACCTCCAGGAGGCCTCCCACGTAGCGAGGCTCAAGCAGGAGGTAGACCATCTCATGCTCATAGGGGCAGTGGAAAAAGAGTGGAGGAGCAACTGCAAAGAAAAGGGTTCTACTCGAGGTACTTCCTCACGGAGAAAAAGACAGGAGGCTGGAGGCCCATCTTAGATCTTCGAGGCCTCAACCGGTACCTGCGCAAGCAACGCTTTCGGATGATCACAATCGCCTCCATCCTCACGGCACTGGACGATGGAGATTGGTTCGCAGCCCTCAACTTACAAGATGCGTATTTTCACATAGCTATCCATCTGGCTCACCGGCGATTCCTCCGGTTCATGGTAGGCAAAGAACATTTTCAATACAAGGTCCGACCGTTTGGCCTCTCCTCGGCCCCCAGAGTCTTCACCAAGACCTTGGCAGTGGTGTCAGCCTACCTGCACAGACAGGGGGTATTTATATTCCCATATCTGGACGACTGCCTACTCAAAGGGGCCTTGAAGGAGGAGGTACTACGCATGATACGCGTCACAGCAGGCAGGTTCTCTTCACTCGGCCTGGTTATCAATCTGGCAAAATCAAAGATAGACCCCACACAGGACATAGAGTTCATAGGGGCACGCATAAATTCTATTACAGCGAGAGTGTATCTACCAGAGACACGCTTTCGGGCCATTGGCTCCCTTGTGCAGGTCATCACCTTCAGCCCTACGGTGCCTGTCCTTACGTGCTTACAGCTGCTGGGCCACATGTCAGCGGCGACGTTCGTAGTACAGAATGCCAGGTTACACATGCGCAGCATGCAGCACTGGCTGGCAAGCGTATACAAACCGGCAGCACACACTGTTCACAGGGTGGTGTTGCCCACAGCAGAGGTGCGCAAATCCCTGCAATGGTGGGTAAACCCCAAAAACTTGCTAACAGGGGTACCCTTCCACCAACCACAAATATCGGTTTTTCTTACTACAGATGCCTCCCTCATAGGGTGGGGAGCACACGTGGGCGAAGAGGTGACTCAAGGGCTGTGGTCCTCCACGGAGCAGTCACTGCACATTAATATACTGGAGCTCAGAGCAGTGTTCAACGCCTGCAGACACTTTCGAGACCATATACAAGGCAAAGTTGTCGGGATCAGTACAGACAATACCTCCACCATGTTTTATATAAATCGGCAAGGAGGAGCTCGGTCCCGTGCCTTACGTGCGGAAGCAGTCCGGTTATGGAACTGGTGCATCGCCAACAATATAATTTTGAAAGCCTCATACTTACCAGGCGCTCACAGTGTGAAGGTAGACTAGCTGAGCAGGCGTTTTGCACTCATGCACGAGTGGCAGATCCGTCCCGATCTGCTACAACCGATTTTTCACGCATGGGGTTTTCCCCAGATAGACCTGTTTGCCACTCAACACAACAAGAAGTGCCCACGATTCTGCTCCAGGGCAGGACTGGGACGGGGGTCCCTGGGGGACGCATTCGCGATCTCGTGGATGGGCCCCCTGCTCTACGCTTTTCCTCCCACAGTGCTGATCCACAAAGTCTTGCAGAAAGCCAGGAGGGAAGGGGCCCGAATGATTCTGATAGTCCCAACGTGGGATCGACAGCAATGGTTCCCCCTACTCCTGCGCATGTCGGACCGTCCACCGATGCCCCTTCCAGTGGCGCCGGATCTGCTCACGCAAGCCCAGGGGTCCATAGTGCATCCGCACCCCCAAGGCCTGCGACTACAAGCGTGGTTAATCCATGGCTCAGCTCCCTAGAGAGCACATGTACGGAGGAAGTACAGCAAGTCCTAGAAAGTAGCAGGAGGACTTCCACCAGGAAGACCTACAAGCAGAAATGGACTTGCTTCACGGCATGGTGTTCTACCAAACAGCTAGCCCCTCTTTCGGTGCCTATACCTGTGATATTAGAGTATTTACTGGACCTCAAGAGAGGAGGACTCTCACTATCCTCGTTAAAGGTCCACCTTGCTGCCATTTCAGCGTTCAGACACGAAGAGGAAGGGCAGACGGTGTTCGCCCATCCCATGGTTACCAGGTTCCTCAAAGGGTTGGTAAACCTATACCCCCCTCAGAAACCGCTTCCACCTTCGTGGAACTTGGACCTGGTGCTTAATGTGCTAACGGGACCACCATTTGAGCCTTTGGCCATGGTTTCCCACCGCCTCCTTACAATAAAGACGACCTTTCTTCTTGCAATCACGTCAGCTCGCAGGGTGAGCGAGCTTGTGGCAGTTATGGCAATGCCACCCTGCACTGTTTTTTCCAAGGAGGCGGTAACCATACGGCTGTATCCAGCCTTTGTTCCTAAAGTTTCTTCTGAGTTTCACATTAACGAACCTATTGTTTTACCCTCGTTTTATCCAAAGGCTCATAACTCTAACAAAGAGGCGCGCCTACACCTCCTGGACGTGAGGAGGGCGCTAGCCTTCTATATAGACAGGACCAAGTCTTTCCGGAAAACGGATAGACTCCTAGTCTCTCTCGCTCCCAAATCGAAAGGAGAAGGTCTCTCTTCGTAGAGAATCTCGAAGCACATCGTATCCTGCATAAAAATGTGCTACGAACTCAAAAAGACTCCTTTACTGGCCACGCCCAGGGCTCATTCCAGTAGGGTGGTGGCGTCATCAACAGCCTTTTTCAAGGGCGTTGTACTAAAAGACATTTGCAGAGCGGCGACCTGGTCATCCTATGACACCTTCGCCAAACATTACGCCCTTCACAGGGTATTCCAAGAGGATACCCATCTCTCGACAGTGGTCCTCTCGGGGACAAGCTGCACATAATCCGATTACCCACCTCCTATCTTGGGTTACTGCTGGGTAGTCACCTAATGTGGAGCACCCACGGGGACACTTGAAGAAGAAAGAAAGGTTACTCACCGTAGTAACGGTGGTTCTTCGAGATGTGTCCCCGTGGGTGCTCCACTACCCGCCCATCCTCCCTGCTTCGGATCTCTGTTTAGTGTTTTGCAGGAGCATCCGGGGTGGTTGGTCAAGGAACTGGCGGGGACCGGATCGCGCACATGGCCAGGAGCGCGCAAGGGAGCGGCGCACACCGGCGCATGTGCGGTCTGGCAGAAACTGCTTGGAAGATCCGATCTGCGGCACCGGGCGAGCCCGACACCTAATGTGGAGCACCCACGGGGACATCTCGAAGAACCACCATTACTACGGTGAGTAACCTTTCTTTTTTACATGGCTTGTCATTCTGCTCAGAAGAAGTGGAGATACTATTACTCACTTCCTGTTTCAAGTCTATTGGAAACTTCTTGTGCTCTGCCACACAGGTATATGAATTTTCTATGGTCTTCTCATGCCATAAATTCTAAGAACTTGTTTTAATTATGGAGATCTCATTCCATGGGACTGCTACAGCAATTAAGAGCAGCTCGATAAACTGTCAATTTTATAAGAATTTGTTATTCTTGGCCCTATATTGAAGGATAGCCATTTTCCACATACTTCCTTTTGTATGGCAAGATGGGTTATTAGCAATGTTCAGATAACCACGTTCAGATTAGCAAGCCAGCTGTTAGCTTGGAAGGCGGCTTTGTGTAAATTCTGAGATGCACTGCATAACAACTGAAGCAAGTACTCATTTGCAGCGTGGTCTGTATTTGTGTGACTGGTATCTACTGTTATTGTGTTGTGTCTCTTCTGCCAAAAGTATAAGAAATGTCAGCACCTGGCATGCGACGTTCTGAAGTAATTCAAATGTACACCACCGTTTACAGGGTAGGTTGAAGTCTGGATGTATTTTGGTGGAGTTGGTAGTAAGGTGGTTGCTTGAGATGCTGGCACTGTCCCAGAATTTTTTTCTGTGTGCCCAAGAATTTCATGGCAATGCTTGAAGCGCTTTAGCCAAATCCCAAAAAAGGCTTGTGAGATTTCAGACCTATTTTAGGGAACTTCTGGAGGTCTTCACCAATGTCTGTGTCATTCTCCTTGAGAATTTTTTGGAAGATAGTCCTATAACATGGGACAGATCTCCCATGTTAAGTTGGTCCAAGTGGAAAACTGGTCCTGTGGTTCTCTGATTTTGTCTCAGCCAAGGACTCTTGGCAGATTTCACATTACTAATTATACCAGGTGATCAGCCAACCAGTGCCTGGTAGCCTTCTGACAATATTAAATTGCATTCATTATTAATCTGTAGCAGAAAGTTTTTGTCTTGCCCCCATTTCCACTAGTGAAGCTGCAGTATTGGTGAGTTATATGTATTGCAACATAAGCAGAGGTAGAAATCCTCAGATATATCTAGGTGGCAAGCTTGGAACACTGAGACATATTACAAAAGAGTCTATACTGCTGTCCTGCTAAATGGCATGGCTTCAAAATGATGCATAGCTTTATAGGTCATGTAACATGGTATTAAATAAACAAGACTTTCCTAAATAAGCACCTTACAGAACATTTGTTTTCGTAATGTCTTGTTCTGTCCAAGGTACCATTACGATGGAGGACCTCCTAGCTGTGCTGCCATTTGGCAGTACTGCGGATCTGATAGAGTTAAAAGGCTCCACTCTCAAGGAAGCATTTGAGCACAGTGTGCACAGACATGGACTAGGAACTGGCGAGCTGCTGCAGGTTGGGGGTTAGTTATTCTTCTTTGTTTTTCTTCTCTGTCTGCAAGTTTGCCATGCTTTGGGCTGCCCACATTGGCCTTTGCACTGCCGGGGAACCAGATGCACTGCCCCAAGCAGAAATGAAATAACCCTGAACACATACATCTCACACGAGTTCCAGGCACCATTCTGTTGCACAGCTTCTCTCCTCCTCCATCGCTAATGCAACCCAGAGGTAGGTCCACGTTGCTGGAGGCTGCAGAACTAAATTCTGTCCCTTTGCTCAGGCTACCATATTTTTTGGCTCTGGGAGTGGAACATACTGGGAGTGACTCAGGTTTCCCCAGACCATTGTGTTTTAAAACTTTTGTGCATTGTTGTGCGGCTGTGATCTCAGTCTCCCTCCCGGGATCAGTTAAATGGCAGCATGACGGCCTCAACCACTTGCATCTGTTGTTCTGGTGCTCCTCTGTGGGACTCCTTCACCCCCTTAGGCCTGGCAGAGCTGTCCTGCAAGCACTTGGCTAAAACTAGGTGATGTTGCCTATGGGAAGCAGTGCTTGGATGCTCAACAGAGGGCAAATTGTGCCTTGCCTGTGCCCAAGCAGCTGATCCTTGTGCTGCAAGAATATAGGACTGAGTCAGAGCAGCAACTCAGACCCCACACTGCCCCAAGGAGCTGTGATTCCAATGCAGAAAAGCTTGATCAGGAACTTCAGGGAGAGAGACAGGTGCTATCAAACTAGGTCAGGAGACAGGTCTGTTGAGCAGCCTGGGCCAGAAGGAGAAACCCTTTGAAAGGAGTCTTAAGTCCCTTCCTGGCACCCAGCTACTGAAATAGGGCCTCTTCTCTCTTGCAGGGGGAGGGAGGAGGCTCATCTTTAGCTCCCCTGGCTCCCCCTATGAATTGAGGGGTTCTTATATTCAAAAGTAAGTTTGGCAAACTCTACCTGAGCCCCCCCCAAAAAGGCAAAGCGAGCATCACTTTTGCAGTGCAGCAATTAATATGGTCAGTAAACAATAGATGAAAACAGGAATTAAGCCCTTCCTTTGCCTTCCCCAAGGCAGCATTTGAGACACTTCTGTTATACTGGTTCCTGCAATGCTCTGTATCATGCTTAACACCCCTCCCTCACCCCGTCTGGGCCAACAAAGGAGCCTCTCCTAGTGCACCCTGCACCAGCCTGCAGTATAAGGGGATCTGGGGCTATCTGGCCTTCAGTCCACAACCATTGCTCTGGGGAAGGGGCTCAGACTCTGTGCAGCAAGAATGGAAGTTTGTCTTCCGGTCATCTGCCATAGACCCTGGTGCTGCCCAAAAACATCTCAGGAGCTCAAAGAGAGAGTCACTGTCTCTCTGTCCACACCCTTCTCTGACTGTCTCCACAGCAAAGCCAGGCAGTGTGTGACCAGAAGAGATGAGGATTCCAGTCCTCACCATGCTGCATTGCACCCTGTGGAGTAATGAGCACGATGGAGATGGGATCATTAACGTGCATGTACGTGCTGCACATTAACTAGTCCATGTAGCCTCTGCTAATGCTCACAACGAGTTCCCGAGTGTGTGTGGGCAGCAGTTCATTAAAGCATACCAGGGCACTTCTTGTGCACCAGCATGGCCCACACAGACCAACTAATGTGTAACACGTTCATTCATTTTTGAAAGTTTGCTCTCATCATGCCCATTACACCACAGTGTAGACAAGACCCGAATAAAACCCAGACTGGTACTAGACTGCTCCTACTTAAGTGCTAGCTAGGCTGGGAGAGCAATGCAGGCATCTTTTCAAGATACCCTGGGCACTTTGCGAGCTACTCCCACAATCAAGATATGAGTAGCTCTTCCTGGTGGTCTCATCCCCAGGACAGATAGCAAGCTACCTCCAGTGCTCTAAACATCCAGGGCAAGTATCACACATGCATCACCAAAGAAGTCCCCTCTTTCCTCATGCCCCTCAAAAAAAGGCCCCAAAGCTCGAAAGAGCAATGATGCGCTGCTTCAGATATGCTTTTTCAGACCAAACCCTTTGCATGCACGTTAGTAAGACTAGCCTACCTGCCCACGATCCTTGCTTGAAGCGAGATGTCTCATACTTAGTCCTAGTTAAACTCTTGATGTGATTTGTGATGAGCAATGTCTTCTAACACTATAGCTATAACAAATCCATGTTATACCCATGAATAGCTGTTACTCATCCTAAACAAGCACCTTATACATCCCAGTTTCCGGATGAGGAGCTGTTTTAGGAGGCAGAGAAATTAGCAGCTAAGACATCGATCTGGGCCTCACTATCAAAACTAGCATAGCAGTCCATTGATTGCTACCAATATCAAGGATATTCAAGGAGGGATTATACCTCTAGTGGAAGAAAAATCTGGAGTAGTGCTGAAATTATGAATAATAAACATTATTAATATGAAAACCAGCAAACACTAATTTAACCACAACTTCCTATAAAGTTCGAAGGCCAGATGGTATTTCATGCACTTGCTTTAAGCATGCCTAAAGGTTTGAAAATAAAGTCTCCATAACCAATAGAGTAACAATGTATTCATGGCCAGGTGATTATTATACTTACAAGGAGGCCAAGCCTAGGGAAAACCATCTTGTTCAGGCAAACCATGTAGGGTCCAACAAAGAATCCTCACATTTCTAACTCTTTATACCCTTTAACAAGAGATGTCATTGCCAATTGCTGACTTCAGCTAAAAACTGTTTGAGACAGTTCATTCTTTGGTCCAATCAATCCAAAAACGATTTGCAACCGGCCTTTTTGGTCAACAATTTTCCATTGCACTTGCGTTCAGATAGGCTCTGCCTTTAGAATTACCATAGTCTATAGGGAGGGAACATTGCAGCTTTTGAGAGAGTTTTTTTTTCCCTTGTATTTAAAACCATCTGCAGTCAGCCTTAGCAGACAGTCATTTTACCCAGTTATATGGATCTGAGTTGTTCAGTTAGGCTATTTTGAAGCAATGTTAAAAAAATGTGTTTTCTCCTAGGCATTCATGTGGTCTATGATCTTTCCAGACCACCAGGAAGCAGAGTTGTCAGCATAGAAGTTCTTTGCACAGCCTGTAGAGTACCAGCCTATGTACCACTCCAAATGGATGAAACGTACAAAGTGATTCTTCCATCCTTTCTGCAGCAGGGAGGAGATGGATACAGCATGCTTAAAGAGAAATCACTGACTCACACTTACGGTAAGCATAGACACTCCATACTGGACATCCTGGTTTCAGCATACATCGATTCAGTATATTTACTTTGATTTGTTGAACACTGAAGGATAATTGTCCAGACCTAACTCAGTATCTTACAGTTTGAGAAAACCTAGACTTGATCCCAAGGGAAACTAAGCACCTGCCACTTCTATTTATATCTGCCCCTCTCTGGATCAGGTTCTCTGCCTACATGTAACAGCTTAGACTAATGCCACACAGGTACCACAGTGTCACTAATGTATTATTTTAAGGAAATGAGCAGAAGGGACCACACACGGTCTCTGCACTAGGCATGCCATGCACAGTAATAAATGGCGAGAGAGTGGCTGCTTTCATCTACACCTCAAACATTCCACAAGCAAAATACATATATTTACAGACACAGCTTTCGCCCAAAAGGTTAGTTCAAAATCTAAAAGAGCAACGGTGTCATGTGTAATGACCCAAGTTGCATCACTTGATACTGAGCTATCCACTGCACAATGTGGAAGTAAGTTATAGGATGAAACAAACAACTTATCCTCTACAATATAGAGCCACTGTTGTAAAAACTAGCACTGGATATTTTGCTCATGTTGGGGGCTGGTATCAAATTATCATTAATTACATACAAACATATAACACTGACATACAGCTGGAGGTACAAGAATAAAAGCCAAGCCAGCACCAGTGGGAAAAAAATGAATGAATTTTCTAAGGTTATTTTAAGAATACTTCAAACAATATTTAAGTGTTTGGCAAGTACAACACTCTACCCTGCATAGCTGCCATCCATATCTGTTAGGAAGAAAAACTTGAAGGACGTAATGTTTAATATGTAGTAAACAGCGACTTATTTATTTAAATTCCTTTCTGAAGATACACAAAGGACAGAGCTTCCCTTAAAGAGAGTACTCTGTAAAGACACGCATCTCAATCTAACACAAGTTTCCATTTGCTCTGTAATGTTACCTGACTTTAATAGGCATCCCGTTTCCAGCCTGATTACCATTCTGGTAGCTCAGTCCACAAAAATTTAAGTAAGTCCCTTTTGGTCTTCATGCCTTACCATCAAGATCTCCGTCTTCCTGAGTCATGGTCCGTATGAGCTCCGCAGACAATACTGACTTTATATGATGCATCACACATATTGGTTAAGGTGGGGGTTGGGGGTGTGTCAAGCAGATGATGGATCAGAGGCAAGGTAAGGGTCAAATAAGTCAAGACTTGCAGATGGAGTTAGAGGCTAGACTGCTAGGTGAGGAAAATGGCCAGTAGCAGCACGTTACTATGAGAACCAGGCAGAAGTTAAAAAAACAACTAATGAAGCAGCAATAGGGCTCAAGTATGAGTTTGTTGACTTGGAAACGAAGAAAGGGTAGGACAGGCAGTAACTGAAGGATGCAGGGAAAGGAAAAAGAGATTAGGATCTAGTGCTGTAAGAAGAGAGGAAGAGCTAATAGAGATACCCAGAGTTCAGAACCCAGGAGGCTGCAGAAGATTGCAAAGGAGAATAAAAGACAACAGGATGTGCAGCCAGAAGGAACAGGAGGAAGGCTGAAGAATCACACTGACACCAGGAAGAGACAAGTCAACATGAATGAAGCTTCTCTATGAAGAAGAGCAGACAAGCCTGGCCCCAGAAGTGATTTGGAGAACATACAGTTGGTGCTGTTCACTGGAAGGTAAGATATAAGATGCGGACTTGAGGCTGAAGAGAATCTTTATGGGAACTGGAAAGAATCTACTGATTGTCCTTCATGTGGGAACAAATGCGATGGCTAACATCCTGCTGGAGTGGATCACGGGAGATTGTCAGGCTGGGGAGGACATTTAAGGAAACAGAAGTTTGGGTGATCTTCAATATGTTTCTACCTGAAGGAGGAGAATGACGGTGAGACAAGATGATGATCTACAAATGGATCAGGCAGTGTTGATGAAAGGAGGGCTTTGTGATGTTCAGTCATCAGGAGGCATTCATGAACTGTTCTCATGGGATAGACTCCACCTGAATAAGGAAGGAAATAAGACTTCTGGGATGGAGGCTGGTATAACTCATTAAACTAGGGACTTGAGAGTGATGCTTGTGTAATCTCCACCTCTGATTTTAACATTGTGAGGGAGGAAAATCAAGTAAGAAAAGATACAGTAATGGAGAAGGGATGAATAGTGGATAGGAGAATGGACATAAAGAGGATGGATAGTGCTGATACCAGATGGGTGTTACTGCCAATAAAATGACTGCACCTGATCAAGCAAGGACCTTGGGTAAAGCCAAGCCAGCAACAATTCAGGTGTTTGTGCAATAATACAAGGAGCCTGGGTAACAAAATAGAGGAACTAGGACATTGGTGCAGGAAGCAAAACCAGATAATATATGTGTAACAAACATGGTGTAGCCAGGACTTGAGTACAGGTATTGAGGGGCATGTGCTATGCAGAAAAGAAAAAGGCAAAGGAATGCAATTTTATATTAGCGATGAAGTAGACTGCGGAAAAGTTAGAAGTGATGGGATGGACAATCAATTTGGGCCAAAATCACTTTAGAGAAGAAAGCTACTAGAAGTTCCTCTGATATATAGTGCTTGGGGTGTGACAGGCCACCCAGATCCAATGTAGGTATGTATAGAAACCTCTTTAATGTTTTAATGAACTAAATCACACAATTCCCAGTAATATTAATGGGAGACTCTAGTTTCCCAGTTATAGACTGGAGGACAAGAGCTACTATAGTAGGGCCCTGATTGTCCCGGATATGAGAGTTAACTTAACTTTTTTTTCACGAAATATTGCTGAACCAATAAGAGGTGATGCCATTTTAGACTGGTATTGGTGAGCAGCATGTAGAAGAACTGATCATAGAGGACAATTTTGTTTTGAGTGATCATGAGCTAATTCAGTTTAAACTAAGTGGAAGGATAAATGAAAATATATCGGCAACAAAGGTCCTTGATTTCAAAAGAGACAACTTCTAAAAAATAAGGGCTGTGTCTAGACTAGCCCCCAATTTCGAAGGGGGCATAGTAATTAGAGTGTCAGGAGATTACTAATGATGTGCTGTGGTGCATGTGCAGCACTTCATTAGACTAAATCTCCCCCCACGACAACTTTGAAGTATCGGCTTGCATGTAGCTGTGGATCAGCCATGGGTGCTTCGAAGTGCCGCGCTACTTCTAAGTCCCTTTACTCTCAAAACTTCGAAGTACCCAAGGCCAACCCGCAGCTACATGCAAGCCGGCACTTAGAAGTTTGCCACTTCGAAGTTGCTGCGGGGGAGATTTAGTCCAGTGAAGTGCTGCATATGCACCACGGCACTTCATTAGTAATTTCCTGACACCCTAATTACCATGCCCCCTTCGAAGTTGGGGGCTGGTCTAGACACAGCCAAGGGAATTAACGAGGGAAATGTAGATTGAATAACTGAAGGATCTGAATGTGGAATTACTTTGTCACAGTTACAGAAGCTATCTGAAGCCTGAATTCCAAGCAAGGGCAAAATTTGTAAGTAAGAGCTGTAGATTTAAACCAAGCTGGATGAAAGAGCATCTCATACAGATGATTAAGAGAAAGCAGAAAGCCTACAAGGAATGGAAACTGGGAGGGATCAGCAATGAAAGCTACCTCTGGCAAGACAAAATGAGGGGATAAAGAGAACTGCCAGAAGCCAAGCAGTTTTGGGCCTTGCAAAGGGCATTAAAATCAATAGTAAAAGGTTATATAGCCTTATAAGTAACAAGAAAGAGGAGGGACTACTGAAGATGGGGTGATGATTCTGCCATTGTCTCTTCTCCATTCTCGGGGGAAAATACATTTTGGGATGGAATTTTCTCAATTTTACAGTTTTCTTGAAATGACTAAACAGTAATCTATTTTGTGTGTGTTCTTGTTTCATTATTATTTATTCAGTTGCATTTACTGTGCAATTATCTAAGCATAGCCCAACACCTAAACACATAACTTTCCCTCACTTTTTAAAGAGACTAATGAAGGGTAGTGGCTAATGGAAACGAAGATATGGAAGTAGAAAAGAAAGGTTACTCACCGTAGTAACGGTGGTTCTTCGAGATGTGTCCCCGTGGGTGCTCCACATTAGGTGTCGGGCTCGCCCGGTGCCGCAGATCGGATCTTCCAAGCAGTTTCTGCTGGACCGCGCATCCGCCGGTGCGCGCCGCTCCCTTGCGCGCTCCTGGCCACGTGCGTGATCTGGTCCCCGCCAGTTCCTTGACCAACCGCCTCGGATGCTCCTGCAAAACACTAAACAGAGATCCGAAGCGGGGAGGATGGGCAGGTAGTGGAGCACCCACGGGGACATATCTCGAAGAACCACCGTTACTACGGTGAGCAACCCTTCTTTCTTCTTCGAGTGTCCCCGTGGGTGCTCCACATTAGGTGACTACCCAGCAGTAACCCAAGATAGGAGGTGGGTAATCGGATTATGTGCAGCTTGTCCCCGAGAGGACCACTGTCGAGAGATGGGTATCCTCTTGGAATACCCTGTGAAGGGCGTAATGTTTGGCGAAGGTGTCATAGGATGACCAGGTCGCCGCTCTGCAAATGTCTTTTAGCGCAACGCCCTTGAAAAAGGCTGTTGATGCCGCCACCACCCTAGTTGAATGAGCCCTGGGCGTGGCCAGTAAAGGAGTCTTTTTGAGTTCGTAGCACATTTTTTTGCAGGATACAATGTGCTTCGAGATTCTCTGCGAAGAGAGACCTTCTCCTTTCGATTTGGGAGCGAGAGAGACTAGGACTCTATCCGTTTTCCGGAAGGACTTGGTCCTGTCTATATAGAAGGCTAGCGCCCTCCTCACGTCCAGGAGATGTAGGCGCGCCTCTTTGTTAGAGTTATGAGGCTTTGGATAAAACGAGGGTAAAACAATAGGTTCGTTAATATGAAACTCAGAAGAAACTTTAGGAACAAAGGCTGGATGCAGCCGTATGGTTACCGCCTCCTTGGAAAAAACAGTGCAGGGTGGCGTTGCCATAACTGCCGCAAGCTCGCTTACCCTGCGAGCTGACATGATTGCTAGAAGAAAGGTCATCTTTATCGTAAGAAGGCGGAGGGAAACTGTGGCCAAAGGCTCGAACTGTGGTCCCGTTAGCGCATTAAGCACCAGGTCCAAGTTCCATGAAGGTGGAAGCGGCTTCCAAGGGGGGTATAGGTTTACCAATCCTTTGAGGAACCTGGTAACCATGGGATGGGCGAACACCGTCTGCCCTTCCTCTTCGTGTCTGAATGCCGAAATGGCGGCAAGGTGGACCTTTAACGAGGATAGTGAGAGTCCTCCTCTCTTGAGGTCCAGTAGATACTCTAATATTACAGGTATAGGCACCGAAAGGGGGGCTAGCTGTTTGGTAGAACACCATGCCGTGAAGGGAGTCCATTTCTGCTTGTAGGTCTTCCTGGTGGAAGTCCTCCTGCTACTTTCTAGGACTTGTTGCACTTCCTCCGTACATGTGCTCTCTAGGGAGCTGAGCCATGGATTAACCACGCTTGTAGTCGCAGGCCTTGGGGGTGCAGATGCACTATGGACCCCTGGGCTTGCGTGAGCAGATCCGGCGCCACCGGAAGGGGCATCGGTGGACGGTCCGACATGCGCAGGAGGAGGGGGAACCATTGCTGTTGATCCCACATTGGGACTATCAGGATCATTCGGGCTCTGTCCCTCCTGGCTTTCTGCAAGACTTTGTGGATCAGCACTGTGGGAGGAAAAGCGTAAAGCAGGGGGCCCCTCCAGGAGATCGCGAATGCGTCCCCCAGGGACCCCCGTCCCAGTCCTGCCCTGGAGCAGAATCGTGGGCACTTCTTGTTGTGTTGAGTGGCAAACAGGTCTATCTGGGGAAAGCCCCATGCGTGAAAAATCGGTCATAGCAGATCGGGACGGATCTGCCACTCGTGCGTGAGTGCGAAACGCCTGCTCAGCTGGTCTGCCTTCACATTGTGAGCGCCTGGTAAGTACGACGCTTTCAAGGTTATATTGTTGGCGATGCACCAGTTCCACAACCGGACTGCTTCTGCACATAAGGCACGGGACCGAGCTCCTCCTTGCCGATTTATATAAAACATGGTGGAGGTATTATCTGTACTGATCCCGACTACTTTGCCTTGTATATGGTCTCAAAAGTGTCTGCAGGCGTTGAACAGTGCTCTGAGCTCCAGTATATTTATGTGCAGTGACTGTTCCGTGGAGCCCCACAGCCCTTGCATCACCTCTTCGCCCATGCGTGCTCCCCACCCTGTGAGGGAGGCATCTGTAGTAAGAAAAACTGATATTTGTGGTTGGTGGAAGGGTACCCCTGTTAGCAAGTTCTTGGGGTTTACCCACCATTGCAGGGATTTGCGCACCTCTGTTGTGGGCGACACCACCCTGTGAACGGTGTGTGCTGCCGGTTTGTATAGGCTTGCCAGCCAGTGCTGCATGCTGCGCATGTGTAACCTGGCGTTCTGTACTACGAACGTCGCTGCTGCCATGTGGCCCAGCAGCTGTAAACATGTCAGAACCGAGTCTCTGGTAGATACACTCTCGCTGTAATACAATTTATGCGTGCCCCTATGAACTCTATGTCCTGTGTGGGGTCTATCTTTGATTTTGCCAGATTGATAACCAGGCCGAGCGAAGAGAACGTGCCTGCTGTGACGTGTATCATGCGTAGTACCTCCTCCTTCGAGGCCCCTTTGAGTAGGCAGTCGTCCAGATACGGGAATATAAATACCCCCTGTCTGTGCAGGTAGGCTGACACCACTGCCAAGGTCTTGGTGAAGACTCTGGGGGCCGAGGAGAGGCCAAACGGTCGGACCTTGTATTGAAAATGTTCTTTGCCTACCATAAACCGGCGGAATCGTCGGTGAGCGGGATGGATAGTTATGTGAAAATACGCGTCTTGTAAGTCGAGGGCTGCGAACCAATCTCCATCGTCTAGTGCCGTAAGGATGGAGGCGATTGTGATCATCCGAAAGCGTTGCTTGCCTAGGTACCGGTTGAGGCCTCGAAGACCTAAGATGGGCCTCCAGCCTCTTGTCTTTTTCTCCATGAGGAAGTACCTCGAGCAGAACCCTTTTCCTTGCAGTTCCTCCGGCACTCTTTCCACTGCCCCTATGAGCATGAGATGGTCTACCTCCTGCTTGAGCCTCGCTACGTGGGAGGCCTCCTGGAGGTGGGGCCTGGGTGGAGGTCGTGGCAGTGGGAGCGACTGGAAGGGAATGGCGTACCCCGTGGCTATGATCTCCAGCACCCATTTGTCTGTGGTGATCCTTTGCCACTGGTCGTAGAATGGTTGGAGGCGATGGTGGAATAACTGCTTTGGATGACCTTGTGCGATGGTAGTGATGGCGCAGCCCTGGATCTGTGTGTCAAACTTGTGGCCTTTGGCCCTGCCCCGAGGACGCACGGCTCTGTTGGGAACGTCGCCTGGGACTTCTGTGCTGCTGGTGCTGTTGATGTTGCCCTTGCTCGTAACCCCTGTGGTACTGGGGACGCTGTTGCTGGTAGTGGTACCGTCTTTGTTGAGGGTAGTACTTCTTCTTTCTGTATGGAGGGGTGTAAATCCCCAGGGTCCTAAGTGTGGCTCTTGAGTCTTTACTGGAATGAAGGACCGAGTCAGTTGATTCAGCAAACAGCTTCTGCGAGTCGAAGGGAAGATCGACTATATTTGCCTGCAGATCCCTCGGTATACCCAAAGTCTGGAGCCAGGACTCCCTTCGCATCACCACTGCCGTAGCTGTGAAGCGTGCTGCTGTGTCCGCAACATCCAGGGCGATCTTAACTCCCGTCCTCGAGGCTGCGTAGCCTTCTTGCACGATGGCCTTGAGCACCGGTTTCTTGTCCTCTGGAAGCGAGTCCATGAGGGAGGTTAACCTAGTCTAGCTGTCGAAATTATGGTTCGCTAAATGCGCTGCGTAATTTGCCATTCGCAACAGTAGAGTGGAGGAGGAGTAGACCTTTCTGCCGAACAGCTCTAGCTTCTTGGCATCTTTGTCTGTTCCCCCTGTCTTGAATTGAGATGTCTTTGATCTTTGTTGCAACGACTCCACCACTAAGGAATTTGGTTGTGGGTGGCTGAACAAGAACTCCATGTCCTTCGCCGGCATGAAGTATTTCTTATCCGCTCTCTTGTGGACAGGCGGAATAGTAGCGGGGGTCTGCCATATCATAGTGGCGGACTCCAAGATCGCTTCATCAAGCGGTATTGCTATTTTGGAGGAGGCCGGAGGTCTCAGATTTTTGAGGAGCTTATGGTGTTTCTCTTGCACCTCTGCTGTCTGGATGCCTTGCGTGAAGGCCACCCTCTTAAACAGCTCTTGAAACTGTTTGAGATCGTCCAGAGGATGGACGTCCCCCGAGGCCGTAGCCTCGTCCGGGGAGGAGAGCGAGGAACCACTAGGGTATGCCTCTCTGGACCCTTCCGGTTCCTGTTGGTGATGGTATATCCACTCGCTGGAAGCTTGCAAGGGAAACTCTCGGGGTTCCATAACCAGTTCCCCCTGAGATACTTGAGTCTCTGTCCCCGTTCGCGATTGCCCTCGGGGATATGGGACCGTCTGTGGGGATCTTTCCCTGGTAGACTGCCGGTGGTGTCTATGCCCCGCGTGATAGGGGCGACCATGGCAGCATGGGCACTGTTCTTGGGAAGGTGATCTGGACCACTCCCTTGGTGCATACCCTCTGCATCTGGGGGAGCGAGATCATCGAGAGACCTGGGACACTGGAGAGAGTGATTTGTGATAGTACTCCAGTGGCTCAAACCCCAGGAAGGGTGAAGGTGGTCCCAGCCAGGGCAAGGCTGGTTGTAAAAATGGAGACGGGGGCTCCAGGTAGGCTAGGGGGGACCCCTGCCTTCTAGTTGAAGTCTCCAGCATGAGCAGAGGGCTGAGAGAAAGCAACTCTGCAGTCCTGTCTGGAGAGGGGCTGCAGTGCCTTGTTTTGTGTGCAGCCTTCCCCCTCCCTTGAGGGGGTAGCTCCGCCCCCTGACGTGCAGGGGATCTCAGTCCAGTCTACGCCGCGCTCGGCACGCTTATGGGCGGTGCCGCACGGGCGGTGTCCTCCGGTGCCTGCAGGCTGTGTGCCTGCACGCTCTCCACCGCCGGTTCCCCGGGGGTCGGTGCCGCTGCCTGCGGTGGCACCGGTACCGGCGCTTGTTTAGCCGCTGCCCTGCCTGCAGTGCGGGGCGGCTGTTTGATTATCGGAGGCTGAGCCGCCTCCACGTGGCTCTCCGTGCTGCCGCCGATCAGCTGTTGCTGCGGCTGGGGGCTGTGCGCTCCTCCCGTCCTGCTCGCTGTTGCTGCCAGCAGGGATCGGGCTGGGGAGACTTTCCTCCGTTTTTGCGCTGATGGGGTGAGGGAGGCAGCTTTCCTTTTATGGGCCCCGGAGGGTCCCTCCTGCTGCGGCCGCTCCGGCACGTCTGGCTGGAGGGCCTTGTCGAAGAGCAGCATTTTAAGCCGCATCTCCCTGTCCTTCCTTGCTCTGGCTGTTAATTTTGCACAGAAGGAGGATTTCTGCCTGACATGGGACTCCCCAAGGCACCTTATGCCGTGACTGTGCCCATCAGACGCTGGCATTGCCTCTCGGCAAGACTCACATTCCTTGAATCCTGAAGAGGACATTGTTGGTGAGTCTTTTAGTTGTTAATGGGGTACTTAGCACCTTCTCTGTGCTGTTTTCCCCCTCTCCGATAGCCTGCCGTGGCAGGAGGGCTAATGGCCCTAGGCTCCTGGCCTCCGGTGCTCCGCTTGTTACTAGGACTGGACTGAATGCCGTCCCGCTTGTTGTTTCTTTTTTTTTTTTTTTTTTGAAAATAACAACTGGCTAACTGAACAATAGACTAAGAACTTGAAAACTTTAAAGAAAAACAATTAAAACCATTGAATACGCTAACTTGGCCGTAGCCTAGTCGGATTCCGTCTGCAGCCGACGACGGTTAAGAGGAACTGGCGGGGACCAGATCGCGCACGTGGCCAGGAGCGCGCAAGGGAGCGGCGCACACCGGCGCATGCATGGTGTGGCAGAAACTGCTTGGAAGATCCGATCTGCGGCGCCGGGCGAGCCCGACACCTAATGTGGAGCACCCACGGGGACACTCGAAGAAGAATTACCACATCTGAGGTGAAAGTCTAACTCTAAATAGCGTAATGGACCAAATGGGAGGTCCCAGTTAATCTCCAACCAAGAATATCAGAGGAACTGGCACATCAAATTGCAAGTCTGAGAGAAAAGATTTGAATGACTAGGGAATTGCTAATGTAACCCCTCTCTTTTAGAAAAGTGGGGGAGAAAAATGATCCATGAAACTACAGGACTTTCATTTTGACCTCCAGTTGTATACAAGGTCTTGGAACACATTCTGAAAGAGAAAGTAGTTAAGAACACAAAGCTGAACAGCAAGTGGGATAAAATACAACATGATTTTAGAAAACGTGGGTCAAACCAGATGAGCTTGTCTCCTCCTTCAAGAACATAATGGGGAGGGGGGTTAGACAATAGAAAGAGTTAAATCTTCTCCACCTGGATTTCAGGTGGGCACTTGATAGAATTCCATATAATTGGAGAAAATGGGGTTTAATGAGACAATGGGAAGATGGATGAAGAACTGGTTAAAGGGGAGACTATAATGGGTCATACTGAAAGGTGAACTGTCGGGCTGGAGAGAGGTCACTGTGAAGCTTCTCAGAAACCAGTCAAAACCAATCTTATTTAATCTCTGCAAATATATTAGGATAAATACAAGGGAGAGAGAGGAATTAAGCACAGTACCACTGTGAACCAAGGACAAATGGGATATAAATTGGCCATTAGCAAGTTTAAGCTTGAAATCAGACAAACCAGCCAAGCCATGAAGTTCTGGAAAAGCCTCCCACGGGGAGCAGTGGAGGCAAAAAACATCTGTCAAGACTGAGCTTAGTAAGGTTATGAAGACCGAGGTATGATAGGACTGCCTACAGTCTCATGTGGCTCTAACCATGCTTTCATTGGTCACAACTAATTGTCAAGTTCATAATAAATTGCTGAGAAATAGAGAAGATACACTCCGAAACTGGAGGTTATTCTCTCATGACCTATACCAAACCAGGAAAAAAAAACCTGTAGCACTACACTGGCTAACAAGAAGTCATAAAACCAGTTTCCTTATGCATGCCAGTCCTTGTACTACCCCCAAAACACTGGATCTTAAAATGAGGGTTTTCTTGTTTTTTTAATCAATCTCATTAAACAAAAGGCTGTTCAGGACAGCCACACATCCAGGTCAATAAGCTAAATGCTTATTTATTGAAAGAAAGAAGTTAAAATTGATTAAAGGAGTCAAATACATATAATAAATGAAAAGCTCTTGGCTCAGGTGCATTGCAGTGGTGGAATAAACTGCTGGTTGAAGTCAAGTGTCTGGTTGCTTCCAAATCATTGGAAGGACCTCATGCCCTTGGTTAGAATGCTCCTATTAACATAAGTCTACAGTCCAGAGGTATGAGCAGAAAAGAGGCAAAATGGAGGTGTTAACAGGGCCTTTTACAGATTCTGCCCTGTGGAGGGAAACTCTGTTTCAAACAAAGCCCTCCCAACAGCTAGAGGAAAATCATAGAATACTGGAACTAGAAGGAATCTTGAGAGGTCATAGTGTCCGGACCCCTCCACTCACAGCAGGACCAAGCAAATAATAGGTAAAAGATGGGCATTTGGAGTCACATGTCCATTTATAAGTTTGCTTATGACACCCAGGTCTATAGTGGCAAGAAAATCGATGTAAGATATGCAGTTCCAGTCAGGTGAATTGCATAGTTGGAGTCAGCCTATTTTACACTGATTTTCTGCGCCATCCTCACAGTGGGTAGTCAAGGGAAGAAACTCTCCTGTTGACTTCCCTTATGTCTCATGACTGTGAGGGGTACCAAGGTTGAAGGGGGCATCCTCAGCATTCAATTTAGCAGGCCCGTACTTGACCCATTTAATCAAACCCTGGAAGATCAACCTCTGAGCATTGACTGGTAAGTACAGACAGGCCCTGAGTAACAGCTGCAACAATTACTTGTACTGCAGATGGAATATCCATGGGAAAGTCTATTCTGTATAGATTGGCATCTTCCATGGTCCATTGAGAGTAAAGTATCTTCTTGATGGGTCACTCAATTTGAAGAGTCCATTCAACACTGCCTAACTATCTCCTAGGGGTTGCTCCAGGAGCAAACATTTGCAATACAGGTACAGAGCCGGTATAACTTCAAATACAAGAAACGATTCATACATACAAATAGCATTATCACCTTCAGCAAATTGTAGATTTGTCACAAATGTGTGCACGTGCAACGCTAATCACATTTCAATCAGATAACACCACAACATCCAAATCGCAAGTAATGCCCAGAGATGGGATACTCAGTGGGAAGGGCTCTGAGCTACAGCAGAGAATTCTTGGCCAGACATCCGCCTGCTGGGTGTTGCTCACATGCTCAAGATCTAACTGCCACAACTGCGGTCAGAAAGGAATGTTTCCCTGAATTAAATTGGCAGAGAATCTTACGGTTTTTCAGCATGGGCACAAAGCACTTGCATTTAAATTAGTATAAAGAGTGAATTCTCTGTAACTTGAAGTCTTTAAACCATGATTTATGGATGTCAGTAACTCTGTCGGAGCTTAGGCTCTATTAAAGCAGCAGTTCCCAAACTACGTTCCGGCAGAACACTGGTGTTCCGCGAGCTATGGGAAAATGTTCCACCATTGAAATTGAGTAAGGACGGTCTCTTCCCCATTCTCAGGGGGGAAAAACAAAATTTTGAGATAGATTTTTCTTGATTTTACAGTTTTCTTGAAATGACTATACAGTAACCAATTTTATATAATGTCTGGTTTCATTATTATTTGTTGAGTTGCATTTACTGTACAAGTATCAGAGAGGTAGCCGACTTAGTCTGTATCTTCAAAAAAAATAAGAAGTCCTGTGGCACCTTATAGACTAACAGATACTTTGGAGCATAAGTTTTCGTGGGCAAAGACCCACTTTGTCAGATGCATCTTTGCCCACGAAAGCATATGCTCCAAAATATCTGTTAGTCGCGAAGATGCCACAGGACTTCTTGTTGTTTGCTGTACAATAATTTAATATTATTATGAACTATTTTCCATTAGTAATGCTCCTCATAGTATGATGATGTAAAAAAGGTAAAGTGTTCTACAGAGAGCGCCGTGATGTCCAAGTGTTCTATGACCAGAAAAAATTTGGGAACTGCTTTATTACAGGAGTGAGTGGATGAGGTTCTGTGGCCTGCCATATGCAGACTGTCAGAGCAGATAATCATGAGTTCCTTCTCATCTTAGCCTGAGAATCTGTGATCTATCGTGTCCCTCTCCAACGGAATCTTTTGATCCTCAGACATTTCAAAGTCAGTCAATCTATAGTTCTCAAACATACTAAGGATTTTTTACTGGAAAGATGCAGTGCATGAGCTGTCAGCTCTGCACACTTGTTACCTGCGTAACACTGCACAATGTCAAATAACCCTTTGGAAATGGGCATCAGGATCACTCACTTTGGGTAAACATGCTAGAAAACTAGATGCGCAAATGTAACAACCACAAGAGTAATATTCTTCCCCATAAACACCACTGCTATCACTGGACATTCTAGGAACTGGTATGAAAAGGTTAACTACTCCAGCTGTCCATGCCTGTAGAAGACACAAATGGAATCAGTTGTGATTTCCCCAGTCCTTTGATGTCTTAAACCAGTGGTTTGCAAACGTTATTCATTTGCAGACCCTGAACAAATTTCAGATGGAAGAGCAGCACTCTTTACAAATCTAAAACAGTCTCCAGATCTCCAGAGTCCACAGAACACTGGTTGAAAACCTGTTATGAGTAACTCTGCTCTCCTGAATATGAGCACGTAGAAAGCAATTCCTGCTTCAAAGGGGCCTATAATTATAAATAAGAATCAAGAAAACAAAGCGTAACAGTGCTATGTAGCTTTAATTGTAATTTCACTACCTCAGTCTATTTGTGTTTATCTAGGTGATCTTGATATTGATGTAGTGTCCAATTACATCTCTAAAATGGGACACGTTTTTCCAGCAATTGAAGGTCGAGTGAAGTTTTCTGCAGGAAATTTCATCCAAGGAAGTCTTATTCTGACTGTTGGATTATTCATCACAACATTTCTGCACTCCATTTTTTAATTATTTGCAGTATTTTAAAGCTTCTGCTGGAATGCCTGCTCCCCTTCCCTTTGACTACACCTCTCAGCAAACATTTAAACAGGCCCAAGGTCTTATGCATTGCTCTCTCTAAAAATTGGCTCTTCTAAATATTATACCATGTGCCTGTTTACTTAGATTGCCTTGAAATTTAATGTGTCTTGTTAGGGATGTGAGGTAGAATTATTGATTTAAATTTGAGGTCACATAAGGTGTATCTTCCTAGACACGTTTTTTTTGGGCGGGGTGGGGGGGTAGGAATTTGGGGCCAGGGAGAGGTGTTGCTCATCTCCATTCTCTCAGCATGGGCTGGGAGGATCCTGTTCTTCTGGGTGCGTCTGAGCCCTATCTCCCTTCCACATCTCACATCAGCAATGACCCTCTTCAGGGGAAACAGAGACCAGGCATGCTAGGAATTTGCATCAAGAACAAATTGTTAGATTGTGGGGTGGGAAGGGAATATTGGAGAACAGGCAAGCTTGCTACACATATGAGAGGCTCTTAAACTTGGAGCGGGTGGGAATAGCCACTGAAATGAATGAAGCAGTTCACACACACAGCCATTGCTTCAAGTTGTATTCATCTTCCAGGGCTGTTCTGGCAGCTGAAACCATCACAGTGGGAAACAAATGGGCCACCACCCACAGTAACTTTCTGTGCTCCTGGGTTTAGTCTCTACTGGATATCTGACTATGGCAACCCCATGGCTGATAATTGCATAACGTATAACAATATTAGTTCTGTTACAGTGAGATTAAAGTGACTGTTGTATTTAAAAGATCATTTTAAACACTATAAAATCCACATACTTAGAGTCTTTTCAAATGTGCTATGCTTCACAGAAGGATTAACAACAGGGTAATTTAAACAAGAGATTCCTGAGATGCAGCCCCCTCCTATGAATGGCAGCTTTCATTAATATTGGCACAATATAGCAATATATGTGGGTGGGGTTTTTGTGGTGCACACCTAGTCTCTGCAGTCTAGTGGCTTAATGGAATAGGAAGGTTAGGGCGAGACGGAGATGTTGGCAGAAGAAAGTAAGAGAGGCGGTAAAGAGACAAGTCTACTCCTATGCTTAAAGTCACTGTAATCACCATGTAGTAAAACCTGAAGGCCTTTGCAGAGCTCAAAAGCCTGCTTCTCTCATGAACAGAAGTGGGTCCAATGAATGACAGTGTCACCCACCTTCTCTCGGTAATATCCTGAAACAAATGCAGCTGCGCTGCCACTGCCTATGTAACATTCCCAGGACACACACAGTGCCTGAGCTTTCTCTCATTAGCTCTGTTAGCAGCTAGACAGAAAACATTTCAACACCTTCTCAGTCTTCCCATTTCACAAGGAAGTGTACAGGGGCAAACGTAAGAATCACGGAGTAACTGTGCGGCTTAATGAGAGAACAGTAGTCTGAGATACCAAAGAAATCTAGTCTATTCCAGACTCTGACATGGTCATCCACTTTCCATCACACTTACAACAATCATCTCCTCCCTGGTTGCTGTCAATCCCCAAAAGCAAGATGCCCCCTCGCCCTGCTACTGCCACCACACAAACAGAACATTGACAGGAAGCACACTAGACCTTGTAAGGTACACAAGCTTCTTTCTCCTTTCATAATCCACAGGGGTCAGTCAGAGAAAGTTGTTCTCTCACACCAGAGAGCAGAAATTGCATCACTCCATCTTCCGATTTCTTAAAATCACAGATACAACTTTCATAAGCTGCTCAAACTATTTCGTCCACTATGCAAAATAGCAACAAACTCATAGAATGCAATTGGGGGCATGCAGGTAATTCTCAGTGACTATTGTCAGCTCTACATGGAATGGGCAAGGTTAAGGTATTTGCCAATGCAACCTTAACCCTTGTTGAAGCACAAGAGTTCTCCGAGTTTAGGCGCCTAACATTCAGTTTTATTGAATTCAATAAGGCAACAGATGAGCCAAACTGGACACTAGTAAAACCAGGTACAGCAAGGCTGCTTGATGCAGCTAACTGTAGCATTTTATACCTTTACACAAACAAGTCCAGCGTCAGAGGCAATTAGAGAATCGAAAATCACTTTCCAAAGAGAAACCGTTATCAGCAAGGGAAAAACAGGTACAAGGGAGCTGGATCCCCAACTCCAAACAGTTCATTAACGCATTCCATAGAGCTCATCCTCCCAACCATTCCCAAAAAGGTCAAGGAAAGGACAGGCTCTTGTGTGCGTGCAGAAGTAAGGGATGTGAAATGGCTTCAAAACAAGATGGCTTCCACACACTCATTCCTTGGTTTTCAGATGCTTGCCTTTTGCTGAGTGGAAGGTTCCTGAAGGCATGCTATACCCTCTGGGCATCCTTAACGCTGCATTAAAGTTTTGTCAGTTATTGTATATATAGTACAGTATTTTGTTAGTCAGATAAAAGCTGTGAAGCCTATTATGCAGAATGATGGGCAAGATTTTGGCAAGTTTCTGAATTTCAGACAGCACTTCCTTGATATTTCTTCCCGCAAACTCAAGGAGCCAAGCATCAATGAAAAAAATGCTTCATTCCATGCTGAAAATGTTCATATTACATGGAAACATTTAAAAGCATATCCTTACTGGTGTAGAATTTTCTTCAGATTTTCTCTCCACCTCTACCTACACACACGAACTGTGAAATTTATCAAAGCTTTTTTCAGCAGTATAAGTATTCCTAGGTATGGAAGCATTACTACATCCCATTGTCCCTTGTGCAGAGTTGAAAAATTAACTGCGACAACTGTACCCAGTTTTCAATCACACTCATCTTGCCTGAATTAACTGGCCTAGGCTTACCACTATTAAATTAGCTCAATTCCCCACAAGCTTTATTTACAACTTTAGGATCAGATATTGCAAACATTACCATTACATTCATATTAATTAAAGGAGCGTATTTCCAGGTGGTTTGTGTATAGCTATTAGTAACTAGTTTACAATTTGCTTAGTAATCCTTGTTTTACAGGAAATAACGAAGTGATCGCATCAGAATAATCAGTTATTTATATCGCAACCACTCATTGGTTAATAGTCTCAGAGCAGTAGCCATGTTAATCTGTAGCTTCACAAACAGTCCTGTAGCACCTTAGGCTCTGTCTACACTATGGAGCTATGCTGACACAGTGCATCCACACACAAAAGTGGATCGCTCTGTCCACAGAAAGTGGCCAGACTCCCTGTCTGCTTTCTTGACAAAACGGGTCCTGGAAGACAAGGTTACATGGATGGCAAGCCCTTATGGGAGCCCTGGCCCAGCGCACCCTTAAAGGGCCTCCCTGACCATGCTGAGGCTTGCCTTCCTCCTCGAGGGACAGCACAGCTACCACAGAGCTCCCACACTTCCTGAGAGTTTTGACCTTCCAGTTAGCCGTGGTGCCAGAGCAGTACCCAGGGCTTGCACTGGTCCGTACACAGTTGCTGCAGCTTCTGCTGCACCCCATTCCAGACCACCTCCTCCTGCAAAAGGGCAAGTCCAACACTGCCATCGAGGAGTATGACCTTGCTGCTGCAGGGCACCACCAGCACCCACCCCCTTGGGTGATCAGGCAGGTCTGGAGATACACCCCTCCCAGTTCCAACTGGTGGGACTGGTTCATCATGGGGCAGTGAGATGACCAGCAGTGGCTCTAGAACTTCTAGAATGCAGAAGGACACCTTTCTAGAGCTCTGTGCCTGGCTCACCCCTGCCCTCCACAAACAGGACACCCACTTGTGGACCACCATCCCCATGGAAAAGAGGGTTGCCATCACCCTGTACAAGCTCACCACCTCTGATAGCTACAACACTGTAGGAAACCAGTTTTGCATGGGCAGGTCCACTGTTGGGGCTGTTCTCATGAAAGTCAGGCACTCCTGCGCTGCAGACTCCACACGGAGACAGGGGTGTGTGTCCTGCCTGAGGGGGAAACTTCAGGGTTGGGAGTAAGGGGTGAACCTCCTCCCCAAGGGATTGTGCTCTCTTGTCCCACCCTCATACATCCCTGCTGCTGGGGGTTGGCCTCCTGGGGAGGACCCTGGAAAGCTTGGGGTGGGGCTAGGAGGCAGAAGGGGAATCCCCTGGGGCCAAGGACCTACCTCCCCCAGGCCCTCACATGTGTCCTGCCTCCTCCCCTTGCAAGTCATAAGGGCCATCAACTCGTTCCTGCTGCGGAGGTTTGTACATCTCGCGGACGTGGACATGGTTATCTGGATTCACCGCCCTGGGGCTCCCCAACTGTTCCGGGGCCATTGACAGGACCCACATTCTCATCTACACCCAGGCCAACTCAAAGGGCTACTGCTCCATCATGCTGCAGGCCCTGATTGACCACTGAGGACAGTTCATCGATGTGTATGTTGGGTGGGCGGGGCAGGTGTACAACACCCGCATGTTCCTCAGTTCTGCCCTGGTCCAGAAGATGGAAGCAGGTATCTTCATCCTTCACTGGGAGCTGGCCATCAGGGATTTGGACATGCCACTCTGCACTGAGGGGGACAGTGCCTAACCCCTCCTGCTCTGGTTCATCAGGCCCTACATCAGCCACCTGGACCCCACCCAGGAACTGTTTAATGCCCGCCTCAACTAGGCAACTGCCAGCAGAGTGGGGCTTTGGGAGTCTGAAGGCACTGTTCAGGGGCCTCCTGATGTGCCTGGACATGGAGGAGCAAAATGTCTTCCAAGTTGTGGAGGCGTGCTGCGCCCTCCACAGCCTTGTGGAGGGGCAAGGGAAGGCCTGCCTTCCAAAGGTGGGTGGTGGATGCCGGACACACCTATAAACAGCCAGGTGCAGCTCCTATCTGCCAGGCCCATCAGGACAGGCTGCAGACCCATGAGGCCCTGAGGCAGAGCTCCCAGGGACCTGAATAACCACCTCCAGGGCACACCCAGGGCAGCCTACAGCCCCAGCGTGACCCCTCCACAAGAATGAGAAACATGGAGGTGGACAAAAATTAAAACTTTACTGTCAACTAGGAAAAAAACGTGCAAAATAAACTGTACAACAAACTATGTACAAAGTAAAATGATGGGGAACTATATACATGGGGAGGGCTTGGGACAGGGAGCGGAGAGGCTTCAAGTCCATGGAGAGGGTGGAGGGGCTGGGACCACACGGGAGGAGTGCAACCCCAAGCGGCATTGGCCATGGGACCCCTTATGCCATGGGTTTAGGGTCCCCCTCGGGGATGGGATGGGGCCAGGAGCATGGGGCAGTATGGGTGGGGAAGGTCTGCAGTGGGATTGGGCTTGGTGGGGGAAAAGGGGGACTGGAGACACAGGCATATTAAGGTGGGCTGGTGGGGAAGCCATGGCCATCTGCCACCAGATGATGTCCAGGACACCCAGGGGGATGTCTGGTGGGAGCGAGGGCAGTTGTTCCAGGTGGCTGGTCCAATGGGTCCTACAACTACTGCTGCCACTTTCAGTCCCATGCCCATTGTGCCTCATCACCCTGCAGCTGCCGCTCCAGCTGGTCGGCAACCCTGGTCCTCGTCGCCCCAGCAACGAGCCCTCTGGGCATGGGTCTGCCCGTCCCACAGTGGGGCGCTGATGGTCCTGGCGGTGGTCGGGGCTCCAGCTCCTCCCTGGGGCTGGCTGGCCCCGCTGGAAAGGTGGGGCTGCCACGGCACTCCAAGAGAGCGGCTGTAAGAGAGACAAGGAGGAAAGATGGTGAGTCCTTCCCACCACATGGCCCCTGAAGCCCTGCTCCCCATCCCCATTAGCAGCAGCTACCACCACCAGGCCGGGAAGACAGGGATGTCCCAGGAACATAGGTGGGCCCAGCCACACAGGGGGTCTGAAGTAATCTGAGGACCAGGCTGGGCCCTGCACCCACCCCCACCAAACGGGTGGTCAGCTGTGGGGGTTCTGGCTACCGTGGGGTCCCTGCATAGGTGGCAGGTGGTGCAGGCGCAACCACAGGGGTGGGTGCTGCCTGTTACCTGTGGATGCACCCACGAGCCAAGGCCTTCGCTCTCCAGTGGTGCATCTGGGGTTGGGCTGTTACCCGTGCAGCTGGCACACTCCCAGCTGTGGCAGGGGCAGGGAAGATCACCCCTCCCCTGGGGCCCTAGGACTGTTGCAGCCTCCTGTGGGGCTGGCAGAGGGCTAGTGCTTGTGCCCTGAGGCTGTGTGCTCGGAGCAGGTGGGACATGCTGGGCCTTCAAGGTGGAGTCCTGCCCAAGCGTGCCTGGCGAAGCTTGCAGCTCGCTCTGCCTGTGCCTGCCCCCCTTGCCCTGGGGTGCATGACCTGTGGGGTACTCACCTGAGGGTCCCTCAAAGAGGTCCAGGGATGCCCTAGAGGTGCCCTAGCTGGAAGAGGGGCCCGACTCCAGGGTGATGAGCTGGATCCCGTTGCTGGACACGGAGATGGCGTTGCTCTCTAGCTCCCAGGCTGCTGCTTCTCTGGCTGCGACTCCTACTCCGTTAGGGTGGAGGGATGGAAGGAGAACCTCCTCTAACCTGTCTGAGGGGCTGCTGGAGGGTCCTAGGCCCGCAGGAGCTAGTGCAGCTCCTGGTAATAGGGGAAGCTCACCCATCCTGCCCCCAACTGCCTTGCAGCCTTCCAGGCCTGCGTACAGCCCTGCCACAGCTTCCTGATTTTGGCCCAGACCTATTCCATAGTCTGGGCAGGGTGGCACACCACCAGTGCAGCGTCGACCCGGCTGTAGCCTGGGGTATTCTGCTGTTTAGTGGCCGGGTCTAAGAGGATGGCCTCCTCAGACCACAGGCCCAGCAGGTCCCTGATTTTGGGTTCAGTGTAGGAGGGGGCCTGCCTCCTTGACCCCCTGGGGGCGGTTCTGGGAGTCCTCTCCTTGCTCCTTGGAGGAGCCAGGGGTATTGTGGCTGGCTGTGTCACCACCATGTAGCTTCCTCTGTCTGCAGGTAGTGGCTGTGGAGTTGGCAGCAGACAGCCTGTTGCTATGCTGCTTGTACACTGTCTGCTTCTGTCTATGGTGTTTCCCAGGCTGCCAATAGCTTTAAGAGCAGCTGCGACTTGACCAAGGCTTTTGACTTGGTCAACAGGGATGGTCTGTTCAAACTGCTCCACAAGATAGGCTGTCCTCCACGGTTACTCAAGATGATCCAGTCGTTCCACAAAAACACGAGAGGAACCATCCAATATGACGGCGCATTATAGGATGCTTTCAGAATCAGGAGTGGCGTCAAACAAGGATGCGTGCTTGCTCCGACATTGTTTGAGATCTTCTTCGCACTCCTCCTGAAGCATGCCTTTGGATCTTCAACAGAGGGCATCTTGCTGCACACAAGATCTGATGGGAAACTGTTTAACCTTGCAAGGCTGAAAGCTAAGTCTAAGGTGCGAGAAGTCCTCATCAGAGACATGCTGTTCGCAGACGATGGTGCTGTAGTGTCTCACACAGAAGACCAGCTTCAAAAACACCTGGATCGGTTCTCCAAAGCGTGCAAGGACTTTGGGCTTACCATCAGCCTAAAGAAGACGAACGTGCTCGGTCAGGATGTTGCTGAATCCTCATCAATCAGCATTGACAACTATACATTAGAGGTCGTCCACGAGTTCGTTTACCTCGGGTCCACCATCACTGACACCCTGTTGTTGGACACTGAGCTAAATAGGAGGATCGGAAAAGCGGCCACAACTCTGTCCAGACTCAGCAAGAGAGTGTGGAATAACAAGCTGTACACTCACACCAAAATGCAAGTCTACAGAGCCTGCATCCTCAGCACCCTCCTTTATGGCAGCGAGACTTGGACCCTGTATGCCCGCCAGGAAAAGAGGCTGAACGTCTTCCACTTGTGCTGCCTCAGGCGCATCCTTGGAATATCATGGAAGGACAGAGTGACCAACACTGCCGTCCTCGAGCAAGCTGGAATCCCAACCATGCACACCCTCCTCAGGCAGCACGTCCACAGGATGAACGATGGAAGGATTCCAAAAGACATCCTGTATGGTGAGCTAGCCTCTGGCAAAAGACCTCCCGGATGCCCCCAGTTGCGCTACAAAGATGTCTGCAAGAGAGACCTCAGAGAGGTAGACATCGAGCTGGACAACTGGGAAGATTTAGCAGACGACCGCAGCAGATGGAGGCAGAGGTTACACAAGGGCCTTCAGAAGGGCAAGTTGAAGATCAGACAGCTAGCAGAGGAGAAGCGAGCACACAGAAAGCACAATAAGGACTTGCCAGACACCCACTACATCTGCAAGAGATGCAGCAAGGACTGTCACTCTTGTGTGGGTCTTTATAGTCACAATAGACGCTGTAAATGAAGTCCTCAATTGAAACTTTAAAGGGCGCAATCCATAGTCTATGCAGACTGAAGGATGCTTACTACTACTTCTGGAGGCAGAGAGCACAGGGCTTTGATTGTGATGGACCGGTCATCCCCCAGGCCAGAGCCATGGAGGATTTATCTGTCAACAAAAGGCCCTTCCAGAGTGTCTACACTTGTTTTTTTTGACAGATTCTCTTGAAAAAGGTGTTCTGCCTCATGGGCGACAGGCAGTCAACAAAGTGCTGAGTTCTGTCAACAGTACGTCAACAGAAGACATTTTAGGTGTAGACGTTCCAGGCGTTTTGTCAAAAAAACCCTGTAGCGTAGGCATGGCTGTAGAGACTAACAGATTTGTTAAGTCAAACTTTTGTGGGTAAAATCCACTTCCTCACTGAAACTTCTGAAGTGGGTTTTACCAATGAAAGCGCATGACCTAATAAATTTGTTGGTCTCTAAGGTGCTATAGGAATGCTTGTTACTCATTGGGTAAATTCCTTTTGTCCAGGAAGTACAAAACATGGAATGTTTAATACTAGAGGCAAATTATGAGCAGGAAAAGAAAAGTTACTCACCGTAGTAACGGTGGTTCTTCGAGATGTGTCCCCGTGGGTGCTCCACAATAGGTGTCGCGCTTGCCCGGCGCCGCAGATCAGATCTTCCAAGCAGTTTCTGCCGGACCGCGCATGTGCCGGCGCGCGCCGCTCCCTTGCTCGCTCCTGGCCATGTGCGCGATCCGGTCCCCGCCAGTTCCTCGACCAACCGCCTTGGGTGCCCCTGCAAAACACTAACAGAGATCCGAAGCGGGGAGGATGGGCGGGTAGTGGAGCACCCACGGGGACACATCTCGAAGAACCACCGTTACTACGATGAGTAACTTTTCTTTCTTCTTCGAGTGTCCCCGTGGGTGCTCCACATTAGGTAACTACCCAGCAGTAACCCAAGATAGGAGGTGGGTAATCGGATTATGTGCAGCTTGTCCCCGAGAGGACCGCTGCAGAGAGACGGGTATCCTCTTGGAATACCCTGTGAAGGGCGTAATGTTTGGCGAAGGTGTCGTAGGATGACCAGGTCGCCGCTCTGCAAATGTCTTTTAATGCAACGCCCTTGAAAAAGGTTGTTGATGCCGCACCGCCCTAGTGGAATGAGCCCTGGGAGTGGCCGATAAAGGAGTCTTTTTGAGCTCGTAGCACATTTTTATGCAGGATACAATGTGCTGTGAGATTCTCTGCGAGGAGAGACCTTCTCCTTTCGATTTGGGAGCGAGGGAGACTAGGAGTCTATCCGTTTTCCGGAAGGACTTGGTCCTGTCTACGTAGAAGGCTAGCGCCCTCCTCACGTCCAGGAGGTGTAGGCGCGCCTCTTCGTTGGAGTTATGAGGCTTTGGATAAAACGAGGGTAGAACAATAGGTTCGTTAATGTGAAACTCGGAAGAAACTTTGGGAACAAAGGCTGGATGCAGCCGTATGGTTACTGCCTCCTTGGAAAAAACAGTGCAGGGTGGCGTTGCCATGACTGCTGCGAGCTCGCTCACCCTACGAGCTGACGTAATTGCAAGAAGAAAGGTCGTCTTTACTGTAAGGAGGTGGAGGGGAACTGTGGCCAAGGGCTCGAACGGTGGTCCCATTAGCGTGGTAAGCACCAGGTCCAAGTTCCACGAAGGTTGAATCGGTTTCCGAGGGGGGTATAGGTTTACCAACCCTTTGAGGAACCTGGTAACCATAGGGTGGGCGAACACCGTGTGCCCTTCCTCCTCATGTCTGAACGCCGAGATGGCGGCAAGGTGGACCTTCAACGAGGATAGCGAGAGTCCTCCTCTCTTGAGGTCCAGTAAATACTCTAGTATTGTAGGTATAGGCACCAAAAGTGGGGCCAGCTGTTTGGTAGAACACCAAGCCGTGAAGCGAGTCCATTTTTGCTTGTAGGTCTTCCTGGTGGAAGTCCTCCTGCTACTTTCTAGGACTTGCTGTACTTCCACTGTGCACGTGCTCTCTAGGGAGCTGAGCCATGGATTAACCACGCTTGCAGTCGCAGGCTTTGGGGGTGCGGGTGCACTATGGACCCCTGGGCTTGCGTGAGCAGATCCGGCGCCACCGGAAGAGGCATCGGTGGACGGTCCAACATGCGCAGGAGTAGGGGGAATCATTGTTGTCGATCCCACGTTGGGACTATCAGGATCATCCGGGTCCTTTCCCTCCTGGCTTTCTGCAAGACTTTGTGGATCAGCACTGTGGGAGGAAACGCATAAAGCAGAGGGCCCCTCCACGGGATCGCGAACGCGTCCCCCAGGGACCCCCATCCCAGTCCTGCCCTGGAGCAGAATCGTGGGCACTTCTTGTTGTGCTGAGTGGCAAACAGGTCTATTTGGGGAAAACCCCATGCGTGGAAAATTGGCCGTAGCAGATCGGGACGGATATGCCACTCGTGTGTGAGTGCAAAAAGCCTGCTCAGCTGGTCTGCCTTCACATTGTGCACACCCGGCAAGTATGAGGCTTTCAAGATTATATTGTTGGCGATGCACCAGTTCCATAAGCGGATTGCTTCCGCGCATAAGGCACGGGATCGAGCTCCTCCTTGCCTGTTTATATAAAACATGGTGGAGGTATTGTCTGTACTGATCCCGACGACTTTGCCTTGTATGTGGTCTTGAAAGTGTCTGCAGGCGTTGAACACTGCTCTGAGCTCCAGTATATTTATGTGTAGTGACTGTGCCGTGGGTGACCACAGTCCTTGAGTCACCTCTTCGCCCATGTGCGCTCCCCACCCTATGAGGGAGGCATCTGTAGTGGGAAAAACCGATATTTGCAGCTGGTGGAAGGGTACCCCTGTTAGCAGGTTCCTGGGGTTTACCCACCATTGTAGGGATTTGCGCACCCCGGCTGTGGGCGACACCACCCTGTGAACAGTGTGTACTGCCAGTTTGTATACACTCGCCAGCCAGTGCTGCATGCTGCGCATGTGTAACCTGGCGTTCTGTACTACGAACGTCGCCGCTGCCATGTGGCCCAGCAGCTGCAAGCACGTCAAGACCGGCACCGTAGGGCTGAAGGTGATGACCTGCACGAGGGAACCGATGGCCCGAAAGCGAGCCTCTGGTAGATATACTCTCGCTGTAACCGAGTTTATGCGAGCCCCTACCAACTCTATGTCCTGTGTGGGGGTCTATTTTCGATTTTGCCAGATTGATAACCAGGCCGAGTGAAGAGAACGTGTTTGCTGTGACGCGTATCATGCGCAGAACCTCCCCCTTCGAGGCCCCTTTGAGCAGGCAGTCGTCCAGATACGGGAAAATAAATACCCCCTGTCTGTGCAGGTAGGCTGACACCACTGCCAAGGTCTTGGTGAAGACTCTGGGGGCCGAGGAGAGGCCAAACGGTCGGACCTTGTATTGAAAATGTTCTTTGCCTACCATGAACCGGAGGAATCGCCGGTGAGCCGGATGGATAGTTATGTGGAAGTACGCGTCTTGTAAATCAAGGGCTGCGAACCAGTCTCCATCGTCCAGTGCTGTAAGGATGGAGGCGATTGTGGTAATCCGAAAACGTTGCTTGCACAGGTAACTGTTGAGGCCGCGAAGGTCTAGGATGGGCCTCCAGCCTCCTGTCTTTTTCTCCGTGAGGAAGTACCTGGAGTAGAACCCTTTCCCTTGCAGTTGCTCCGGCACTCTTTCCACCGCCCCTATGAGCATGAGATGGTCCACCTCCTGCCTGAGCCTCGCTACATGGGAGGCCTCCTGGAGGTGGGGCTTGGGTGGAGGTCGTGACGGTGGGAGCGACTGGAAGGGGATGGCGTACCCCGTGGCTATGATCTCCAGCACCCATTTGTCTGTGGTGATCCTTTGCCACTGGTCGTAGAATGGTCGGAGGCGATGGTGGAATAGTCGCTTCGGATGACCTTGTGCGATGGTAGTGATGGCGCAGCCCTGGATCTGTATGTCAAACTTGTGGCCTTTGGCCCCGCCCCGAGGACGCACGGCTCTGTTGTGAATGTCGCCTGGGAGTTCTGTACTGCTGGTGCTGTTGAAGTCGCCCTTGCTCGTAACCCCTGTGGTACTGGGGGCGCTGTTGCTGGTACTGGTACCGTCTTTGTTGAGGTTAGTACCTTTTCTTTGTGTATGGAGGGGCGTTGCTGTGGAACGTGCTGCTGTGTCCGCAACGTCCAGGGCGATCTGAACTCCCGTCCTCGAGGCCGCGTAGCCTTCTTGCACTATGGCCTTGAGCACCGGCTTTTTGTCCTCTGGAAGCGAGTCCATGAGGGAGGTTAACCTGGAATAGTTGTCGAAATTATGGTTCGCTAAGTGCGCTGCGTAATTTGCCATTCGCAACGTTAAAGTGGAGGAGGAGTAGACCTTTCTGCCAAACAGCTCTAGCTTCTTGGCATCTTTGTCTGTCCCCCTGTCCTGAATTGAGATGTCTTTGATCTTTGTTGCGACAACTCCACCACCAAGGAATTTGGCTGTGGGTGGCTGAACAGGAACTCCATGCCCTTCGCCGGCACGAAGTATTTCTTATCCGCTCTCTTGTGGACAGGCGGAATAGTCGCAGGGGTCTGCCATATCGTAGTGGCGGACTCTAAGATCGCTTCATCAAGCGGTATTGCTACTCTGGAGGAGGCCGGAGGTCTCAAATTTTTGAGGAGTTTATGGTGTTTCTCTTGCACCTCTGCTGTCTGGATGCCTTGCGTGAAGGCCACCCTCTTAAACAGCTCTTGAAACTGTTTGAGATCGTCCAGGAGGATGGACGTCCCCCGGGGCCGTAGCCTCGTCCGGGGAGGAGAGCGAGGAACCGCTGGGGTACGTCTCTCTGGACCCTTCCGGTTCCTGCTGGTGATGGTACACCCTCTCGCTAGAGGTTTGCGAGGGAAAATCTCGCGGTTCCATAACCAGTCCCCCCTGAGATGCTTGAGTCTCTGTCCCCGGTCGCAATTGCCCTCGGGGGTACGAGATCGTCTGTGGGGATCTTTCCCTAGTAGATTGCCGATGGTGTCTATGCCCCGCGTGGTAGGGGCGACCATGGCAGTATAGGCACTGTTCTTGGGAAGGTGAGCTAGACCACTCCATTGGTGCATACCCTCTGCGTCTGGGGGAGGGAGATCGTCGAGACACTGGAGAGAGCGATTTTGCATAATAGTCCAGCGGTTCAAACCCCAGGAAGGGTGAAGGTGGTCCCAGCCAGGGTGAGGCTGGTTGCAAAAATGGAGAAGGGGGCTCCGGGTAGGCTAGGGGGGACCCCTGCCTTCTGGTTGGAGTCTGCAACGTAAGCGGAGGGCTGTGAGAAAGCAACTCCACAGCCCTGTCCGGAGAGGGGCTGCAATGCCTCCTCTTGTGTGCAGCCTTCCCCCTCCCTGGAGGAGGTAACTCCTCCCCCTGACGCACAGGGGATCCCGGGCCCGTCCGCACCGTGCTCGGCACGCTCGAAGGCGGTGCCGCACGTGCGGTGTCCTTCGGTGCCTGCAGGCTGCGTGCCTGCGCGCTCTGCACCGCCGGTTCCCCGGGGGTCGGTGCCGCTGCCTGCGGTGCCGCCGGCACCAGCGCTTGTTTAGCCGCCGCCCTGCCTGCGGTGCGGGGCGGCTGGCTGATTATCGGAGGCTGAGCCGCTTCCACGTGGCTCTCCGTGCCGCCGCCGATCAGCTGTTGCTGCGGCTGGGGGCTGCTCGCTCCTCCCGTCCCGCTCGCTGTTGCTACCGGCAGGGATCGGGCTGGGGAGGCTTTCCTCCGTTTCTGCGCTGATGGGGTGAGGGAGGCAGCTTTCCTTTTATGGGCCCCGGAGGGTCCCTCCTGCTGCGGCCGCTCCGGCACGTCTGGCTGGAGGGCCTTATCAAAAAGCAGCATTTTAAGCCGCATCTCCCTGTCTCTCCTTGCTCTGGCTGTTAATTTAGGACAGAAGGAGCATTTCTGTGCAACATGGGACTCCCGAAGGCACCTTATGCATAGACTGTGCCCATCGGACGCTGGCATCGCCTCTCGGCAGGACTCACATTTTTTAAATCCTGAAGAGGACATTGTTGGTGAGTCTTTCAGTTGTTAAACGGGTACTTAGCACCTTCTCTGTGCTGTTTTCCCCTTCCGATGGCCTGCTGCAGCAGGAGGGCTGATGGCCCTATGCTCCTAGCCTCCGGCGCTTGTTACTGGGACTGGATTGAAGCTGTCCCGCTTGTAGTTTGTTTGTTGCTTTTGTTTTTTTTTGTTTTTTTTTTTTTGCAAAAATAACAACCGGCTAACTTGCAGTAGCCTAAGTACTTGAAAAACTTTAAAGAAAAACAGTTAAAGTCATTAAATACGCTACTTGGCCTTAGCCTAGTTCGGATTCCGTCTGCAGCCGACGGCGGTTAAGAGGAACTGGCGGGGACCGGATCGCGCACATGGCAGGAGTGTGCAAGGGAGCGGCGCGCGCCAGCGCATGCGCGGTCCGGCAGAAACTGCTTGGAACATCCGATCTGCGGCGCCGGGCAAGCCCGACACCTATTGTGGAGCACCCACGGGGACACTCGAAGAAGAATGAATTATTCTGTATGGTCAATATGTACTTTTCAAATAGGTATCCACCAGCATAAGGTACTTATGGGAAACCTTGAGCCACATGGAGGTGAGAGCATTGCTAAGAAAGGCATTTTCAAACTTCTCGTAAGTGTATAAGAAGGTGGTGACTAAACTAATATTTTACCTTAAGACATGAAGCCTGTGGTGTCCAACACACTCCCCATTCACCACATATGCCCCTCCACACATTCGCCCCACCACATGGTGGTACAAGCAGGTGGCAACAGTAGGGGCTCCTCTGGCCCTGGTGGGCTCCAGCCACAGCTTGGCTTCAGCCTGGGGCGGCTCACGCAGCATGGCTGGGGAGGAGAGGAAGTGCCTGTGGCGATCCATTAAATTTCTTTTGGACACCACTGCATTAAACTAAAAGAAGTTATGTGTTACCTGGTTGCCCAGTTCCGACACAGCCTTCTCAAACATTATTTAGCCGCACCTTAGACGCTCCCGGAGTTGGTCAGAAGAGACTGCTTGTATTTATGCTACATATGGATATGAATATAAGAACTGCCATACTGAATCAGAACGGGGGTCCATCTAGCCTAATATCCTGTGACAGCACCCACCTCCAGATGCCACAGGTGGTGTTAGAAACACAGAGGAAACTGACTTCAGGCAATTTGCCCACTCTAATAGTAAAAGATTAGTTTAAACAGTGGAACATAGACACAAACTCCACTTACATTAGGTGACTAAGACTGCGCCACATTATTATAAAGGTTGTTTTCCAAGAATTTACAGTGAGGTTTTGGTATTCACATACTATTCGCAATAGTATGCTATACTTTATTCCTTGAAATGGTACCCTCTTTTTACAGACACTGCAACTTCCACTTGTAGAAAAGAAAATCTCAGAGGAAAAGACTTCCAGCAGAAGTTAACAGATTGGTCCCTTTTAAATGGGCATCAAAAAATGAAAGGGTACACCTCTGGGGCAAGCAACATCTGAACCTCATACATCGTTGCAGGGGTGATTCTAATTTATTTTTTAAGTTACCTGTGAGGTGGACTTGGTCCGCAGACGTATCAATTTATCTATCTTTGCGCAAAAGGGGAAGGGAGTAAGTGTGAAGAGGATATAAAAATTGTGTGACTCAGAGGTTGACCAAGAACTCCAACATAGTTATAGATCTGTGTATTTAAGTTTGTTTTAAGCTTCTTGTTAGCATACAAAAGGTATCTTATTTGGTTTTGATATTTTCGTAAAAAGTGCTGCCTAGAAGCATCAGGGAGAAGGTATAGAATGGACATGTACTATGTAACTGCACAAGTAAAACTACTTTTAAAAAAAAAAGATGACAACTTGTCAATGGGCTTTCTAGTACCACCATTTAGGCAGAAATTGTGGCTTTATGAAAAAATAAAAAGCTCAAAACGTGTTGGTGTCTGTCTCAATGTGGAAAGTTTCTTTAAAACATACCCCATTAAGAACAGACTGCAGCTCCCACTTCAGATTGTTCGATCCTCTAAAGAAGACACTAGTAAGCAGATGGCATTTCCTATTTACTTCTAAAGTAAAAACAAGCAAAAAAAACTTTTAACCACCCAATTATTTCTGAAGTGCTTCATGTTTCAAGGTCAGCTACAAAATTAATTGATCATTACAGTATTAAGAGTATTTTGTCTGTTGGCAATGGTTACAGCTTTGAGGAGAAGGGGTAACAAGTTCAAATACTAGACAAAGTTCTTTGGTTTCATTCAGCATTCAATCTGAATTAATCTTTATTAGGCAAACATCTTAAGAAGTTAAATTTCATTATTATTTACAAGAAAATTTACAATGCAAGACTAAAAATGTCACACCTCTATTAAATTAGTGCACCGCACACATTTCTATTTTGTGTTCATCCAAGATCTTGCTTTTACATCCAAGATGAGACAGAGGTAGCTTCCTTCTGAACCTATTGTAAATTATAATTGAGAAAAAAATTGCTCTATAATTTACTGAAGTATGAAAATGTACATTAAAGTAAATCACAATAAAATATTTTAAACACACATGCTAGAAACCACCATAAATATGGAGGTCTAGAAATTAAAATATAAGGTTCACAGTGGGGTTTTTCCCTACTACTGTGCCTTAAATCAGGAAATGTTCTCAATTTGTAATTCCTGCTGGTCCCAACTATTAAATCCACTTTTCTGAATAGACTCCGATGATCTAAAATCCTTCATTCTGAACTAAAATCTTCAGCCTTTACCTCTCATTTCTCTTCTTCCCCTGCTGTGATTTCTTCTCCCCTCTATCGCCCCACCTCACCATCCCCAGGGTTTTCAGGTGATAAGATATACGTTTTGCTGGAGACTGAGTTTTATAATCTATTTGTGAATGTTGGGGTTCTTAATTGCAGTACATCTGAAATGATTAAATGCCTATTGGTAATGACAAGTCTAATCAAATAAGAATCCAGAAGGGCAGACATCAAGATTAATGCCTGGGAAGGGGGGGGGGGGGGGGGGAAACCTGGGGGGAAAAATATATAAACCTGAAGCCTGCAATTATATCATACCACCAGTTCAGAAATGATTTCTTTACCAATATACACACAAGATAGGTCTTTACTGCATAATACCTCATTTTAAACTAGGTTCAAAGGGGGCAGGTGGCAAGAGCCCCAAGTAGGCATAGAAAATGCAATTTAAAATAGAGGCTAGATATTGGGTAGGAGAGATGGAGGAAAATGGAAAATTACAAAAAGGCTGTAAGGAGCAAAAAAGAGAAGCAGGGGAATATGCTTGACATCTTGTATGTTTTTAAACAAATGCAAAAACATCGGAAATAAATAGGAAGAACTGAAGTACTATACGTTGAACCTCTTGCATCTGGCACCCTTGGCACCTTACCAGTGCTGGATGAAAGAATTTGCCAGGTGACAGGAGGTCAATATTTTCTAGCACATTACCAACACTTCCACTGCTTACTGTGCTCTTAGAAGACATTTTGGGGTAAATTACAGCTAAACAACTGCACAGAACACTGAGAGCCAGGACTGGTGGCTGTAAACAAACTTTATGGGACCACAGGAAACATGGCCACACCCATAATAAGTGGTCATCCGGCTAACTAAAATCATGCTGGATTACAGTTTGCTGACAAGAGTGTTCTGGATTAGAGAGGTTCAACCTGTAGTACACAAGATAGATTTGACTTAATTGGCATCAGTGAAATTGTGTGAAATAAAACCTCATGAATGAGATACCAGTGTTGCCTCTACTCAGAATCTTTTCTTGAGTTTCTGCCTCCAGCTTACTACAGTACTGGTGAACTTGACTGGGATACTCAGCCAGAGGAGTATCTGGCCTTTTCTGTGATACCACGAAGAGACTGAGGAGCTGCACAATTTCTGGTGGGGCTGAAATACTTGGTTGCATTCCTAATGAGATGACTGCAGTAAACTGCAGAGTATACTTAAAAATTTGCATCTGACACAAAGCTGAGAGGGTCTGCAAACACTCTGAAGAACAGGGCAAGAATTCAAAACACTCTTGAAAACTGAAGAACTTTCCTGACATCAAGATGAAATGCAGTCAAGACAAAGGCACTTAGGAAGGAAAAAAAATACAACAGATGAACTGGAATTTATTTTCAAGTTAGATACCTATCATCTCAGACTCAAAGATATCAATTACATTACATGGACAATTTCCCCACCTTTGATATTCACAGGGACCGCAAGCATCTCACTTAACAGACATTTACAGAGGCTCTTTTTCTCTCCCTCTTTTCCCCTTCCCCTTCCTTCTGCTCTATCTAGCTGATTGATCAGGTTCCCCCTCTCCCCCCCACCTTTTTTTTTTTTTTTTTTTTAAATTCTCTTCCTCTCATTTACCAGTATTCCCCAAATTTGAAGAAGTGGGTCTGTCCCATGAAAGCTCATCACCTAATAAATAATATTGTTAGTCTTTAAGGTGCTACAGGACTACTTTTTTTTTGTTTAGAGAAATATTTAGTGAGTTTAAACACAAAAAGGAAGCTTATGTGAAGTGAACACTTCGACAGATGACTAGGGAGGAGTAAAAACATTGTTTGAGCATGCGATAGTTTAATCAGGAAGGCCAAAGCACAAGTGGAATTGTAGCTAACAAGGACGATGAAGGAAAACGAGAAGGGCTTCTACAGGTACGTAAGCAACCAGGTGGTGGTCAGGGTAAGTGTGGGACTCCTACTGTATAGGGCAGGCAACCTAGTGATAAGTGATGTGGAAAAAGATGAAGTACTCAATGCTTTTTTTTCTTTGGTCTTTACAGACAAGGTCAGCTGCTGGACTTCTGCATTGGGCAGCACACTTTGGGGAGGAGGTGAGCAACCCTCAGTGGTGAAAGAACAGGTTAAGGACTATTTAGAAAAGCTGGACATGATCAAGTCCCTGGGGCCAGATCTAATGCATCCAAGTGTCCTGAGAGAGTTGGCGGATTTGACTGTAGCTCCTTTGGCCATTATCTTTGAAAACGCATGGTGATCAGAGAAGGTCCTTGGAAGGTCAATTGGAAAAAGGCAAATGTAGTACCTATCTTTAAAACAGGGAGGAAGGAGAATTTGGGGAGTTATAGACCGGTCAGCCTAACTTCTGCTCCTGAAAAAACTATGGAACAGGTCCTCAAGGAATCCATTTTAAAAAAGTTGGAGGAGAGGATGGTGATCAGGAACAATCAGTGTGGATTCACCAATGACAAGTCATACCTGACCAATCAGATTGCTTTCTGTGATGAGATAACTGTCTCTGTGGATATGGGGAATGCAATGGTTTTGATAGTCTCCCACAGTATTCTTGCCACCAAGTTAAAGTAATATGACTTGGATGAATGGACTATAAGGTGGACAGACAGCTGGCCAGATTGTCAGGCTCAACGGGTAGTGATCAATGGCATGTTGTCTAGTTGACAGCTAGTGTCAAACAGTGCACTCCAGGAGTTGGTCCTGGGCCAATTTTCATTAATGATCTGGATGACAGGCTGATTTGCACCCTCAGCAAGTTTGTGGACGACACTAAGCTGGGGGGAGAGGTAGACAACTCTGAAGAGCAGAGTATCCAGTAGTACCAGTACAGGAAGACTGTACAAATAGTCCAAATCCAGTCCTAGACCAGTACAGAAAGTCTGTAGACCAACAGAAGAGAGTTCTGAGGAGAGCAAGAAAAATGGTTAGGGGGCTGGAGCACATGATTTATGAAGAGAGGCTGAGGGAACTAGCCTTACTGAGTCTGCAAGAGAGAAAAGAGAACGGGGATTTGATAGTGGCCTTTAACTACCTGAAGGGAGGTTCCAAAGAGGACGCAGCTAGGCTAGTGGTGGCAGTTAACAGAACATAGAACAATGGTTCCAAGTTGCAAGTGGAGGGAGATTTAGGTTGGATATTGGGAAATACTAGTTTACTAGAAGGGTGGTCAAGCACTGGAATGGGCTGCCTGCAGAAGTACTGGAATCTCCATCCTTAGTAGGTTCTAAAGGCAAAGCTTGACAAAGCCCTGGATGGGATGATTTAGTTGGCGATTGATCCTGGTCTGAGCAAAGGATTGGATTTGATGAACTCTGGAGGTCTCTTCCAACCCTAATCTATGATTCTCTGACCTCTGGGACAAACAGAGCCTTAATTACGATTTTTTTTTAAATTACGCAACAGTCATGCAGCCCTAATTCTTACTCAGAATCAGAATGTATTTTTAGTTTTAATACTATTCCTCAATTGGACAAAAAGAAAGCCAACACCAAACAGGGAATAGAAAAAGGTAACCATTCTGCAGATTAGTAGTCACAATTCGCTAATTTTTATAATGAGCACAAATCTCAAATGCCTCAAAGAAACTCTGGCCAGGACAGACAGACACCTAAGTCAAGATTTTGTTGGGTTTATTTGGACAAAAGTTAACCGATAACTAAGCAAAAGCAGGATTATAATTTCAGGGCTTTACTTTTCTCATTTTTGGATTCCCATCAAGCTTCCTTCAAAAAATCACAGGAGGAGAAGAAATAAAAAAACTGCAGCTACCATATCTATAGGAACTGGATGAATAGATTGGAAGAATGGGACTGGAATCAAAATGTTATCCCCATTCTAGAATCAAGCAATTGTCTTCCATTTTATTCTCTCCCACTTTTCTTGGTAGTTTGAGACTCCAGATCTTATTCCTCATCCTGTGTCATTTTTTTAACTTCTCCTTCATATCTCAGTTGCCTTTCTACACCAGTCTCACTTCCACTGCCTCCCTCCCCTTATCGTAGTCCTGTTTATCTCCACTAGTTTACTCCCACCTCCTAAGAGGACAGGCCATTTGCACATTCCAAAAGGGAATAAATGAATTTGTTTATTGGAGGCTCATCTCCGTCCTTCTTTTTCCAGCCACTGGAGTCCAAGAAGGAGACCTAGACCTTCCTCCCCTTTCAGCTTCCACAGCTAGGGCTAAATCTCTTTAGCCAATTAAGCCAATGGTTGTGTCAAATGTAATTTCAGAGCTTCTGGCCAGCTGTGCAGCTGAGACATTAAGCAGTAGCAAAATCAGTCTTGCCTGACTTAAAAGAATTGTGTGGATGGTTTTAAGAGTGCAAATCCTTGTGATCACAGCCAGTTTCTAGCCCAGACTCTAAATTAACCCTGTTAGACTTGCTCTGATTTGGAGGAGAGAGAGCTGAGAAAAATATTCATCAGTAAAAATCAAAAAGGTTGGCCTAGGATGATCTGAAGACTTCTTTCAAATAAAACAAAATATACTCTTCAATGGAATTTACAGTTCAACAGGTTCCAGTAACTGCTGGGATTTCTTATCTGCTTGTAATTAACAGACAGGCATCTAAAGTGACTAACAGATTGGACGAGGTGTATTCTACAGCATATATATGGGTTTGTCACCACATACCTTATTGAGCTCTGGGAACAGTTCTTGTATCCCAATATCCAGCAAAACATAAGTCAGCTAAAAACAGAAAAGTAGCTGTTGTAAAAGAGTCAAGGTCAGTTCTTATGACAACCCTAAGACAATTATATAGCTCTTGATTTTTATTAAAAGAGAATTTGCATGTATCTTGAATACACAAAAGACCAATGCAAGCCTTTATGAAACACTGTGTTAAACAGTAGGATTTCTCATATAATTGTTTTCAGAGTGACAAGTACCTGCTTGTTAAGCACTGGCTGCTGCAGTCCATCAAACAGAAGTCTGATGCCTTCATACTTGGCATCTTCTCCAATGCATTTTGTTATCAAATCTAGACCAGATACCAACACATACCAGTCACAAAAAGGCATTACAAATTAGTTATGTGCTATAGTAAACCACATTTTTACCAAAATTATGTACTCATATCTTTACAATGGAGCTGACAGCCTTGCTGGCCCTGGTCAAGGCTGGGGGGCGGGGCGGGGGGGAAGTGCGCCTCAGACAGAAGTGATGGGGCCCGGAGCAGCCAGCCCTTAGTGCTGCCTGAAGCATGCCATGCTGCCCTGCCCCTTACAGGTGCCTGGAGCATCATGCATCTCGCTGGATGTGACTGAAAGGGTCCAGATTTCAGTGTACTGCCACAAGAGTGGCAACTGCAGGTGGAAGCCCCAGGCCCTTTAAAAAGAGACTCTGGGGAAACGACACCTGTTGTCCCTGTTTCAGCAGGCCTGTGTCCTCAGCCCTTCCAGGGGCTCTAAACTTGAATGCCATGAGCGGCTTACCCTTCAAAAATGAATTTGTTTTCAGCATCAGGGAAGTAAAAAATCTTTTTGAACCCTTAGATTATTTTATTTTAGCTAAATTAACTACAGTGTCTACTGAATGAATTTTAGGAGGCATAAGTGGAAGCTTATTTCTTCAGTTCTCAACATTATGAAAAATTACTCCTGTTAACCAGCTCACTACATGTTATAAAAAACCTTTTTTTACTTGTAGTTTTATTTTCAGTGGCACAGAGCTGCCAGTTATTAAGTGGAAAACATATAGCCCAAGTTCATTGCCCTAATGCTTTGTGTAATAAAACAGAAGTTCCTTACCTGTACCTGGACATTCTTTGAGATGTACGGCTTCATCTCTATTCCACATATGGATACACATGCACTCCATGTAACTGAGACCAGAGACTTCTAGCAAGTAGCATCTATTGGTTCATGAATGCAAAATTGCTCCTGCTCATGCTCCCTACTGAGGGTATAAGAAGAGGTGTGGATCCATGTGGCTCTAGTTCTTTCACTTACCACAAATCAGACAGGATCCAAAGCAGAAAAGTAGGAAGAAGGGGAGTAGAATACAAGTAGAGGATATCCAAGATGTATGGACTCTGGCTACGGGAAAGTAACTTTCATTTCTTCAAACCCTATTCCCTCTGTGCATTCTACAGATGATTGGTGATTGGTAAGCAGTAGTCAAACAGAATGCGAGGAGGATGCAGATACTATAGCTACTGTAATATTGCTGGCCCAATAGCTGCATCTGCAGAATAGATGGGGGCTAGAGTACATGACCTATGAGGAGAGGTTGAGGGATTTGGGCAGAAGAGAAGAATGAGGGGCAATCTGATAGCACCCTTCAACTTCCTGAAAGGGGGCTCTACAGAGGATGGAGAGAGGCTGTTCTCAGTAGTGACAGATGGCAGAGCAGGGAACAATGGTCAAGTTACAGAGGGAGAGGTGTAGGTTGGCTATTAGAAAAAACTATTTCAGCAGGAGAGTGGTGAAGCACTGGAATGCACTACCTAGAGAGGTGGTGAAATCTCTATTCTTAGAAGTTTTTAAGTCCTGGCTTGACAAAGTCCTGGATGTGATGATTTAGTTGGGGTGAATCCTGCTTTAAGCAGGGGGCTGGACTCAATGACCTCCTAAGGTCCCTTCCAGCCCTAGGATTCTATGATTTCAAAATAGAGCATTTACACACACAGGCTATTTCAAAATAGAGCCATTGGATAAACTATGGCTTATTTCAAAGTATGCTTGTTCCCTGTCTTAACAGCACTTATTTTGAAATATCTATCTCAAAATAATTCCAAAATAGAGGCTGTGTTGTGTAGACACTAGGATAATTATTTCAAAGTAACTCTGCTGTGTAGACCTACCCTTAGAGATGGTGCAGAAACCACTGCCTTTCATAAAATCTGCATGTGAGACAAACAGATGAGCCGAAGCATGAAACAGTTTAGTTCTGTCCAGACAGGAGAGGCACTACCTGACATCTAATATATGGAGATCTGCTCTGCCCAAGATAAATGTATCTCAGAAAAAAGTACAAGTAAATACACTGCCTGGTTCAAGTGAAAGTTAGAGACTATTTCATACAAACATTTTGGGTGTGTCCACAAAGTTACTTTGTTCATAATAACTGCATACAAAAGAGGCTCTGACACCAGAGACTCTGACATATAGAATATCCTTCTGGATGTTATTACCGAGAATGCCATCTTCTGCCATAAAAGAAAAAAGGGACAAGATGTCAAGAGGCTTGAACAGATGTCCTACTAAAGTCACTAAGACTGCATTAAGGTCCCACAAAAGCACTGGCTCTCAGACCTGGAGGAAAGAGATGAAGAAGCTCTTAAGAATCTTGCTACCATGACACAGGAAAAGACTGACCCTTCCATGAATGAGATAATGAAATTGTGAGATCACTGCCCAATGCACCCTCAACAAGCTAAGCCCAAGACCTGACAACTGAAGATGCAGTAAGTTCTCCTAGATGTTATGAACTCCGTAGGGCAGCAATCATAGTGAACACCTCTTCTATTTCTCCAGATCCGACATTGTGATGGAAGGCTTTCTACTACCGAGTAAAACCTGCTGAACGTCACTCTTCCTCCTCTTTCAATCACAGAGCAGCCATGCCAATGTGTTGGAAGGCGCTGGGCTTGCAATGCAAGATGAGACCATTATTCCTTGTCAGCTGGTCAGGATGGAGAGGAAGGGATATGAGAAATTGACACAGGTCTTTGCCCACGAAAGCTTATGCTCCAAAATATCTGTTAGTCTATAAGGTGCCACAGGACTTCTTGTTTAAATGATAATGTGAATTACAGAACACTTGTCTTTAGGGACCACTTGTGGCACAGGGAAAAACTGCTGCTGAGATGTTGCGTAAGATGATTCTGGACCCAAGGCAAGCAACTACCAATCAGAGTGATACTCTCCTTGATGCGGAACTGCCACAGCCTGACTGCCTCTTGGCAGAGCATCTTGGAACATGCTCACCCTTGCCTGCTCAGATAACACATAGTGATGGTTATGGATGTGAATCGCTAATCCCCTGATGTAGTCCAGAAACACGATAGATATTGTAGATGGCCTGATGTTCAAGCACATTGACATGCAATGAGCCTTCCCACTCTGCCCACAGACCGTGAACTTGTTGAAACCCCAGATGTGCTTCCCTCACCATCACGGAGGCATCTGTAACAACAGACATTGTTGGTAAGCTGTGGGTGAAGGACATTCTCCTGAAGCATCTACCACTGGAAAAAATCCAGACAGACCAGCTGAGAAAGGCAGATCAGTATGTCCAAGAGGTGAAGAGATGGATGGGAAATTGTCTTAAGCCACATTTGAAAAGGAAAAAAATGCCATCTTGCAAATGGTATCACTGGCACCCAAGTAGACATGTGGCCCAAAAGCCTCAGGCACATCCACACTGTCATGGAAGACTAAGAATGGATTTTAAGGTTTCATGAACTTGACTTCCTGATTGGGAATCAGTGCTGACTCTCCACTGTTTAGGACAAGACCCAGAGAGTCAGTAAATACAAATTAATGTGTACATGAAAAAGAACGTTCTCTCTGGATATTCCCCTCTGTAGTCAAATCATCCAGATACAGAAAAATATGGATTCCTTCATCCTAGGGTATCACAATCTTGATAAAAACCTGGGGATGGGGGAGAGAGAAGTGGGCATAAGAGGAAGAACCATGAACTGAAAACAGAACTCTGTCATGGCAAACTGGAGGAATTTTCTCTGTTTTGGCAAAATGCCACATGAACACATATGGGTGTGGCAGGTTTGGAACAACAGTCTCAGAGGAGGATAATCAATATAGTGACTGGTTCAAAACAAAACCTCATGTATCTGATATATTTGGTGAGGCTCCAAAGATCAAGAATAGATCTCACCCAATCTCTGAATTTGGGAACTAGAAAGTACTGGGAATAAAAGCACTGAGACCAGTGCTCCGAAAAACCTCTGTCACCACTCCCAAACCAGTAGAGAACAGATCTGCTCAAGGACAAGGATTCTTGCGAGAGAGGTCCCTGAAGAGGGATGGGGAGGCAAGGCAGAGGAGGAGTGGAGATGAACTGGATGTCACAGTCTGATTTCAGGGTGCTTTGGACCTAAATGTTGCTGTTAAGTGAGCCCCAGGCATTGTGAAAATGAGCTAGTCTGTCCCTCAATGGAGGAAACAGAGCAAAGAGACAAACAGCATCATGGCCTTCTGCATGGGCACTTCCTCAGTCAAAGCTCCCACGTCACGTGGGCTTGGGGACTGAAGGAGAATTAGATGCTGTAGCTGGCAGAAACATAAGCCTCCCCACGGTAGAAAGGCAATGGTGGTGCTCACTGCTGACTGAGAATGAAAAGGGTCAGAAGACAGTTCTTAGACCTCAAGATTCTGGGTGCAGTACTTCTCCACAGTAGGACAATCCATGAGGAAGGGGAAACTAAACAATACTAATTAAACAGTAAATACACTGAGAATACTAAAACTATATACAATTATATTTCCAGGTTTTTGAGTGATTATGCAAAAACAGATTCAGCCTCATAGGATTGAAAATCAGTCCATGAACTAGTAAAGAGAAACTGGAGGGGCACCAGTGTGTAACACCCCATGTATCCTCAGCATGGACCAAAAGGGGTGCAATTGTTCACGTGCAGCCCAATGGATTCTGCTTCCCAGAAATCTCCAGTCTCAAGTGCATGGAGCACATGCGTACTCATGTGTGGAACACAGAGACAAGCACTCATTGAACAACTTCAAATTACATTTACAGTGAATTATTATTGGATTATCTCTAATCATGGGTTTCCCCTCTCCCTAATTTATATGGGGAAAATACAGGTCAGTTGAGAGTCTTCTTCAGGCTCTCTCTGCAGACCTGCTTTTTACTCAATTTTCAGCTGGAGGAAATGATATACAAAGAAGCTGAGTGACATGCTCAAGATCAGAGTCAGGCTCTCAGCTGGTCCAGATTCCATGCTCCTCCTGATCTATACAATGTCATTATTTAACTGTTACATCACAGACCTAGGGGGGTGAGACTAAGGCTCATTAAATCTATTAAATGAAAATCTCACCAATCAGCAGCACTTTAGGCCATTCTTTAAAACCTCAGACACTGAACAACTACTTTATAAATTGGGAAATTAGCACTGATGTTCTATTTGAGCTAGGTGCCTGATTGACTGACGAAAAAGCTTATGCAAGTCACAGAAATGGGGAACCTGGAATGTATCTCATCATTTCTTCAAAGGTCTGCTTTGCTCGCTTCTGTTTATCCTGAAGAGAGCGAGGCTCAGTATTCTCACAAAACACAGCATCTGGAACACCCAAAGTAAAAAAAATGGCATTTAGGAGTTGGTTTTCAGTAAAGTTATACATTGTATATGTGACTAAAACCTGACACTAGGCTTTGGAATAAAGTTTTCAGAATTGTCTAACACATTACCAACACTTTCACTGCTTACTGGGCTCTTAGAAGACATTTAGGAGTAAATTACAGCTAAATAACAGCACAAAATTCTGAGAGCCAGGACTGGTGGCTATAAAATTTTATGGGACCATGGGAAACTTGGTTACACCCATGACAAGTGGTCATCCAGCAAGCTAAAATGTTGGATTACAGAGTTTGCCACATGAGAAAGTTCCAGTTTAGAGAGGTGCAACTTGTACAGAGGGCTAAAAATATATACGTTCATGAGCAGCTACCGCTTCTAGTTTCAGTCACTCAAAGCTTCCTCACTTCGGTTTTCATTCACTGGCCATATCTCTTTGGTTTTCAAAACAGACCTCCACACAAGTCATTCCCCTAAATATAACAATTTAGTTCAGTCTATGTTTAATTTGGTATCATGGTCTTCATTTTCTATGCCTCCCCCTCCCCTCTTTTTAGAAAAAGGGAAACCATTAAAAAAACTAGCATTACTTTCCCAGAAAAGATTAAGATCCAACACATACTTTAGGAATTTCTTACACTCAATATATCTACTGCATCATTAATTCTACATGTTGATCTGTGTTTTAGTCTTCTTCTCCTTGCTCACTATAAGCCTTAATGACTTATTATTCACAATAATTCATTAATTCTCTAAAAATATCAAGGATGAGGAACAAAATCAAGTTAACACACTGTAGAATGTGACTTTTGGGATCTCAAGTCTCATTTATTCGATTTCTAAACATATGTTGCATAAGTGCTCTTTTCACGTTTCAATATACAGATTGCAGAACATTTTGGACTGTTCACAAAAATGGTGCTACAACTGTAAAAGTAAATATCTGATATCTTATAAAAAATGCCGCTGCAGTTTAAACATGTACAGGAAACGCATGATAAAATGAGAAATATATGCCTGGCTTTTCACTAACCTCTCAGGAGTGTTATCAGTGATACCAAGCGGTGCTCCTGAAACAGCTGTTTTAATTTGTACTCAAGATAGTAGTCTGTGTATACCTCCAATGTGTTTTTGAAGAGAATTCTTCCCCCCATCAAGAAGTGATGCAGCCAGTCAGGGACATGGAAAACAACTCTACCTGTAAAGTTATTACTACACATAGTACAAAGGCTCCTGTCATCATAATACCATGCTTCATTTCTCAAAAAGTGTACACACTGATGTTTCCAAAAAAAAAAAAAAATAGCTAATCTTCACGCAACCTGACCCCAGTCCCCTACACTATAATAGATCAAATAACTTTTAAATCTGTTTGTGTTACATTTACTACAAAATCACCAAGTGTTGGTATTTATTTTCATTGGAGTGGGGCCTGGAAGACAAAACACAAAGGAAGACAAGGATTCTGCCTCATGCAGCTTACGCTATAAATACAAAAACAAAGGAGGGGAGGGGAAAGATACAACATGCAAGTGGACAGATTAGAATAATACTGCTATAGTTGTGACTCTCTGATAGCAAGAGCTTTCAAAACAGGATAGCATCCCTAACTGGCATCTTCCTACAAAAACTTGTAAACTTCAGACAGATTTTTCAAACAGCAAATTATCTAACACACTGAACTTTTGCACCTCTGTTTTACTTCATGCCAATACAAAGAGAAATCACTTCTTACCAACATACATTAAGTAGTCATAGACTCCCTCTACTGTTATCATCTCTATAAAGTAGTTTTGATTTTGTCTTCTCTCTGCATTCTCAGAGCGGTTTGCATTGTTCTTGAATAGATCATTGAAAAGCTAAAATAGAAACATTACATTTTAAAAACCAAATTAAAGAAAACTAGAATGAAAAGTTCAGACTGGTTGAGATTTTCAAGAGAAAAATCTGATTTCAGTGATGAAGTTTTTCAGAGAAGGTATGTGTTTTCTAAAGAAAATTTCAATATCTTCTTGAATGCTGTAATGCAGCATACAGGACATTTAAGATCCAAGGGGGCCAGAAGATTCTATTCCAGGGAGAACGAATAAATGAAGGACCAGGAAATGGCTTGGTAATGAAGGAGAGGAAGCAGCCCTGGGTAATTAGGAATTGTCCTGGAGTTTCCCCATCATTGATTTTTCCTTCATGGGCCTGGGATCAGGAGCAGCGTTCCCTTTAAGCCATGCACTTGTAGTCATTCAGGAGACATTCAAATGCCACCCAGCATTAGGAGAGTGCACATAGCTAGGCTTTTTCCTTTCTACTGATGGCGCACATTCACACATGCTCCAGTGCACATAACACTTATTCTGTACATGGATGGACAAGATTAGAGGGAACATTGATCAAGAGACCTATAACACAGGAAAAGGTTGTGCTCCCTTCTCTTCCAGCCAAGCAGGAGGAGCTCTTCGGAGGAAAGCAATATATAAACTGTGTTCTACCTTACAACTAAGGAGACAATGGAAAGAGAAGGAAGCCAGAGCCAGAAGACTAAACTCAAGGAAGAGCAATGAAAGGCACCTCTAAAGAATATGCTGTAGCGAAGAAAGAGCTCTGCATGGATGGCAAAAGAGCCAGAAATAAGTGTGAACTTTTGGATTACAGTGATGGATATCACTGGTGGAACTTTTTGCAGTCATAACACAGCCCCAAGTGGAGGACAGGAAGACTTCTAAGAAAGGCTGCAAGAAGGCTGTAAGGGGACCGACAAGTGAGAGCAGAGAGGTGGCTGCTGCAACAAAGAGCACTGTGACCACAAAAGGACCACTCAGTAAGCAGCAACCCTGTTACAAATGCCCCCAAACCAATATTTTGCCACTCAAAGACAAAATATTTCAATTCAAAACAGGCAATGCACTGATTTAAGGGAATTATATTTTGATTGCTTTATGCTCTCTCTGCCCCCTCTCCTCTGGGATCACTGGAAAAAGTACACTCTTCTCTTTTATGGCCTACAAGTATCTCCTCACACAAGTTTAAACAATTGTTTTGGATGGTTTAAACAATTGTTTTGGATGTTTTAAACCAGTTCCTTTCAAATTAAACACTAGAAATAGCAGGGACCATATATGTAAGAAACCACCTTAAGACAAAGTGAAATTTTACTCTTTAGAGAATTATTTGGAAGAGTGATAAATGTATTAAAATATTAAAGTACTGACTCATAAGTCAATACAGAAAAACCAGTCAGATTTTAATATCGTAAAGCTTGTAGGCCCCAATACAATAATAATTGTAACACTTATCCATGTCAATTGTTTACAAGACTGCAAGCATACCTAACTTTATGTTTATTACATTTGGTAAATATGAACCTATAACATAATGAAATGGCAAAAAGGGCTAATATTCTGAGATGAAAGACACCATATGTAACCCAATAACTGATACTGGTGAGGCCTGGCTGAAGAACCCATGTGGACAAATTAGATAGCCCAGAGCATGAAAAATTATAAAAGGTTTAGAAAAACTACCCTGAAAGGAAAGGTTTAAAAAAAAAAACTGAGTACAAAGAAGACAATGATCAATTGTTCTTTATGTCAACTTCCTGCATTACCTCCAGTGATCAGATTAATCTGTAAATATATGGAGATATTCATATATCAGAGAACTGGAAGGCACCTTGAGAGTTCAGAGTCCAGTCCCCTGATCTCCCAGCAGGACCAAGCAATGCTGATAGATTTAAAAAAACTATTTGCAAACGGCTTCCTCAAGGATTGAGCTCACAATGCCAATGTTCATACCACTGAGCTACGAGATATCTAGGTTAGATATTGGAAAAGCTTTCTAATGATAAGGTTAGCTAACTGCTGGAATAGGTGACCAAGGGAGGTGTAGAATTTACACCACTGCAAGTTTTTAATAGCAGTTTAGCGAAATGCACGTCAGGGATGGTCTAGGTATATTTGGTCCTGCCTCAGTGCAGGGACTGGGCCAGATGACCTCGAGGTCCCTTGCCTATGTTTCCATTATTCTATAAATTATAACTCCTCTAATCCATCCAGAAACAAACATGGAGCTTAGCAGTGCCATGATGTATGGTACATAAGAACATAACATAAGAATAACCATACTGGGTCAGACCAAAGGTCCATCCAGCCCAGTAGCCTGTCTCCTGACAGTGGTGAGTGCCAGGTGCCATGGGCCGGGGGAGCAAAGACAATGATCAAGCGATTTGTCTCCTGCCCTCCAGCTCCAGCCTCTGACAATCAGAGGCCAGGGACACCACTCCTACCCTTTGCTAATAGCCTTTTATGGATTTATCTAGCTCTTTCTTAAATTCTGTTACAGCCCTAGCCTTCAGAGTCTTCTCTGGCAAGGAGTTCCACAGGTTAACTATGCACTGAGTGAAGAAGAACTTTCTTTTATTAGTTTTAAACCTGACACCCATTAATTTAATTTGCTGTCCTCTAGTTCTTGTATTATGGGCACAAGTAAATAACTTCTCCTTATTCACCCTCTCCACACCTGTCATAATTTTATATACCTCTATCATGTCCCCTTGTCAGCCCCCAGTTTTCTAAATTGAAAAGTCCCAATCTTTTTAGCCTCTCCTCATATGGGACCTGTTCCAAGCTCCTAATCATTCTAGTTGCCCTTTTCCGAACTTTTTCCAGTGCCAGGATATCTTCTTTTAGGTGAGGAGACCACATCTGTACACAGTATTCAAGATGTGGGTGTACCATAGATTTATATAGGGGCAGTAAGATACTCCTTGCCTCATTTTCTACCCCTCTTAATAATACCTAACATCCTATTTGCCTTTTTGGCAGCCTCTGCAGGCTGCGTGGATGTTTTCAAGGAACTATCCACGATAACTCCAAGATCTCTTTCCTGATTAGTTATAGCTAAATTAGCCCCCATCGTATTGTAAGTATAGTTAGGATTATTTTTTCAAATGTGCATTACCTTACACTTATCCACATTAAATTTCATTTGCTGGAAGAAAAGGAAAAACCCTCCACCCAAGAACATACATTAATGCAAGCAGCCAAGCCACCATTTTTACAGCTTCTCCCGTTTACTTTTCACATTCGCAGGTAAGAGTCAATATTTTCCCCTCTGTACATTTATTGTACCTTCTTGTTGTTTTCAGAAGTGGGACTGAGAATTGTAAGCTCTGGTCTGCTTGGTTTAGGCTTGGGAGATTCGCAGGAGTTAATGAAATTCATAATGAATGGCTCCAAATGCTGACCTTTCTAAAATTAAATACACAAAGATCAAACAGTGATAGTTAAATAGTTAAAAAAAAGACCGATTCCAAACTAAAATTTGTGCTGGATTAACATGCAGCAACCTGCAAGTGTTCATTTAAAGATTCTAACCACAGCCAGAGCACAGGCTACTTAGACACAGCATATACGCACCTCTTTCATTAGCTTTCCTGGAACAGACTTTATAATCTTCCCTATAATTAAGAACAAAAAAGTATAGATTACCCCATGCCCTTTTGAATCTCATATCTGATATCTATTAGTATCCTTGTGTTTTCCTCCCCCAACTCATTGCCCCTTACCTGTTTTGTCTGTTTAGACTATAAGATCACCACAGTGAGATTTTTCTTTTACATGGATCTATAATGTGCCTGACAAACATTTGAAGGGGCATTTAATAACTATAATAATACAAATGAAAAACAATCCATGACATGTAAGCTATATTAAATTATAAATTTCACAGAATTGAAGCAAGAAAACCTATATTGTCTTACTTTATCACCTCAGCCTGAAACTGATTAAGTTTAACTCTGGCATCTATTGCTTCATTTTAAGTATCACTTTATAATCTTTTTAAAGAAACACTTGAAACTAACACATAACTTTGAAAAGATACTGCATACATACAAGTAAATTATGAAATTTTGAGGGTATATCAGACTTAAAAAGTCAAACTCATCAGCAAAAGATATTACACACAAATGAGAATGTTTTCACACATGAAGAAATTTAAGATGTTCCTCTGTGCTCTTCCAAAGGATCATGGAGAGATGAATGTAAGTGGCATGTGAGGTTAATTAAAAATAGCAAGAGGCATCCTGAGTGTGGAGGGAGACAAGGACATAATATGAAAGATTCCTAAATTGTCAGACTCTCATGACTCTTCTGTTTGAATGACCTCACTATGTATTATTTTTCAGTTCTGGTCACTAATGATTCACCACTAGTATTCCAATACCCTTCCTTATTTTCTGCAAGCCTCTCTCATACAGTAAAGTCCTAAACCTCGGAGTCTAAGACAGTATTTACTCTCCTCCAATAGTAAGAGTCATCTACTATGCAGATACTAGTAAAATGCACAATGGTGGAAGTTCAAGAAAATACTCATGTTAAAAAGGATTTAAAGAATTGGAGAGATATTAGCAAAGTCTTAAAAATTACCCTAAATAACCTGGAACATCAGAAGCACAACAGAACAATTTAAAGATAATACAAATGAAAAATATTTCAAAAGTGTTTTAAAGTTAAATATCTAATTCAATATTTTGATTTTCTTATCTTTACATATTACACAAAGAAAATTGAGACATTATATATGAGAGATGTGTGTCTGTGTTTCACAACCAGTCTTAAAATTGCTAACCTCTGTACAGAAACCCTGTGAAATGCTGAGATAATTTCTGCTTACAAAAAGCAAACGTATGCGTGGGAAGGTATGGCAGCTAGTGTGGGATCAGATAAGACTTGCGTCTTCAGATCACCTCAAATATTCATACACACTTGGTTGGAGATTTTGTTACACTAAGGGGGTGAGGGGGAAGCACTACTACTGAAAGAGGTTCGCAATTGCCAAAGCATAAAAAATGACCTACAACTAAACAGGTCATCAGAAGGAACACTAAGTACTACCTTACTTAAATACATGGAAAACTGGTTTGAATTTAGGACACTCTTCTATGCAATGCACTGACACAAAATTAGCACAAGAAATTGACATTAATTCTGGCACCTTTCAAATGAACTTTAAGGTGATTGGCTAACATTCAAAGGTAAGTTAAATCACGAAGTTGCCTCTATAAAATATTTAAAAAAAAACACCACAAACAGTTGCTTCTTTAGATTGGGTCTTGAAAATCAAATCTTAGCTAATGCCGTTTATCCGCCTGAATTACTTGGAGACACAGATGACCTGATCTTTACAGGAGCAACAGATTTTGAAAGTACTGGGCTTAGATATTCAAAAGGCATCCAATATGCAGTCTAGATTTTCCAAAGATACTTTCTCTCCCAGAAATGGATAGGAATGCAGGTGTCAAAATCAGATTCTTGGGAAAATGATTGGATTGTAATAGCTGTATAGCACAGAGAGTGTGCAACATCATATTTCATAAACCTAGGACTTACGCAAGTACCACCTCTCAGTAGTAATGAGCCCTCAATTTGGTGTACTATAGTTTCTGTAAGAGTGTAATAAAGAGCAACTATGTTACCTACCAAGATTTACATCAGGCAACATTTTATCGAGAAATTGCGTCTCTCTACCACTGGGAGACAGAAAGTCAGCCAAAAGCTGGCTGTTACTCAGCTCTGGATGCTGCAGAAGTTTCTTTGAAGAACATACAAGAAAAAGTAAATAAAAGAACATTCTTAAAAATTAGTACGTGATTACAAAAAACAATTATTACACAAAGTTACTTGGGAAACACTGGAATTGTTAAACTTTATAAGCTTCATGTTCACACAATTTAAAAAAAATGAACAGCAGCAGATCATCTTATACCTGCAGATACTCCTCAAACTCCTCCCTCTTTGTCTTTAAGAATTCATAATTCTTTGGACCAATGATCCTTTTTGATGGAAGTTGAGCATCAGAAAAGGAACCTATAAATTAGGGAACAAGTCAAGCATATTCAATTATCTTAAAAACAAACAAAAAAAATCTTAAATTTCTGCTCAAAGCTAAAAAACCAAAATAATTAAAGTAGAAGTGGAAACATACCATGGAATTCTGTTAGCTTGGACTCAAGCACATAAAATTCAAGGTATCTTCTATAGACAGACCAGCGTTCAGGTTCATGTCCAACTGAAAAATACACATACTGGAAATAATATAGGTTCGTACACCCATCTGGGAGAGTAATAAAGTATGCAACAAAGAGTTAAAAAAAGCAAATATACTACGGAATATAGAGGAAAAGATCTCAAGGATGCAAGTAGTCAGGACTGTATGACTACATTAGCCACACTGAGCTATATAAATGACTTAAGTATTGTTAAATTACATGAGCAGCCCAAGGCATTGCTGGCAGACTGGCATATTATTATAAAGGAAACAGGAATGTAATGTAAGCTTGAGTTTTGGTAATTATCTTCTCCTAGTGCAGAGCCCTTCCAGGCATCTCCTCCAGCTGCTTGTCAAGTGCTATACCATTCAGGGAGCAGGGAAAAAGCCTATATTAATTCATTCAATTTACCCTTCTCTAAAATGGGGGTTGGATTTCTCTCTCCCCAGATACAGATATTTTTCTAAATTGATGCTGAAATCCTGGGTTGTAAACAGTTTATTTTCAAGTTACCAAAATAATTTGCATAAGAAATCTATTTTAAGAAAAAGCCATATTCCTGCTGCAGAATGTTTAATACAGGTTGAACCGCTCTAGTCCGACACTCTCTTGTCTGGCAACATCTATGATCTGACATGATTTTAGTTAGCTGGATGGCCATCTGACAAAGCAGGTCTTTGCCCAGAAAAGCTTATTCTCCAAAATATCTGTTAGTTCATACGGTGCCACAGGACTTCCTGATGTTTTTGAAGATATAGACTAACTCAGCTACCCCTCTGACATTTATCTTATGCGTGACAAAGACCTCCCATGGTACCATAACATTTGTTTACAGCCACCAGTCCCGTCTCTCGGGGTTCTGTGCCGATATTTAGCTGTAATTCACCCCCTAAATGTTTTCTAAGAAGTAGAAGTGTGGGTAATGCTGCTAGACAATATTGACCACCCATGGTTCAGCAAATTCTCTCATTCAGCCCTGATCAGCTCTCATGGATGCCAGACTAGAGAGGTTTAACCTGTGGTACATACCTATTTGTGCACTTGTATGGCATCCATTTGAAAGACACGTGGACATCAACAAATCTACTTAAAGTACTATTCACGAAAAAGTGAGCAGAACAGGAAATATCTTGCTGGTACAGTAAATGCAAAACACACAATGTTCACCAAATGAATCTCAACATTAACATTTTTGTGGGGAAGGAAGAATTCTTAAAAGCTTTGGTTTAATTTTAAATTTAGACTGTACTCACTTTTAGAAATAATTTGTCACAATTTCCAGATAAGAAGTCTGTCCATTTTTCCCTCATGCCCACATTCCCCAAACAAAATTTATTTGTAAGTTATTACTCAGTTGCTGAAAAAAGGGGAGGTGAATATGCAGCACATCAGAACAATCAAATAAAATATAGCACAAAAATATTTTGAGCTACACTTTAACTTCATTATATCAGAAAGACACTTACCTGCCCTTCTATCGTTTCTCTCCACATCAATACAAAACACTGGAATTCTCTCTTTTCTATCCTTCCTTTCAAGGGAGGGATCATCGAAGAAGTCCACATATGGAATGTTAATTTTCCATGCAGCAAGGTTCCGAGGTGTATTGGGAGTGCTAACAGTCTCCACAGGAGAATCATCTTCCATTACCATGATGCCTTCTTCAATCTGAAGTGAAAGATTCAAGCATCAAGACCTCCCTGATCAGAGCTTTGGTACAGGCTACAATTTTTAATTTGGCAAAAAATACAGAAGATCAGTCAAAACATAGCTCAATTTTTGCATATAAAGTACACATGACCAAGACCAAAGACAACATTAAAAAAAATTCTGGAAGAGGGCATACTTGGATAGTTGCTATTTTAGATCCTCTATGTAAAAATCTTCAGTCCTGTAAGTTAGTTTGAAATTAAAAACAAAATTAACAGAAGTTCTGAGATGTCTAAAGTATCACCAGCTGACTCATAGCATACTGAAGTTGCATCCTAGCTCCTGAGGAAGGATGAGATGTTTCAAGAACAATATGGTATACAGTATACGTAATTTAAAGATTCTGAAACACTAAATGCCTTATACCAAAAATTATATTTTGTTACCACACCACTGATTAACCTTCACAAGTAACATATTGCCATAAGCATAGCTGTCTAGTATCGGCAGAAAAATTTTAACAAGCCTGAACAAAAGGAATAGTGTTTTGATACAGTGTAGCGTGTGCAGCAGGGACAGGAAAAACAGGCAGAAATAGCTTTAAAAACGCCTTTAGTTCTTCGAAAATTCTAGCCTCGAATAACACAGCAAAAATGAGAAAAGCAAAATTTTAGGGAAACTATTACGTAGAACTGGACAACAGTTTTCAATTTTCTTTTTTTTCCCCGAATGCAGGTTGTGAAGATTGTGAATTCATATCAATTTCAGTTAACTGTTTTGGTCGAAACAAATAAATTTTTCAGAAACATTGACACCTTGGGATTAGATTCACAGTGAGATTTATCTGGGTGCCATATGCAAAAATGTGGAGGTGCCTCCTTATGCCCAATTTCCCAGTGGTTAGGGCAGATGTCTGCAACCTGCAGCTCTTTAAGGACTTTTGTGGCTCCTGACACCGTAACTGCAAAGTAAAAAATAAAACCCTCTTGTTTATTTTCTATAAATGGTAAAAGTCTGTAAGTCCAACAATGAATAACTCATATCTAAACAGCAAGCGATGTGTTCTCAAAACACTCGATAATTCCCCCTTTAATATGTGCAGTGCATTGTGAGATATGATTCTTATCTGTGTTTTGATTGTGTTAACTAGTAAAGTCTTGATTAGGAAAAGGAAGCTTGCAGCATTCCTGCTGTGAAAGGTGACATACATTTTAAGAACGAAAACTGAAATTTAAACGTGAACCAAAATTGGCATAATTAAAGTGGGTTCATCAGTGAAAAATCAGGAAGATAGGGGTACAAATACACACACATAATGCCTGAGGAAAGAGAATATGTAAAAAGGTTGTGAATGTCCTGGTGTAAATATGTATCACATTACTAATCATCGTGTGTGCTGTTCTTAAAACAGGGATTACAAAAAGTATGGTTTGAAATTATTTATTAAGGACCATCTTGTATTCACATTCATTGTGGCTCCTGAATTACTAAGTTTTTACAAACTTAAAATAAAAACGGCCTTTTTTTTTTTTAAATACTTTGGTTGTTGACCCCTGGGTTACGGCAATCACTTGGATCATTGGAGACCCAAATTTGAATCTGTCTCAGCCCCAAAGCTGTCCTCACATCCCCAAGATTAACCCACCTCAGCCCCAAACCAGCCCCCAGGACTAACCCATCCACCCAAAGAGGCCCTCACCTTAACCCTGGTCTGAACAAACTCTGCCCAAGTTAGCTCCTCCCATTACCTCACCCAACATGGCAGATGAACCTACCTTAGCCACCACTGCTGCTGCTCCTCCAACTCTAGTCCTGAGGGCCCGATTAAATTGGCTGCCCTATGGCAATGAGAGGGGCCAGTCACAGCCAATGAAAGACAAGAACAACGCAGGATCCACAGGATCCATCTGGCTCCCCTTGCCCTGCCCTCACTGTGAACACGCTGGCTACTTTGTGAGCAAGGGGCTCTATGCAACTACCTGCCCTGCTGCTGCTGAAATAATGGAATTAAACTGAGTTGGTTTACCAGCTGGATCCCTCCCACCACCCTGACGGCCATTTAATTTGGTTTAATTTAGTTCAACTGTTTGCATGGCAGCTGGGCAGGGAGCCACAGAAGAGTCAGCAGCAGCAGTGCCCAGAGAACTCCTTAGAGCTGCATGAGGCTCAAGCCACAGGTTGCTGAGCCGTGATCATTTTCTCATGGAACCCTTACTTTTCCTTCACAGAACTCTGACGTTCTGTAGAACACCGTTTGGGAAACACTGGGCTAGAGGATCAACTTTGGCTTTGTTTACAGCAGAGCACTGAAGTGCTTATGGTCCAGCTAACTGTCCTGCACTGAATGAAGTACAAATAACTGCATGTACCATTCCAATAATCTTTGGATAACTTCAGATTTGCTTTTTCACCTAACTAGATCTCCCCTAATCAATTACGGTATGGGCTGTCCTTTTTACCATGTTCCTTCCCAATACTGGCACATATACAGCAGACCCCCAACTTACATGGAGGTTGTGATCTTGCGCAACCCAGCATAAGTCAAATTTCATGTTACTCGGTGGAGTCAGCAGCATTGGTCAGCTTCCTGTCTCCTGCGAGCGGTGGGGAGCTAGTGTGTGGCTCTCGGCTGCCCACCACTCACAGGAGACAGGAAACTGACCAGCACAGCAGCGCTGGTCAGCTTCCCCACTCCTCTGAGTGGTTGGCATCCTGGAGCCAGGTGCCAGCTCCCCACCATTCTGAGTTGGGTAAAACCGAGATATGCACAACTTGAATGCACCTATCTCGGGGCTCTACTATACATAACGTCCAGCTCTGCAGTTCATCTAGCAAGCCACTCAGTGTTTGCCAGTTACAAATCTTGTTCTGATGAGCTATATAGTTCACCAGATAGAACTGTAGCAGAACTGTTTTCTACTTTCTTCATGACTCCATAGCCACCATACACCCTGGCCATAAGAGACATGAACAAGGAAGCTGATAGCTTAAGGGCTGGGAGCAATGTATTTACCAGAGATGCTCCTCTCACTGAAGTCCCATCCAGTGAGTTAGAGGTGCCTTGCCAGCATACACCATCTATGTGCATCAGAGTAGGACTTACAGGTGGCAAGTTTTCAATGGCTCACTGGCTGGTCTGCAAAACGGAAGCTAGGGCATTATGTTGTATCCACAAGAGAGAGCAACTACTGTGCGGAGCAAAGAATCATCTCAGTTATTAATCTACAGCTAGATTGCCAGGCAATGACCTATGGCTCTGAAGAATGGGAGCCTTCTCTCAGTTGGTGAGCTATGGAGGTTCATCTGAGGGACTCTCTTTCCAGCATGTTGCTTCCATCAAAGCATTGAATCATCTAAGCCTGAACTAAGTAGACCTCTAGCAGCTTTCTCCCTCCTGCCCCCCTCAAACTGTAGGGTAATTCAAACCATTTGAAGCTCCACCAGCAATCAACTACAGCATTTTCGAGTGGGCAAGAGCCAAGGTGAATTTTAATCATGTGAGGGGCAACAATTTTTAACCCCTTCAAAAGGGCACCACTGTGAAGCAATCAGTCCCTGCCTCTACAACATGTAGTAGACACTGAGTAAATGGACATTGGTATTTGAGGCTCTGCCATGCACAGTAGGAGCACACTTATTCCACTGTCTTCTGATCCCTAAACATTTGCAAAGTTTGTTTGTTTGTTTGTTTTGCATATTGTTGAAGGTGAGGGGACACAAAAAGGATTTGACACATTATAATCTGAACGTCAAATTTTACCACACTGCTGCACTTCTGCTCCTTTTTAAGGTACTCCTTTCAGATACTGATGTATTTTATTCCAGGCCAATCAGAAAAGTAATTCTGGTTATAAACAGGTAAGAGCTAAATAAGGAATTAGGGGAAAAAAGTTCCTAATTTTCTGTAACTGTTATTCCTTGAGATCACAGAATCACAAAACTGGAAGGAACCTCGAGAGGTCATCTAATCTAGGCCCAGACACTCGTAGCAGGCCTAGAGTATTATCTAGACCAGGGATTGGCAACCCCCAGCACGCGTGCCAAGAGCAGAACACAAGCTGATTTTTACTGTCATGGGAGGGAGACCAAAGGAAGGGAGAAGTGACAGAAGATGAAAATATTTAAGATTCTGGAAGACAACACCCCTGAGATTTAGGACAAATGTAAATTTTTTTTTTTTTTTTACTCACAAAGTCCTCTTCTCCTTCAGTTAAACCGTAGTTAGGTAGCATAGCTCCTTCCATTGTGGTGCTCTTGAATACTCCTTTAATTTTGCTGCCTATTTTGCTGATTGCAAATGATTCTCCTCTTTTCTGTGTGGCTCTAAGGATTATACAAAGCCAAATTCAAAGTATAGCTCAAACTACAGCATGAGACACTGCATATAATTTAGATATAAGAGCGAGCAATTATATGATGCATGCAACTTATGTGTATGTTTAGACGGTCTAGTATTTATATATTCACTGTTTGTATTGCACACTACAGAACAATTTAAAAACTGATCTATCACTAAAAAACCATCTGCTGTGGGAAAGAAAATAGCTACAAAATGAGCATTTCCAGAACATGTACTAAAATTTCAGCCATAAACTAACACTGATGCTCTTACTACAGCATTACTTTAGAATGAAATACACAGAACAATCAATTTTCATAAACACTGATTTCCTAAAATAACTTGTTTTATTAATAAGTTGCAAAGAAATTAAGAGAGTCAAAGACAGTGACTTTTCTGCAAGTAACTGTAGCATCACGACAGACTCTGGCATCAAATCTTTCCATCCATATTTGTGAAGTACTGCATGTTTAAACACGTTTATTTTCTTTACAACCATCAAAGCATTTATACAAATGCATGTGTAAAATGGACAGTGACTTATTTTAAAGCAACAGGGAAAGCGCAAGCAGAACACCAGGCTGGAGGATCACAACTTACAAAACATGAAGGGAAAAAGAAGCAAATGAAGGCTCCTAGTTCAAAACAAGGCAATGTGCTCTAGAGATGAAGGCTTTATGCAAATTTTATAGACTTGTTCAGAGCTAGAACAACTTGTGTGAAAAAGTATCCAAAGGCAGCAAGTTCAAGTTAAACAGGGCAGAGACATTAGGCAGGAAGTCTGCAGTCTTCATTATTGCCACACGTTACAGCACATCAATGCATGCATGCCATACATACTGCCCTTACACCAGTTCTGAAAAAAAACCTTTAATTTCTTGTACTAGTAATGTAACAATCAATAATCTGAACAAATTCTACTGAGGCAAGAGATGGGGGATATTCCCAATAAATATAGTTATCTGACCTTTTATAAAGCTTGTTACAGAACCGTAAGGCGAACTGCAAAATTTAACATCGTTGAACAAATGGATAAATCATTTGGGATTCAAAGGTGTTATGAACACTTTAACACCTGAAAACATTCAAAGTTTATTTTCTAATCATGATGAAAATTTTAGTAATTACAGTAAAAGCACTGTTATCTGGCATGCTGGGGGAATGGAGGTGATGGTTAATCAAATATTCTGGTTATCCAAGTTATACAGGCTGAACAGGATCTGACGGGGGCTGAACGAATTTGCAGGACCATCATAAAAGCTGCTTTTCTGAATAAATCCCTGATATCAACTTGTTTACTTGTCATCTGCCTCTTTGTAGAGTGTGGAACATGCAATTACATAACCTCCTGCCCAGTACAGGTTGAACCCTTCTAATCTGGAACTCTCTTGTCCAGCAATATCCATAATCTGGCATGATTTTGGTTAGCTGGATGACTACTTACTATGGTGTGGCGAAGCTTTGTACTGTCCCATGATATTTGTTTACAGCCATCAGTCATGGTTCTCAGTGTTGTGCTCCGTTATTTAGCTGCAATTTACGACTAAATGTCCTCCAAGAGCCCAGTAAGCAAAGACAGTTGTTGGTAATGTGCTAGACAATATTGACCTCTCATGGCCTCTAATGGTCTTGTCCAGCACTGGTCATGTCCTGAGGGTGCCCGACGAGAGAGATTCAACCTATATATTACTCCAAGTTACTAGAGATGAAGATTTGTTCTGGGAGACACCAGAAAGGCTGGTTAACTGAGATTTCTGGTTACTTAAGTATTTTATAACAGAGCTTTTACTGTACTATATTCCTTTAAAAACCTGTCAGGAAAGCAGAACAGAAGATCAGAGCCGGAACCTTTAGGAGAGAACTGCGGTGACATCACCAGTTGACTGCGTGGCCTATTTTGTTAAAGGGGCATTGAATGTTTTCTCCCCATCTTAACTGCTTATAATTCTACCCAGTATTTTTCAGTATGTACAGTTTTAAAATTCAATTATTATAATCAGTATTTTTACATTTTTATAGCTCAAGCTGGTAGCTCCACCTATCATCAAATGTCTTCCACTTCCCATTGTCAGACCCTAGTTGCAGGTCCTTATAGTTTGCCAAAGTTTAACCACTTGTTCTCAGGTTTTTCAGAGGTCTCTGCCTTAGGCTAAGTTTTGTAGAAGAAATTAGTCAAAAAAGATTTGCCATTTCCAAAAATGAAGCTAAAGAAAAACACATTGTTTGGCCAACATTAAATTGAGAAACTAGTGCCCCACACTTTGAAACAAACTTGGAAGTTTGTTTAGGGTTATTGGCTTTTGTGCCAGAAATGGAACTCATGCTGTCCCTGAGAAAATTCGGTCCAATTATAAGTCTTCACAACTCATGGGCGGTACCTATTTGGCAGAGACTTACTAGAGTTTTGTAACTAGACTCTCTGAAGATTCCATCAGAACTGAGCATGTTTAGCCCAGGGCTGTTACAGAGCTGACTAGAGCTGGACACCATGACTCAGAGCAGAGAAGCTGTCTCTCCTATGCTCTCAAAGACATCCTGTTGGATGTAGGCAGAATGGAGGAAGACTCTGTCTGACAGTCCAATGTAGTGTAACACAACTTTCATAATTTAATTTTTCTTTTCTTTTTTAAGAGATAGGATCTGGATGCATGCAACAAAGAAAAAAACTTTAGGTAAAGGTTACAAAATAACTACAACCCTTTCAGCAAAAAAGTTGAGACATAACTAATATGCTAAGGTTAATACAAGAGAACAAACCAGGTAGAGGCGAAGAAGATTATATTTTGTATATTTTTATATCTGCATATGGGAGAAATAGTAGTTCAACCAAGACCAATGTAAAAAAAAGTTTGCTAAAAAAACTTGAGAGAATGAACTTGTAATTAGTTTGTTGTTTAAAATGAATTTAACCACATAGAGTCTGCATATATTTAAGAATGAAAGACTCAATGTCTGTTATAAAGGCAGTATGATGCACTCATGGTGGATGCAATTTAACACTAACAGGCAACAATTACAGCACATTATCTTGACTTACCGAAAATCATCCAAACTCAGGCTACCTCTGCAACAACAGGCACAAGAAATTACCCCACAAGCCCAGAAGGAAAGAGTCCCAAAGACTGGGAGACAGATTATTTCAAGTAAACAGCTTCGAACTTTGATTGCAAGCAATGCAAATACTGTTGTATTTATAAAGTGTCTACCTATTCCAGACAAATATTCTCAAAATCGCATTTAAACATCCAAAATGTACCAGAGACCAACACACATGCATTTAGTTGAGATAGCTTCATTTGATTTTAGATACCCAATCCTGAAAAGATTTTAATGTGTGTTTGATGTTAAGCATTTAAGTAATTCCAGTGACTTAAAAGGGACTATTCTCATTCCTAAAATTAATCATGTGCATCAATGCTTGAAAAGTCAGAGCCTCAGGCTGTAATTCAGGTTTGAAATTCATACAAGAATCTACCCAGTTTGCTAAAGGCTTTAAAGAGGAAATGTTTTCTTGAAAAAATTTGTCGGCTTTTATTGAAAAAAACCAAACCAAACAGTTTGCAAAGAACTTTAAAGATGCAAAGGGTTTTTTAATGCTAACAGATTTTAAGCATGAAAGGTAACATTTAATCATCTTGTCTAATCTTTAGCATAATGTGGGGTGAAACATTTTCGCTGTGATGTTTGCATCAAACACAATAATTTGTGATTGAACAACAGAAAATTCATGCTAAAACAAGTAATAACTTCTCTTTAAGAACATTGCTTCTGATATGTGGCAGCTACCACATACAGTAAGCCCTTGATTTAACAGGCCTTGATACAACAGACCTTGGAATAATGGATGCTGTCTGCCAGCTGCCCTGCTCCACGCCCCCAAATAAATACCAGAGACTCATGAGAGCCACCGTGGGGGCTGGAGGGGCCACTGGGATGGGATGGGTGCGGGGGGGGCAGGCTGCGGCAGGGTGCAGCAGCTCTCCTTCCCAGCCTCATATGCATGGAGCATGTCAGGGCCGAGCCATCACTGTCTGCAGTGGCACTGAGCAGCAGCCATGCTGTCAGAGGCTGCTGCCTGCTGGCAGGTTGTAGGTAGTCACACACTATCTTCGCACACGTGGGTTGGAGCCAAGGGCTGGTGGATCGGCAGCTCCAAGAGCTGCAGGAGGCAGAAGGAGCCAGGCCAGCATTCAGCTGCTCTCCTGGTGATTGGGAGAGGGAGATGGAGGTGTGGGGGGGATGAATGGGGCAGGAGTGGGGAAGGCAAGGAAGGCAGAGGACAGGAGTGAATGATGGGCTGGGAAGGTCTGTACATCATCATACGGTATAACCATTTGCATACAATGGACTTTGGGCATTAATGGACACCCCTTCCCCTCATCAGTCCATTAAATCCAGGGTTTACTGTGCTGGACAGACAGTATAGGAAGAGCTGGGGAGTTTCAAAGAGAAAAAATTTCTACACTTCTGTTTGAAAAGCCAACAACTCATTCTATAATATTGCAGTCTGTTCTTGTAGTCATGTCACTTGGGAAACATGAATGATGTTCAGCCAAATGGAACCTGACATTGAAGTATAAATAAGGTTCAACATATACAGCCTTTTTGCTTCAACTTGACAATGAAATGGGACACCACTGGCAAACTGGTAGTCTATTTTGTTACATTTCTAATTAATCAATACCCAGCATGTCTGTATTTATTTTTTTTATATATATATACACACACACACTTTCTGTATACCTCTGCCACATAGAAATAAAGCAGGTATATCCAGAGGTTTGGGAATCTGGGCACACAGTATGGCTTTTGCTTTTTTAAAGCTTAGCCATGTTGGAAGCCCAAGGAGTGCACCTAAAAATTCAGAATAAAAGGATATTAATTTTTAGTTCCCAAAACCCAATATCACAGATACAGCAAACCCGCTAAATACATGCCTTCAAGTTGCACTTAATTCGCTTTAACATGAGTTAAGCACAACTTGAATCTGCTCTACAGCTGTCAGCCTGCCTTCCCCCCAGCTGTGCAGCTATCAGGCTCACAGCCAGGTGCCTGGGGGAAGGCAGGGAGAAGCAGCCAGGAAACTGACCACTCCTGGTGGGCTGCTCTATTTCCTGGGTCCTGCAAGTGACAGGGAGCTTGGAATCAAGTAGCGCCCATGGTCAATTCCCAGGCTCCAGGGAGTGGAGGGAACTAGGAGCCAGGGTGCCCCTGGTTCTCAGCTCCCCTCCACTGTCTGAAGCCGGGAAACTGCCCCGGTCAGTTTCCTGGCTCTGCCACTTGGTTCCTGTCTTCCTACCACTTGCGGGACCACGTAAATGGACCAGCATGTGCAAAAATATGAATTCTCAATGGGCTGCAGGAACACAACCCCTGTGTAACTCGAGGGTTTACTGTGTTTTAAAGTGACCAGACTCGGAACTTAAATGTGTTTGTTAGATCCACTAAATATTAGCAGGAAAAACTGCTACTATTCTCACAGGCACCTACTGAGTAGATTTGTAAAATGGAGTCTCTCACATGGCTGTTTTCTACTCTTACTGGGGGAAAAAAGTGATTTAATGTGGAAATCAAACAATACAGAGTGAACGTTTTCTATAGCTTTTTCCAATGTTTTCTGCATAAATTAACTTTTGCCATGTTACCGTAATGTCATTGAGCATGTGCTTAGTTTAAGGGATTTTTTCACTGATATTTCAAAAATAAAGGTTTGTAATTCTGAATCTCACACCATTTTTGAAAATAAAAGAACAACATAAAAACACAAGCAGCAAAGTGCTGTTTCATGTATTACTTGCTGCTACTGTAAGTAATCTACAAATTTAAAACTAAGTTTGGAAACCTGAATAAGATAACATTTAACAGTATTTTGCAAAAGATTCAATTAAACATTTTAAACCATCAACTATAAAAACGTATTAAAAGGTTTAACACGCCTACCTGTTAAACTTTGAATTGCGTGTTGGGGATTCAGCTCCTCTTAAGAGTTGCCTGAAATACTAAAATGCAACAGAAGAAAGTGCTATTTTTCACTCTACTATTTCTTTAACCGTGGTTTACAGTTATAAACATTAATATACCTAATCATGTTTCTTGTGTCTAACTTCACATCTGCTGAAGAATTAAAAGAAAACACATAGAAATACAACACTAGTCTCTGCAGTTGAGATATTGTATTTCATACAAGACTACTTACAACCTTCAGTTCTAATGAATTTACAGTATAAGTATGCCTTCCTAAGGGCAGCCCTTTGGCATGGAGGGCAGTCTTTCTACTAAAACTATATAATTAGAAATGATGTAGCACCACAGCTGCACTGCAATATGTCAGTGTAGACAATTACTATACTGACTGGAGGGGCCTCACATCATTTGGATTAAGTCATTTCCCTGATAGATGTGAGCCAGATCAACAGACAACCCACATAGGGGGTGAAGTCAGCTTAAATACATGGCTTGAGGGACTTTTCACATCCCTCAGCAACGTGAGTACCAACTTTTTAATGTAGAACTGACCCAAGCACTTCAGTTTTCATCCAAAACCCAACTAAGATCACTATTTATGGAGTTCTGTGTGTATTACATGTCAATTATTTCTAAAAATTGTAACTATACAAATAGATAAAAAGTCCCTTTAACTGTCAGTGCTGCAAACTCAACCTAACATTTGAAGAAGTAGTTTTATTCTTTTAGGATCTTGCATTATAAAAAATTCTGTAACTGGAAGTAGTCAACAGTTCTGTTGATATCAGAGCCTGAAAGAAACTAGTTCCCTTTAGAAGGCCATTTCTACTCTACAAACTTATGTTGATACAAGTTATGTCCGTATATACCTGTCACTGTTAGAACATCCCCTGTGTAACTGCGTATCTGGCTCCATGCATTGGCACCGTGTATACTCACAACAAGTGTTTGCCCTGATGCATGGAGCAATACACCATGGGCAGGTATCCCAGCATGAAACCTGCCACTATTCAGTGCTTTGTCTTTCAGAAGTTTTCCTACTGTGGCAGGACCGAAAAAAGTTCGTTTAACTTTGTAGCGTGCAACTGTCTTCACACATATCTTCATCTGTAATCTATACTTTTTTCAGGTTTTTCCCCCCACCCAGATCCCACAAACCTGACCAACCCTTCTTGCTATCCTTCATCTCTGATGGGAGCATAAAACCTGCATTGCTCTGCACTGTTATTAGTTTTGGAAACACAGCTTGCACAATCATGAATTATTTGCAGAGCTGCAAGAACAATGGAATCAATGGGGAGCGTGAAGAAGCCATACTGCTGTGGGACAAAGAAGAACCAATTCAAGGATAGTGGCATTCAAGGAGTAGATGAAGACGGTGGGCTCAGGAAATGCTCACTGACTGGTGGGATTGCATTGTAACACAGGCTTTGGAGGACAAGCAATGGCTGCAGAACTTTTGGATGCACACGGCGATACAGCGAACTCTTTTATATCTGGCAGCCCTGAGACTGGGAGGTTGACAGATATTCAAATATTCTGGATTGTAAAGAGGTATACCTAGCCATGGATAACACTACAGAAAAACAAGATTAGATATTAAGAAAAAAACCCACAAATGTATGCAGAGTACTTTATTTACAAACCACAGTAGCATTTCACACTGTAAACTTACACCGTTTGCTGTATTTACTTTCACTACACTGTACTTATGGAAAATGTAACTAAAATTTACTTATGCTTAAAATGCTGGTTATTTGAGAGTTCTGGATAATAGAAAGCCGGATATGAAAGACAAATATCAGAGAGGCACCCATGTTAGTCTGTATCTTCAAAAACAACAATAAGTCCTGTGGCACCTTACAGACGAACAGATATTTTGGAGCATAAGCTTTCGTGGGCAAAGACCCGCTTTGTTGCATCAGACAAAGTGGGTCTTTGCCCACGAAAGCTTATGCTCCAAAATATCTGTCTATAAAGGTACCACAGGACTTCTTGTTGGATATGAAATAGTTTACTGTACATCTGCATCCACATGCATAGCTCACCCCAGCCCTCTACTGCTTGGACACCAAAACGAGAGCCATGCTGACAGTAGAAAAGCAGGGGGCCACTGAATTGTGGAAAGCTAAAGTGCTACCAATCAGTCAGAATCCAATTTGCAATGTTGGCACTGCACTGACCTTCATACACTGACTTTGACTCAACTCGCAAGCGCTGATACTATGTTGGCCTAATGTACATCTCACCTCAGAGACCTTTAAATGTAAAAATGCAAAACTAGGTCAATGTGAGACAGTTTACATGGACTGAACTTTATAATGTAGACCAGGCCTCAGATATATTAGCTCTACCCTGCTAACAGGATTCAAAAGTATTAAAAGCACCTATTTTTTTGCCATTCAAATAAAATTCTGAATACAGCAAAACTACTATTTAAGCCGTCACATTTACATCATCGTTTGAAAAACAAATACAACTGTGCTTAAAGGCAAGATTTCAAGTCTTTTATGCTTACCTCATCACTATGACAGAACATAGGAGTAAAGACATTCTCTAAGAGGGAAAGAACATGTTCATATGCTTCAAACAGGCATCGCATAGTTTGAAGTTTCACAACATCAACATATTCACCGTTAGCAACTGCAGAAAAAAAATAAAATCTCTGTAAGTATTAGATGAATGTATCACTGTTTTGTATAATTCTTTTCTGAGTTTTACAGGTCTCAATCTCAAATTAGTCTGTATAAATCCATGCAGAAAGAACCCAAAATTTTATCAAAACGAAAAGCAGTCAAGTAGCACTTTAAAGACTAGCAAAATGGTTTATTAGGTGAGCTTTCATGGGACAGACCCACTTCTTCAGACCATAGCCAGACCAGAACAGACTCAATATTTAAGGCACAGAGAACCAAAAACAGTAAGCAAGGAGGACAAATCAGAAAAAGATAATCAAGGTGAGCAAATCAGAGAGTGGAGGGGTCGGGGGGAAGGTCAAGAATTAGTTTGAGCCAAGTATGCAGACGAGCCCCTACAGTGACTCAAAGTTCCCATCATGATTGAAACCATGTGTTAATGTTCCGAATTTGAATATAAAAGTCAGCTCGTCCACTTCTCTTTCCAAAACGGTGCGATAATTCCTCTTCAGTAACACACATAGGGGCTCGTCTGCATACTTGGCTCAATCTAATTCTTGACCTTCCCCCCCACCCCTCCACTCTCTGATTTGCTCACCTTGATTATCTTTTTCTGTCCCACGAAAGCTCACCTAATAAACTATTTTGCTAGTCTTTAAAGTGCTACTTGACTGCTTTTTGTTTTGATAGTATATAGACTAGCATGGCTTACTCTCTGTTACTACCCAAAATTTTAGAATACTAAAGTGACTGGTAAAACAGAATTTGAATACATTACCATTTGTAGAAGACATTATTCTGGAACAATAGAGAGATAGGAGTATAAGTATCCTTGAACATTGTTGCTTTGTTAATAAGGTTATATGGTTATGATAAAATTATGTATGATTTGGATTGACTGGAATTATTTTTCAATCTGACAGAATGCTTTCTAGATTCCAGTACAAATTCTTGATCATTCCTTTCAATCTAAAAAACTTACTTCTTTGAATCTCTTCCACAATAAAAGGATCAAATCTTATTTTGTCAATACTTTCATCCAAACAATAGGTTGCATAGATTTTCTTCACCTCTTCATGAAGAGACTTCTTTTCAGTATCTGATAATTCTGGTTGCAAAATTTTGTCATTAAATTCCTCTAAAAGGAGGAGAGAAAATACATTTGCTGATCAAACTTAGCTAATAGAAATGGTGCCATTTTAAAACAGTAAAACAGGTCAACCATCAGGATATGCCTACACTGCAACCAGGACATGTGATTGCAGCATACCTGAGCTAGTTTTCACCTAGCTAAATGAAGAGCAGCTGGAATAACAATAGCAGTGAAGACATGGTAGCACAGAATAGCCCTGTCTGTGCATGATCCCAGGCATGTACTCAAATGGCTCACAGCTGGCTTGTTTTCATCTACACATGCTGCACTCCTACCCGCTGACTACTGTATAGACTGTGGTATACAGCAAACCCCCAAAATGCACAACTTCAAGTTGCGCTTAATTTGTGTTAACGTGAGTTAAGCAACTTGAAGCTGCTCTGTGGCTGCCTGCCCACCTGGCTCCCCCTGCTGGGAGAAGCCATGCCACGGCAGCTGTCTGATCAGCACAGCTTCTTCCAGCTGGGGGAAGCCGGGCCGACAGGCAGCAGTGCTGCTGTGATTTCTCCCCGGCTTTCCTCAGCTTGGAGACGATGCACCGCTGTGGCTGTCTGCCCAGTGCAGCTTCTCCCAGCTGGGGGGACCAAGGAAAAGACAGTCACGCTGTTACGGTTTCCCTCGGGCTTCCCCTAGCTGGAGGAAGCCAGGGACAAGCCGCACCTGGCTCTCTGCCTCACTGTGGGAGCCGGGAAACTGACCAGCACTAGTGCTGGTCAGTTTCCCAGCTCCCTCAAGCAAAGGAGAGCTGCTACCACCTGGTCCCCAGCTCCCCTCCACTTGCTGGACCCAGGAAACTGACTAGGGCTGGTACCCTTATCAGTTTCCTGGCTCCCCTGAGTTGTGCAGGAAATTTGACTTATGCAGGGGTTGCGAGAATGCAAACCCTTCCTAAGTTGGGGGTTTACTGTATGCCATCAAACACCTATTCCAGAAGATATGGCTACACAGAAAACATTAAATGTTTAAAAATTTATGACCAGGCTGATAAATTGCATTAGAATCTTGGTGTTAAGTTGTACTAATACATATGTCACAGTCGGGTAGCTGCGTTAGTCTGTATCTGCATCAATGCATTTGATAAAATGAGTTTTACCCATGAAAGCTTATGCTCACATAAGTCTGTCAGTCTTTAAAGTGCCACAAGATGTTTCATTGTTTTTAACACCTACTCTGTACATCTAATGTTATATAAATTGATACAAAAAATAAGAGCTGCAATAAAATTAATTATTCCCTTCCACAGTAAAATTCACAGTGTTCCTTTAGAAGACTACGAGTTATGAACATTTTAATTATTTCCATCTGCTCATATTGATTCCAATTAGATGTTGTGCATATGTGCACATAGTCAGAAGGTTCTTCCCCTACCATTATCTATAGGGTCGGTCTGGGCACCCCCTGGGGTCGGTCTGGGCACCCCCTGACATCACACTTTCAGGGTGGCCAACATAGGGTCCTTGCAACCCAAGCCCCCCACTCCGTTCCTACTTACTGGCCAGTGCAACTGCAGAGCAGGAGAGTGGGAACTGAAACGGACATGAACACCACATCTTGAAGAAAAACAGGCAAGTAATTGCTTATTCATGTCAAATCTAAACAGGTGATTCCCAAGCCTAAGCTCTGGAGGTGGAGCAGAAGTTGTCCAATGATTGGAGCACTGCTCTACCAAATGCCACATCATCTCTGTCCCGCTGGTTAATCACATCAATGTGAGGTATTTGTCAACAGGAACTCAAAGCTGCTGAAGGCTGGGAGGAATGTGTCTCACAGAGATCATTTGCATGAGAATGCAAAGGTGTGCATATGTGATACCTTGCAAACAAAGACTGATGGGTAGCAAGGAAGCAATGAGATTTTGTCTATTGTAAACACATTGTTGTAAAATCACAATTTATGCTAACACTCGGTATAAGAATTGTGAACTCTCACCAACGCTCCAAGTCATTGTCGGGGACAGGGCAGTCATCATAACTGCATAAGACATGGATTGCACAGGGCTCCCCTGGTTTAAAGCATTGTGAGGCAGAAGAGGAGAGGTATGGGTTGCACCAGATAGCTGAGTGCCCTGGCCCTCCCTAAGCCTTGGCCGTATAGCTATAAGTCTGGTTTCATTAGCCCTCCCCACCTGTTAAAAGACAGAGCTGGATACTAGCGTTTGTATCTTTTAGAAGACTCTACTTTGATAGATGCTGAAAGCTGAAGTCACAGGGTTTTGCCTCAGGGTAAACCCACAGCAGACAGCACGACCAGCGGACAGACGGACAGATGGTAGGTAGGAGGAGCGGCGGATAGATGGAACAATGGGAGGTAGATGTCCTGAGTGATGTGAAATCAGAAGACAACCTTTGGGCGGAGGTTGGGGGGTTGAGACCTGTCTGACCCTGCTGTCGTCTAAGACTGGGGCAGGTGATAATGCAGCCACCACCACATCCAGAAGCAAGGTGACAAGATGGCAGCTGGAACTGGAGCCTGCTTTTTGCCCTCAGCCCCCGAGCTCCCATGAAGCAAGGCTTACTGGTGCTGTGTTCAGTGCTGAGGATGGTGCAGCAATTGGTGCCCCCATGCTCAGTGTCTCAGAGCACTTAGGGGCTTGACTGGAGCCCTCCTGAGCAGGAGCTGGAGGAAGTCCAACCAATCAGGCACTTGATGGGGGCCTGCTGGCCACCTGATTTTTAGATCTGGTGAGGAATTTCCCACTGTCATCCTTCTTTTTGCAGCACACTGGAGCATGAGACCAGCAACTCAGAGATGTCTGGGACCTAGATGCGAACCTGTGGGGGTACCAAAGGTCTCTAGAGAAGTCTTTCCCTGTCACCAGCTTGGATGCCAAAAGTGCCAGACCACTTTGCACCGAGGAAGCAGTGTTTAGGATTCAGTCTGCTGTACCAGGCTCCAACTGAAGCCAAAGTGCTGCCTCCAAATGCAAAACTAGAAGGCACTGTTCTCTGTTTCTAAGGGGCAAAACCCTCTTTGGAGCTTACAACTCTTCCTAAAGCGACCCTCTAAAGACAGTTAAATCACAAAATCTCAGCACAAACTTGCCTCAGTCAGAACACAGCTTAAAGCCCAGGGACCAAGGCATGTCTTGGTGCTGGGGAAGTGTCGGGGGAAAACCCCCAAGGAAACTTATAAGAAAAAACCCTCTACTTTGAAACCTAACTATGAATACACAAAGGATGATTCTGCATAACACATGTCCTGAGGCAAGAGCAACCGAGTTCCAGCCAACTGTCACAGGCCGTGAACTGACGTGGGGTTAGGATGGCAAGGTCCTGTATTGGGCAACATGAAGCCACAACTCTAGGGGGTACCTAGACCAAACCTAGGGATACCGCTATGAGAAAAATCTCCTCACTATAGTGTATGTGGCACACACACACCTAAGGGGAATTGGCATGAACGACCACCCTAAGAACCTCAGATCAGTCTTTTGCTTCAAGACGCATTCTTTCATTGCAAAATCCACTGTGCTGGGCCAGCACCTAAAAGCACCTGTTTAAGTTCAAGGAGTACATTTAAACATAGTAAGGTAATCTTACCTACAGTTAGACAAAACTGCAACACATGTACTGCCCCTTCCTGTTTCAGAAAGTTCATGAAGCGAAACAACAGGTCTTGCTGTTCTCTAATCTCCTTCAGTTCTAACTTCAGGACCTTAACATGAAGTGGAAAATGCAGTTAGCTTGGGTATTTCTCAAGCTTTCATTAAAATAAACCTTGTCTAATAGAAACAATGAAAACAGTACCGGTACTATGTATAGCATATACAATACTTATTCAAAATCTCTATATAATGAGTTTTTTCCCCTACTTACAGATGGTTTTTTATTGCGAGGGTCTGCAAACTTTTGCAGGAATGGAATCAAAGCAGCAGCTGGCTCAGTTGCTTTCTCTGGCTGTAAAAAGAGAGTGCTGACATGAGACTGACACTGATATGCATGAATCAGTTATAAATGTTCTCATTTGATCAGTACTCACTGGGCTATCATCAATGAAGATGAGAAGTAAATGGTTGACAGTATCCTAATGGAAACACAAAAGACAAACCAATCTGCTTAAAAACCACTCCACTACAACTCAAGTTCCTAGAAGGACACTGACAATTTTTATATCTTAAAATTGCAAACATATCAGAATCCGATTATTCTAACATCTAGTTTGGTAGTTATACTTGAATGATGTCTACATCCAGATTACTAGGTCAATGAACTTCCCTAATGAGACATGCATAGAAACAAGTATTTCCATCTCGCAAAGAAGAGAGTTCTGTTTGGCATCTTAATGCCAGTGTAGGTCTGGTGAGTTACAACTGATTACTGAGAGTTCCACAAGCCTGGTTATTTTTTACCTAGAGGCAAGCAGTATTCAGATAGTTGTTGAATTTTCTTCCTCTTGAAAGCGAAATAGCAGATGAGAGTGCCTATCCAATCTTTACAAATTTAGTGCCACTTATCTACTTAAGCAAAGAGTAAACAAATTACAGCAAACTCTTTCATATCCAGCAACCTCAGGACCGGGAGGTTGTCGGATATTTAAAAATGCCACTTAACAGAGAGGTGGCTGTGGGATCCCCAGCATGGGGCCAAAGGAACCCGCCAGCCCCGCGCCTGGGAACTGGCTGGGACGAGAAGCCCTGCTGGCTGTTTCAACCCCCAGGATCCATCTGGGGCAGCAGGTTCAAGGGAACTCTGGCAGCCCCAGGACTGGGAAAACTGCAGGAGTGTGGGCTCTTTCGGTGGCATCAGGTTCTGCCAGTGTGCTAAGCAATGCTGGCATCCCCAGGCTCCAGCAGCATGTGGGGCAATACTGCTGGCACATGGGGCAATGCTGCCAGGACATGGGGCTCTGCTGGTGGCCCCACGGGGCAGGGAATTTCAGCGGCCCTGGTAACAGGGGAACACCACTAGGGAGCGGAGCTCTGCTGGGGCCAGAGGAACCCCAGGAGTCCCACAGCTGAGAACTGGCAGCTCCAGCCCCACGACAGGACAGGTTAACCCCAGCAGGCACAGGAGAACCCAGTAGCTGACAGGGGATACAGCCCCACTGGCAGCTCCAGCCCTGAACTGGGAGTAGCCCCAGCCAGAATATCTTGGAGTGGAGCTGGCAGGAACTGGTGCTAGTTAACTGAGAGTTCCAGTTTAACAAATGCCAGATAAGGAGTTTACTGTAGCATCTCTCCCGAGTGGCTTTTAGAAAGGCCTTGTCCACACACAAACGTTGTAACTAGACTGGTACAGTTAAAATGATACAACCCCAACCCTACTGTGGATTCATCTATATAGCTATAAAGGTGTATAAATAATGGCACAGATTATTCCATACACAGCTACAGTAAGCTTAACTACTTTGGTAATAAATCCTACCTCTAACACACACAAAAATCACTATGCAGATCAAACCTATATATTTTTAACTAATGCAGCCAAATAATCACTAAAACCGAATTAATTCTGCAGCTCCAAAAATAAGAGGATTTGAATTTAAGGTTATTATTTATATAAACAATTAAGCAGTCACCAAAGCTAAAATCAAGGTGAAGTACTTCTTTCATCACAAAGCACTTCACCATTAGACAAAAAGGAAAACGACAGAAAATACAAGTTATTTCTACTGCTCCAAAATCTCACTGGGTCAGCTAGGAAGTCCATGGAGGGAAGGAAAACAGAACCACACAGGATTTCTCTTATAAGCAATGCCAGGGATCTGAAAGGAAAAAAGAAAAATGGATTATATTTTCATATCAACTTTGGTTTTTACATTCATCATTTATAACGAGATAAGATCAGTAAAGTTAGTATTTTTATACAGAACATAAGAACAACCATCCTGGGTCAGAACAAAGGTCCATCTAGCCCAGTATCCTGTGCCCTAACAGCGGCCAGTGCCAGGTGCCCTGGGGTGAATGAACAGAACAGGTAATCATCAAGTGATCAGTTTCCTGTTGCTCATTTCCAGCTTCTGGCAAAGAGAGGCTAGGGACACCATCCTTGCCCATCCTGGCTAATAGCTATTAATGGAATTCTCCTCCATGAATTTTTCTAGTTCTTTTTTAACCCAGTTAGTGTCTTGGCTTCACTATATCCTTTAGGAAAGGGTTCCAAAGACTGATTGTGCATTGTGTGAAGAAATACACGCTTGTGTTTAAACCTGCTACCTATTAATTTCATTTGGTGAAACCTAGTTCTTGTGTTGTGAGAAGGAATTAGCACTTCCTTATCTACTTTCTCTATACCAGTCATGAGTTTGCAGACCTCAATGATTTCCCTCCTTAGCTGTCTGTTTTCCAAGCTGAGAAGTCCCAATCTCATTAATATTTCCTCATATGGAAGCTGTTCCATGTGCCTAATCATTTTTATTGCCCTTTTCTGAAGGTTGAGTCTTCTCCAACAAATTATGTTCATCTATGTATCTGACAATTCCATTCTTTACTATAGTTTCAACCAGTTTGCTCAGTACTGAAGTGAGGCTCACTGGTCTGTAACTGTTGGGATCACTTCTGGAGTCCATTTTAAAAACTGGCATCATACTATCTTCCAGTTATCTGGTACAGAAGCTGATTTAAATGATAGGTTACAGATTACAGTTAATTGTTTTGCAGTTTCACATTTGTGTTCCTTCATAACTCTTAGGTAAATTCCATCTGGTCCTTGTGGCTTAGTACCATTTAATTTATCAATTTGTTCCAAAACTTTAACAACTCCTCAATCTGGGACAGCTCTTTGGATGTATTACCTTAAAAGAATGGCTCAACTTTTGGAATCTCCCTATCTTTGGCCATTAACACCGATGCAAAGAACTTATTTGGTTTCTCCAAAATGGCCTTATTCTTGAGTGCTCCTTTAGTATCTTGATTGTCCTGGGGCCACCCTAGCTGTTTAGCGGGCTTCCTGCTTCTGATTCACTTAAATTTAATACTACTTTTGAGTTGTTGGTTAGCTGTTCTTCAAATTCTTTGTTGGACTTCCAAATTATATTTTTACTCTTCATTTACCAGAGTTTATACTCCTTTCTATTTTCCTCACTAGGATTTAACCTCCATTTTCTAAAGCATGACTTTTTGGATCTCACAGCTTCTTTTACTTTATTATTTAACCACAGTAGTACTTGTTTTGGCTCTTTTTATGTTTTTTTTTTTAATTTGGGTTATACATTTAAGTTGAATCTCTATTATGACATGTTTTGAAAAGTTTCCATACAGCTTGCAGGGATTTCACTTTTGACACTGTACCTTTCAATTTCTGTGTAACTAACTTTCTTATTTTTGTGTAGTTCCCTTTCTTGAACTTAAGTGCTTGTGTTGTGCTGCTGTGGTGTTTTTCCTGCTACAGGGATGTTAAATTTAATTATATTATGGTCACTATTTCCAAGTGATCCAGCTATATGCACCTCTTAGACTGGATCCTGTGCTCACTTAGAACTAAATCAAGAATCGCCTCTTCTCTTGTGGGTTCCAGAACCAGCTTTCTCCAAGAGGAGGTCATGCAAGGTGTCAAGAAATTTTATCTCCACACCCCATCCTGAGGTAACAATGTGGGGATACTTGAAATCCCCCATTATTATTGAAGTTTTTTTTGTTTTGTTTTTTTTAATGTTCATAGCCTCTACTAAATTAAATGTTCCCTGAACATTTCACATTTACTACTCCCATCCTCATCAGATGGTCAGTAATATTTCCCTATTGCTTGGAGTAAGATGTGGGCCTGAAATAAAAGTCCAGGTAATACAGGTGCAGTGTGAAGTCTGAGGCCTAACTGACAATGGTCAAGACTTTAAAAAGCAGTGCAAGCTGTGAGCAAGAGGTAGGCCTCTACTCGTCGACCTTGGCACTAGTAAGTACAGAACAGTAATTGGAACTAGGTACCAGCTCTAACATAGTAATAGGTACTGTCATAAGTTGAAGACACATTTCAAAAGGAGTATAACAACTCATTAAAAAAGGACCTTGATACCCACACTACCTACCGATACCAGTCTAGACTGAGAAAAAGGTGTACAATGACAGCATGATGGATAGAGATGGGTGATCTCTAAGTGATGTCAGAGGGTGGCACCCTGATGTCAGGAATGATGTGTAACTTGTTTGTACTTGTATATATGGCAGTGTCTTGGGAGTACTGTCTTTGGCTGACATGGGCTACGTCTACACGTGCAGCCAACATCGAAATAGCTTATTTCGATGTTGCGACATCGAAATAGTCTATTTCGATGAATAACGTCTACATGTCCTCCAGGGCCGGCAACGTCGATGTTCAACTTCGACGTTGCTCAGCCCAACATCGAAATAGGCGCAGCGAGGGAACGTCTACACGTCAAAGTAGCACACATCGAAATAAGGATGCCAGGCACAGCTGCAGACAGGGTCACAGGGCGGACTCAACAGCAAGCCGCTCCCTTAAAGGGCCCCTCCCAGACACAGTTGCACTAAACAACACAAGATACACAGAGCTGACAACTGGTTGCAGACCCTGTGCCTGCAGCATAGATCCCCAGCTGCCGCAGAAGCAGCCAGAAGCCCTGGGCTAAGGGCTGCTGCCCACGGTAACCATAGAACCCCGCAGGGGCTGGAGAGAGAGCATCTCTCAACCCCCCAGCTGATGGCCGCCATGGAGGACCCAGCAATTTCGACGTTGCGGGACGCGGATCGTCTACACGGTCCCTACTTCGACGTTGAACATCGAAGTAGGGCGCTATTCCTATCTCCTCATGAGGTTAGCGACTTCGACGTCTCGCCGCCTAACGTCGAAGTTGGTGCCGCTACTTCGAAGTAGCGTGCACGTGTAGACGCAGCTCTAGAGGGCATGTGGGAGGGGTTCCTCCTACTGACTGAGTTAGTCCACTGCAGGGAGCACATATGCATAGTGGTTCGGTAGAGTCTACTGACAACTATTGCTGTGCTTTGTTTGACAATAATCCTGTCCAGGCACCTTCAATCCTTATCTAATCCTGTGGTCTTTGGGAGCTCTCAGAGTGTCCTGTGTTTAACACTTGCGCAAGTCAACAAGCACATGAGACAGAGCACAAACACACACAGCCAAAAGGTTATCATCACTGATGGAATAGGGGACCTGTCAGCACAGCACCACAGAGAATCCTGACTGATGACACTGTTATATTATTATCTGAGCATGGAATTACTCTCCATAGAGATGCTACGGCATGGACTGGTTCATTTAAGATTTCCACCTCATTTGAGTCTATGCTTTCTTTCATATATAGTGCCACTCCCTCCAGGAGCATGACCTGTTCTCCACTTCCATTATATTCTGTACCCTACTATTGCTGTTTTCAGCCGATTATCCTCATTCCACTAAGTTTCTGTGATACTGATCCTATCGATAACCTCATTAAATGAGGCGCTCTAGCACACCCATATTATTTATACACCAATGCTAGAACACTAAGCACTTTAAAAACATGTCTCTTTTTAGTGGTCTGCCACTACATGATGTCTATGAATGGGGTTCTTTCATCTGACTCTTTCTGATCAAATCCTCCCTGTATTTCAACATTTTCCATAATCTCCTCCTTACTGGAACATAAAGACTCTCCAATAAAAGATCCTCCCCTCAGTGATGTTTCTGGCTAAACCATGCACTCTTCCGTACCTTTCAGCTTTTCCCTGAGCTTAGTTTAAAAACCATTCTACAACCTTTTTAATTTTAAGTGCCATCAGTTTGTTTGCATTTCACATTAGGTGGAGCTCATCCTTCCTGTGTAGACTCTCACTTTCCCATAAGCTATCCCAGTTCCTAACAGATCTAAATCTCTCCTGTCTAAACCATCATTTCATCCATGCATTGAAACTCTGCTTTCTGGTGTCTACCTGGTCCTGCACGTGAAACATGCAGCGTTCTCTGAGATACTTCCATGGAGGTCCTGGACTTCGATCTCTTACCTAGCAACTTCAATTTCTGATCTAGCAGTGGTACCTGCTTGGTAGTTAGAAAGAAAATAAATTTCTATCTAAGGCTGACAGTCTGTCCTTCACCCACTTTAACATCATTTAGAACTGTGGCATTACATTTTTTGCAACTACAGGCTGAACCTATCTAATCTGGAACTGTCTCATCTGGCAACATCTATAATCCAGCATGATTTTAGTTAGCTGGACCTTTCCTATGGTCCCATTAAGTTTGTTTACAGACACCAGACCTGGCTCTTAGTGTTCTGTGCTGTTATTAGCAGTTATTACCTCTAAATGTCTTCTAAGAGCCTAGTAAGTAGTCTAAGCGTTAGTAATGTGCTAGACAATACTGACTTCCCGTGGTCCAGCAAATTCTCTCATCTGGCCCAGGACAAGTCCCAAGAGTGCCAGACTAGAGAGGTTCAACCTGTATTGCAAATAGTACAGCTTTTTAATATATTTGATACCTGCAGTCTGTTGCCTTTGGGGGAAGAATATATGGGAAAAGAAGCTCAGTAAGTTTTCTTAAATAGTGAAGTTCATCTCTTCGACTCCTCAAAGCCACATGAAGTTCTGGTCCATATTCTTCTAAAGCAGCTTGCTGTAAGAATTCTGCATTTTTCACTGCAAGAAAACAGATGTACAGGATGTTCTTTTTTCCTTCCCAGCCTTATAAAATAATGGCTGAGATTTTTTTCACTTGGATATCTGAAAACAGTTTTCTATCCTTTTTTTCATTTGCATACCCCCTAAAAATTTCAAATGGAGGTGCAGACTCCTTTAGAAAATCTTACACATTCTGTGCGGACTCTGGGGGTCGCTGGACCACCAGTTGAAAACCTTGATATAACATTATCAAGGCAATATTAACACATGCACAACTATCAAAGATAAGCAATAGTAACTATATAAATAAGAAAAAGACACCTGGATACGAACTTTGAAGCATGGGTATACTGTGAAAATAATACATAAAATTTCTATCTTCTTCAGTAAAAATACAGTAACTTCACTGACCCAATTCAATAGTGTATAGTTTCAGGCTATTTTCACTTACGATTAGCTGGGTAACTTAACCTGCTTTGATTTTTAACTATACTGGAGCCTGTCTCCATTTGCTTTTACCAAAGTTTCACTCTTCAAAGCTAGGCTCTTATTTATTGGTTTGTGCTAAATATAATTTGGAAACATCTAAGACTAGAACTTTTAGCTATATAATGTTTCCTATTCAACTTATACTCCAAAGTTTTTTTTGAAGTAAGATTGAAGAAATATACCTTTAGTATCACTTTTCACTGTGTTTAAGCCAGGAGTGGGCAAGATACAGCCCCCAAGCTGAATCCAACCCACAAAGTCACTAGATCCAGCCCAGGGACTACCTCGGGACTAAGCAGCCAGCTGCTGCTTTAAGCGATTTCCTGCTCCGTGTAGCACTCTGCTTCCGATACTGGGAGACAAGGGGAGGCTTCATGCGTTATTCCCACCCCCTTGCAAAATATCTCAGCTCCTGTCATGAATGAATGTAGAAGGGTAAATACAGAGACAACTCACAGCAGGAGGAGGTCAGGTGAGCCAATGGGAGGGAGAGAGACTTTTCTGAACTGAGAACAAGTGCAGTATGAGGGGTCTTTTGTCTGCATGGCTGATGCAGCAGGAACAGAAAAATGATTACTCCTATGCAGTTTGAATTAATGCGGCAAATATCCTGACCATCTCAAAGACCAGTCATAGATATGTAAGTAGAAGGGAAATGTGTACACAGACATGATCAGGTTATGGTTATTTTCAATGTGGTGTGGACTTTTTTTTTTAAACTCCTTTTCTTACTCTGGTTAAGGACTTGATTCTTTTTCCCTATAATTTTTAAGTGGAATCCCAGAGAAGAAATTCTCCGTGCTGTAACCAGTGTGATTTAATTTCTCTTGTTTTATGAATAAATTACTCTTTTTAGAAAATTATATGATCCCTGTGTCCTAGAGAAGTGTCTGTGTATGCCTTAGTCCAAAAGGCTAGCTATCAAATTACAGCTCATTGTTCACAAGCTCTCTCTTAAGGGAAGGATACAAATTGGGATTTATTGGACAGGGAGACATTCCCAAGTGCGTTTTCCTGGGTTAAAAGTGGGTTTTTTTTTTGGTTCTACTTGGGCGATGTCAGCACCCTCCGGGGGTCAAGGATTCTGTGACCTTGGGGAGATTTTTAAAGCAAAGCCTTTTATGGGCAAAGCGTTTTAAGTTTTTGCAGGACCTCACTTTCTGTACTTGGAGTGTGGAGTGGGGAACAGCCCTAACAGCTCCTACTGGCCAGTTCACAGGTTTTGGCCCGCAGAAGTTCAGAGATTTTGATGTGGGGGCAGGAGCAGTGCGTGAAGCATCCCCTGCCCCTCCAGCATCTGGAGCAGAGAGCTACAGAGAGCAGGAAGCGGTTTTGAGCAGTCTGGGGCTGCAGCATTCAGAGAGCCTGTCTCAGAGCTGTTGGCTTGGAGCCACCCAGGTAAGCCTCCCCACGAGAACCTGCCTCTGGAACCCCAGACCCTCTGTCCACCCACCCCACATAATCCTAACCCTCTGTCCCTCCTCCTGCACCAGTATACTCTCCCAGATCCTACATCCAATCCTCTGAGCCAGGTCACAAGCCACCACCCCCCCGACAGCCTAGGTCACAGCCCAAACCCCTGCACCCCATCCTGAACCCCAGTTTCCTACCCTAGGTCCAAACCCCTGCCCTTGATCACAATCCAAACTCCTGCATTCAAATCCCTTACCCCAAGCTCCCATCTGTAACCAACCTCCATCCCAGTCCCTGTATCTCCTCCATTAATATCATGAAAGAATGTGGCCCTTGACCACCTTCCAAATTCTTGCAGTGCTCCCCCTCCCCCCCCGCATCAAAAATCATTGCCTAGTTTAAGCTAAATTAAGCCAAGGACTATTTTGTCAAAAGTAGAGCATTAAAATATTTGGATATCAGTAACTGTTTTGAGAAAAAGAACAGTTGTATTCATAGGTAAAACCTCTGCACTTTAATTAGCAATGAGCATTTTATAATTCCTTTAAGTAACTTCAAGTGGAAGGACTGGGTTGTAATAAAGTGTGAATTAATTCAACATTTGCCCTGTGCCAAAAAATACACTAAAATGAAATTAATTGCAGCCCATGAAAGAGAAGGCTACCGATACATGCATTTAGTTTAGTGCAATCGGTGCATAAATCAGTTAACACGTGACTTCACAACCACAAATTATGAAAGTGAGTCAATTACTATAGATATTTATACCATCTGATGGGATTAAGCTAACTGGCACTGCAGCAGGAATAGGCAGATTCTGGAAACTACAAATAAGGAGTTCCCATAGAAGAGAAGAAAAAGTGGGAGGGAAAACAGGAGAGAAAGACACCTTGGAGATGAAGGAAAGAGGAAAAGTAAAATGGGAAGTGTCCAAAAGAGAACTGGAACCAAGGCAGATCTCTGAACCACAGAGGTATATGTAGCAACACCTATGGCAAAGGCTTAAGAAAATTTCATGTTACATGTAGGATTATACTAGAGTATCCGGTTACACAGCTAACTTATAAGCGTTTGTTTACTGGATAGTGCTACTGGTTATTCCCAGTCCCACCTGCCCCAAGTAAACAGGGAGTAGCTGGTTCAACCTCTGTCCTGGCTTGCACTGAAACCAGGCAGTTTCCCCCACTGCCGCTCTGAATTTAAAGGTTGAGCCAGAAAACAACCTGGCTCAGTTTCTGTCCCCTCCATGGAAGGTAAGCCTCTCCTTCCTTTCTCTGCCACGCTGCATTTAAATTGTAAATGCAGAGCATCAGGAGTGGGAATGGGGGGACAGAAGCTAAGACAGCCTGTGTGCTGCCTCAGCCTGCTTAATGAAGAGCAGCAGCGGGGGAGGAGAGAGTAGGTGGGAAGGGAGCCTGATCCCAATGGCACAATCAGAACTATTAAAAGCTAGTGGGAAGTGGGCACAGAAGCTGAGCCTGCTTGTGTGCTGGCTCAGCCTTTTAAATGTAGAGCGGCAGAGGTTGGGCAGGGGGTGGCAGTTAATCAAATAACCGACAGAAATTTCAGTGGTTACTCAGTTACTACATTACTCACTCTTTAACCTCCTAGTTACAAGGAGTCATTTTCAACTATTTACACATTTCCTAATTTCACACTTTCTGCTGAAATTGGGTATATCTGTTGTCGGTCAGGAAACTTTTTTTCCCAAAATCTTGTTAAAAAAAAGATAATGTGCCATTTACAAGAACAAAAGTGGAAAAAATGCCATTCTCCTGGTCAAAAAAAAAATCCTTCAAACATTTTTCTTAACAGTTTAGCACCTTAACAAGTGGTCTTGGAAACTTTAACTGTACTATGACAGTACCACAAGATATACCTTTCACTGTTTGGGGCAAGTTAGATTTGATTTCTTTAAGTTACATTTCATGCAGGATTACTAAAAGTCTCCTGAAGTTCCACTGCTATTTTGCAAAATAAAATATACATCCCAAAGTGGAAATTTCCATTTCAGGGACTGTCAGGATTCCAAAGGATGTACTCACTCATCCTTAAATGGAGTAAAATTACAGGTTTGACAAAGGATTGTGGAAGATAATGTGAGAATGTGCATATGAAAGAAGGCAAGGCTCCATGGTCCTGCCCTTCTTCTGTTGGTTATGGACAGTTGCATTAAAAAATGGGTGGAAGGTCTCTGTTCCACTCATTGCACCACTGTGCTGTACAGACCACTCTACTATTTCCAAGCAAACAGCCAGACATGACAGAGTTTTCATTTTCCTTTTAAAAAAAAGCACAGGAAATTCCATACATCCAGACTACATCTAAGAAAATGTCAAGACTGCAAAGGGAAGCACTGAAAACTCACGAGTGGATGACATCAGGGTTGCCTATGCCACCTTAACTCTATTCCCTTTTGATTGTGCAATTCAATCATCTTTACTAAAGTGATTACATATTACTTCTTCTGAAGTACCCATTCTATACTGGGGCCCCAATTAAGCATGCCTAACCAAGCATGCAGCTAGTCTTATCAGCTTCAAGAGCATTACTCACATGCTTAAAGTTATCAAAACAAAAAGCAGTCAAACTTGACTGCTTTTTGTTTTGATAGTGTATAGACTAGCACGGCTTACTCTCTGTTACTATTCAACGCTTAAAGTTACGTACATTCTTCTTGCTGAATCAGCGCCTCAGTGCTGGATAATAATGTGGTACAGAGTGAATGATCTGGGTCCAAAGAATTCCCATCTCAGTCACTCCACTAGATATGCAATCTACTTGGTGGAGATGAAGAATGGTGGCTCTGTTAAGAAACTGGAATAGGGTAAGAGGGTCCCAGATTCTAGTTCTAGTCATGCCTCTGTTATAGATTTCCTGTGTGACCATAGGCAAATCACAGCCGTTCTAGCCTCATTTTACAGACACTGAAATGAGGTATAATACTTGCTGACCTCATAAGGGTGACAGCAATAAAATCAGCACTCTTTTAAAGAGAATTAAGAGTTGTATAAAATCATGAAGAAAAAAGTTGCTCATTCAATGCACATACTGGATGGTATGCAGTAGTTCAGGGATGGGGGCCACATGTTGGACAATGAGGATATTAGACCAATTTTTTACCCTAAGAACTTCACTGTTTGTTTGCTAAGCATGGTCTAACCCAGGCGTGTCCAACCTGCGGCCCGCAGGCCGCATGCGGCCCTGGACAGCTAGTAATGCGGCCCCACAAGATCGTAAACTTTTAACGTTATTATGTGATTTATATACATTAACTATAGTATATATTTTATATGTGGCCCAAGACAATTCCTCTTCACTCAATGCGGCCCAGGCAAGCCAAAAGGTTGGATACCCATGGTCTAACCTGCACATTGAGCCCTGAATTTCTGCAAAAAATTTGACTGTTAAGTACAGACAGTATGCCCACAGGCTGCATTACAAGTTACGCACTTGGATTGGTTGCATTTAATAAATCACTGGTGTGACTTCACAGTAGTACAAAATTATCATCATTTGTAGTTTTTTCCTAATAGTTTAGTTCTAGTTCAGATTGTAAATTATATAACAGTTTAGTTTAATAACTTTCACATGCATCCTTTATTATTACTCATCTGGAATTCACCATCTGGAATGCCTTAGGAAAAATATCTTAATTTTGCTTTGAACTGGATAGGAAATACATTCCTGCTCCACATATCCATAAAAGACCAGACTTCTAAATAAACTGTCTGTATTTTGACAGACCAGTCAAAAACCGTTTGCACTCAGTTCTCATTCATGTTTGGTCCCCTACTTCACAGACAAGCATCACAGCAGAAGGGCTGATGTTTTTCTTTTGTTTTATGAAGGCAATGACAGATTTAAGAAAGAATAAATTAGTAAAGTACTAGCAAGTGTGCAGCATCAAATGGTTTAGGCTTAGCAAACTTACAAAACATTTTAAATTTTCAAATTGTTACGGGATACATAAAATGTTTCACAGTACCTTTCTGCCTGGCTTTAGCTATGACTTCTATATGTTTCATTGCTGCCTTTAGCATTTTCTTTGTTATAACAGATGGAATGTCCACCTAAAAGAATAAATTTAATGTTAAGGAAAAAAAATCAATTCTCCCAAAGTTACTAAAAAAGATTAAAAGTATCTGTCAGTGCAATTTATGAGAAAAATTAAAATACCCATCTATAAGATTTAGGTTTCTGGGGGTTTTTTTAAGCAAATGTAACTAGCATGCTCATTTCTCATGAAAGCAAGGTACTTATACCAGTTAATACAGTAGAAAAGACCTGTTCCATAATGTGTTCTTTCAGATGCGTTGTTCATCTCCATACCACTGTAGGTGTGTGTGGTCGACACATTCACTGTGCCAGAAGCTTTCCCTGAGCAGTAACCAAGGGGAGCAGCTCTGGCACCCTCTAGAGTGGAGCCCGCATGGCGCAGTATAAGGGGGATTGTCCACTACCCATAATCTCAGCTCCTTTTTGCTAGAAACTCTGACAGCGGGGAAAGAGGGGTGGGTAGTGGAATGGATCTGGGCCACACATCTAAAAGAACACCAGTTACAGAAAATGGTAACTATCTTTTCTTCTTCCAGTGCTTGCTCACATCCATTCCACATCAGGTGACACCAAGCAGTACCCATGGAGGCAGGTAAGAGTTCATAGCCATGTAGACTATAACACTGCTTTGCTGAACTCAGCATCACATCTGGCCTCTCAGTGATGATATGAGACAGTGGAAGTGTATACAGAGGATCATGTCACAGCTTTACAGATGTCCTGGATCAGAATGTGTACCTGGAAGACTGCTGAAGACGCTTATGCTCTAGTTGAATAGGCTCAGACAATTGGCTTCAGTGGGATCTTTGCCAGCTCATAACGGGTCTTTCCGCAAGAGGTGATTCAGTTGAAAACACTCTGCAAGAAAACCACAAGGCCTTTGATCTGATCTGCAGTAGCAATGACGAGCTAGGTCAATTTGCAGAAAGGCTTTGTACTCTGCAAGTATAAAGCCAGGGTCGTCTGGATATCCAGGACTTGCAAATGCCTCTTCTCCACCATCTTGTGTGGCCTAGGACAGAACACAGGTAGCAATATATCCTGATTCTCATGGAAAGAAGACACCACCTTTGACAGGAAGGCTGGATGGAACTGTAGTTTGACCACGTCCTTGTAAGAGAACATATAAGGCAGTTCCGAGGTCAAGGCCTTGGCCACCACAGGAAAGCAGCCTTCCAGAAAATGGAATTGGAAACAGCAACCAACAGACTTGAAAGGCAGCTTAATAAGTCTGGAGAGGACCAGTTTAAGATCCCACTCTGGAACAGGTGGCTACATCTGCAGATAAAGTCCCTTGAAGCCCCTCAGGAATCTGTCATATCATGACAAAACACCATATGACCCTGGATCAGCTAGTGAAATGTGGAGACAGCCACAAGATACACTTGAATGGAAGGAAGAATGTATCTGACCCTGGTCCCTGTGCTTCAGTAAGCAGTCTAAGATGGACTGCACTGAAGAATTTGAGGGAGAGATGCTGCACTCTGATGCCCAGCAGGACACCCTTCCATTTGACCAGGTAGATCAGGCCTGTGGATGGCCTTCTTGCTTCCCAGGAGGACTTGCTGAGCCTCTTCTGAGCAGATACACTCCTCCAGGTTCAACCACAGAACATCCAACACCAACAGATGCAGAGACTTGAGGTTGAGATGTAGGATCTTATTGTGGTCCTGCAGCAGCAGGTCCAGATAATAGGGAATGGGCCAAGGAGGGTCCACTACCATGTTGAAGAGCATGCCAAACTAGTGTTGGCAAGGCCATGCTGGGGCAATCATGATAACCCATGAGCTCTCTCTCTTGATCTTTACTAGGACCCGGCTGATGAGAAGGACTGGCAGGAATGCGTACATCACACCCTTAGCCCATGACAGGAAGAAGGCATTGGTGAGGGAGCTCTTGCCCGGGCCCTTCTGGGAGCAAATCAAATGACACTTTCTGTTTTGGCTGGTAGTGAAACAGGTCTACTTGAGGAGCTTCCCAGCCCTGAAAAATCATGCAGGCCACATCTAAGTGGAGTAATCATTAGTAAGGATTCTATTTGACTGGGTTGTGGACAAGAGTACCATGGAATATAAAAGTTTCAGAAGAAGTGAGTATAAAAACTCAAAGCGGCAAAAGAAATTCTATATAGAAAGTATACTTCTTACATTAACAAAACTAAAGGAAGAAGATTTACTTGGGCATTAGACAACACCTCATACATAAAACTAGCAGATTTACCCATCCTTGCTTGGGTCCACAACTCAAAACCCTCCATGACCTTCCCCTTTGCCCCCAGCACTGAGCTGCTGTGGTTAGGGGAAAGGGGATCCTCCTCGCCATTCCCACTGGCGGTCACCCAGATAAGCCTGAGCCCCAACCCTCTGCCCCACCTTGAGATCTTCCCAGCTCTGAGCACCCTTCCATATCCCAAAACCCTCATCTGCAGACCCACCCTAAAGTTCACACCCCCAGCCCACAGACTGTAACCCCTCCTGCACCCTAACATCCAACCTAGGGCCTATATCCCACATTCCTACGCCACAACCCCTAGCTCCTTCCCAAACCTGGAGCCCTCATCCTGCACCTCAAACTCCTCATCCCTAACCCCACCCTAATGCCCACACCTTCAGCCAGAGCCCTTACATCCCAGCACTGAGTATGTCAATCACAGCTCCACCCTAGAGCCTATGTCTCTAGCTGAAGCCCTCATTCCTGCACCTAGCCCCTATGCACCAGCCCTGAGTCCCCTGCCATACTCAGAACCTCTTGGGCACATCCCTACCACATGAATTTTGTCGTGTGCACCAATATGAAAGTGATGTTTCACACATCATCACCTCTTTATCAGTGCATATTAGAAAATTCATTCTGCTCAGGGATGGAAAATATTAGAACACTGGTCTTAACCATTAGTTATTGGTGAACCTATCCTCCAGAAACTTATCTAGTTATGTTTTGAACTCAGTTATACTTTTGGTCTTCACAAGATCCAATGATTCCACAGGGTGATTGTGTGTTCTAGGAAGAAGTACTTTCTTGCGTTTGTTTCAAATCCTCCACTTATTAAAAAACACTACTCCAAATTTCTCCATATTCTCTCTTTTCTGTAAGGTTTACTGAGTCACAATCCTATTCCAGGTTCATCCTATTTTTCTGGCTCACCTTGGCTCAATTGTCTTTCACCATCCACTCAGTTATGTCTAGTTTGAGGATTACTCTTGCTTTGTGACAATAGCAGCATTAGTCTGTATTCTATCAAAACAAAAAAAGCAGTCATGTAGCACTTTAAAGACTAACAAAATCGTTTATTAGGCGATGAGCTTTCGTGGGACAGACCTGATCAGATCTGAAGAAGTAGGTCTGTCCCACGAAAGCTCATCGCCTAATAAACGATTTTGTTAGTCTTTAAAGTGCTACATGACTGCTTTTTTGTTTTGATGCTTGCTTTGGTGATTGTCTCTTTTGTTTTAGGAGAAGTAATTCCATTCCAAGAAAATGGAATGTGCCTGGCACAACCAAACCTTTACAATCCTTTAAGCTATAAAAGGATGCTGTACAGTGAATTTGGTGGGCCTAGCTCTTACCCTTTTAGGAGGAGTACTTGATCTAACAGAAAAACTCTCTAAAATATACAGTTGATGAAGTTCCCTCTAAGCCGCTTTTACCTTCTGAATTCTGCGAACTAATACAGATGCAAAAAACCGCAATGTTATTCTCAGCTCATCTATGAAGGATTCATCGTCGGTAACATTCCTGAAAAGATTTAAAACAAATCATGATGAGTAAACTGAAGAAAATATTAGTGTGAACTTAACCCATTCATGTTACATCTGACACTTCCAAAAGAAAGAATAAAAACATTAAAAGGTGGCATTTGAAAGCATTAGAATTATCTCCAACCTAAATGAAAGCACCAAAACTGGGCAGGACCTGCTAGTGACTGGCCCTCTAGTCAAGCACATAAACCTATGGGCATCTAATATAGATACATTTGTTTTCCTAATTAGCTGTGACTTGAGAGGCATGGGTAGAGCAGGAATTACATTCTAAATCATGTTCTAATGTTGACTAATTGCATGATTTTGAGCAAGTAACTTCTAATTCACTTTCCCATCTGTCTTTTTTTTTTTTGGTCTGTTTTTTGTTTGTTTGTTTTTTATTTAAATAAACAGTTACCCAGTTAGGTGGAACATAGTTAGCGTCAATTAATGTTTTCAAAGCTTTATGAAGAAAAATGCAATATGTATTTAATATCATCAACAGGGCTGTCTGAGACTTTGCATTTCCAGCCAATGAGAAATTCTGAAATTTCAGAATGTTTTATTTTAACAAGTCAAAATGTTTCTACTCTTATATTATATTATAGATTTCAGGATTTCCTAAAAAAAATTAGATGAATTTTATAACATTAAGAAAGCATGTCCCACCCTTGAAATCTGCCCCTTCCTACAAAGATGCTTCTGCTGAGTGCCTCATTTTTGTGTTGAGGGGAAAAAATAGCTTTCACCAAACAAGCAAACAGAGAGAAGGGATTAAACAGAAGAATAGGAAAAGAAAATATCCTAGATATTAAACAAATTGATTGCCATTAAGGCAAACATACTAAGAAGATTTGCCCTTAAGTAAAAATAATCCTCCTGTTTTGCATACTACCCATCAAGCCATAGCTTCAGAAAATTTCCCCAATTCACACTGCTAGTTGACTGCTTTTTATTATCAATATGCTACAGTGTTTAGAGGACCCAGTAATGACTAGGCCACCGTTATGCTAAGCACAATACAAACACAAAATTAACATTTTGAACTCCATGATTCCTACATGAACTATCATGAATCAAAGTCTCTCTGTTACTCAGAAGTAACATAGAAGATACAGTGTCCCTAGATTCTCCACCAATCTTAAATGGTAAAGTATTGAGTGTCCTCCTTAAATATTTTATTTAAAAGGAACACCACAAAATGACTTCTGGACTTAATACACTTTAAAGCAGTGTTTCTCACAATGTAGTTTGTGGCTCTCTCTCCATGTTCTCCTCCCTCCTCTCCACCAAAATATGGACAACTGGAGCAGCGTGGGTTGCAGAGCCAGGTAAGCAACCCTCATATCTGTCCTATGCCCAGATCATGGATCCTCATCACCCTCACATATTCACTCCCACTGAGATCCTGCACCACCAACCTACCCCTCTCCCAAATGCTGCATCCATTCTCCCTCCTAGATCCCGCACCCCCTTCCCACTCCTGCACACTTCCATTCTCCTTATATACCTACCCCACACTGCTCCTGCACCTTCCCTCTCACCCAGACACCACCTACCCTATTTCCTTTCTACACACTGAATCACTCATTTTTGACCCACTCTAGGGCTGCTTACAAAATCTACTAGCCCTGGGCCCCCAGAAGAAATCGGGTATGTGGGAAGTCCTGAACCTCAGTACTTCCTCCCCCACACCATGAGGCTGGAAGGATGTGAGATGTCTCAGTCAGGGGCCACATCAGAGATGGTAGATTTTTTTCCCCCTTTTCCTTCTCACTTGTATGGCCTCCAGTTGATTTTTCTGTGGGTCAGTGGCATCCAATCCAAAAAAGGTTCCCCACCCCTGCCATAAATAAAGACAAGGCTGAAACCTTCTGTTTTGGACATAAAAGTTTTTAATTTATTTAAAATGAAAAGTTTAAATATATACCCCTTTATGTTATAAAATATAAAAATAAGATCTAAAACAGGGGTCAGCAAACACCAGCACACACGCCAGGAGTGGCACGAAAGCTGATTTGCATTGGCAAGCAAGACAGGAGCTCAGCCATGCCCCTCCTCCCCCATGCATCCAAGAGCGTGCTCAAAGCCAGGCCACCTGTGGATTAACAAATATCAGCTAATGCTACCAATCACTGAACAGTAAAGCTCCGCATCTTAATTTATTTATTAATGAACCTGTTTTAAGTAGTAGGACTAGTGGTGACTTTAAAAAATATCACTGGCACTCAGACTGTACACAGAAATCGAAAAGTCAAATTTCAGCACTCTGCCTCGGAAAGGTTGCTGATCTCTGATAATAAAATATACACCCTCACTTATGTTTAACCTGGGTATTTACATTGTTATGATCCAGTAGCCTAATATGAATATCTTAGTATTTAACATATTTAGAGATAAAGTGAATGCAATTTGTTATCATGGGTGGCTGGCTGGCAGTATGCAGTAAGATTTGTGTTAAACCTGGTGGGTCTTGGGTCACAAAGTTTGAGAACCACTGCTTTAAAGTTTACTCAGCTAATGTAAGAGAGGATAACCAGGAGCTTATCAATTCTGGTAACGAACAACAGGCTCCCTCTGCTGTCTGCACTGAAGCATATTCTCTTTGTTCAGTATATTGTAACTGGCACTTATACAACCAAAGCAAAGGCATAACAAAAATAGAAAAATGTAGACTACAGTTACATATAAAAATAAAATGGAGAAACAGAACACACAAAAATTCTGAACTTCCAGTGGGTAAGAGACACTTCACAGTAAAATGACGACTGTAGTGGACCAAGTCTTTTAATGAATTTCAACTTTAATAAGGGAAAAGTCAAATTCAGAGTTACTTGGTGAAATTCAGTGTCCTATTTATTTTAGAAATACAAATATACCAAGAATTAAAATGCTTAAGTTATTTTCCTCCAAAGTGCTTAGAAGCTGCACAGCAATACTCCTGTAGGTTAAAACACAAAGTACAAGAAATCCAAACTGGTCCCAGTCTTGCAAAGTCACTGACATTCATGCTTTACTTTAAGCAGTTGAAGAGTCTCATGTGAGTTCAACAAAACTATTCAAATTCTTAAAATTAAGCATGCGTAGAATCTTTGCACAGTCAAAGCCTTAGCTCCTATCATGAGTGTATTTTCATTTTTTTCTTTCTTTCTTTTAAAGGACAAAACAGTTTATTTTTAAATTAAAACATTACATGAAATATAGTGTAAAGGGCTACGTTAGAATCATAGCTCATAAAAGAGGATTTTTAAAGTCCTTGCAGTTTTTGATCCCTTTATCATGATTGCAGAAAAATGTCTTCTTCCAGAGAAGTCTCACTAAGATACAAAGTGTTTTTATAATTTCCAGATAAATCTCACAAAAATCTTTGCACTATATTTAATTTACAAGAAATTGATCAATGCTACTTACAGGACCTAAGTAACAACATTGTTAAACTGATTAAAAAATAAAGATTTTTTTTCCAACACAAAAACTCAATACAGGGGATCCTAGCTATAAGTCACTTCGCTATAAGTTGTTTTGCATATATGTTGTTAAGTAATTCAGGAAAGCAGATTCATTATAAGTCACACTGATCCGCATTTACATCGCTGAGGGACCAAAAGTCAGGAACATAATGAAGCTTTGGGGGTGGCCGGCACTTTAGGGGCCATGGGAAGTCATGGACGACAGACAGGAAGGTGCAGGGAACTGGAATGGAGCCAGTGGGGACTGACGGAGAGCTGCAGGGAGCGAGCTTATCTTCTTCTATTTATTTATTTGTTCATCTTTCTATTTATCTATTTATTCTATTTATTTATGGTTTTTTGTGGGTTATAGATACATTATACATATGACATGTGTAAACTGTATGTGCTGGAAACATATCTCAAGCTAATTACATTATTCCTCATGGATATTAATTCCCCTTTATAAGTTGTTTCACTATAAATTGCATTATTTAGGAATGTAACTTGGACTTATAATGAGGACCCCCTGCATGTATTTGTAAAAACAGGCCTTTTCATGTACTATTTTGAATGAGTGGTCATTGTTAGAAGAAAAAGTATTATTTGTGGAAAACACATACCTGTACCATGGATTAACAAAATTTTCCAGCACCAGTTCAAGCACCTGTGTGGAATAAAACCAATCACATTACAAAATAAGGAATCTATTTGTTCTGCATCCTTATTTCAAGAGCTTAAAAAAAAAAAAAATACACAAATATATTTTCCAACTTCAGCAAATGTGTACATAACTTTAAAGTGACCAGGCTAAAAGTGAAGAAACAAAAATCATTGGGTAGAAAAGAATGTATAAAAAATCTGGAGATAAGGAAAAGAGGAATGTATTTCGAAACAAATAATGTCAGGGTGAAAGCCACAAACTTAAATGTTCTATGTAGAACACGCTTTCTATGGGCATCCAAAGAAGAAACCATGGCTGCCAGGAAGAGGTAGTGAGAGAGGTCTAGGGATGAAGTACTCAACAGCAAGTAAGAGCAATGAGCCTGGGATTAGCTGAAAAAAAGCAAGACCCTTGAAAATTAATGTCTTAAAAAGCAGTGATCCAATGGTCAAGATGATATTTGCCTCTGAGAAGACGAAGTGATCCTAGGTGGTAGAAAAGAAAGTCATTCATGATGCTGCTGGTTTCTGGATTTCCTCGGCGCTCCATTTGACCATGGCGGTCAATAAAATGGCTTACAGGATGTTTGTCAATCAAATTGATGGAGGGACAAATTAGACTGACAGATGAAAGAACTATCCCACCCCCACATGCCCAAGAAAGTAAAACACTGTTCCACAGGTCTCTATTTAAAAACATGAAGCTGAGAATCAAAAATAAACAAACAAAACAAACAATAATACATTTACAATGAAAAGACCTCTGACCAAGGAACTATATATTCTTTTGTGATACTGGCTATAGACCCCTTTTGCCTGTAAGTTATGTGCTTGTGCGGCTGCTCAGGAGAGGGTCCAATGCCACCCAGATGATTACCAGACTGACCACAGCTAGGTTTTCCTATTTCTACGGGTGCTGCATATTCACAAATGTCTCGATGCACATAAAAATGTATTCTGCACATGGATGGAAAAAAATTCACACGCTAATGGAAAAGATTTGAGGAAACATTGTTATAGACATCTCCAATCGGCTTTCTTTCCACAATAAAATGTTGGCATTGTTTATGCTCAACTCTAAAGTGGGAGGGTGACCCAGCTCTCCACCCCTAAAAGGGGCAGGGCCAAAGGCCAATGCAGCAGGGCTGGGGCAGTCAGTCCTGGGCCCCCTCAACTCCCAGATCCCTCAGAGACACATGCCAAGTGGTGTACAGCTCTCTGCAGCATTTCAAAGGGATCCAGAGCTTCAGCTGCCACTGTGGCTGGGGCTTCGGTCCCCTGTAAAATGCTGGGCCTGCGGCAACTGCCCCCTCCTCACACCACCTTCCCCCCGCCCCCCAGTCAGCAGGCCTATTTATGCCACAAAGTGTCTCAAAAGTTCATTGATCAAGAAGTAGGTAACTCTACACTGTAAATATATTACTGGTAGATAATTCAAGTAAGTAATTTCTAAGCAATTTTGCAATCCAATTAATTTTATGCAACTTGTAACATTTAAAACTGTATATCACACCTTGAACTCAGCACAAGATGAACGGGTCAGCATAAGACAGATTTCATACAACTTAAATGAGCTGCAGTGTCATTCTACAACCCTGAGTTTGCAGTGGAAACATGAAAAATTATGCTTCACTCCAGCCTCAAGTCCATTCCATCTTCTTTCACACTTAACTGGAGAACTGAGGGATGTTGATATGGTTTCACAATTCTCTAGTCTAAGATATATGACTGTAGTATTACCATACAAACAACAACTTTAGCACACTTTGTCAGCCTCCAGGCTATTTTCATTGAATTTGTTTGCTAAGAATCTGCTTCTTAATAAAAATTCTGAACATGTTAATCTCTTGATGGGGCTGAACTACAGGTACTAACAAGTTTGCTAATGCGAGCTCCTCAACTCTTACTGCTCTGAAGATATGCACTGTGCACTGTCAAGATGTAAAAACGTCAGCTATTGCACTAAAAAGTGCACGTTTAGAAAGGAAATTAGGGTGTATGGGGTGTACAGGGAAGGGTAGTACCTCTGTTGGAGGGATTTGTCGTACCCCTTCGGGGGTACTCCGTCCACTTTGGTCCCCGCCTGTCACTCAGCTCTCACTTGGGGCTCCAAGAAGCTGCAGCATGCGCACTGGCCACACCCCGCGCAACGGCTTCGACAGGCTGGCCAAACCAGGTGAGTGTAACCGATGGGGCTCAAACCCTCGGTGAATTTTCGGATGTGCCTACCCAGCATGTGAAGTCAGTTCCAGCGGACTGGGCGGAAGAGATCATTTAAATCCAACGGCCAAGAAAGCGGTTCTGCAATGCTTTGTGGAAAGTGAAGGGCTTGACAAGGCACGAAAGACGTCAAGGCCATCCACTGCAACCAAAGAAGTTTCCAGTTGTGTCAATTCTACATACCACTGGTGCCTGGCTTCCAAGGTCGAGAGAGTGGGATTGCTCCCGTGCACCAGCTCTACCACTTAAAAAGCTTTCCTGCACAGGTCCTGTGCAAATCATCATATCATCACATCACCCAAGTCCTGCGGCGATGGGGGAGGGACGAAGTGACAGGTGGAAGTTACCACTGGGAGTCGTAGTCCCAATCCTGCACGTAGGCGGCCTATGGACAAGTGGTTGTCCAGCTCTGTACCTGGGGCAGCAGAGTCTCCCGGCAGCATCCCAGGCATCTGTGCTGTCCTAGAGAGGACTGCTCTGCTCACCCTAGTAAGGGAGGGGCCTACAAAAGGTGGCCTAAAAATTGCCTGCCCTACAACGATAACTGGCCAGCAAGCCGCAGCTGGCAGTTCAACCCTACTTGCGGTTGAAACCAAAAGAAAAATTTGAGAAAACTTACCACTGGTGTATGGAATGTTCGTATTCTCATGGATCGAGAAGCTGTTGCAGGACCTGAGAGAAGGACAGCTCTCATTGCTCGTGAACTAGTCTGCTATAACATCGATATAGCAGCACTGAGTGAAACAAGTTTGGCTGGGGAAGGTTTCTTGAGTGAACCAGGAAGTGGTTATACCTTTTTCTGAAGGGTAAGGCTGAGACAGAGAATAGAATACATGCAGTCGGTCTGGCAATAAAAACCTCATTGATGCATCAACTCCCAGACCTTTCAGTGAGTATCAATGAAATATTGCTGAAACTACGCTTCCCACTAAACGTCAAACGTCATGCCACCATCCTCAGTGCATATGCACCCACTTTAACATGCCCTGACAACTCAAAGGAACAATTCTATGAAGATCTCGACAGGCTGATCAAGGCCACAGCTGCAACAGACAAACTACTCCTACTTGGAGATTTCAATGCCCGAGTTGGGGCTGACAACAAGAACTGGAAAGGAGTACAGGGCCACATGGTGCAGGCAAAATGAACAGCAATGGACTACTCCTTTTGAGCCTTTCTTCTGAAAATGACTTGACTATTACCAATGCTTTGTTCCGACAAGCGGATAAATACAAAACAATGTCGATGCACCCTAGGTCTAAACAGTGGCATCTGATAGATTATGCCATTGTCAGAAGGTGAGACATCTGAGACGTACTGATCACCAGAGTAATGCAAGGCGCAGAGCGCTGGACAGATCACAGATTAGTCAGGATGTCTCTTCAACTATACATCGCTCCCTCTCGGCACAAATGCCTTAAGCATGTGCGACCTGCTTTTAACACAGCCAAACTGAAGGATGCCCAATGTTCAAACAATTTTCAGAAGAGTCTCGATGATAAATTAACATCTCATGGTCAACTGGTTGGTACTGTAACCGAAAAGTGGGATCAGTTCAAGCAGATAGTGACTGACACAGCAATAACAACATCGCTTGGACCAAAGAAAAGAACACATCAGGATTGGTTCGATGAGAACCAAGAAGAAATACGTTCAGCACTGGAAGTAAAGAGAAAAGCCTTTATTGAATGGCAGAATGACCCCTCCTTAGCCTCCAAACGGGACCATTTCAAGCACCTTCAGAGCAAAACACAGAAAGACCTCCACCAGACACAAGACAGCTAGTGGGAGAGCAAAGCCAAAGAAATTGAGCACTACGCTGAGACCCACAACTCGAAGATGTTCTTTAGTGCTATTAAGACTGTCTACGGACCTTCTAAACCAAGGGCTACCCATTGCTCTCATCAGACAACACAATGCTGGTCAAAGACAAAGAGAACATCAACGAAAGATGGCGAGAACACTTTAGCAACCTCCTCAACAGACCATCAACCGTGAACAACAACGTCCTCAGTGAAATTCCACTACAACCCGTCCTGACAGATCTTGACTTTCCGTCCACTACAGATGAGATTAAGAAAGCTGTTAGCCAGATGAGTTCAGGAAAAGCGCCTGGAAAAGATGGGATTCCAGCAGAAATATATAAAGCAGCAAGTCCAGAAGCACTAGCAGCGTTCCATAGCGTGATCATCAGCATCTGGGAGGATGAAAACATACCACAGGACCTCCACAATGCTATTGTCTCCCTTTTCAAGAATAAAGGCAGCAAAGCAGAATGTGGAAACTACAGAGGCACATCCCTCCTCTCCATTGGAGGGAAGATCACCACCCACATCATCTTGAACTGCCTAATAGTCAGTATTTCCTGGGCAAATCTACCTGAAAGTCAATGCAGTTTTCGACCTGGCCGGAGCACAGCCGATATGGTGTTCTGTCAGACAAATACAAGAGAAGTGCATTGAACAGAACATGCACCTGTAGGCTGTCTTCATAGATCTGACAAAGGCGTTTGATACCGTCAACAGGAAAGCCCTTTGGACCATTCTAATACGACTTGGCTGCCCAAGAAAATTTGTCCAGATTATACGCCTTTTCCATGATGACATGACAGGAAAGTACTGTCTAAGGGAGCCACATCAGCTCCCTTCAACATCACCAATGGCGTGAAACAAGGATGTGTTCTCGCTCGTGTCTTATTTAACCTGTTCTTTGCATGTGTCCTTAACCATGCAATGAAAGATCTGGACCAAGGTATATACTTGAAATACCGGCATGATGGTTCACTTTTTGACCTCTGTCGCCTGAATGCAAAGACTAAGACAGTGCAGAAACTCCCTTCTGAGGCACTCGTTGCCGACGACTGTGCCCTTATGGCTCACACTGAAAACGATCTTCAACACATTGTCAGCAAGTTTGCTGAGGCCTTGCAACTTTTTGGACTAACTATCAGCCTCGGAAAGACAGAAGTTCTCCATCAACCTGCACCTGGATCAAATGCTCCTGTCCTGAGTATCTCCATAGATAGCACTCGGCTTAAAGTAGTGGAGAACTTTAAATTCCTGGGTAGTGTCATATCCAGTGATGGATCACTGGATAATGAGATCAACACGCGAATATCCAAAGTGAGCCAGGCACTTGGCTGTCTGCATGTCAAAGTTCTAAACCACCACAACATCTGGATGTCAACAAAACTGCTTGTGTACAGAGCTGTTGTTCTCTCATCTCTTTTGTACAGCTGCAAAACATGGACACTATATAGGTGTCACATCAAGCAGCTCGAAGCATTCCACATGCGCTGCCTCTGTCACATCATGAAGATCCGCTGGCAAGACAAAGTGCCCAATCTTGAGGTCCTCAAGAGAGCCCAGATGACAAGCATCGAAATGATGATTATGAAGTCACAACTACGTTGGACCAGTCACGTCAGCCGCATGGATGCCAACAGAATCTCTCGCCAGCTTCTGTATGGTAAACTCTCCCAGGGCATCCGGCGTATAGGTCGTCCACAGAAGCACTGCAAGGATACCATCAAAGACAATCTGCAGTACAGCAGTATCAAACCTAGGGACCTTGAGGACGCCGCCAGTGACAGAACACAGTGGCGTGCAACAGTCAGAAATACCTGCATTGCCTTTGAGGAAGACCACTGCCAGCGTCTACAAGAGTCACGCGAATGACATCACAGAACATCAGCAATGCACAACCCACAGATTGCAAACTTCTTGCAAAATGTGCACCTCTAGAATTGGCTTATACTGTCACCAGAGGGCACACCATAAGACCAATAACAGATGATCTGCACAGATTTATCATCGGATCGATGGACTACCATTATTATTATTTATAGGAAGGAAATAACTCTCGACCGTTGGTAGTAAGTAACTTCTTTGGGTAATCATTACACATCTTAATTATCTGTATGATTTACTATTTTAAAGAACCCAAAAACATGCTGCTTCCTTCTCGTAAACAAATGCCCCCAACCCCATCTTACAGAACTTTAACCTAAATTTAGGTCACAAAAGAGTGCATAACAGTAGACTGGAATGAACAAGGGATAAAAGAGGACATTTGATTATTTAGAATTGGGATAGTGTGACAGTCCTGGATTTATTCTGGTGCCTCATTTCAAGTATGCACTTACTTTTAAAGATTTTATAATTGACAGTGATGAGGAGCCCAATAACTCTTGGTAAATTGTTACAGTGGTGAATTATACCCATTTAAAAATCTGTGCCTTATTTCAAGTCATATTCTCTAGTTTCAGCTTTCAGCCACTGACTTTTATTAAACCTTGGTCTGCTAGATTGAAGACCCTTTCATTACAAATTTTCTGTTTCCCATCTAGGTACTTATAGACTGTGATCAAGTCACACCTTTACCAGTGTTCCCCTAATTTTATCCATCCATGCACAGAATAAAGTTTGTTATGTGTACGGAGGCATGTTTGGATGTCCACCACCAATAGAAACACATGCATGCCAATGTGGGCACCATGCTAATTGGCTGAGCAGTACCTGAATATCTCCTGGGCAGCTGCCCAAGTGATCAGTTTACAGGGAATACAGACCCGCACCCTCTATTACAGAAAATAAGAGGACTGAGTTCCCTGAAGGGATAAGGCATGCTTTCCAGTCCTTTAACCATTCTCATGGCTTTTCTCAGAACTCTCTTCCATTTTCCAACATCCTTTTTGAACTGAGGATGTCAAAATGGGACACAGTGGGACAGAAGCAATTGCAACAGTACAAAATATAGAGGTAGTATCGTTTTTCTATTCCTCTTAGATTTCATATTTTTAATACATACAAGAAATGTGATTGGCTCACTTCTGATGCCCAAAAATAATGACAAGGCTTAAGGAAGGATCTGAATGATAAAAGGTTCATTGTTTTGGATTCCCATGCACTGAAATCATGTCAAATAATTTACATTAATTGACAATTAAACAACAGTTACCTCTGAGAGAGAGGCATCAACTTTGGAAGATACTTTCAGATCCAGCCATGGCTGGTAGTTTTCCAGAAGCAATGCACGTCTGTAAGAAACAGACAACATTTAATAAAATATTTTTTTGCCCCAAAGTATAAAATGTAAAAACAGTTATGATAAGAAGTGTCAAATATTAACTTACCTATGCCTTTTGCATTTGACCTTACCACACACAGCACAGCTGTGACCTTGGGGAAACAGCTCCTGTAATTCTAATTGCTAAGAAAGAAAAAAAAAAAAGTTATTTTTTTCAAAACCATCTTTCTCAATGCACTTATATATTAGACAATTGGCTTTTATTGTATGTTATTAAATATCACAGGTTGTTTGATTTTTTTGGTGGGGGGTCAGGACAGAGGGGTGAATTTAAAGATAATTAAGTTAGTGAAGTACCAAATGGAAGCAACTTAATAAAACAACGAACAGATTCAAAATAACCCATCAACATTCTAAACTCAGCAGGAAGGTGATTTAGAATTAACAATGTTTCTTTCTTTAAAACTAAAATTTCACATAAATCAGGCTGACTATAGCCAGCAAGATATACTCTGAACTCATTTTGTCAATGGTCATTATTATTGAGGCAGCAATTGTATTGTTTACATTGACAACTGCATATTTCTAGACCTCAAGCATCATAGATTCTTGGAAGACTAAGGTTGGAAGACACCGCACAAGGTCATCCAACCCGCCTGCTCAAAGCAAAACCAAGCCCAACAAGTAATGAGGCCCTAAACCTGCAAACACACTTAACTTGATACATGTAAAGAGTTCCATTGTTGTCAACAGATATATTTGCAAGACTAGTGCGTTCATTTGTATCAAAAGACTGTTCACTGTAGAAGGTTACAACAGTAAAAGAACATAACATCTAAAAAAATGAGTTTATACACATTGCTACAAAATAAATGGAGAAAAATTAGATAAACGAAGAAAAATTAAGGTTACCTTAGGTTTATATTTTATTGTAAAAAGAATATTTGGTAAGAGAGAATCCGGTCCTAATATGCAGTAGAATGTGACAATGCCAGCAACAAATGACCAGAAGATCATTAAAACATGAAGATACCTTGTAAACAAACAAACAAAAATACAGTTGTATAACAGGGTTCCTCAAATTTCACTACACTATATGACTCACTTCTGATAACAAAAATTACTACATGCCCCAAGAGAGAGGACCAAAGCCTGAGTTTGACTGCTCTGGGTGGGGGGAGGTCAAAGCTGAAGCCTAAGGGCTTCAGTTTCTGGCAGAAAGCCTGTTATTTGAGCCCCACTGCCCAGGGCTGAAACCCTCAGGCTTTGGCTTCAGTCATGGGCCTCAATAAGTTCAAGTCAGCCCTGGCAATCCCACAGATGTATAACAAGGTAGACAATTCCATATGGTATATTTACAGCAGAATTTTTTCAAGATGACATCTGAACACAAGTATTTCTTGTGGAGACTACTGAAATTAAGTGAAACACTAACAGAGAAGGAGCTGTGCTAGTCTATACACTATCAAAACAAAAATCACTCAAGTAGCACTTTAAAGACTAGCAAAATAATTTATTAGGTGATGAGCTTTCATGGGACAGACCCACTTCTTCAGACCAGAGCCAGACCAGAACAGACTCAATATTTAAGGCACAGAGAACCAAAAACAGTAATCAAGGAGGACAAATCAGAAAAAAAAATGATCAAGGTGAGCAAACCAGAGTGTGGAGGGGTGGGGGAGGAAGGTCAAGAATTAGATTAAGCCAAATACGCAGATGAAACACAGTGAAACACCGTCAGGAGTTTTCAAACTGGTGGGGGTCACAACAGCTCAAGGGGTGAAGAGGTAATTACATGCAGGTTATAAGCTTTCAGTCCCTAGATACAAACAAGAAGTCCTGTGGCACCATATAAACTAACAGATATATTGGAGTATAAGCTTTGGAGGGCAAAGACCCACTTCAGCAGATGCATCTGACAAAGGGAGTCTTTGTCCACCAAAGCTTATGCTCCACTATATCTGCTTGTATACAAGGTGCCACATGAGTTCTCGTTGTTTCTGTGGATACAGACTAACACCGCTATCCCTCTGATACTAGTCCCAAAATGACACTGCTGCAGCTTTCAACCGCAGGTAGCCAAGATAGATTGCTCTCAGCGCCTTGGGGGATAGCAGGGTGTTACACTCAGAGGCTTGCTGTTTGAAAGGTGTCACCAATTCAAAAAGTTTGAGAACCGCTGCTCTGTGTACTCATGAACAGAGACTTCTATCAACAATTGGAGCTTTTAATTACCTAAATCTAAGGTGGACTCATCCAGACACAATCTTAGTAAAATAGCACTAACACAGTCCATTACTTCAAATCATATTACAAGTATAACTAATCTCCACATCTCAGAAGTGAGTACTGTCCTGCAGGTCTACCTTCAGACTAGACAACACTTCATTGCTGCTTAATCTGATACTGAACGACAATCCAATAAATTATATAACATTTTATATTTCCCTAATATACCTGAACCTCTTTAATCTGGCAACCTTAGGAAACAAGTGAGGGAGGGCAGGCGTGTGCGTATGTGAAGGGCTGAGGTGCTTACTTTACACCCTGTTCTTGGGAGCTCAAGTAGCCACATGCCACCCACCACTACGGAAGCAATAGGGAAAAGCTGCAGAGGAAGCATATTGCTCTGCTGCCATTCCCCCAAGTGAGAGCAGAAGGCAAACAGCAGCACACAGAGCTGCTTTCTCCTCTGTACTATGGGTGCTCCTGGATTGGAGGTCAAGTGTAGTACTGTTCTATCATTAAAAGATGGCTTTTTTAACCTTGGTATGATAGGCAAGTCTGAATACCAATTTTGTACAAGGACTCAGCACTCTCTACCTTCAGTGCTCTCGGGGAATGGTTTACATTTGTTTTTTTCTACTGAATTGTGAGTACAAATAATGGATGCTGAAGAAAGATTTTAGTTTGTATCACAATTACCTCTTTTATCACTGTACTGGATGTAGCTGATAAATGTTCCCCTGTCTGGGAACCTTTTGTTAAATTTTAACCAACCTAAACTAGCACTCCCTTCCAAGTCAACCAGTAAGTCTAGTCTTACCAGTGTGTTAGTCTCTCACTGAAAATGCCTTGGGACAAAAACATAAGCATGTGTACACTCTATAGCACAGAATCAGCACCTAGATTTTATGAGGCCTGTACTATATATTTTATAAATAACTGCTGTGCAGACTGTGTGTATTTTATGATTATAATCTTGGGATGATATGTTGCTAGGCTAGACTTCAACACACACAAAATAGGGAAACTCTGGAGATGAGGTAAGTAAAGAGAGTGACAAAAAAAACAAAACACAAAAACCCAAGCCCACCCCTGAATGACTATACAATCACATGTTGGGAGCAGTTTTCCCTGTAAGCTGTGCAGATAGTTATGAGAAATTCAGATGCTTCCTAACTGACAAGCAGAGTGCCCACAGATAGAAAACCAAAAACTATTGGTGGTGCACATCTGCACATGCCTCAGTGCACATAAAAATGTATTCCACACAAAGATGGAAAAAATCCACACGCGGAAAACTTTAGAGGAAACACTGGCTGGGAGTACTATCACACACTTGTACTGAACCCCAGTTACTGAGTCACATCATAGACCAAGAAGAATTATGGTTTCCTCTCCCATGACATACATGTGAATGTGAAGCAAGACTGGGGTCAAGGAAGGGTAAAGGCAGAGTGTATTACTTTGGGGCTCTGGGGCTCTCAGTTTGGCCTCTCACTACAAACCTTCTCTTGAACTGCCAACGGGGAAGGAAGACTATTAGGGAGAGAAGAGAATGTTGTTTGTCGCGACTGCTCCAAACTTAATGGAATAAACAGGAAGCCACGTAAACTAAACTAAACAGCTGCTCCTGACCGCGGCTAGCGGGATGCTCAGGAGCTGGCAGACAGACCTCAGCCCGTGCCTGGGGGAGGGCTGAGCACTCACGGCCTCTCCCCACCACAGCCAGCGGGATAACAGCCCCTCGCAGCCGCTCCCGGGCGAGCTCTTGTCACCGGGACGGCGGAAGCCAGTTCCCATCGTATCGTCCCCCGCTCCCCACGGCCAGCGGGTAGGGGAGCTCCTCCCCTCCTCCCCAACGGTCGCCCGCCCCCTCGAGACCCTTCCCGAGAGAGCGGAAGCGGGAACACGCGGCAACGACGCGAGCCCGCGCGAGGACCGTTACCGGTTCAGCAGGAGGGTGACGCCGCCGAGCCCCAGCACGGCGCCGCACAACAACGGGTACTGGCGGAAGGCCTCCCGCAGCGCCTCCAGCCCCCGCGCGCGCCGCCTCAGGTGCTCGCACGCCGCGCGCGCCCGGGCCCGCCCCCACCCCATAGCCGCTAGCGGGGGAGGGGCGCGGCGCACCCAGAGCGGAGACCCCCGAACCCACAACACAGCGACGCTGAGGGAGAAAGGAGCCGCTTCCGCTCTCTGTCACCTGACCCCGCCGCCACGTGATCGCACTAGCGTGCGTCGCGTATCATGCGTGCAGCTCGAGGCGGCGGCGCCATGGTGACGGGGGCGGGGTGCTGGGACTCGGCTGAGCTGGAGACGGATGGCGAAGCTCCGATGAGGGGCATCCAGCGGCGCCGGCGTGCCCCGAAGGCTCGATGGGTCCTGCCACCCCGCGCCCGGGTGGGCTGCGCGACTCCGCCGCGGACGTCCCGGGTCCGGACCTACCGCGGCGGACTGGGCGAGGCCTGGGCTGCCCTCAAGATGGCTGCGCCGGTGGGGCGGAGCGCGGGAGGTGCCGGGGTGGGGAGCCGGGTTAGAGCGGGAGAAAAGGCCTGCTCCGCCAGGCAGCCGGACCCGAGCCGGCCAGTCGCGAGAAGTTGGCGGTGGTGGCGGCGAAGTCTGGCCGAGAGGCCCGGCGCAGGGGGCGGAGCCTTCACTGAGTGGGGTGAAGCTGCGGGAGCGGGGCGCCGCCGTGGCCGACGCTGCTGTGGCGGTTGCGGGGGTTCGGCGGGAGGCGGCCCGGTGGAAACGGGGCTGGGAGAGGGGCTGGGAAAGCCGACCCGCTTCCGGCTTTTAGCTGTTTCCCCAGCCTGCGTTACGAGCCGCACGCGGCCACCCCGGTAATGGCTGCTGCTGGCTCCATGGACTCCGCCTCAGTTACTGATTCTCGGTCCCTTCCCTTTCCTCTCTTTTACATATCGTTCTTGGCACGAGCCACGCCGGGTCCGAGGGACTCTTGTGGGGAGAGCTGGTGTCTGCGGACCGTTAGTGCGCACGTGGCTGCGGCTCCGCTAGCTTCACTGATATCGAGGGAATAGTTTTATTGCCAGCTTTGGCATTTTCTTGAGTCAGCTGTAGAGAAGAAAGGTCAGCAGTTCAGAAGCGTATTAAGTTAGGCCTCAGTTGGAGCAGGAGCTACTCCCGTTGTATGTTCCTCCTCTGCATAAAAAGATCCCTTCCAGCAAGGGGTCAGTGACCATCCTAGGGGACACTTTAAGCCCGACTGTGTAACATAGTGTCCTAAGCCCTAGAAATAGGAGATCCCTGATGGCAGCACGTTTACATAGAGTTATAGTTACTTACATTCTAATGCAGCAGGGAGCTCTAGCTTAGGGTATTTAGAAACTGTATCTGATAGAGCTTGTTAAATGGCGTGTGCATATAGTAATTGAATTGAAGAAGCTGATTAATCAGGGGACTAATGAAATATAAGTAGTTTATTCCAGCTTTTCAAAATCTTATTTGAAGAGTAAGTACTTTTGAAGAAAAAGGGAGGAGGTCACTTGAAAAATATTTTCTAGGATACACATTAGCTGCTGAACGAATTAGTCTGAAAAATTATTTGTTAGGTTAATGGTCAAATATTATGGTCAAGCTCATTAACTTGCCAGCTGAAAAGCAAGTCAGACGTTTTAATATTAATTGAATGTACATCTGTGCTTTTAAAGGTATAGTGAAACAGATATGAAAATAGAAATTGTTGTTTAGTTGAAGACTGATCAAATGTAAACGTGACCCAGGATGTTTAGGGGAAAACAACCCAGAAAAAGAAGAAAGTGAACTCCTAAGCAAGTTCTCAGGTAGCACTTTAAAGTCTAACAAAATAATTTATTAGGTGATGAGCTTTTGTGGGGCAGATGCATGTCTTCAGATCTGGAAATACTGCTGTACTGGATATGGTATGATGGTTTTACAAAACAGAGATCCAAAAAAAATTGAAATAAAAATTGAAATAACTGACAAATCAGACACAGGATGTGGCGGGGTAGGAGAATGAATTACTAACTCTGTCCTGTCTGAGATCACTACAAATATCAAAGAAAGGGAAGCTGTCTTTGTAATGTGTAAGGTAATTGCTACCTCTGTTAAGACCTAGCCTCAATGTATCCAATGTGAGCATAAATATATCACATTGATTGAAGTACGGGAGTATGAGTCCCTAATCCTGTAATTAACATGGTTAGGTCCAGTGATGGTGTCTCCAGAATAAATATGTGGACAAAGTTGGCAACAGGGTTTGTAGCAAGGAAGAGTTCCCGGGTTACTGTGATATTGCCTCTGGTTACTAGTGAGAATTTTCCTGAGATTGGGTGGCTTTCTGTAGGGGAAAACAGGTATCTCATCCAGGGCCTCTTGGAGTGTAGCATCATGTTCGAGTATAGGTTGTAGGTTTTTGACAATGTGCTGCAGGGGATTGAGCTCAGCCTACAACCCCCTGCAGCCTGGCTCACCACATGTGCGCAGCTTCAGCTCACCATGGTTCTGAGTCAACCCTCCCCACCCCAGTTCAAACCCCCCCACCCTCCCCCGCTCATGGGTCCAGCTCAGCTCAACCTCCCAGGCTCCCCTGGAGCCTTAACCCACCCCAGGCTTAATCCCCCTACCCCTCTCTCACAGTCCCAACCCACTGCCAGACTTAACACTCTCCAACTGGCCCCCCCAACCCCAGGACTTACCTTGCAAAAGGAGCTCCACATGCTCCTGCTGCTTCCCTGGCTGCAGAATATGTGTTCCACTGGGGGAAAAAGCCACCTCCCCTAACTTATGTGAAATTCGAGTTATGTGAGGGTGCATGGGAATGCAACCCTTGCGTAACTCAAAGGACTACTGTATGCCAGCAGTGCCCCTCTGCTATGTATATTGAACAAACTGGACAATTACTTCACCAAAGAATGAATAGACACAAAGCAGAGAATAGGTATCTGAATACACACAAACCTGCGAGCAAGCATTTGAATAGAGTGAGCCATACTGTTAGAAACCTTAGAAAAGATGAATCTTACAACAGAGACTTTAACAGCAGATAACAAAGGAAGATATCTGAACTGCTATTTATGCTAAATTGGATACTTGAGGCTAAGTCTTCATAGAGATAGCAAGTGCCTCACGAAAGCATGTCACCCAGTAAATTACTACTTTAGTTTTGAAAGTGCTACATGAGTACTTGTTTGTTTACTTAGAATACAGACTAACAGAGCTACCTCTGTGTTACTATTCTTAAACAATAGTGACCGGGAGAGAGAGCTGTGTTAGTCTGTATTCTGTCAAAACAAAAAAGCAGTCTTGTAGCACTTGAAAGACAACAAAATAATTTAATGTATTAATATTAATTTAATGAGTGTTTTATTTATAAATGTATTTATAAATTAATTTATTAATATTAATTTATTTTGTTAGTCTTTAAAGTGCTACATAACTGCTCTTTTGTTTTGATATTCCTAAACAAGTATTCATCTAGGCTGTACAAAAACAGTTGGATTGTTGCCATGCAAAAGATCTGCTTCAGGGACTGTCTTCTACTCAATCCTTGACTGGCAAACAAGAAGGTGCTACTATATTTAATGTCCTTTCTTATTGCCTTGGGGACACACTTGAGAAAAATACCAGTAAGTATACTCAGGACCCTCACATGCAATATAAAAGCTATGTTTTCAAATGTTGTGCTAAAGTCAAATTGTTCATCAAAAATCCTGCTAATATCAACATCTGGCTGACTGAAGATTAAGCTGATTTTAAATACTTCTCCAGCAGGTGTGTCTCCCATGAGATCCAAAGCTTTTATTGATCTTAACAGACAAAGTGTCACAATTTGACTATGGTATGTTGACCTTTTTCAGGTTGGCAAAAATCCCAGTGTGAGATTGAATTGCTGCAGGAGTTGCTACTAAAAGATTACATATCACTATCAGTGTTAGTAACATACTCGTTTTGTTAAGAAAAACTGTATGTCTAACTAGATACATGGAAAACAAATGCTGTGTGATCTGCTACTTGGAGGAAAACTAAATTCCCAAAAGAAACAGTTCTTAGCCACTGTCTTTCTACACCTTCACTAATTCTTCTGCTCTTGAATTGTTAGAAGCTTGGGGGTAAGTGTTTGTGTGCTCTTAGCTTTATTATAATGTATTAAATGATTTAGCCCCTTAGATTATGCCTGTTAGCCACAGCTATCATAGCGAGGAAAAGAAATATTATCCTCTTATTACAAATAGGACTGCTCAGGGACAGAGTGAAATCACATGCCCAAAATCACATAGCAAATCAATAGTGAAGTTAGGAACTGAAGTAATTTCTTAAATTCAGTTCAGTGTCTTTGTCCTGGGTCTGTGCTGCCTGCATAGTTAAAATGTATCAGGAATCCCATGTTTATTTACTTATAAATCTCTGGAATTACTATAACTTGTCATCCAAGAGGCAACAGTTTGATGTCTTCAAACTCATGCAGAAGAGTCAGTCCTAGAATATTAAGCATGATTTAGAATTTTTTCCTTTAAAAGTTGCAAGTGTTCACTAATCCCATTTGTGAATAAGAAGTGAAATCTTTGTTAGCTTCTCAAAATCAAGTCAATAGATTCTGTGCATGTAACCTAGCTGGGAGAAGAGGAGGGCCGTGTCTACACGAGCCCCAAACTTCGAAATGGCCACGCAAATGGCCATTTCGAAGTTTACTAATGAAGCGCTGAAATGCATGAGCTGATGGGAATAAGGGGACTTCGAAGTAGGCGGGGTCCTTTCGAAAAGGAGCCCCATCTGGACGAGACGTGCGGCGGCAATTTCGAAGCGCCGCTGCCGCCTGCATGCTAATGAGGCGCTGAATATGCATTTCAGCGCTTCATTAGTAAACTTCGAAATGGCCATTTGCGTGGCCATTTCGAAGTTTGGGGCACATGTAGACGTAGCCGAGGTGTCTTCATAGTCCATAGAGTCTTAATTGTACAGTATGGCTTTTTACACCTTTTTTGTCCACTTGCACATAGACAATGAACACAATGACCAACATGCTGCTGCTTGTCGATTTCTTCCCGTCCCTCCGTGTTACAGACAGCAGTGCATGCCCCCTTTGAATCCTGTCCTTCACAAACATTTGATAGCATAAGTAGTTCTGCTAGGTTTTAGCTCTTACACTATCACAAAGAGAAACACAGAATTTGATTCCTACAAGAATTAAGGAGCAAGATGCTGATATCCCAAAACAATGTATTTTAAAGTATCTACGTAGGGTAATATCCCCAGAAGGCAGGAGCAATACCTGTTCCCTAGTGAAAAATGGCCAATTGGCCAACTTCAGCAAATCCTTTTGTAGAGGTGATTAAGAAAGGCTTAAAGGCTTCTTGGGTGGCAGACTGGGGAAATCTAGGACATTAAAGCCCAGCCAGATGGTGAATTTTCTTTTTCGCTTTAATTTTTAAGAACCATTTACTAACTGAGTCTGGTTTGTTTATGACACTCTGGAGGAGTAAATTTTAAAAGGGTAATAATAGGTCCCTTTAATAATAGGAGTGATGTGATAACATCACCTAAAGGGTGAAGTTGAATGTATAGAACCCTAAGAAGGGACCTGGAGGCTTCATTTACAACTAAGTTTATTATTGATCAGGATTAAAGTTTTGCCACATCCATACAAAGGCTCTTTCTTTACTTTCTAACAATGATGCAATGACGGAAAATGCCACTTGTGCTTTTCACTTAAACTGCAGGTCAGGGAGGAAGGGAAGGAGGTTGTGGTAGTAATCCTGAACAGTGTGGCTGATTCACATTGAATCATCTGGGGCCAAGTCAATTTTTAGGCTCCCATCAGTCTGAATAGGGAAGGGGATGAGTAGAAAGGGAAGAAAATCGTGCGATGAATGGATAGCAAGAAATGAGGTGTTTTGTTTTTTAGTTTCAAAAACAGTAAGGAAGTAAAACACAAATGCTATATTAGTGCAAGAATTCTAACCAGTGCCTTCAAACATGGGTGATGTTAGCGAGGCTACTTAGGCAAGTAAAATCACAGGATTAAGGCCTAATTTTGGTAATTTAAATGTTTAAGAAATGTAGGGTTAACTTGCTTCCATTACCCATATTTGTGCAGCATTTTTGTTTAGTAGTCTAATTAAACTGCCAGCATTTAACAATCAATTACATGTGCTCTCTCACTAGGATGAGACATAGTTTGCTAGTTTCACTAATTATATTTATGTAATTTCCATGTATTTACATAATAAGGAACAATTAGGAAATATGAATCAAGCACAAATCAGATAAAGAATGATTACTTACCTTACAATAACTGTGGTTCATGGTGTGTTGTGTGGATTCCACTCTGGATAATCATACACTGAGATTAGAATCTTTGAACAGCAGGATCCTTTGGGGCTATTCCTAAGCACCCCCAGTCTCCTTCCTGTACAGGCATAAAGTCCATTTAGTTTTCTGGGTAACTGAGAATCTCAGCTAGAGGACATGGCACAGATAGGAGTGAAGGATGAGACCTGGAGTCACCCAGCCATAACCTCTCAAAGAACCACAGTAACTGGAAGGCAAGCAACATGTATCTGAGAATTTCTGTTAATCCTGCTCTAGGTGACTGGCCAGTACTGTCCCCTCAAGATCAATAAATTCTAGCTGTCACTGATTAATACCGCCTTCCCAAATTTGGCATCTTATCAAGGTTGGAGTGTTTGACAAAGGTGTGAGGATTATTTCAAGTATTTGCAGTTGTTGGAATATTTCTGAAACATGCAGAGGACGCAGCCTGCACTTTGGTTAAATCAGCATTAAATTTTGGAGGAAGGAGAATACAATATAACAGACTAAAATACTGGGTACTGTGTTTAGATAATCTCTGAGAAAACATGCACTACTAATAGGCAGGCAAACATAATGACATACCCAATCTTCCTTTGTCGTACAGAAAGGACCTAAGACTTGTGCAGAGTTTCTTTTCCCTATAAAGGAATGGAGTGTAGGAAATAAAAATGGGAGATAATTGACTGTTTTAATGGAAAACTGAAACAAGTTTGTGAATGTTTGAGATGAGATCTGTCACTTTATGAAATGTGATATGAGGAAAGGTGGGTGAGGTACAATGGCTTGGAGTTCAGTGACTAGTTTGGCTGTTGTAATGGTCACGAAAATGTTGTTTTAAGAATAAGGTGGTGAACAAAACATTTAGAGATGGTTTGAAAGGGGGCTACTTTTGACCTGTGAGGAAAATATTAAAACAGAAGGAGTGGGCACCTTTACTGGAAGGTAAAGGTAAATTGATCTTTTAAAAAACAATGTGGAAAACAGGATACTATATATAAATTATGACTGCACTTGAGGATGGAATGTGGAAATTGCTGCAAGGTGGAACTTGACAGAAATAGTGGAGGGGCAAGAGATCTTCAGGTATGGAACGTGGCTGGGACTCCTGGTGCTAGCAGTTTTGTGGGGGCGGGGGTCATGGTTTTATTGGACTGTCCACATAGGTAATCTTTTCTGTTTTTACAGAGCAAGTTCTCCTGGTTAAGGGACTTATGGCTTTGTGGTATATTTTCTTATAAATGAAATGAACAGTCCCTCAGAAGCACTTAGCTTACATCCAGGCTGTTAGAGGTTCAGTTTTAGGTTGGGATGAAGATTCTAACAGAGTGCCCTGTTGGAGGGAGAGTGTATATTTCAGTAAATTCTGTCAGACAGAATTGTCTGGGCCAATGAGAAGCTATTAGAATCAGCATAGTTGCCTTTTGTCTGATTTTTATCTAATTTTTAAAGTGGTTGAAGGAAATCCATAAGTAGACAAAAACAGCCGCACTGGGTCGGAACAATGGTTCATCTAGCCAAGTAGCCTGTCTTCCAGCCATGGCCACAACTAGGTGCCTCAGAAGGAATTAAGAGAACAGTCATCTAGTGATCCATCCTCTGTTGTCTGTTCCCTGGAAGTCAAGAGGATAGAGACACCCAGAGAATGAGGTTGCACCTCTGATCATCTCAGATCATCTCAGCCTTTGATAAACTTAGTTTTTTAACTTTATTTTATTTTGTCATATCTAATTATTCAGTTTATCTAATTTTAACCCCATTATAGTTCTGGCCTTCACACCATCACCACAAGAAGTTATACAGGTTGACAGCATGTGACTTGGAATTCAAGAGATGGGGGAAGTATCTTGTAAAGATCAAGCTCATTTCCACCCCAGAGCAAAACATTGAGCATTTTGTGTTCTCTTGTGATAAGCAGATATGTGATATAGGTAACACTGGGGGGGTAAATTCCAAAATGCCATCCGTGATTGATAGCAAACTAGTGAGAAAAATCTGCTAAACTGTTGATTTCCCAGAAATGAAGGTCTTACGGAGTTACTTCATGGATTTAATGCAATTTCTGAGATTTGATTGCCTCTTGACATACAATCAATGACCAAGCACTGCCTTGTTTGTTGCACGAACACTGTTGCCCCAATACCTTGCAGCAGATGTGCTGTCTGTGAAATTCTTTAAGGCTAAATGGAAAGTTTTGAATGTTAACTTGTCTGTATTAAGACTGCATGTAAATTTTGTCTTAACTGTTCCTGAGACCATCTGATATTTGCCCAGGTGAGCACCTGCTTACACTGGCGGCATCTATGGTTGGTGATTTTGTACGTGCACAGGTGGCATCCCTTTTGTAAGCATTCTGACAGTCCACCCACAAGTTGTTAGATTAATTGGAACAACAACATACATAAATATCTGGTGTTTTGAAGGGCAATAACCCAACTTCAACTACCCTATAATAGTATGGCCTCACATAAATGCAATTTGTCATGTGGCCTAATTTTGAGGCAAGTTCTCAATGTGGTAGATAGAATTTGGTGAATACTGTTATCTGAATAAGTTGAAATTTGTCCTCAAAAAGTATGGATTTGCTGATTTGGAATCATTAGAGCACTTATAAATTCTCATCTGTGATAATTTGTGGTAGTTTCTTACCTTTGAATAGAAAGACAGAGTCTAGGGCCGTAGAGAACTCCTCATGGGAAATATGTTTGATTAGCTAATCATCTAGTTTTGTATAGATGTAAATACCCTGAGCCCAGATGTGCTGCTAGTACTGGTAGGCACTTTGTGAATACTCTTGGTGTCGTGGAAAGATCAGATGGCAGGATTTTTTATTGATAGCAATTGAGTCCTTCATTACCTCACACGTATTTCCCATGGGCTGGAAGGATTGTGATCGGGAAGTACACTCATCCCTCGTTAAACGAGTACTTCATTTACGAGTACTTGCTTAAACGAGGGAGACACTTAACTACCTTAGTTCACTCTACAAGTGAACTTCCCCCGCTCATACAAGCCTTACCCCCCTCCCTGTGGCGCCAGCCCCAACCCACTGCTGCCTGCACTCCCCGCAGCCCCAAACCGGGGCAGCCTGACACCCCTGCCAGCTCCACAGCCTGACCCCCACCCCCAGCAGCCCTACACTATGGCAGCCAGACCCCCCTTACTAGCCCGCAGCCAGGTAGCCAGACCCCCCTCCACCGCCTGATCCCTGCAGCCCGAACCCCCCTCACCCCCCCGCTGGCCCCAAACTGCGGCAGCCTGAACCCCCCTGCAACCTGCCACCAGATTTTAAATCTCCCTCCTGCTCATAGCCCCAAACTACCCCCTGCCTTTAACCCTCCCCAACTCAAGGTTCACTCACCTTTCAAAAGCAGCGCCACCTGCTGCCACTCCTTCCCTGAGTTAGGAGCCCTAGGAACCTATCAGAGACTTTTACATGTAATTTCATAGGAATTTAGCGTCCCTCTTACAAGTTTCTGCCTACAAGCAGAAAGTTGGGAACTAATTGTGTTCGTAAAGCGAGGGATAAATGTACATGTTTTGGAGGACAGGAACCACATGTGAGTCTTGAGCTTGTAATGAAGGGAAAGTGGTTTAAGTCACTACTTTCCCTTTGAAATTAGCATATGTGTACTTGTTTAAAGGACAGGACAAAGACTCCCCTCAATGCAATATGGAAATACTGACAATAAAAACCTCTTCTGAATGCTAAAACGTCCCCTTCCCTTTTATGGTCCGTAGCCAGTGTAGGGAAAATTACTTCTTCAGTAACTGGGGTTGTTTCATGAGAAGGATTACTAAGGCTCTGTCTACATTAGGTAAAGTAAGTTGACTGCAGATACGCAATTCTAACTATGACAATTGCATAGCTACAATCTACATCTGCAATTGACTTACCTGGTTGTCTTCACTGAAGGTCAGTGGGAAAGTTTCCTCTATCGACCTCCCTTACTCCTTGTGACTCCCGAAGTACAGGGGTGACTGCCAACCCCTAATAGGTCAATTTTGCACTTCCCTACACAAAGCAAATCCTGGAAGATTACCCCAGAAGACCAAGCTGCTCTGGGTCAGTGTAAACATAGCCTAAGAAAGAGGAAGGCCAGAGACTTCAATTGAGCATACCTTTCTTGTACCTATTTGTCATTAGCAATTCCAGTCTAAGATGGAAAAAATAAAGGAGCATCTGAAGGGTTTGAAGAGAGCGGTTATGCACTGTTTGAGTTGTGACAGTCTTTGTGCATGTCAAGCCTGCTGTTTGGATGAAGCAGCAGGATGGTTTGTGCTGCAGATTTTAGTCTTCCTTGTGTTAACCTAAACTGCTTCCTGGGCATAATCAGCAGCCTGTTGCTGAAAATAGTTGATCTGACTGGTGTGTCTTGCTTATTTGAAGGGTTTTCTCCTGGAGGCCAAAATTCTAAATACCAAAGTATTGTCAAGTGGCTCTGGAAATCCTTCAGTAAAAGTGTTAAGTCTGTGCCCTTGAGGAACAAGTTTTCACACAAACCTCCGCATGGCTGGACTTTACTAAAACAAAACAAGAAATTTACAATGCACATCTCTCTTCTCTACAGAAGAAAGAAGACTATAAACTATCTAAACTCCTATTTCCCACATGGGGCCACAATAGGGGTACGCTTAACTCACCTAGATATATTGTCAATCTACCCAACTACACTCTTAGCCTGGCAGAAGAATCTGCCCTTTCTTGGGGACTCTCTTTCTGCCCCACCACCCCCACAAACTTGATACAGTACTGTGGTGTTCTGGAAGCCTACCTTTGTTGTCTCTGACTCAAGAAGCTTTCAGTGTATCTCCTTTAGGATACATGATGTTTGTAGCCACAACACATTCATCATGACTACCATGGGCAGGTTCTAATTGCCAGAACTAAAGCACGAATGGCTGCTTGCATGTTTTTGCCACTAACTGACCTTTAAATTGCCCGAAGTTCCTCCCTAGCATATTGATGTTAGATATAACAGTTTGCTTTGTCTCAGGTTGTGATGCTGAGCAAATAGTGCTTTGTAATCTGCTCATCACAACAAAAGTGAATCAGTGGAGTAAGCCTTCCCCTCCACAGAGATGTTAAGCTTTTTAGGCTTATTTTAGGGAGTAGACATCCCTGGACTGCTGAGATTACGAGGAATATTTGACCAGCTTGGTAGTAAAATTGTTCTTTTTTTCTGCAGAACTGGAAATCTGTGCTTGTTTTGCAAGTTTGGGCTAAGGCAGGGGAGGTATGACAGTTTTTGGAGGTTCCAATATACCTTTCATAGATATTGCTAGCCAAGTAAGCTGTTCCCAGAAAGGTCTGAAAATCAGATGTGAGCTGGTATTGGAGCTGGGCAGACTACCACGTCAGGAAGTGATGAGGGATCTATACTGGTCTAGACCTTTGGAACCTGCCTTTTCCTCATATGGCTTGGTTAGCATCTAAAGGACAGGACTTGAATGGTCTCAGGAAGGAATATTGGAGTTGTAGAATTGTACAAACAGCTTGCACAATAAATGACACCCATTTCTAGAAAGTTTAGAGAGTGGATGGCTACGTCTACACAAGCCCCAAACTTCGAAATGGCCACGCAAATGGCCATTTCGAAGTTTACTAATGAAGCGCTGAAATGCATATTCAGCGCTTCATTAGCATGCGGGCGGCCGCGGCACTTCGAAATTGACGCACCTCACCGCTGCGCATCTCGTCCCGACGGGGCTCCTTTTTGAAAGGACCCTGCCAACTTCGAAGTCCCCTTATTCCCATCAGCTCATGGATTGCAAATCAGAGAGTAGCGGGGCAGGGAGGAGTCAGGAATTAGATAAAGCCAAGTATGCAAAAGAGCCCCTGTAATTTTTTAGGTCATTATAGGGGCTCTTTTGCATACTTGGCTTAATCTAATTCTTGACTCGACTCCCCTCCTGCCCCTCTACTCTGATTTGCTCACCTTGATAACATTTTTCTAACTTGTCAACCTTGATTACTATTTTTGGTTCTCTGTGCCTTAAATATTGCGTCTGTTCTGGTATGGCTATGATCTGAAGAAGTGGGTCTGTGCCACGAAAGCTCATCACCTAATACATTATGTTGTTAGTCTTTAAAGTGCTACTGGACTGCTTTTTTGTTTTGTCCAGAACGGAATAATGGCAGAATGGGATCTCTGGGTCTTAATGGACTACAAGCAAAATGAGTCTGCATTGTGCGTGTAACACCTGGGGGGCAGGGGGAGCAAACATCATTCTGGGACATATTAACAGGAATGTTGTAAGCAAGACATGAGAAGTAATTGTTCCACTCAATGCTGCACTGATCAGGCCTCAACTGGAGTACTGTGTCCATTTCAGAAAAGATGTGGACAATTAGAGAAGGTCCAAAGAAGCACAACAAATTATTAAGGTCTAGAAATCATGATCTATAACTGAAGATTGAAAAAAATGGAAGTTTGTTTAGTCTGGAAAAGTAGAGAGGGGACGTAACATTCAAGTATGTTACAAGGAAGGAGAGAGAATATTCTGTTTTACCTCTGATGACAGGACAAGAAGCAATGGGCTCAAATTGCAGCAAGGGAAGTTTACATTGGATATTAAGAAAAACTTTGTCAGAGGTAAGCACTGGAATAAATAGCCTTGAGAGGTTGTGGAATCTCCATCCTTGTTGAACCTGCTCTTAAAAATCTCCAAATACCTGTCAGGGATTTTCTGTACAGTGGACTGGACTAGGTGACCTCCCTAGGTTCTTTCCAGTATTATGCTCTTGACCAGGAGGAGAGGGGTGGATGTGCTCTAAAGATGGTGGTATTGATGCTAGCAGTATTCTGGGTATTCTCTCAGACATTGTAGTATTTTTGGTATAGAACTTAGGAAAAGAAAAGTAGTGATTTCTGTCAAGAGTAAGTCTGATGGAGCTGTTAGGGCTCCGGTTCTAAATGCCAGCTCAAGTATCAATATTAATTTCAGTACTGAAAAAGTAGAAGTAGGTACTAGGTTGGAATTCAGTCCATTGTCACCTGCCCTGTATACTGAAAGGGATTTTTACTCAGTTCTAATACTGTAGGCAAATTACTCTTAGGTTTTTGTTTTTCTCTGGCTTTCATCACCACAGCAGCTATTGTTGCAGAATTGATTTTTGGCAGTCATGGATGTGCTGTCAGGTGGGTCTTACTGGAAGTTAAGAGTTACATCTTATCAGGTTCACTGGGAGATGCAAATTCACGGTGCAGTCTTAGAACATAATGGCTGGGTCTACACTTGCCCCCAACTTCGAAGGGGGCATGGTAATCAGGGCCACAGGAGATTATTAATTAAGTGCTGCAGTGGATACTCAGCACTTCATTAGGGTACTTTTCCCTCATGGCAACTTCGAAGTGCCAAACTTTGACATGCCGGCATTCATGTAGCCTCAGGCACTTTGAAGTGCCCACACTACTTCAAAGTCACTTTCCACACATGCCGGCATTTCAAAATTTGCTGCTTCAGAGTTGCCGTGGGCGAAGATTAGCTTAATGAAGTGCTGCGTATTCACTGCAGCACTTCATCAGCAATCTTCTGTGGCCCTAATTATCATCCCCCCCTTCAAAGCTGAGGGTGAGTGTAGACAAGCACAATGTTTATTCTAGGCCTAAAGTAGCCCTTTCAGCAGTAGTAGTTATAGGTGTCTGTCTTTGGATTTTCTTATTCTGGCTGAGAAGAACTTACAGAGCAATAGTCAGGCATAGAGCTTTCACCTAGATGAATGCAGCTGTTGTGTGTGTTGTTCGTGAGGGGACTGAGACAGTGGTAAGTCAATATCAAAGTGCTCCATGAGATGGGACCTCCTATACCTCTTTAGAAACTAATTTGACAGCCTACCTTCTCTTCCTGTTGGACTTTCAGCCAGTATTTTTTTTTCTATTTTATTCCATGGTGGAGTAATAAGCCCATTTTACTGCCCTAAATACTTTCTCTCTGTTTTGGTGTTAATCCTTTAGGTCTGTTTCCTCATTTTATTTAGCCACAGAACCCTTGTAGACTCAAATTTTGCAGGACCCTATTCAGGCTCTACCCCACCCCCTCACCCATCCTGCAAACCAGCCTGCCCAGCTCTAAGTTTAACACCTCTCAGGCCCAAACCCACTCACCCACCGCTAGCCCCAAGATTAACCAGCCTCTGGGACTAACCGATCTTGGGCAGTGGCTGAGGAGCCTACTCTGGGCAGCCACATGGACCCAGTGGAAGAAAGGCTGGCATGGAGGTGTTTCGCTGGTGGGGGTGAGCCAAGCCATTCCCAGCGGAGGGGTATGGTTGATCAGGTAGTGGGGCAAATGAGGGGCTCTCTGCAGCTCCCTGCCTTGCTACTGCTGAAATAACAGAACTAAATTTAATTAGTTTAATGACCAGATCCCTCCCAGGGTCCTGCTGCTGTTAAACCAACTAAATTTGGTTCTGCTGTTTCAGTAGGGGCAGGGAAGGCAACTGCTGCAGAGTGAGCTATTGTAATGGAATTTTCTGGCAGAACCCTTAAAAGTGGCTTTTCCCCCAACATAATTTCTTCACCATCCTCAATCTGTCATCTTAGGTCCTGATCCTGCAAGCTGTTTTATGCAAGCAGTTCCCTACTCTGTACAAAGCTGAACTGAAGCCAGTTCTTCTGAAATGTTCCCTTGAAACCCTTAAACATTTTTCTTGCACTGCTTTAAGGACTCTAGAACAATTTTCAGACAGTATGCGACACTGTTAGCTATGTTTTAACACAAGACTATTGGACAGATAAAGGTTCTGATATACGCAGAAGCTTGTGATAAAGGCCTGCCAAAATTCAACATTGCAAAAAAAAAAAAAAAAAAAAACCCTGAAGATGTGCTCTCGCTTTGTTTTAAAATATACTGAGCTAGAATTTTTGCCTTGCTTTTACTGCTCCTGTAAGAATGTTTGAGGCGTAAGTACAATTTCCACTGAAAATTGATGTTCATTTTAAAAACCAAGCAAAACATGATTTTATATAAATCAGTTTATTGCAAAGTAATGCAAGTTTCTTTCATGATGTCCCTTGTGAATGTTAACTGCTGTCTTTACTGAAAACGTAGCACATTAGAAATTTGAAAAGTCAAAGACAGTTTTAGCTAATGTTTGCTGTGGCAAAAAAAAGGTTATTTGGACAGTATTGGTATTGTTCTGCATAATGATGGACTAGAATGTGTAATGGCAGTATTTGGTTCACTATTGTATAGGTGCTCCACATTGGGAGGGCTAAATCTAACTCAAGTTAGAGTTAGACATGAAGTACTTCTCAGAATCCAACTGTACAATTGCTATCAGATTAATCATCTTTCCTGTAAAAGAGCCCCAAGAACAAAGGGTCATCCTCATTTTCCCTTTACAATGATTCATGGCTTATGTTTCAGATATGGACAAATTGGAAATTCAACAATAAGCCCTCTTAGTTTATTTTTTAAGATGGTCTGAGGCCCTAATTTGGATCAATATCTTTCTACTCACCCCCTCAATTGTGTAAATGTTAATTTGCTTTTAGGGTTTTAACTGCCATGGGTGTAAGGGGGTGAAAATAATTTTAATTTATTACTGGTACTGTTCTGTTGTATCAACTCCCCCTGCCTGGGAAGGGATGCAACAGTAGCTGTAAGAAATTTTAGTGTGGGTGCTCAAGGCAAAGGGCTTGGCCTGCGTGGAGGGGAGCAGCAGTCAAGATGGGGCTGGGAGTGCCCTGTCTCACTGCTCCCGTTCACTGTGCTACCCCAAGAGCACTCTGGGATCTGCTGCAAGGAAACCACCAGTGGTGCGAAAGACCCCCAGGGCCTGCTGCTCCCTTCTGCTGACGTCTTCCAAGGGGCTGCCAGTTGCAGTATACTGCATAGCATCCGGTGAGATGGGACAGCAGGACAGGCTTGGACACACCAGGAGCCCAGTTGAGAGTATGCCCTCCACCCTTACAGCATGCCCCGGCCAACTCCTTTTACACCTGCCTGTCTCATTTGGCTGCATGCACAGGGAAGCCCATAGCAGCTGGGAGAGTACATCGCAAGCCCCACCTTCAGCAGAACACCTGAGCTGGCTCTTGGTGTAGCGGCGCAGTGCCTTATTTTCACCTCTATGTAGGGCAGTGTGGCCACAGTACGATCACCATGGAATGTAAGTTTACAGGCAGAAGCAATGAGTGCTAGCGTGAAAGCATCTTCACATACCGTTCATGCACTGAAGCTTTTGAAGCATTGTCTCCCTTCTCCCTGCCCTGGGGACGGTGGAGAAGGCTAAAGACAAGGTGTCTAAACAGCAGTGGATAAAAGACACTTAGTGAACAGTACAAGATACAGCTTCACTGCCAAGTCCTATATTACACTGGGTCATCTCATTTACAGTGATCCACTGGAGAAATTCAAATGTTACTTTCAAAATATTAGAGGCTATAATGGATGTCAGCTGGCTTGGGAGGGGCAGCAACAACTTCAGGTACTAAACCAATGGTCTTCCAAGGTAGAATCCTGTTTGTGCATTCCTAGACAAGGCCAGGTGAAGGTGAAGACACTTTCCACCACTTGAAAATATGGTCCATATTTTCTTCTTCTGTCTACTAGGGTGATCTTAATGGTAATTTTCTATTTTTTTCCCATCTTTAATGGGAGAATATTCAGCTGAGGGGGCTTCAGATTCAAAAACAGTAGTAGTCAGAGAAGGCTGGGCATTACCCAGATCCAAACACATGTTGACAAACAACCGGAGAGGGACAGTCCTGCATTCTCTGCGAACACACATGCACCACCCATTAGATAACTATCCGCACACTCCACAGAGCAAGAGAAACTTGGGGTTACTTTAAGAAGCTTCTCCGAAGAGGAAGGAAACTGCAAGGCTCATTTATTGAGGCTCCCGAAGAGACAGACAATGAAGGTGAATATAGTGCGTGTGTGTGTGTGTGGAGGTGGGAAAAGAGGAAGGTTTGAGACAATTTTAAGAATTTATCCCAGGGGCCAAAATACTATACGATCTTATACGCAGTGACCCAGATTTTGTGATTTTTGAGGCCACAGAAATTCTAATGTTGGTAGTGAACCAAGGTCATGATTAGTTTGTGGTGTTCCCCTTTGGCCTGTCAGCCACCCATTAGTTTGCAGCAAATGCCTTATTCTAAGAGAGGATGCTACTATCACCCTGCAGGCCCTATTTGCAGGCCTTATTTTTTTTTCATACCTTGAGTAGTCAAAGTCCAGTGCAGAGCTGCAGTGAAAGACATCCATCTTCAATTGACCTTCAGTGCATTTGGATCCTCCGCTAAAGGAGCAGAAGACAAGAATTCATGGTACCATCCTTGATTCTGTTTAAGAGACTTGCTGCCAGATTTTTATATAGGTCCCTCCAAGCTCATCCAATCACAAGTGTGATAGCATGTGAGTCTGCTGTGCCACATGGCAGGTAGTGGGACATGTGAGGCTACATTTCAGACCTCCCCAAGCCTAACAAGCCATGGTGCATAACGGAAGTGCTTCCCCATCTGGTGCTCCCAGCAGCAAATTCCATCCTTGCAGCTGACTTTCGACTACTGGCTATTGCTGAAACAGGGTCTAAACCTCTCTGTCAGAGTTCACCTAGAAGCCATCTGTTTTCCATTACACACTTGACAACCAGTCTGTGTTCTCATATGAGATGGTGGTCTCTCTTCTCAAAGGCATGAAGAGCGTACCTACATTAGACCAATCTGTCCCTGGGATCTGAACCCTGTCCTGTCAGAGCTTTATTGGTGTTCATTTAAGACCCTAGCAACGTTCATTACCCCCTCCCTGGAAAACAGCAGTTACTTCATCCAGAAAAGTTGAGATGCATGCTATCACACCAGCACCACCCCCAATATATGGTGTTTAGGGACAAAGTCCAGTTACGACTATGTGAATACGGTCTCAACTGTAGTGCAAACTATTTTCCTACTCGCATTCTATCCTAAATCACATGTGAACAGAGATTTTACTCGTTAGCTATTAGGACAGCCCTGGCTTTCTAATAGAGGACCAAGCCATTCTGAAAATCTGTATGACTGTTCATACTAATAGCAGAAATAAGGGTGTACTCATCCCTACACACAAATCTCACCTTGGACTAGCCTTCTTTTATTGGGGTGTATTATGAATTCGCAGGCATCTTACCCCCCAGCTAATGTGATGGCTCATTCCACAAGGCCTCAAACCTTCACTGCTCTCCTAGTACAAGTTTATTCTAGATACCTGCTGGAGTAGTAACTGGGTCATCAGATTACATATTCACCATGTACTAAACTGGCACCCAGCAAGCTAGAGGCAATTATGGCTTTGTCCATGCAGTATTGCAGTCAGCCCCCTTGAACCGCAAATATATACAAATACTTGAGAGTTAGCTACATTGAGGAAGACATTTTCAAGCACTTGGAAGAAGGAAAAAGTTAAAAACTTTCTGTAACTATTTCTCTGAGATATTTTGCATATGTCTATTCTAAAATCTACCCTCCATCCCTGGTTTTTAGCAACTGAAGGGGAGCTGGTCAGAGAACCCCTTTACACTGGTGCGGGGAGCATGCTGCACTACAAATACTGGAAATGACCCAATGGATCCTACTGGGGAAGTAATTCCATCAAATGTGGGCAGGATGCGCGCACTCATTGCAATGGACAATGCACTACCTCTTTAAAGAACAAGTTAAAAGCAGAAACTTTCCTTCTCAAGTGTCTTAAAACTTAACTCTTGTAAACTTCCTAGGTTTGCCAAAACCTCACTTATGGAAGCACAATCCCTTTCAGAATCAAAGGCAAGAAGTTTGAACTGCAGAAACTATTTTAGAGAATATTATCTCCAAATTGGATTCCTTACAGCATACATGCTAACCAGAAGGCAGGCTAAGTTATCAAGCAGCATTTGAAATGGCTTTTTCTAATCAGTAATGTGTTATGGAATACTCAAAATACTTTAGTTATAGTTGATTTGGTTCACTGAAAGACGCTATTAGGATGTACCACATTCCAGACTCAAATGCGATAGCTGACAGGGAACCTGCTTAAATACACAGACCAGTTTTTACTAAGGCAGGCTTGCCTCGGGTCTTAATTGAACATTTTGATGGTCACCTTCACTTGCAGGTCATTCTAGATTAGTTTTCCACTCAGCAAGAACATGGACTGGGTTCATTCTACCCTTGTTTTGTTCACCTCTTACACATATAACAAATACCATACCAAGTTTGAAGAAAGAAGGGGAAACAATTAAATTACTAGCTATTACAAGATGGACTGGGAGCTAGTAATGGGATGTGCAAATGAAGTCATGTGATGTCTTCATACATCATGGAGGTCACGGCTTGTGTGACATTAATGCCTTGCAGCAACCAGGCACTCTGCAGCTCCTATCCACCTGGGCAGTGACCACCAAGTATCCCTTCCTGAGCTCCCACAAGCAGCTAGCCACCAGGAAGGGCACTCCAGCTCTACCATGCAAGGGACAGGATTCCCTCAGTTGCTTCATTTGGATATCACTCCCTAATCTAGCCCTCGTTAGGTGCCTCACAGCTCCCTGTGTGCACTGATGCAGGACCTATTTCATTTTGTCAAATGTTTTTAGTAAAAATCAGGGCCATGCCTTCCACTAAAAATATCCACAACAAGATCAAACAGCCATCTCATATGCCACACTTACCTCACAGGGGTGTTCTGAGGCTTAATATTTGTGAAGTCTTGAGCTTCTCAGTGAGAAACACAAAGAAACCAAATAAAAGCTACATTATAGAAATTACCATACTACATCCACACTGAAGTCACAGGAATTTTGAAAAGGTGTTGAACATGATTTATATTTAACCATAGAAAAATAAAATTGAGACAACAGAACATTCATTTGATTTTAGGTATTTTCAAGGGTGGTATATACACATTTCCCATGGTTATTCATTGTATTTTCTGTTAAGGTCAAATTACAAAATAAGCTTCAGGTGTGTGTATAGTGAGTGACTAGAATAGGAAACAGAAATAATGGCTACATCTGCACTTTGGAAAAACTTCAAAATGGCTATGCTAATGGCCAAATTGAAGAATACTAATGAGATGCTAAAATGAATATTCAGCCCCTCAGCATGCTGCCGGCCATGGCACTTCAAAAGTGCCGTGTTTTGCTCGCACACAGCTTGTCTACGCAGGTCCTTTTTGAAAGAACCCTGCGAACATCGGAATCCCTTTATTCCTATCAGCATGGCCATTTCCAAGTTTTTCATAAGTGTAGACACAGCCAATGTATGAAAAATTCTTTTTAGCATGGGTGTGGGCATCTTCAAGTCCTGCTTTGTTTCTACGCATCCATGATCAAAGAAAGCAACCTCCCATTAAAAAACCTACAATTCAGCCCTACATAATGTTTAATAGAAATAGTTAAAATTTAGGACTTTGATCAAGACAGAATAAATAAAACCAGTATTTCAAGCAATTTGGCAAAAGATTAGAAGAATGAGATCAAATTATGCAAACAAATTTGGGGGAAAGGGTCCTGTACATTTGATGCATAAGATAAACCCCAATGAAAAAAACAGTAACTAAATTTGAACACACAGCAATAGTTCCTGTAGAATAAAAACAAGCTAAGTTCATATTCAGAACAATGTCATCAATGCTACTTCTCTTGCATTTGAGGTCAGGAGATAAATTTGTGTGGTTCTTGATGTCCAATTAGTCACCCACAGAAAAGAGTTTAAACTAACCGCTTCAACCACCACACTGGCAAACAGTTGCTCATTTCGGCCAATATATTAAGACAGTCATGTCACCTCATAAAAAGTGACATGGAGCAGACTTGACTCCTTTAACTTTCAGAAGCCAAGAAAATTCAAGCAACCATCGATCATTTTTGTGTTGTAGTTTGCCAGATTAAACTAACGATCATACAAAATGCACTACATTAAGTTGTATATTTACTTACCTACAAGTATGGCTAGCACTCCTAAACTTGAGATAATGCTGAATGCTACTACTCTCCAATGAATTCTGTAGCTCTTGCCACACAGAAAATTAGAGGCCTTGAAAAATCTTCATGGAAGAGATAGTCTCATTAATGTTATGATGCTGAATTTGACTTTTGTTCCCAGATAACCTCACCTATGCAGCATCCACTTCAGTGACCACCTTAGGCTGGAAAACTCCTACCCTTTATCCCATCAACCAGCTAATAATTTATTTAGGAAGACTACCGTAACAATTTTTTTTTCTTCTAAGCAATCAAAGGCCTATAGTAACTAAGCTGTACTGTGAAATTAGCATACAAGACAATTCAGCTTTGTTTACTGTGTCTGAACACATCTAGCAGATTTGCACAAGTCACCAGATTTTTTTTCAAAGTACTAAAGTGGATATGATGCTGGCATATAGATTTCCAGTAATCTAGTGTGCTATCTTATCACAAAGTTGTGGGAAACATAGGTTACAGAATTAGGAACCAAGATAGCCTAAGCATAGAGGGCTGGGTACACCAGTGGTAGGCAACCTGTGGCTGACTCCCTGGTTTACCCCTTTCACACTGGGGCCCCACAGCCCTGCAGTTCCTATGTCTCCCCTTTTGGAGGAGCAGCAAGTTGCCTAATTTGTACTATGCCCCTGACGCTACCTCGCAGAGCTGGAATGTTGCAGATCAGCTGTTTGGTGGCATTTCAGCTCTAGCAGGGAGAGGGAGCAGCAGGGAGTATGAAATGAGGTGATCTGTGTACTCAAAGTGCTAGAAGGGAAGAGGAGCAGGTAAGTGTGGGAACTCCACCGTATGAGAGGCATGGAGGGGAAGGAGATAGATGGCAGATGCAAGGGAACTCCAGGGGGCTGCCAACAGAAAGTGGAGAGTCACATATGCAACCCATTCACAACTGCCCATCCCCGGGCTACACTGGCTCAAGCTGTTAACCAGACATTTTGCTGACTGTGAGCAGCTGCTTTAATTGATGAAGTTTGTGAGAGGACCAGCTCCAGCAGCTGATCCAGGATTTCTAGTGCCAAGCTGGTACACTCAAGTGCTTTTCTCATTGACTGCCAAATAAAAATGACAGGTTATTGCCTAGTCTGTTTTTCTGCATGCCTCTAAAGATTCAATTCTTGTGTGCATGAGATGCAGGGAGAAAAAGCATACAGCTATTTTGGTTTCTTATTTTTGCAAAACAAAAATTTGACAGTTTGCAGCTCATACAGCATTTTTAGAGATGGGAAATCACTCTCTTGTATATACATTTCCAATATCTTTTGCTGATACAGTTTAAAGAAAATCCTCTTCATTAAGTCCTCACAATTTGAATGTAACTAATTTTGATATGAAATGTGCACTATCAGCTTGAGACTTGAATTCAGAAAACATTCTTAGTCTTCATTCGTGTATGGTACTCAATTTTCTTTTCCTTGTATTGCTTTGTAAAAAACACAAATACAATAACCAACTGGCTAAACAAGGGATGAGTAAAACAGTAACTACCATCAAATGCACGAAGTGAAATGGGAAAAGAAAAAATAAGCTTCAGTAATGAGTAAGATATAGAATAGCAGGTAATATTTTAGACATGTTTGAGTTATAATTGGTCATGTCACTTTATGACGACTTGTGTAATCTGAAGTTCTAATGTCTTCCTGCTACCACAGTCTACCAACAGTACCAAATTTCCCTTCTTTTAGATGTTTGCAGTGACATTCAGATAAAAGTAAAAACAAGGAAATGTAATTAAATTACCTATATTAAAGTGATTTAATAGATTCCCTCCTTTTACTGTTACTTACTTTTTGCATTTATCAGCTTAGACAATGAAAGTATTTCATTTTAGTCAATTTTACTTTTAGTTTCTCAGCAGTGGCTTAGTTCAGGAATGTGCAGGATGCAGGCAGGAGAGGACACAGTTTATTTTTAAAACCGTCTTCATTCCAGTTGAGTTCCTGGCAAGGTACTGATCTGGAGAGTTGGGAAAAGATTTTTTTTTTTTAAATAAACATACCCTTAGTTTTGAATGAAGTTGGGACCTAACCATGCTTCTTTCACAAACAATAGTAACAGGCCTGTATAACCCCTTTTTACAAAAAGGAAATTTAAAAAATGAAGTATACTTTAAAATACTCTGTCATTGGAGTGTTTATAAACCAGAAGTGTTAAGCAGCACAGGTATCTAATTTCTTCTTCAATTCAACTAGACTGTAAATTTCAAAACAAATCTTGCACAAGCTACTGTCGAACTATAAAAGCTCATGCTCTCAATTCTTTCCAGGTATTTTAGTGGAGAAAGCCCCCATGACCACAGATAGTATAATCCTTAATAGTTGTCTTTAACATGCTGATGAGAACGGTGTGTATTAAGTTCACTGATACCATACTGTAAGAACTGCATTATTGCTGTAAAACATTTCAAGTTTACCAACACCCAGTACAACCAAACCAATGTTTTATATATGCACTTGCCCATCTTCAATATCAATATGTAATATTGAAGTTTGTTTTGCCTCCTTTAACAACCAAATTTAAAGCTTTGAAAACATCTTAACATTTTTGAAAACTTGTTTCACAATATCATTAAATCACCACATGCATTTTACTTTAGCTTTCAGATCATATTGCTAAAAAACTGCACCAATATCAGAACAGTGCAAATCATATTTAATTTTAAAAGTTATAATGGCTTGAGTTCATAATTATTAAAAAGAACACTGTCAAGATTCTGGTAGTTTTGCTTACTCACCATTGCTTACATTCCATTCAAACAAAAATACTTCCTTGTCAATTGTAATGTTTTCCAATATTTTCCCTTCTATGTTTGAATTAGAACAGAAATTGATGGATATCCCCATCCAAAATTTCAACTTACATAGTGCCTTAGTGTCATATCTTTGTGTTCCAGCACCAGTTAACACAGTTGTGAAAAGAGAAGCCCTCAGTTTTTTCCCCAACAGAAAGGAAAAAGCACTACTTAACCCACAAAAGTATTTTTCAATTTTTCAGCAATGGAGAGATTTAACAGATTTAGAAAATGGAGATTTTTGTCCCTTTCCCAGCCCCCAAGTCATTAAACCCAATTTGTAACTTACTATAAAAGGGACACAAAACACCCTGACAGTGTTCCTTATAAAACCACATATGACAGTAAAAGTCCAAGTAGGCATAGCAACCTCTTTTGAAGGTGGCATTAATTCCTTGACACTGGGAATTGCCAGCACCAAGGATTACATTGAAATTCAGAATTATAGTAAGGGTACATGTATTTAACAAACCCACTTTCCATAACCCTCATATTCAATAAATGTTTGAAATTTCAGAAACTAATTCAATCACATACTTTTATGCTCAGATTTGAGGAAAATTATGTACGCTCTTTACCATGGGCAGTTTATGGAACTCTGGAAGCTAACGCCTCACTAAGCGCTGACTATTCAATATACCATCATCCACTTATGTTTAAGGTTCATAACTGGCAAGGCACATTTACATATTCCAATGAATACTTGACAATTTTAAATTACACTTCATGTCCCAGCTATCCCAGTAACTGACATACAACATACTAAAATGGTTTATTAAGGTAACAAAAATTCAATTAATGTGAAACATACAGGCTACTGGCAACCACTATTCTAAAAAATATGTAAATACAAGTAAACATACTGAAATGTGTGCGATTTTAAGTTTTTAAACCAGAAGATCTCTGTACTAACACACATTTATATTAATGACACATAAAAAAAATAAAAACTTTATTACAAAAATAAGTTACACTCGCCTCCAGCTTACAGTATAAAACAATTTTATTTGCAGGAATGCAAAATGATTGTTTGCCATGAGCATTTTCAACATATGACATATCTAATTTTTGATAAAATTTGCATTTACTGGGGGAACTGGTATATATAAAACCTTAATTAGGTAGAAGCTTCAATTTTCATTGTGGTGCCTATGGGTATGTAGTATAACTGCAGTATCCCTTTGGAGAATGGGATAAGAGAAGCTCATTATGTCAAGTCCTAGTTAAATCATAATTTTACTTCTCTTTACCTACACAAGTTTGAACTTGACACTTTTGGGGGGGAAAGTGATTCAATAGAGAGAGGATGCTTCACCACTGAACGCTCACTGTCATCAAGGTGCTTTAGAAAATTAAAAACATAGCACAAATGATTGTACTCTACTCTACAGGTTATCATGATCTGCATAAGAAATGGAAAGCTGATCTGCATGTTTTTACAGCGATCAGCAGTAAGAAATGCACTAATGAAAACATACCTTTTACCTAAAAAGCTAAACTACAGCCATATACTATTTTCTATGATTTATGAAAAACTTCAAAATATCCAAATGTCAGGCTTCACTGTACAGTTGTCAGTTTTAGTCTGACTTTTATAAAGGGACACTGCAGTATTTAGTACAAGTTGCTGATGCACTTTTTTGAACATCTGATGTCTTACAAAAGTAACATCTTGCTAAACTATTATACATCCAAATAACTACAATATCTGAAGAAGCAAGGCTGCTTTTTCAGCCACAAAATACGACAAAAGCAAGGCCTGTTATGATGGTCATGAGGAAATCTTACAAAGCCTCTGAAACTAAAGGCAACTAAGAATGTTACATTTGGTATATTATCTTACCCTCATATCATATTAAACAAGCCTTGCTTTTATCTACAAAGATTTTCTATGTACAGTACAGACAGGGTATAGTTCAATCCTCTGCTACTGAGGTAGTTAACCAACCCTTTAAAAAAGGTTCTGAAAAGAACCACTATCTGGAATGCCTGACTAACCAGCTCTGATGATTACACCTGAAACTGCTGTATCCGAACACAATCCAAAAGTGATTACTATATAGACAATCATGATTAACCTTCATGAGCAGAAATAAAAAATTTAAGGATACCAATGATGGCATTCATCTATACCACTGCAATAAAAAATTCAATGAATGTATTCAAGAGAATACCATTTTTGGAATCCTTGTAATTTAAGAAAACCTGGGGAAAATCTACTTAAAAGCAGATTTTTTTTTTTTAAGAACTTTATTCTTTATGAAGATACCATGCTAAAAGTTAAGGAGTTTGTTGAACACATTGGGATAATAGAGTAGCTTTAGTTTAATAATTTGCACTGCAGAGAAAACTGTTAAAGAAATTCATATCAAAGTCCAAGTATTAGTTCAAAATGTCCCATATTTGAATCCATGATCTTCGCAGGAAGGTCTTCTGCAATAGAATATGCTCCTATACAGCCGAGATACTTAAGGTTGCTTGATTTCCTTACCATTACTCCATTGCAAGCTTCTGGTGTAATCCCACATAGCAAGTCAGTCTTCATTGTAACAGGTCAGGACCGGCCTCGACCCCTTTTCCCTGCTAGCCAGGTAACAAAAGGAATCAGTTAGATAAATCATTTTAAACTCAGATCTGTACATTTGTTAACATAACATCTTAGAAAGAATGAATTTAAAATAAGTAAAGAAATTACTAGATGAGCATTTTGTCATTCGATTGCCACTAACTTTGGAATTTTGCTTTTTTGGATTCCCCCTCCCGACTTTTGTTCACAAACTGATTTTATTTAAGAAAATGAAGCTTTGAATCTCATAAATCACCTATGATTTTGT